>NW_027465915.1:12500-696515 GCF_049634645.1 Pelodiscus sinensis
ACCCTAACCCTAACCCTAACCCTAACCCTAACCCTAACCCTAACCCTAACCCTAACCCTAACCCTAACCCTAACCCTAACCCTAACCCTAACCCTAACCCTAACCCTAACCCTAACCCTAACCCTAACCCTAACCCTAACCCTAACCCTAACCCTAACCCTAACCCTAACCCTAACCCTAACCCTAACCCTAACCCTAACCCTAACCCTAACCCTAACCCTAACCCTAACCCTAACCCTAACCCTAACCCTAACCCTAACCCTAACCCTAACCCTAACCCTAACCCTAACCCTAACCCTAACCCTAACCCTAACCCTAACCCTAACCCTAACCCTAACCCTAACCCTAACCCTAACCCTAACCCTAACCCTAACCCTAACCCTAACCTAACCCTAACCCTAACCCTAACCCTAACCCTAACCCTAACCCTAACCCTAACCCTAACCCTAACCCTAACCCTAACCCTAACCCTAACCCTAACCCTAACCCTAACCCTAACCCTAACCCTAACCCTAACCCTAACCCTAACCCTAACCCTAACCTAACCCTAACCCTAACCCTAACCCTAACCCTAACCCTAACCCTAACCCTAACCCTAACCCTAACCCTAACCCTAACCCTAACCCTAACCCTAACCCTAACCCTAACCCTAACCCTAACCCTAACCCTAACCCTAACCCTAACCCTAACCCTAACCCTAACCCTAACCCTAACCCTAACCCTAACCCTAACCCTAACCCTAACCCTAACCCTAACCCTAACCCTAACCCTAACCCTAACCCTAACCCTAACCCTAACCCTAACCCTAACCCTAACCCTAACCCTAACCCTAACCCTAACCCTAACCCTAACCCTAACCCTAACCCTAACCCTAACCCTAACCCTAACCCTAACCCTAACCCTAACCCTAACCCTAACCCTAACCCTAACCCTAACCCTAACCCTAACCCTAACCCTAACCCTAACCCTAACCCTAACCCTAACCCTAACCCTAACCCTAACCCTAACCCTAACCCTAACCCTAACCCTAACCCTAACCCTAACCCTAACCCTAACCCTAACCCTAACCCTAACCCTAACCCTAACCCTAACCCTAACCCTAACCCTAACCCTAACCCTAACCCTAACCCTAACCCTAACCCTAACCCTAACCCTAACCCTAACCCTAACCCTAACCCTAACCCTAACCCTAACCCTAACCCTAACCCTAACCCTAACCCTAACCCTAACCCTAACCCTAACCCTAACCCTAACCCTAACCCTAACCCTAACCCTAACCCTAACCCTAACCCTACCCTAACCCTAACCCTAACCCTAACCCTAACCCTAACCCTAACCCTAACCCTAACCCTAACCCTAACCCTAACCCTAACCCTAACCCTAACCCTAACCCTAACCCTAACCCTAACCCTAACCCTAACCCTAACCCTAACCCTAACCCTAACCCTAACCCTAACCCTAACCCTAACCCTAACCCTAACCCTAACCCTAACCCTAACCCTAACCCTAACCCTAACCCTAACCCTAACCCTAACCCTAACCCTAACCCTAACCCTAACCCTAACCCTAACCCTAACCCTAACCCTAACCCTAACCCTAACCCTAACCCTAACCCTAACCCTAACCCTAACCCTAACCCTAACCCTAACCCTAACCCTAACCCTAACCCTAACCCTAACCCTAACCCTAACCCTAACCCTAACCCTAACCCTAAACCCTAACCCTAACCCTAACCCTAACCCTAACCCTAACCCTAACCCTAACCCTAACCCTAACCCTAACCCTAACCCTAACCCTAACCCTAACCTAACCCTAACCCTAACCCTAACCCTAACCCTAACCCTAACCCTAACCCTAACCCTAACCCTAACCCTAACCCTAACCCTAACCCTAACCCTAACCCTAACCCTAACCCTAACCCTAACCCTAACCCTAACCCTAACCCTAACCCTAACCCTAACCCTAACCCTAACCCTAACCCTAACCCTAACCCTAACCCTAACCCTAACCCTAACCCTAACCCTAACCCTAACCCTAACCCTAACCCTAACCCTAACCCTAACCCTAACCCTAACCCTAACCCTAACCCTAACCCTAACCCTAACCCTAACCCTAACCCTAACCCTAACCCTAACCCTAACCCTAACCCTAACCCTAACCCTAACCCTAACCCTAACCCTAACCCTAACCCTAACCCTAACCCTAACCCTAACCCTAACCCTAACCCTAACCCTAACCCTAACCCTAACCCTAACCCTAACCCTAACCCTAACCCTAACCCTAACCCTAACCCTAACCCTAACCCTAACCCTAACCCTAACCCTAACCCTAACCCTAACCCTAACCCTAACCCCTAACCCTAACCCTAACCCTAACCCTAACCCTAACCTAACCCTAACCCTAACCCTAACCCTAACCCTAACCCTAACCCTAACCCTAACCCTAACCCTAACCCTAACCCTAACCCTAACCCTAACCCTAACCCTAACCCTAACCCTAACCCTAACCCTAACCCTAACCCTAACCCTAACCCTAACCCTAACCCTAACCCTAACCCTAACCCTAACCCTAACCCTAACCCTAACCCTAACCCTAACCCTAACCCTAACCCTAACCCTAACCCTAACCCTAACCCTAACCCTAACCCTAACCCTAACCCTAACCCTAACCCTAACCCTAACCCTAACCCTAACCCTAACCCTAACCCTAACCCTAACCCTAACCCTAACCCTAACCCTAACCCTAACCCTAACCCTAACCCTAACCCTAACCCTAACCCTAACCCTAACCCTAACCCTAACCCTAACCCTAACCCTAACCCTAACCCTAACCCTAACCCTAACCCTAACCCTAACCCTAACCCTAACCCTAACCCTAACCCTAACCCTAACCCTAACCCTAACCCTAACCCTAACCCTAACCCTAACCCTAACCCTAACCCTAACCCTAACCCTAACCCTAACCCTAACCCTAACCCTAACCCTAACCCTAACCCTAACCCTAACCCTAACCCTAACCCTAACCCTAACCCTAACCCTAACCCTAACCCTAACCCTAACCCTAACCCTAACCCTAACCCTAACCCTAACCCTAACCCTAACCCTAACCCTAACCCTAACCCTAACCCTAACCCTAACCCTAACCCTAACCCTAACCCTAACCCTAACCCTAACCCTAACCCTAACCCTAACCCTAACCCTAACCCTAACCCTAACCCTAACCCTAACCCTAACCCTAACCCTAACCCTAACCCTAACCCTAACCCTAACCCTAACCCTAACCCTAACCCTAACCCTAACCCTAACCCTAACCCTAACCCTAACCCTAACCCTAACCCTAACCCTAACCCTAACCCTAACCCTAACCCTAACCCTAACCCTAACCCTAACCCTAACCCTAACCCTAACCCTAACCCTAACCCTAACCCTAACCCTAACCCTAACCCTAACCCTAACCCTAACCCTAACCCTAACCCTAACCCTAACCCTAACCCTAACCCTAACCCTAACCCTAACCCTAACCCTAACCCTAACCCTAACCCTAACCCTAACCCTAACCCTAACCCTAACCCTAACCCTAACCCTAACCCTAACCCTAACCCTAACCCTAACCCTAACCCTAACCCTAACCCTAACCCTAACCCTAACCCTAACCCTAACCCTAACCCTAACCCTAACCCTAACCCTAACCCTAACCCTAACCCTAACCCTAACCCTAACCCTAACCCTAACCCTAACCCTAACCCTAACCCTAACCCTAACCCTAACCCTAACCCTAACCCTAACCCTAACCCTAACCCTAACCCTAACCCTAACCCTAACCCTAACCCTAACCCTAACCCTAACCCTAACCCTAACCCTAACCCTAACCCTAACCCTAACCCTAACCCTAACCCTAACCCTAACCCTAACCCTAACCCTAACCCTAACCCTAACCCTAACCCTAACCCTAACCCTAACCCTAACCCTAACCCTAACCCTAACCCTAACCCTAACCCTAACCCTAACCCTAACCCTAACCCTAACCCTAACCCTAACCCTAACCCTAACCCTAACCCTAACCCTAACCCTAACCCTAACCCTAACCCTAACCCTAACCCTAACCCTAACCCTAACCCTAACCCTAACCCTAAGCCCAAACCCTAAAGCCCAAACCCTAAAGCCCAAACCCTAAAGCCCAAACCCTAAAGCCCAAACCCTAAAGCCCAAACCCTAAAGCCCAAACCCTAAAGCCCAAACCCTAAAGCCCAAACCCTAAAGCCCAAACCCTAAAGCCCAAACCCTAAAGCCCAAACCCTAAAGCCCAAACCCTAAAGCCCAAACCCTAAAGCCCAAACCCTAAAGCCCAAACCCTAAAGCCCAAACCCTAAAGCCCAAACCCTAAAGCCCAAACCCTAAAGCCCAAACCCTAAAGCCCAAACCCTAAAGCCCAAACCCTAAAGCCCAAACCCTAAAGCCCAAACCCTAAAGCCCAAACCCTAAAGCCCAAACCCTAAAGCCCAAACCCTAAAGCCCAAACCCTAAAGCCCAAACCCTAAAGCCCAAACCCTAAAGCCCAAACCCTAAAGCCCAAACCCTAAAGCCCAAACCCTAAAGCCCAAACCCTAAAGCCCAAACCCTAAAGCCCAAACCCTAAAGCCCAAACCCTAAAGCCCAAACCCTAAAGCCCAAACCCTAAAGCCCAAACCCTAAAGCCCAAACCCTAAAGCCCAAACCCTAAAGCCCAAACCCTAAAGCCCAAACCCTAAAGCCCAAACCCTAAAGCCCAAACCCTAAAGCCCAAACCCTAAAGCCCAAACCCTAAAGCCCAAACCCTAAAGCCCAAACCCTAAAGCCCAAACCCTAAAGCCCAAACCCTAAAGCCCAAACCCTAAAGCCCAAACCCTAAAGCCCAAACCCTAAAGCCCAAACCCTAAAGCCGGTGGTTTGTAGACCCAGCAAAACCATTTACAGACCCAGGCTCAGGTCTTTCCAGGCTGCAGAGAATGACACCACAACAGGATTTCACATCAAGTTTATTTGGCAACAAAATTGCTTCCTTTTACAGCAACAGCTTACACATTTTGGACTGTGACCAATACTGGACAAGTCCTATTACATGAACAATAATAATGTTCCTTTTTCAGAGTTCTACATGACATGGTGAACATACACTTCAAGCAATACCTTCTCATATCAAAACCTCTCCTCTACAATATCTTGGCCTGCATCTCTAGCCTTTGTGATCCACGTGTCGCCTGGCAAACGGCTGGCATGGTTCCTCCTTAGCACCGTCTCGTCAAAAAAGTTAAGTCAAAGACTGTCCGGGACAGTCCCAACCCTGATGCAGTGCAGCGAAACAGCCAGAAGGCTGACAGTTTAAAAAAAAAGTCAGCCTTGCGGCTGTTTGACTGCACTGCATCAGGGTTTATCATCACTGCAGTGATGATGTACTTTATGACTTGGATGACAAAATGAGTCATCTCACCAAAACCCAAACTACACGTTACACTCTTACAAATACAGCACTTACAATACATCAAATGATATAGCATGACAATACATCAAATGCACGACAATACATCAAATGATATAGCACGACAATACATCAAATGCACGACAACACATCAAATGATATAGCACTCCAAAACAAAAACACATACAGCACATTACAGTGCCCTCTTGTTACTTTGATGGCTAGAACACACAAAATTACTACAAATTTCATTAATTTTGACTTTTTGGTAAATGAACTTGACGTATCTACCGATTGCGATTGTGAAAATATTAACAATGACAACTCAGAACTTTGGTACTAGCCATCAAGACAAGAGGACACTGCAAATCACAAAGCGAGAAATACACAAACTCCACATCTTCCAAACAAAGGCACGCCAAATTCTTCTCCGGCCACGTAGAAATGTTCAGATCACACCAAAGAGGAAGACTTCCTAGAGAAAGACAAAACAATTCTCACGGTTAATGCCTGTACAACAAACTCGAGCCACTTCCGCTTCCAAAAACACACATATACAGTGTAGTGCAAGTGAATTTCCCCAGTGACATGCACCCGGTGAAATACATTTCCCAAGCAAAATACACAGCACGCGCAACCCCTGATCGGAACCGTACTTAACTTGTTAATCCGAAAGCAAATCCTATGCAAACTCTACATCTTCCAAACTGGCAAAGATGCACCAAACTCTTCTCCGATAAGAGAGAAACCTTCAGATGGTACCAGTGGAGAACACTTCCTATGGAAATGAAAAACAATTCTCACGGTTAAGGCCTATACAACAAAACACAAACCACCTCAGCTTGCAAAAGGCCTCTATATAATCTAGCACAGGTAAACTTCCCCAGTGACATGCACCCAGTGAAATACAACAAAACAAAACCCCTGATCGAGGACCGTACTTAACTTGAGAATCTGAGAGCAAGTCTTCCAAACCGGCAAAGACGAGCCAACCTCTTCTTCGTTCGCAGAGAAATCTTCAGAGCGCACCGACACGGAACGCTTCCTATGGAAATGAAAAACAATTCTCACAGTTAAGGCGCGCACGACAAACGCAAACTACCTCAGCTTCCAAAGCGTGCATATACATTTCAACGTACCACAGGTGAATTTCCCCAAGTGACATGCACCCGGTGAACCGCATTGCTCAAGCAAAACGCAGAGCGCGCGCGACAAAATCCAACCCCCGATCGAGAACCGTACTTAACTTGAGAATCTGAAAGCAAGTCTTCCAAACCGGCAAAGACGAGCCAACCTCTTCTTCGTTCGCAGAGAAATCTTCAGAGAGCGCCGACACGGAACGCTTCCTATGGAAATGAAAAACAATTCTCACGGTTAAGGCGCGCACGACAAACGCAAACTACCTCAGCTTCCAAAGCGTGCATATACATTTCAACATAGGACAGGTGAATTTCCCCAAGTGACATGCACCCGGTGAACCGCATTTCCCAAGTGAAACGCAGAGCACACGCAACAAAATCCAACCGCCGATTGAGAACTGTACTTAACTTGAAATCGAATCTTCAAAAATGGCAAAGTCACATGGAACTCTTCTCCATTCACATAGAAATCTTCAGATCACAACGATGGAGAACACTTCCTATTGAAATGAAAAAACAATTCTCACAGTTAAGGCACATATAACAAACACAAACCTTCGCTTCCAAAACACATGTGCTATGTTATGTATGTGAATTTCCCCAGTGACATGCACCCAGTGAAATACATTTCCCAAGCGAAACACAGAACACGCACAACAAAACAAAACCCTGATCGGGACCGTACTTAACTTGCAAATCTGAAAGCGAATCCTATGCAAACTCTTCATCTTCCAAACCGACAAACACACGCCAAACTCGTCTCCGGTCATGGCGAAATCTTCACATCACACCAACGGGGAACACTTCCTATGGAAATGAAAACCAATTCTCACAGTTAAGGCACGTACGACAAATGCAAACCTTCGCTTCCAAAAAACACGTGTGAATTTCCCCAGTGACGTGCGCCCGGTGAACCACATTTCCCAAGTGAAACACAGACGGCGCACGACAAACACACACCCCGATCGATGGCTGTACTTAACTTGCAAATGTGAAATCGAATCCACTTCGTGACAGAAAAAAATTATTCCACTCACCAACTACATCGCCGGTTCTCCAAATTAGATATCTTCTGGATGCAGAACCTACAACGATGACAAAAATTGAACGTGACAAACGGCCTGTGCGCTAAAGACTATTGTAAGCCATTTATGGAAATGGCATCTATTTCGACATGACTCTGTCCCATTCCCCCACAAACCCTTAAATAACTACATCGAGAATCGCACGTCACGAGACCCCTCGCCAAGCTAGTATCGTGACGCTCACCCCCCCACCACGCACGTTCCACACGGCCCTCATCGCCATTATTCCTATGCTTCTGATAATACCGACGCATCTCCACGCCTACATTGCACGTCTGCGATCCGTTCGAAGAAAATGACAAAACTCGACACGTTTGATCGTACGTGACGACAACCGCGCTAACGACCCGACGATGGCATGCCGCCTTAGAAGGGACGACAGGCGTGGAAAAACAGCATCTGAGTTAATGTAATTAGCCAAGGACCCTTTCGCAATTAGCCCGCCTCACCTAACGCAGCAAAGGCCACGTTCCCTTGGTCAAGGCTGAGCTCAAAGCTCTAACTTAGACTTACCTCACAGATGCCGCCGGTTATGCCGCTTCCGCTTGCGTCTCCGTTGCTGCACACCGCGTGGACCGAACGGGATGGACTTGCCGTGCCTCGTTCCCTCGACTCTGTGCTCGAATCCTCCTATGGCACGTCGACAACAAATGCCGCATTAGCGCTAAAAGCGACGATGCTAAGTTATCGCTCTCCGTTTGCTAAAATAACCGATCCGATGCCCGAAAGACTCCTGACGCGTACGTATCTATGACAGAGACGCAACTCACTTCCTGAACGTAGCCCTCCGCATTTCCCACCCCGCTGGGGCCTCTCGCTAACTAGGACGCTCGCATCTGCTTCAGAAAACCACAACTGCGTATAGAACGAAAGACATAGTAGTGACCGCTCGTGCAAACCCAGTGCATCTCTAGTGACATTGTTGCATAAATTGCTAGTTTTGTCCCCTGCAGGCTACTTCAATTTGCCTCACGAAGAGAGTCACGCTTTCAGGCCGGGTCCAACTCTATTTTATGGTTAGCAAACAAGTTCGGCCGAGGAGCTCGGCGCTCAAAGCAAGGTCAACCTTGACCATCGCCTGAGCTGAAACTTTTATAGATTTCACATTCCTTCCGGTCAGCGTGTCGCAACGTGATCGGTCGCTGCAAATTTACTCAGTTTCCTGGCGGAAAGTTTAGCAGCTTCTAAGACATGCACAATCACCTAAATGATACATGCTGTTTCAAGCTTAAGCAATGGAGGGGAAGAAGCACACTTAGTTTTTACTACAACGTGCGCATCGCTCTCTCGGGAGAAATACTCACTTCCTCCATATAACGACCCCCCCGCCCCCCATCCCTCTTGACAATAGGCACGTGTGACAGGACTTCCGTTCCTAAACAATGAACCTCAGCCTCACAAATCCTTCGGACCGTCCGACTCTCGGAAAGACGCTTAACTTTGATGTCCCCTCCTGCTCTCAAGGTCTTCTTTTCCTTTGTCTACAGGCCATCGCTCTTGTACGTCGTCGTCCCTCGGTCGGTGACGTCTTCCCGGACGAATGAACAAATGGTCACGATCCTCCGTGGAACGTGACGACCGGCATCCGCATCCGGTACCGTTCTTGCCCATGAGCAAACTTCAACCGCCTACTGCTTCATTAACAAAAGACATTTCTTTTACAAAGTACACTCCCCGTGCCCCGCTGCCGCACCCCCTCCGCCTCAATCGCTTTTGAGGACACAGAAAATGGCTACGCTTCTACATACTCCTGCTCGTCCTCCCTCTCTTGCTGCCACAGTAGCCCATCGTTAACTAAGATGCTCTCGTGCTCTGCAGAAAACCGACACCCAGAAGAGGATGAAAGAAAAAAGTAGCGGTGACCGATTATACAAGCCCAGTGCAGTGTAACAGACAGGCAACTGAGAGTGGAGCATCTCTAGCTACAGATGGGTCACTGGCCCAGAAACACCCTTTCCTCCAGAGGAAATGCATGGTCCCTTCCTACAATGACCTTCCACCCACATGCCTTTCCTACTCCCATTAGCGACAGTCACCGTTTAGAGAGCTTCTGTACAAAAACGAGAAGACGCAACCGCAGGAATGCTTTTCGTCATCAAACCTTTTGGCAGATACTTAACTAGGACGATTTGACAGGCGTTTCCCCTCTCGATGTCTCGTTCCCCTCGGTCGTCGAGGTCTCACAGACCTACGGCGCTACGAGAAAAATGCATAAAAATATTCACACGTCTTGAAAATGACAACACCGATCCGTACAAAATTGGACGATACTTGCAAATGCAAATAAAACCCGACTGCAAACCTGATTGCTAACTTCAGCTATATTTTTCCCCCTTTTCTTTCACATTCAGTCATCTAAAGCCCCACGAGTACAATGAATCAGAGAGAACTTGCATTACACATTACAGTAGTCTCAGAGCAGCCCCTGCCTAACCCAGCCAGAAAACTGCTATGCTTCTGCAGCAGACACTCTAGAAATCCTATCGATGCTAATGATGTGTGTTTTGCAGAATGGCTATCGGAAACAATTCCCTGTATCATCTTCCCACATGCATTAAATACACTACAAATAACATAAAATGCAATTAAATCACAATACAAAAATGAGAACAGAAGAATGGTACTTTAACCAAAAATACAGCCCAGCGTTACCCAATATCTACCCAATATCAACACTCACCATGATCGTAGGAGTACCTAGCTACACCTCCTCAAAGCAACCCAAAGCTGAATGACTCCCTGGGCCTAGATGCCCAGCTTAAATGCTACCATAAGCTCCGCCCCTCAATATCCCAGCATGCCTTGTAGGCCAAAGGAAGGTATAAATGCAGACTCATAGGCCACAGACTCCCTTTACTTCATTTCTACATTAGCAGCGACAAGAGCAGCTCATGCTGAAGCATTTATCATCTGTTCTCCTAACAAATACTACTCTCCACAGACTCAAACTCTGTGACCAGGTGAGGCTACAGTCACCCCCCTTTCTGGGGGCAAGGTTTTCCTTTTAGGAACCTGAAATAGGGTTTCTCAGGGCGTACATAGCTACTGGGTGCTGAAATTGTACTGAAGAGGGTGTTTGAACTGGAGTATATGCAGAGTGTAGGAAACATTACTTGGCTGGTGCCAGAGAGGATACACGCTGCCTCATTCTCAAGCTGAAGGGGGGGGGTCATTCCCTGTTATAGTGCCGGCCACCTGATACAAACAAGAAACCCACCATGCCCCCCAGAGCCAATATGATGGGCAAATGGCAACCTGTGAGAACTTGTACTCTGATGATGTGAGGTTCAGCACTGGCCAACGCGTCCTTTCAGGCTCCCTCCCCCCATCTCCTCTAGACCCCACTGCCTCCCCCAATACTTAATTTTCATACACAAAGGTCTCAGACCTCAATCCTGACACAAATTAGAACATGGGTGGCCAAGTATGGAGCAGCAGCTGCTAGGACAGTGCTCAGTTCTAAAGGCAACCCAGCCCTACACACACCCACACCCACCCACCCCAGCACCACTGGTAAAGGACAAAGGTAGCAATTACCTAGAAGCCATTCCATTTCAAATGTCCCATGGGCCCGAGACAGTGGATGTAACCACAAAACCCCTCACCCCTTCCCACACCACAAAACCCTGCCCCAACCCACACACCTCAAAAATCTCACCCAGAGCCAGACCCCTTACTCTTGCCCAAACCCGAGGCCCAGTCTGAGGAAACTGAGTGAACATGGAGAACAACTAGCAACAGACACAGGACAAATTGAGTGAGCGTGAATTGGCCTGTTATTTTGAAATAACTATTCCCCAGAGCTGTGTCTAGACTGGCCAGTTTTTCTGGAAAAATCAGCCGCTTTTCCAGAAAAACTTGCCAGCTGTCTATACTGGCCGCTTGAATTTCCACAAAAGCACTGACTTCCTACTGTAAGAAATCAGTGCTTCTTGCAGAAATACTATTCTGCTCCCTTTTGAGCAAAAGCGCCAGTGAAGACAGCTCAGATTTGTTTTCCGCAAAAGAGCACCGAACACAAAAATGGCAATTGGGGCTTCTTTGCAGAAAAGCGCATCTAGATTGGGACAGATGCTTTTCCACAAAAGCACTTTTTGCATAAAAGCATTCTTGCCAATCTAGATGTTCTGTTCTGAAAGTGCCTTTAACGGAAAATTTTTCCATTAAAAGCATTTCTGTTCAATCATGCCAGTCTAGACGTAGCCTAAAGGTCCATCTAGACTGGCAAGATTTTGCACAAAAGTGGCTGCTTTTGCACAAAATCTTGGCAGCTGTCTAAACTGGCTGCGAGAATTTGCACAAGAACACTGACGATTGTCCATGTTCTTGCGCAAGAACAGTGATGTTCCCGCTTGGGAAAAAGCCCTCTTGTGCCAATGTACACAGTCTAGACACAGCCTTAGAGAATTGTGCCCGCAATACCGCAAATGGCCACCGAGTGTCACTGTGGAGGCGGTGCAGAATTATACGTGCATTACCTGCAATGACCACCGAGTGTCACTGTGGAGGCGCTACGGAATTACACGTGCATTACCGGCAATGACCACCGAGTGGCACTGTGGAGGCGCTACGGAATTACATGTGCATTACCGGCAATGACCACCGAGTGGCACTGTGGAGGCGCTACAGAATTATACGTGCATTACCTGCAATGACCACCGAGTGGCACTGTGGAGGCGCTACAGAATTACACGTGCATTACCGGCAATGACCACCGAGTGTCACTGTTGCTCTGCTAAGGGCAGGTATTTCGGAATGGGGCATTTCTACCCTAATAATATTTCCTGTTTTAAATTGACATGGATTCAGTGTATATGCTCAGATGATCTTATTTCCCAATAAAAAAGATTGTTATTTCAATGTAAGGCTTGTGCTGTATAACAGAGTAAGTACTCCCCACAGTCACTCAAAATGGAGTCCCAGGAAGCACTGGGGAGTAACTAACAGCACGTCTATAAGACATCACTTTAGAAAAGTGGTAACGTGAGCATCCAGAGGGGAAGCCCGTTATTTTGAACGTATTTCAGAATAACAGGCTTCTTATTTTTTGTGACAGGACAGTTTATTGTTCCAGAATAATGCCATTGTTGAAATTGCTATTTCTAAATAGCAATATAGTGTATGCTCCACTGTCGCTATTTACAAATAGCTCCTTCCTAGGGCCATTAAAGTAATTATGCTCTAGTGTTTCCTGGGGCTCTAAATCAAGGTAGCACATCCTGCCTCAGCGTAATTACAAGGCTTCTCTGTAATGGGGAAATGCTATTTCAAAATAGCATATTCTAAAACATCTATTTCAGAATATAACTTGCCAAAATAAGTGTGTAGTGTAGACATACTTTGAGTCAAAGTAGCATGTCCTTACTAAGGGCGCCTACCTCTCACAAATTTTGATGCTTCCCTGTTGTGGGAACACACTATTTTGAAAAATATTTTCAAATACTTTATTTGAAAATACCCAAAATACCTTAATTCCCCAGTGTGAACATAGCAGTGCAGTGTAGCTGTAATGTTTGGCTATTTCCATATACCCAAGAATCCCAAAATATCAATCCCTCATCTTCACAGCAAACTTGGGTTTTTTTATTCATTATTCCAAAGTCCCTGTAAATATCATTCTATGAGGCGAAAGGGACGTTTTCTTAGAGCACCTTATTTTGAAATTTGGCATCACGTAGACGGCGCCAAATGATGAAATAAGCCATTTTGAAATAGCATTGAGATTGAGCTATACAAATTGTGTATTTTAATTGTGTATCTTATTTCAAGTACTCTGCAGAACTCTCCTTCACCCTCAAAGGTTCTCCCTCCACCCACTTT
The DNA here is from genome assembly GCF_049634645.1 of Pelodiscus sinensis. Classification (NCBI taxonomy): domain Eukaryota; kingdom Metazoa; phylum Chordata; order Testudines; family Trionychidae; genus Pelodiscus; species Pelodiscus sinensis. The sequence goes on from NW_027465915.1 coordinate 25,999, forward strand.
CCTCTCCCAGATTCTTTCCCCAGCCCCTCTCCAGTTACTTTGTTTTTTGGAAACAATAAACTGGGTGTGTTTTTTATTTGGGGTCAATGTCAGTTTTATTGTCTCTGCAGGGGAGCAGGGGGAGGATTGAGAGGAAAGGCAAAGAGGGGCAAGGCACAGGCCCCTAGTGGGGAGGTCCTGGGGAGCGTGTCACTGGGGTCCTTGTGAGAAACTTTCCCTCAGGGCCTCCCGGATGTACACCCCCACCTGATGAGCCTCCTGGATGGCAGCTGTGCGCAGCTGTTCAAAGGGCCTGCTGACCTGGCCTGCCTTTGCTCCCCCCCCCCCCCCCACCCTCTGCCCAGGAGGAACACCTCCCCCTTCGGATCACAAATATTGTGGAGTGCAGAACACTGGCCACAACTTAGGGGAATGTTCCATTCCCCAACATCCAGCCGGGTGACAAGACATCTCAACCTATGGGGGGAGGAATAGCTCACTGGTTTGAGCATTGATCTGCTAAACCCAGGATTGTGAATTCAATCCTTGAGGACGCCATTTAGGGATTTGGGGCAAATCTGTCAGGGATGGTACTTGGTCCTGCCACGAGGGCAGGGGACTGGATTCAGTGACCTATCAAGGTCCATTCCAGGTCTATGAGATTAATATAAATAAATATATGGAGCTATAAATAGGTATAGCTCCATATATTTACCTCACCTTGAGACACCCAAAGGCACCCTCCACTACAGGGTGGGCCCGGCCAAGCCGGGAATTGAAGCATTCCTTGCTAGGGTCAAGGTGTCCGGTGTAAAGCTTCGTGAGCCAGGGCAACAGAGTGTAGGTCACATCCCCCACAATGCACAGTTGCATGTACACATCCCCCACCCTGATGATGAGGTCAGGGAATAAACTGCCTGCATCCAGCTTCTGGAAGACTCTGGAGTCGCAGAAGATGTAAGCATCACGTGTCTTCCTCAACCAGCCTAAGAAAATGTCAGTAAACTGCCCATGGTGGTTGAGAGGGCCTGTGGGACCATGGAGAAGTAACCTCGTGGTTTATATACATAGATGCCTGGTAGTCGGCGCTTGGGCAGGGATGTGGGTGCAGTCAATAATATCACTACCACACGGTTCCGTGTTGCTGAGGTGGATGGTGTCGATGGCCCGCATGTGACATACTGCAGGTGCTGTCTACTTTGTAACCCAGTGTTCCCTCCTGGCTGTGTTGTTATGTGTGATTCCCAATGAGTCACTCCTCATGTGTATTGGCCCCAGACACCTAAGTCTCAGCCTGAGCAGATAACAAGGCTGTTCCCAGAGGGTGAGACAAAAGAAGAGAGGCGGGGTCGGCCATCAGGCTGGGGGGGTAGGGCCTGGGAGTTGAGTTAGTCTCGGCTGGGCTAGGTGGAGCGAGGATGTTTTAGACCAAGAAAGGGAGTGAAGCCCCTTCCCCTCGAGAGGAATAAAGCTGTCTGTCCTTGCTCCTGTGTTAACATCTCTCTTATGCTATGCTGTGTCGCTGAAAAGAAATAAACTCTTTAACTCTACTGGCTGGCCAAGAGACACATCTGGCTGTGGATGGGGGTGCAGGGTTGGGGGCTCCCCATCACACCGCACCACCTATAGCAGGAGACCAACAAACAGAGAATCACTGGGGTGCCTGAGCCCTGTGCAGGTCCCCCAGCCCACCTCTTCCCTGCCCACACATATCAGGAGCCACCCCCTACATAGCCTATCCCTGGCAGGGCTGTGTGAGGGTGGGACTGAAAAATTGCCTGGGAAAGGGGCTTTTCCATCACCCCCAACCACCCTTTCCCTAGGATTCCCCATTCCAGCACTTCACACACCCCTTCCGGGACCTTAGCTGGAGAGCGCCACGCCTGCATGACGTGGGCCCTGACGGTCGACTTTTCCACACCAAACTGATTCCCAACACTTCGGTAGCTGTCCGGCGTGGTGACCTTCCACACGGCAATGGTGACCCGCTTCTCCAGAGGGGAATGTGGGTCCCGTCGTGTGAGGGCAGGGGAGAGCCAGGAACACAGCTCCAGGAAGGTCTCCTTCCTCGTGCAGAAATTCTGGAGCCGCTGTTGGTCATCCCAGAGCTCCATGTCAAGCCGGTCCCACCAGTCAGAACTAGTCTCCAGTGCAAGAAGCGGCGGTGCACAGTGTGGTGCAGCTGGAAGAGCTGCGCTCCCGGACAATCAGCTGGTGGTTGCGTTCCTGCATGGCCAGGACGGCAGCCTGTAGAAACTGCAGCACGATAGCTAAGGGCCGTCAAGTGCCCAGAGGCAGCTCTAGCTCCACGACTGGCAAGCTGAGGTGTCCACAAAGGCAACCGGAGCAGTCAGAGCTAAGGCTTTGCTGTCCCTCCAGGGAAAGGAGAAGCACCCGAGAAATGGTTGTACAGGGGGGGGGGGGTATCCTTTGCTACCTTCAGAGGGTCCCTTATCCCGCTTCTCTAACACAGGACCTAGGCCCATCCCTGAGGCAGATGGTGTTGTCTGCCCAGCCACTAATGGTGTGGGCAGAGGGGGGTGGGATCAAGCCCACCATTCTGTGCTTCCCAGACAAATCCCTGCCCTATCCCTGAGTTCACTGGAGATCCCACTCTGTCTCCCTGCCTTCAGTGGGTCCCTTCTCCTGCCTTCCTAATGTGGGAGCCAGCTCCATCCCTGGGGGGGTCTATGTTGGCTGTTTGGCCGCTCCCAGGGTGGGTGGGATGGGCCCACGAGCCTGCCCTGCCAGGTGAAAGGGTCTCAGATAGCCTCAAGCAGCAGCTCCCAGAAGTAATTGCTGACCCGAAGCCCTGCCTGAAGTGGTTCTGAGTGGCCTTAAATGCAATTCTGCATCCAATCAGTGTGGAGCTTTAGTTTGAAATCGCTAAGTGCTTTTTGAAATATACCCTTAGGGTATGTTTACACTGCAGGCTTGTCTTCACCGCAAGTTTCGTTCGGAGAAAGCTATTCTGGAAGATATCTTCTGTAAAAGCTGATTTTGGAAATAGCACATCTACATTAGGGGAGCTTATCTCAGACTAATTTTGAGGCGTCCCGGTAGTGTGGACGCTCTATCTCGATTTAGCGCCCCAGGATGCACTGGAAAGGACTAACTTTAGAATGAGGTGCTATTTTGACATAGCAGCAGTGGAGCGTTCACTCGCTCACCCGCTGCTGCAAAAGCTTTTTCAGAAGAGGCGTTTTGCCGACACTGGTAAACCTCATTCCGTGAGGAATAAGCCCTCCATTGTTTCAATTTTCTTTTGAAATAACGCAATTGCTGTGTGGATGCTACTGTTGTTCTGCCAGAATAATGTCCCTTATTCCAGAAAAATGGTACAGTGTAGACACACCCTTAGGGTATGTCTACACTGCAGCACTAATTGGAACTAACTTAATTCAAATTAGTTAATTCGAACTAAGCTAATTCAAATTACTGCATCTAGACCTAAAAACTAATTCGAATTAGCATTTTGCTAATTCGAAATAGAGTATCCACATTGAGTGGACCCTGAACCGAAGTTAAGGCTGGCCAGAACCAGTGCCTGCAGGGCATCAGGTTAGGACTTAGAGTGTGGAGCTGCTAGCCAAGGGTTCTGCTTAAAGGAACCCGACCCCCACCCCGGACAGACAGTTCTCAGGGTTCCCCACTTGCTTGTCTACCTCGATGAGGGACAGCAAAGCAGTCCTGTCTTGGAGGCACATCAAAGCACTTGGCCATCAGCCCGGCTGCACTTGCCGCAGGCTGCCATCCAAGGGGATCAATTGGGAGGCTGTCAGGATCCAGGAGACCCTGCAGGAGAGCTTCCACCCCGAGGAGCCCGCAGAGCCACCCCAGTCCTCCCCATCGGGGGCTCATGCCCCATTCCTCCCTAACCTCCTTCCACTTACCCTTCCCTTGCCCCCTTCCTGATTTAAAAAATAAATGACACGTGTGTTGTTAAATAAAGAGAGTTTATATTTTTGAAAACTGAGGGGTGGGGATTAACCTCTGGGGAGACTGGGAAAAGGTGGTGGGGGAGAGGGGAGGTGGAAACCTGGGAGGAGGGAGCTGGAAGGGGGAAGCCAGGGGAAGAAGGAGGAGGGGAAGTATAAAACTATGGTACACCATATCTTCAATACTGTGTACAGATGTGGTCTCCTCACCTCAAAAAAGACATTTTGGCTTTGGAAAGGGTTCAGAAAAGGGCAACTACAATGATTAGGGGTTTGGAACAGGTCCCATATGAAGAAAGGCTAAAGAGACTGGGACTTTTCAGCTTAGAAAAGAGGAGACTGAGGGGGATATGATAGACGTCTATAAAATCATGAGTGGTATGGAGAGGGTGAATAAAGAAAAGTTCTTCATTAGTTCTCATAATAGAAGGACTAGAGGACACCAAATGAAATGAATGCACAGCAGGCTTAAAACTAATAAGCGAAAGTAGTTCTTCTCACAGCACATAGTCAACCTGTGGAACTCCTTGCCACAGGAGGCTGTGAAGGCTAGAACTATAACAGAGTTTAAGGAGAAGTTAGATAAATTCAGGGAGGTTGGGTCCATGGAGTAGGAACGGTGTCCCTGGCCTCTGTTTGTGGAAGGCTGGAGATGGATGGCACGAGACAAATCGTTTGGTCATTGTCTTAGGTCCATCCCCTCCGGGTACCTGGTGCTGTCCTCTGTCGGCAGACAAGCTACTTAGCTAGATGGACCTTTGGTCTGACCCAGTATGGCCGTTTTTATGTTCTAAGCTCAGGGCCGGGAATCTCACTGGACCAACTTGATTTTCATGAAAACCTGCTCATGGGCTCACATGTGACCTTTGGTGGCCAGGCTGGCAGCTATCCTGCCCTAGATGGCCATATTCCTGTGCCGAGTGTGGAGATCGTGGATGTTGGAGGCCTCCCCCGAACCTTGATGAGGTCCACGATCTCCACACTAGATCAGGCGGGCGCCCGCCTCTTGCAGCCCCAGGCAGGCTCCTGGGAGCCATCAGCCTGGTCCTGGGAAGAGGCAGAGGGCTGGGTGGCAGCCAGTGGCTGGCTCATGCCGTGCCAGGTGCAGGGTCTGCTGGCTGGGTGCTGGCAGGATTGCAACTGGCACAAGCACTGTAGCCAGACCGTGGCCCTTTAAGGGCTCCAGGGCCGGGAGGGGGGCAGAAAAGTTTCCCTGGTTTGGCCCAGAGTGGCCACCAGGGCAACCTGGGAAGGGCTAGCCTCCAACTAGTTCGAATTAAGTAGCTACACAGCCCTTAATTCGAACTAGGTAAACCTCACTCTACGAGGAGTAACGCCTAGTTCAAATTAAGCGTTCCGCTAGTTCGATTTAAATTCAAACTAGCGGTTTGTATGTATAGCCGCTATTAAAGTTAATTCCAACTAATGGCTGTTTGTTCGAATTAACTTTGTAGTGGAGACACACCCTTAGAGATTTGTGCCTGTCTATCAGCAAATGGCCGCCGATGGTGCGTCTAAACTACACGCCGTTTTCAACAGAGGCCTTTTCTAAAGTATTTTTCGAAAAAGCCTCTGTTGAAAAAGCTTCTAGATTAATTTTTTTGCTCCGCATCATGCTATCAGCTTTTTTGAAAAAGAGCGTCCAGACTGCCAGATGCTCTTTCAAAAAAAAAAAGGCACCCAGAAGTGCTTCTGGCAGGGCATGGGGGCAGCCTTTATTTCCAGGTGTTGCTGCATGCCCTTTGCAGAGACATGTGCTTAAAGGGATCCCCCGGACAACCGTTGCTCTGCTTCTGCTTTTGGCTTGCCTACCTCCTGGAGGGAAAGCAAAGCTGCTGCAGTGCTTGCTCTGGTTGCCCTGCTTCCTCGGACACCACAGCAGTTTATTTTCAGGTTCAGGGTTTTTTTCTGCTTTTCACTGTGTTGGGGAGAATTCACAGACATTTGCGTCGGGTGGTCAGGCCAGGCACGCGATGCCCGCATCTTCCGGAACTCATACCTGTACCGCAGCCTGCAGGCTGGGTCATTCTTTCTGGAGTGAAACTATGCAGTCAGGGATGTTCAGATACCTACACGCATTGTGACTGACACGGCAAACCCCCTTATAACCTGGCTCATGAAGCCACTCACTGGACACCTGGATGCGAGCAGGGACCTCTTTAACTCTCGCCTGAATCGGGCTTGCTTGGAGGTAGAGTGCGCCTTTGGCCGTCTGAAGGGCAGGTTTATATGCCTTCTCGCTCAGCTGGACATGGGGGAACACAACATCCCCGATGTGGTTGCTGCATGCTGTGTGCTGCACAACCTAGTGGAGAGAAAAGAGGCGGCCTTCCTCCCAGTGTGGGGGACACGAGCTGCTGTGGAGGGGAGGCACTTTGAGCAGCCCCGGACAGCTGCCATCTGGCAAGCCCTCCAGCTGGGATTGCGCATTCAGGAAGCCCTGAGGGAGTGATTCTCCCAAGGAGCCCAATGAGTTTCCCCAGGGCCTTCCAAATGTGGGATTGCCCCATGCCTCCAGTGCCTTCCCCCCGCCCATCCAAAGCCCCTCCCAGCCCCACATTCACACTGAGAACAGAGACAGGCTGTGACAGACCGGGCTGGGTCTGGTTACAGCTGACGGCGTCCGCTCTGGGTGAATTGCTCAAACTAGGGGCTCCTTACAGTCCCCAGACTGGTGACCTTCCCAAACAGGCCACAAACCAGTCCCAAAAATAAATTGTTTGTTAACAAAGTAAAGTGCTTCCCTTACTGACTCTCACAGGTAGGAAGGGGGATGTCAAGCTGGAAGGGAGGGGGGAGGCTCAGGGCTGAGGGTGCCACCTGGATGACGAGTCCCTGCCACCCTCGCTGCGGAGGCCTGCTTGGAGATGGCTGCGCGTGCGGGCTGGGGCTGGGCAGGAGGTGCGGCTGTACCTGAGTCTGGGATGGCAGCGGGTGAAGGAGCGTCGGAGGGTGAGGGGAGGGGTGGGGGAGCTGGTGGGAGGGGGGGAGGGCAGGCTGAGCAGGAGGAGCAGGAACAGACACAGGACCGGGGAAGGCTATGGCCTCCCGGATAGCAGTGCAAATAGCAGTGCGCTGTGTTGAGGAAATCTCGCTCCCCTGGGGTACAGAGTCCCCAGAAGGGTCCGAGGCTGGAGGTCAAAGCAGTGAGGCAGGAGAGAAATCCAAAAGGAAAATTTTATTATGCATGCAGGCTGACAGCTACCAGAGTGAGAGCAGCAGCAGCCCTGAGAGAGAGTTTCCGGGATCCTTTATACAGTGTGTTCAGACAGTTTAGTTGTTGATTGTTTTCTTTAACATATCAAAGTCTCAGCAGAAGTACTCTAAGACATTTCTGTTCACACCAGCTGTGCTAGAAGTAAGTTTTACAGTACAAAGGCACATGAGAACCTGAGTGAGGAGTCTACAAGGCAAACTGTGACAAAGATAAGAGTTTACATGACAATTTGTGACAGACTAGGAGTCTCCATGAAGTTGAGATAGGCATTGTAAGGGTCTTGATTAGAGTTAAGATGATTTCTCTCTGTTACAGGGAGAGAGGCCTGGAAAACTTTTAACCCTTACAGCAGTTTTCTGTTAGAGAGTTTTGATTTCCTGCACAGTCCCTCCTTAGACACAATTGGAGTTATTTGATTTTTTCCCACAGCTGCTGCACAAACTCGTCCAGCAAGCGACTGCGCCGCTCTGTCTCTGCCTGCATCCTCTGATTACATGTCTCCTGCATCCCTTGCAGGGCCGAGATGTGCTGGCGCACCAGGTCCAAATACGTGCGCCAGTGCCGATGGGTTCCCTGCAGCCGTCTGGGAGGTGGGAGAGGTGTGGCCCCCCCACCCTCCTGGACAGCTGGGCTGGATGTGGAGGACAAGAGGGAAAAGTCATCAGTCATGCATGCTCACACTTTCCCTGAGAGACAGCATGCCCTCCTCAGCAGTCAGTGCCTGTCCTCTAGGATCAGCAGATGTTCATGTGGTCTCAGCAAGGAGTGGTATGCCCTGAGCAGCAGCCACAGCCTCCCTGAAGCCCAGACAGTGTGCAGGCCACCATCCTGCCCCCCTCCCCATGGCCAAGCAGCACAGACAAGTGCCAGGCCACAGTTGGGGTTCCCGCAGGTTGCTAAGAAGCCTGAAGCTGTGTGGCAATTCCCAGGGTCCCAAACCCCTGCCTGTACCTGGCATCAGTGTCTGTAGGAGCAGGTGGTTCCTCGCAGCCATGCGGGTGCAGGGGTAAGACATCCCTCCCTGAGGTCAGCCATGTGTGTGTCCCCCTCCCCCCAGGATGTGATCAGCATGACATGTCACAGTACTGCACCATCCACTTTGCTCCCGCCTCCCCTGCCCTGTGTGTGATGGACCCTCACAGCACTCACCTGATGTTCCCTCCCCGGTGCCCAAAGTTGTCTGGGCAGGAACAATAGAGATGAAAGGTCTGGCAGGAGTGTCCACCAGGGCTTCTACCCGGAGGCCTTTATTTTCGACAAAAAATCTTCCCCGCATCCACACTTCCCTTTTTTTGACAGATCTCTGTCAAAAATAGTGTTATTCCTCGTAAAACGTAAAATGAGATTTACCGCTGTCAACAAAACCGCCGCATTCTGTTGATTTACTGTCGACAGAACGCGGCGGCTGTCTAGACGCAGGTACAGATTTTTCGAACAATCCCTGTAGTCTAGACACACCCCGAGTGTCAGAGTTGCTCCATTACAGAATTGTGCATACATTGCCAAAAGTGGCCATCGAGTGTCACTGTTGCTCTGTTGCAGCATTTTTACGCTAGGCAGTTAGGAGTTATGAAATAACAGGCTAATGACTCCTGTTTGTGATGAGGAATAACCCTCATGTAGAAATTGTTATTTTGAAATGTCTTCAGTATATATGCTCAGCTGTTCTTATTTAGAAATAACTACTCCCCAGAGTCATTCAAAGTAATTACTTCCCAGTGCTTCCTGAGACTCTAAATCAATGTAGTACGTCAACATTAGGGGAGCCTGACTCAGACTAATTTCAAGGCTTCCCTGTAGTTTGGATGTTCTATTTCAAAGTAGTTAGCTTATTCTGACATAAGTGTGCAGTGTAGACATTGTTCAAAATAATTTTAAAAGATTCAAGGTATAACTGCCTAACTAAGTACTGAAGGAAAACTGCAGATTTCTATTTGCTCTTAGTCTGCATTGCGCTAGCTGGCTTCCAGCCCTAGTGATGGGCTCAAGGCTTTAGTCTCTGCCACAAGTCAGCCATTCTTTCATGAATCCAATGCCACTGAGAACTGAAAAGAGAATGAGAGGAGACTTGTAAACTCGACCACCACTAGTGGTCAAAACACAGACATAAACATATGCATCACCTAACTGCTGGTCACTGGAGACCCCTTCTTTATTCCTCTCCAGCCTATCCAGGTCCTAAAATGCTCATAATTTATAAGAAACTATGACCATCTCCACTTCACCACACCCTCAGTCCACTATACCCACAACCTACCCAGAATACTGGAGAACAATGTGATGATGTCCAGTGATTACACGGACAGATGCTCTGTAGTTTGTCGTCCCTCCCTCCACATCGCTGTATTTGAAGGGCAGCGACCCACGTGCAGCTACTTACGGAGAGGAAAGGACAATCCCAGACAATTACCAGCCACAGGCAGAGCTCTGCCTTCCCCAGGATCCGTCCCATGGAAATCACAAGCATCTCTCTACTCGCAAGGAGGCACCTCGCTGCACAGACACTGGCTGAAGATAATTTCACAAAACATACACCAGCTCCTACACCGTCACGAGAGAGCTCCTCAGCTCCACTGTCAATAGGAACAACAGGTGACTCAGACTCACTTCAGGCAGATGCCCCTCATCTAGCTGGATCTCCAGAGTGGCTCCGATTGCCTACAGCAGGCCTCTGCAAGAACAGCAAATAACCCATGGAAGAAGTATCACTGCCAAAAATGCTACAGCTGCATGAGACCGTCCAGTACCTGCCTCTCTCTCCAACCCTTTCTACAACATGGCTGTTCCGCTACAAGACACAGACTGAACACCAACGGGTCAGTTGGCTGTAGCTCCCCACTGACATCAGGATTATGCCAAGAGACACACTCATCTTCCATGCGCTCGAGTCCAAGCCAGTAAGAATGCAAACACACCTCACATGACACTTCCTCTCTTTTTTCTGTTGTGTTGGCTAACACGGATTCATATGCTCTTGTGTTGCCCAAACGTCCAGTTTTGTGAGACCCCTTTTTAACTCATTCCTACCAGCTTTGGATTAGGGATGTTAAAGACGAGTCTATCCCCATAAGCAAATGCTTATGGGATAGTTGTCTGTTGACTAGTCAGCTAGTCGATTCCCCACTCCTTGCTGCCTCTCTGAGATTGAAGTACTCCTTCCCCCCTGCCCCAGCTTTCTAAGTGGCAGCACTGCATGGCTGAGCTGGGGATCAGCTCTGCGGCAGCTGCCCCTTTGAAAAGCCACCTCCACACGTTTAAAGGGGCAGCCATGGACCCCGGGGTCAGCTGAGAACTCCCCAGCTGATCCCCAGCTCTGCGTAGCATTTCCCCAGCTGGCCCCAGGTTCCACACGGCATGACCTGGGGCTCCTCATGGCATGCAGCACGGCATGGAGCCTGGGATCAGTGGGGGACTCAGAGTCCCCAGCTGAACCCAAGCTCCACTACTTTGAAATGCACAAGAGTCCCTGCTGGGCTCTTGTACTTTTCAAAGGAGGAATGGGGAAGTGCCTATCAACTTTGATTTAGTCACTATTTATCCCTTTAGTCTCTCCTTTTTCAAGAACATTTGTGAGACGTTTAATAGCAGTGGTCCAAATGCAGATCCCAAAAGCATAACACTCATTCCTACTCTCCCCGTCATAGCCACCAGGCTGCTGGTCAGTCCTCGTGGTTAAGGGGTTATCCTAGCCAGATATTTGGTCAGCCAATAACAATGCAGGTAGGGATTTCAAACTGGGAACAAAGCAATTTTTAACTTTTTCCTCCTCTGTCTGAGGCAGAGTGGGTTCTTCCAGGTAACAGGGAGCTGCGAGGCTGTCTCGCTCTCTCTAAGAAAAGTCTTTTCACAATATGTAAGTAGGGCAAAGTTTAATTAATCTATCAGGTTTTTAATTGTTTTATGGTTTAGGAATTTTAAATTGATGTTAAAAGTGTTTTTTTTTCCTCTTTGAAGCTTTCTAACCCACAGAATTGTCTCTGGCTACGTCTAGTCTGGCATGATTTTCCAGAAATGGTTTTAACGGAAAAGTTTTCCGTTAAAAGCATTTTCAGAAAAGCGCGTCTAGATTGGCACGGACGCTTTTTCGCAAAAGCGTTTTTTGCGGAAAAGCATCCATGCCAATCTAGACGTGCTTTTCCGCAAAAAAGCCCTGATCGCCATTTTCGCGATCAGGGCTTTTTTGCGGAAAACAAAGCTGAGCTGTCTATACTGGCCCTTTTGCGCAAAACTTTTGCGCAAAAGGACTTTTGCCCAAATGGGAGCAGCATAGTTTTCCGCAAGAACACTGACAATCTTACATGAGATCGTCAGTGCTTTTCCGGAAAAGCAAGCGGCCAGTGTAGACAGCTGGCAAGTTATTCCAGAAAAGCGGCTGATTTTCCGGAATAAGTGGCCAGTATAGACACAGCCTCTGAGTATACAAATTGGTGGCCCTTGCCATCTAGCTACCTTAACTATACTTGCAATGGTAGTATTGTTTTGATAATAAACCTATAGCAGGTTAATTAGAAAAGAAAAACTTTTTATTTTGGTGTCCTAGTTTTATCTGTAAGCTCTCTGTCTGACTGGCTGGGAGTCAGCTAGCACAGACTGCAGCTTGTTTTTCTCTTTTCTTTTTCAAGCTCTGAGGGGAAAAAGAGCTTGAGGTACCCCTGAGGTTTTAGGGAGGAGGTTTCCCAAGTGATCTCATCCCTAGTTTTCTTGGACTACTTGGGTGATGGCAGTGGATATTCCCTAAAATTTGGGTTTTAGGATTTTGGGGGGAAGTTTTTGTACCAAAGCCTGGAGAGATCAGGTTTTGGGGTACTTTTGCAGGCCCCTGCTCCTGCATTTGTTGTGCCACAGTGGGTTACCCCCCCCCCCATCTTTTACGGGGAGTACCCAGCAATGTTTTTATGAGGATCTAACAATACTTCAACTGCTTGAATGTCCGTCCATTTGTTATAAAGAACGAGAGGGGCGGGGTGATTTAAGCATAATAAAGTCCATGCCCCAAAGGCAAAGCCGCATCAGCTCAAACTCTGTTGCATTTAAGAACTGCCTCTGGAGTTAGGACATGAGCTTTAAGCACACCTCATGTATGAAATCCAGGGTTTCAAACTCAGGAGGGGGGCTACTGCCCTCCTACCCCATTTCTCTACCCAATTCTACACCCATAGGACCAAGGGCACCTACCCCCCTCAAACAATGGTGCCCTTGGCCTTATGGGTGGAGAAAGGGCAGGGTTAGGAGTGCACATTGCCATGGGCTGGGGGTGTTAAAAGGAAGAGAAAAGAGGGGTTGAGGGATCCACTGGATGGACGGGTGGACTGGAAGGATCAAGAGCGTGTTGGGCTGGGGGCCGTTAGGGAGGAAGAGGAGGGTGGGTGAGGGGGTCCTTATGTGTTGAAAGATGAATGGGGAGAAGGTAGGGTGAGGGTTGAGGTGAGCTGGGAGGTGGCTGTGACAGACCGGGCCAGGTCTTGGCACAGCTGAGGGCGTCCGCTCAGGGCGAATTGCTCAAAACTCGGGGCTCCTTACAGCCCCAGACTGGAAGCCTTTCCCAAATAGGCCATAAACCGGTCACACTGAGTGCTTTAGCTGCCAATCTGGCCAGCCAGAAGCCTCACGAGCAAAACCCCTCAGACACCCCAGCTCTCCCTGTACCACAATTAGCCCCAGGCCTGCACACAGGTGAGGGGGTTGTAGAACCCAATCTCACCTTCCCCGAACGGGTCTTTCTGGTCCCAAAGAACCAGCCACAAATCCCCGGTCACTTTACACTCTGGATCTTACCCACAAGATCACGCTGGGCCAATCCTTTAGAATCTGAAATCTAAAGGTTTATTAATAGAAGAAAGAAAAGCATGAGAGTAAGGTTGTTAAGGCAAATACATTACATGCACCAGTCACCGAGTTCTCGATGCAGGCTCTCAGCAGAGATGTTATAACTGCTATCTTAAAGGTCTCTGGTGTTCATCCTATGTCAGGATGGGTCAGCAATCCTCCTCGGCTCTCTGTTCCTTGCAAGGCTGCATCTAGGATCAGTAGCAGAATTGAAGACAAGATGGAGTCCGCCTCATGGCACTTGTATATCTCCCCGGTACCTTCCAAGTGGAGCACGTCACATGGTCGAATGACTTAGCTCTGTTTCCTATGTCAGCAGCCATTTTGCCCTGGCTGGGTTGCATGTTCCCAGACACAGTCCTCAGGTGTGTATTGGGCACCTTGAGAGCCATTATCCCTGGACCAGTGCTAATTAGCATACTCATTCAACGGACAATCCTCCTTTACAACAGGCAGTGCAGGCCAATATCAGCACAGACTCCATATTCATAACTCCACACACAGATATCATACAAGTACATGAGTAGCATATACAGAATCAGTAGAACATGACTTTCATTTGACATCTCGCATGGCCCCCTTTGTATAGACTTTGGGGCAAACACCTCCCCCCAATTGGTGCAGCAGTGATCTGGCTGCTCCCCTTAAAATCCACTAACGTGACACCCAGACAAAAGACCACAGCCTCTGCTTTCCTCTTCCTTTGAGGCCACTCCCTACCACCCACTGCTCGGACTTAAGGACAAAAGCAATTGTGTAACTGTTTAACTTCAAAAAGATCTCACCAAATGTAGTGATTGGGCAACAAAATAGCAAATGAAATTTGATGTGGATAAGTATAAAGTAACGCACATTGGAAAAAATAACCCCAACTATACATACCATATGATGAGGGCTAATTTAGCTACAACTAATCAGGAAAGATATCTTGGAGTTATCGTGGATAGTTCTCTGAAAATGCAGTATGCGGTCAAAAAAGCAAATAGGATGCTAGTAATTATTAAAAAAGGGATAGAAAATAAGATGAAGACTTTCTTAATGCCCCTATATAAAACTTCTGTACAAAGTGTTCAAGATGTGGGCGTACTATATGTGGTCTCCTCACCTCAAAAAGATACTGTACTTTGGCATTAGAAAAGGTTCAGAAAAGGGCAACTAAAATGAAGTATAAAACTATGGTACGCCATATCTTCAGTACTGTGTACAGATGTGGTCTCCTCACCTCAAAAAAGATATTTTGGCTTTGGAAAGGGTTCAGAAAAGGGCAACTACAATGATTAGGGGTTTGGAACAGGTCGCATATGAAGAGAGGCTAAAGAGACTAGGACTTTTCAGCTTAGAAAAGAGGAGACTGAGGGGGATATGACAGAGGTCTATAAAATCATGAGTGGTGTGGAGGAGGTGAATATAGAAAAGTTCTTTACTTGTTCCCATAATATAAGAACTAGAGGACCCCAAATGAAATGGATGGGTAGCAGGCTTAAAACTAATAAGCGAAAGTAGTTCTTCTCACAGCACATAGTCAACCTGTGGAATTCCTTGCCAGAGGATGCTGTGAAGGCTAGGACTATAACAGAGTTTTAAAAAAAAACTAGATAAATTCATGGAGGTTACGTCCATAAAAGGCTATTAGCCTGGGGGAAGGAAGAAATGGTGCCCCTGGCCTCTCTTTGTCAAAGGCTGGAGATGGATAGCAGGAGACAAATTGCTTGATCATTGTCTTCGGTCCACCCCCTCTGGGGCATCTGGCACTGGCCACTGTTGGCAGACAGGCTACTGGGCTAGATGGCCTTTTGGTCTGACCCAGTATAGCCATTCTTATGTTCTTATCAGTATCATAAGTGCACCGATGGATACGGAGCACGTAGCTCCGCGGGATCTGGTGCTTCAGGGGCAATGACTTAAAAGCCAGCTCCCCACGTGCACAGGCTCTCACCTCCGCCCAGCCCTTGCTGACTCTGTATTAGAGACAGCAAGGGGGAGGGAAGCGTGTGTAGTTGTCAGGATTAACCGATAAGCCCAGGCTTATCAGTTAATCGTATACACGACTATACGCTAACATCCCATTCATCGACTGTCACTGTTAGCATTTCTGTAACGGACTAAGTGCACTGCCGGGAGCAGGTACGCCTTGAGAGGCCTCCAAGCTTACCCAGTACATGGAGAGACCTTTTCTCAAAGGCCCAGCTTCTGATGGGTTTGGTCCTCCTTCTGGGATGCCACCAGATGTGCTGGGATTTCACTGAGACTACTTGCTCCACTAGCCTCTCCCTGTTTTGCTGACTTAGGCTCTCTGGCCTCTGGGAGCCCACGCAGGTTGGGACGCACCAAGTGTAGAAACACAGAGTCTGCAAACAGCTCTCTACGGTAAGGCTTAGCTAGAAAATCGTCCAGCACTCAATTGCAGTTCCCCTCCGGAAAGTACACCCAAAATAATATTATCTGACAAGGGAGAGAAATCACTACAATGTAAGCTCATACGTTTGCCCATCCCCTCAATGAGGAGTAACATACGCACAACTTCTCCCGCTCCCCTCCTGCTGTTAGAAATTACACAAACTACATTTGTTTTATTAAAATCTAGCTTTTACAGTTGAGAGATTGCTGTTGTTTATCAAAACAAAATAAAGCACGCATACCGTGTATGGGTGTAGGCATGGATGGAGGAAGGGCAGCGTTAGGAGTGCACGTTGCCATGAGATGTGGGTGTAGAAAGGAAGAGAAGGGGGGTGGGACCCAATGGATGGGAGCATGGATTGGAAGGGTCTGGAGTGTGGGATGGCATGGGATGGGGGCTTGTTGAGGAGGAAGAGGAGAGTGGTTGAGGGAGTCCTTACCTGCGGAAGGAGGGCTGGGGGGAAGGTAGTGATGGGGGTCACATGGCAGGTGGGATGGGATTGTGGGGGGAGGGACTGTGGGTTGGGAAGGGAAGAAAAAGGACTGAAGGGTCCTATAGATGGGGGAAAGGTAGGGATAGGGATAGAGTGTGGGATGGGGAGTGTTCTAGGGAGGAAAAAGAGGGGCTGATGGAAACATGAATGGAGGGATGCTCCATTCGGACTCGCTGTCTAAGCGAACATGACATCCCTTCCTAGACCCGAGTGGGCCATAAGCCGAGAGATTTCCATACCCGACACTTATCTCCCTGTCAGCGATGGCTGCTCCGCTCCCGGCCGGACGGTTCTCGCCTCGCTTCGACCAAGCTCCCGAGCTCGCTGTTCTCGTTTCCGTTCCATCCCCAGACGGGAGGACACCGGAAGGGTGGACTTCTTATCGCTCGCTACCGAACACAGCAGAGGGGAAAAAACAAACAAACAACTTAGCTTTTCAGTCCGCAAGGACGCGGCATTGCTTCTCCTCCCACCATCAGCCACCCCCTCCCGCTGCCACTCCAGGAACGTGGAGAGAACGGAGGCCTTGAATCTCTATCCACGCTCTGTTGAACCGCCTACCCCCCCTTCACCAGGCTCCATGCCCCAGCAGAAAGCTCTCTGCCTCAGAAGAAACATACTGCCAGGACGCTTGAAGATTTCAAACCACGCACCTCTTACTCACACAGAGCCATGGGAAGGCCGAACGCTGATGACCCTTCACGTGTTCCGAGAATCACGTCCAGGCAGCTCAAGTCCATCTCGGACGATTTCTTCTCCGCCCACGGCCACGCACTGATTCCTCTGCAAGGGTGGCCAAAAAAGCCCAGCGTGAGCTCTCACTCACTAAGGACTGTGGCTGTGGGAATTCTATCCTTTAGCCCTTTCCCCCCGTCTCGCCTATGTATCGGGCCCTCTACAAGAACACTGAGTCAGTCAGCCATGACGCACCACCGCTCTCCCTTGCGCGACTGGCGTACCTGCAGAATTCCCGTTGGCTCCTGAGCTCTTAACCCTTGAAGATGCTCACCTGGAATGCCTGCAAGTGTGCTGTACAAGGACACGGCAGAAGCAGAGCAAGGACAAAGACACAGACAGAAACAGACAGAGAGAACGTATTGGCCAATACGAGAGAGCAACAAGAGAGAAACACACAAGAGGCAGTCAGAAACCTTACCACCTTGCGTCTTCCTCCTCGAGCCAAGCGTCAGCTGAGAAGGACACCGTGTTCCAGAGAAACCAGCACCCCTGACAAACGGAAGCCCTGTTTCTCCCACTACCAAGGAAGCACCTCGGGAACCTCCGCTCGGACTCGCTGTCTAAGCAAACGTGACTTCCCTTCCTAGACCCGAGTGGGCCGTAAGCCAAGAGATTTCCACACCCGACACTTATCTCCCGGTAAGCGATGGCTGCTCCGCTCCCAGCCGGACGGTTCTCGCCTCGCTTCGACCAAGCTCCCGAGCTCCCTGTTCTCGTTTCCGTTCCATCCCCAGACGGGAGGACACCGGGAGGATTGACTTCTTATCGCTCGCTACCGAACACAGCAGAGGGGAAAAAACAAACAAACAACTTAGCGTTTCAGTCCGCAAGGACGCGGCATCGCTTCTCCTCCCACCATCGCACCGCAGCCTCCCACCGTCGGCCACCCCCTCCCGCTGCCACTACAGGAACGGGGAGTGAAAGGAGGCCTTGAATCTCTATCCACGCTCTCTTGAACCGCCTACTGCCCCTTCACCAATCCCTAAGCCACCAGGCTCCGTGCCCCAGCAGAAAGCTCTCTGCCTCAGAAGAAACA
This sequence comes from Pelodiscus sinensis, assembly GCF_049634645.1. Taxonomy (NCBI): domain Eukaryota; kingdom Metazoa; phylum Chordata; order Testudines; family Trionychidae; genus Pelodiscus; species Pelodiscus sinensis. The sequence continues at coordinate 43,624 of NW_027465915.1, forward strand.
TACTGCCAGGACGCTTGAAGATTTCAAAGCACGCACCTCTTACTCACACAGAGCCATGGGAAGGCCGAACGCTGAGGACCCTTCCCGTGTTCCGAGAATCACGTCCAGGCAGCTCAAGTCCATCTCGGACGCTATCTTCTCAGCCCACGGCCACGCACTGATTCCTCTGCAAGGGTGGCCGAAAAAGCCCAGCGTTAGCTCTCACTCACTAAGGTCTGTGGCTGTGGGAATTCTATCCTTTAGCCCTTGCCCCCCGTCTCGCCTATGTATCGGGCCCTCTACAAGAACACTGAGTCAGTCAGCCATGACGCATCACCGCTCTCCCTTGCGCGACTGGCGTACCTGCAGAATTCCCGTTGGCTCCTGAGCCCTTAACCCTTGGAGATTCTCACCTGGAATGCCTGCAAGTGTGCTGTACAAGGACACGGCAGAAGCAGAGCAAGGACAAAGACACAGACAGAAACAGACAGACAGAACGTATTGGCCAATACGAGAGAGCAACAAGAGAGAAACACATAAGAGGCAGTCAGAAACCTTACCACCTTGCGTCTTCCTCCTCGAGCCAAGCGTCTGCTGAGAAGGACACCGTGTTCCAGAGAAACCAGCACCCCTGACAAACGGAAGCCCTGTTTCTCCCACTACCAAGGAAGCACCTCGGGAACCTCCGCTTGGACTCGCTGTCTAAGCAAACGTGACTTCCCTTCCTAGACCCGAGTGGGCCGTAAGCCAAGAGATTTCCACACCCGACACTTATCTCCCGGTAAGCGATGGCTGCTCCGCTCCCAGCCGGACGGTTCTCGCCTCGCTTCGACCAAGCTCCCGAGCTCCCTGTTCTCGTTTCCGTTCCATCCCCAGACGGGAGGACACCGGGAGGATTGACTTCTTATCGCTCGCTACCGAACACAGCAGAGGGGAAAAAACAAACAAACAACTTAGCGTTTCAGTCCGCAAGGACGCGGCATCGCTTCTCCTCCCACCATCGCACCGCAGCCTCCCACCGTCGGCCACCCCGTCCCGCTGCCACTACAGGAACGGGGAGTGAAAGGAGGCCTTGAATCTCTATCCACGCTCTCTTGAACCGCCTACTGCCCCTTCACCAATCCCTAAGCCACCAGGCTCCGTGCCCCAGCAGAAAGCTCTCTGCCTCAGAAGAAACATACTGCCAGGACGCTTGAAGATTTCAAAGCACGCACCTCTTACTCACACAGAGCCATGGGAAGGCCGAACGCTGAGGACCCTTCCCGTGTTCCGAGAATCACGTCCAGGCAGCTCAAGTCCATCTCGGACGCTATCTTCTCAGCCCACGGCCACGCACTGATTCCTCTGCAAGGGTGGCCGAAAAAGCCCTGCGTTAGCTCTCACTCACTAAGGTCTGTGGCTGTGGGAATTCTATCCTTTAGCCCTTGCCCCCCGTCTCGCCTATGTATCGGGCCCTCTACAAGAACACTGAGTCAGTCAGCCATGACGCATCACCGCTCTCCCTTGCGCGACTGGCGTACCTGCAGAATTCCCGTTGGCTCCTGAGCCCTTAACCCTTGGAGATTCTCACCTGGAATGCCTGCAAGTGTGCTGTACAAGGACACGGCAGAAGCAGAGCAAGGACAAAGACACAGACAGAAACAGACAGACAGAACGTATTGGCCAATACGAGAGAGCAACAAGAGAGAAACACATAAGAGGCAGTCAGAAACCTTACCACCTTGCGTCTTCCTCCTCGAGCCAAGCGTCAGCTGAGAAGGACACCGTGTTCCAGAGAAACCAGCACCCCTGACAAACGGAAGCCCTGTTTCTCCCACTACCAAGGAAGCACCTCGGGAACCTCCGCTCGGACTCGCTGTCTAAGCAAACGTGACTTCCCTTCCTAGACCCGAGTGGGCCGTAAGCCAAGAGATTTCCACACCCGACACTTATCTCCCGGTAAGCGATGGCTGCTCCGCTCCCAGCCGGACGGTTCTCGCCTCGCTTCGACCAAGCTCCCGAGCTCCCTGTTCTCGTTTCCGTTCCATCCCCAGACGGGAGGACACCGGGAGGGTTGGCTTCTTATCGCTCGCTACCGAACACAGCAGAGGGGAAAAAACAAACAAACAACTTAGCGTTTCAGTCCGCAAGGACGCGGCATCGCTTCTCCTCCCACCGTCGGCCACCCCCTCCCGCTGCCACTACAGGAACGGGGAGTGAAAGGAGGCCTTGAATCTCTATCCACGCTCTCTTGAACCGCCTACTGCCCCTTCACCAATCCCTAAGCCACCAGGCTCCGTGCCCCAGCAGAAAGCTCTCTGCCTCAGAAGAAACATACTGCCAGGACGCTTGAAGATTTCAAACCACGCACCTCTTACTCACACAGAGCCATGGGAAGGCCGAACGCTGATGACCCTTCACGTGTTCCGAGAATCACGTCCAGGCAGCTCAAGTCCATCTCGGACGATTTCTTCTCCGCCCACGGCCACGCACTGATTCCTCTGCAAGGGTGGCCGAAAAAGCCCAGCGTTAGCTCTCACTCACTAAGGTCTGTGGCTGTGGGAATTCTATCCTTTAGCCCTTGCCCCCCGTCTCGCCTATGTATCGGGTCCTCTACAAGAACACTGAGTCAGTCAGCCATGACGCATCACCGCTCTCCCTTGCGCGACTGGCGTACCTGCAGAATTCCCGTTGGCTCCTGAGCCCTTAACCCTTGGAGATTCTCACCTGGAATGCCTGCAAGTGTGCTGTACAAGGACACGGCAGAAGCAGAGCAAGGACAAAGACACAGACAGAAACAGACAGACAGAACGTATTGGCCAATACGAGAGAGCAACAAGAGAGAAACACATAAGAGGCAGTCAGAAACCTTACCACCTTGCGTCTTCCTCCTCGAGCCAAGCGTCTGCTGAGAAGGACACCGTGTTCCAGAGAAACCAGCACCCCTGACAAACGGAAGCCCTGACAAACAGGAGCTACCAAGGAAGCACCTCGGGAACCTCCGCTCGGACTCGCTGTCTAAGCAAACGTGACTTCCCTTCCTAGACCCGAGTGGGCCGTAAGCTAAGAGATTTCCACACCCGACACTTATCTCCCGGTAAGCGATGGCTGCTCCGCTCCCAGCCGGACGGTTCTCGCCTCGCTTCGACCAAGCTCCCGAGCTCCCTGTTCTCGTTTCCGTTCCATCCCCAGACGGGAGGACACCGGGAGGGTTGGCTTCTTATCGCTCGCTACCGAACACAGCAGAGGGGAAAAAACAAACAAACAACTTAGCGTTTCAGTCCGCAAGGACGCGGCATCGCTTCTCCTCCCACCATCGCACCGCAGCCTCCCACCGTCGGCCACCCCCTCCCGCTGCCACTACAGGAACGGGGAGTGAAAGGAGGCCTTGAATCTCTATCCACGCTCTCTTGAACCGCCTACTGCCCCTTCACCAATCCCTAAGCCACCAGGCTCCGTGCCCCAGCAGAAAGCTCTCTGCCTCAGAAGAAACATACTGCCAGGACGCTTGAAGATTTCAAAGCACGCACCTCTTACTCACACAGAGCCATGGGAAGGCCGAACGCTGAGGACCCTTCCCGTGTTCCGAGAATCACGTCCAGGCAGCTCAAGTCCATCTCGGACGCTATCTTCTCAGCCCACGGCCACGCACTGATTCCTCTGCAAGGGTGGCCGAAAAAGCCCAGCGTTAGCTCTCACTCACTAAGGTCTGTGGCTGTGGGAATTCTATCCTTTAGCCCTTGCCCCCCGTCTCGCCTATGTATCGGGCCCTCTACAAGAACACTGAGTCAGTCAGCCATGACGCATCACCGCTCTCCCTTGCGCGACTGGCGTACCTGCAGAATTCCCGTTGGCTCCTGAGCCCTTAACCCTTGGAGATTCTCACCTGGAATGCCTGCAAGTGTGCTGTACAAGGACACGGCAGAAGCAGAGCAAGGACAAAGACACAGACAGAAACAGACAGACAGAACGTATTGGCCAATACGAGAGAGCAACAAGAGAGAAACACATAAGAGGCAGTCAGAAACCTTACCACCTTGCGTCTTCCTCCTCGAGCCAAGCGTCAGCTGAGAAGGACACCGTGTTCCAGAGAAACCAGCACCCCTGACAAACGGAAGCCCTGTTTCTCCCACTACCAAGGAAGCACCTCGGGAACCTCCGCTCGGACTCGCTGTCTAAGCAAACGTGACTTCCCTTCCTAGACCCGAGTGGGCCGTAAGCCAAGAGATTTCCACACCCGACACTTATCTCCCGGTAAGCGATGGCTGCTCCGCTCCCAGCCGGACGGTTCTCGCCTCGCTTCGACCAAGCTCCCGAGCTCCCTGTTCTCGTTTCCGTTCCATCCCCAGACGGGAGGACACCGGGAGGGTTGGCTTCTTATCGCTCGCTACCGAACACAGCAGAGGGGAAAAAACAAACAAACAACTTAGCGTTTCAGTCCGCAAGGACGCGGCATCGCTTCTCCTCCCACCATCGCACCGCAGCCTCCCACCGTCGGCCACCCCCTCCCGCTGCCACTACAGGAACGGGGAGTGAAAGGAGGCCTTGAATCTCTATCCACGCTCTCTTGAACCGCCTACTGCCCCTTCACCAATCCCTAAGCCACCAGGCTCCGTGCCCCAGCAGAAAGCTCTCTGCCTCAGAAGAAACATACTGCCAGGACGCTTGAAGATTTCAAAGCACGCACCTCTTACTCACACAGAGCCATGGGAAGGCCGAACGCTGAGGACCCTTCCCGTGTTCCGAGAATCACGTCCAGGCAGCTCAAGTCCATCTCGGACGCTATCTTCTCAGCCCACGGCCACGCACTGATTCCTCTGCAAGGGTGGCCGAAAAAGCCCAGCGTTAGCTCTCACTCACTAAGGTCTGTGGCTGTGGGAATTCTATCCTTTAGCCCTTGCCCCCCGTCTCGCCTATGTATCGGGCCCTCTACAAGAACACTGAGTCAGTCAGCCATGACGCATCACCGCTCTCCCTTGCGCGACTGGCGTACCTGCAGAATTCCCGTTGGCTCCTGAGCCCTTAACCCTTGGAGATTCTCACCTGGAATGCCTGCAAGTGTGCTGTACAAGGACACGGCAGAAGCAGAGCAAGGACAAAGACACAGACAGAAACAGACAGACAGAACGTATTGGCCAATACGAGAGAGCAACAAGAGAGAAACACATAAGAGGCAGTCAGAAACCTTACCACCTTGCGTCTTCCTCCTCGAGCCAAGCGTCTGCTGAGAAGGACACCGTGTTCCAGAGAAACCAGCACCCCTGACAAACGGAAGCCCTGTTTCTCCCACTACCAAGGAAGCACCTCGGGAACCTCCGCTTGGACTCGCTGTCTAAGCAAACGTGACTTCCCTTCCTAGACCCGAGTGGGCCGTAAGCCAAGAGATTTCCACACCCGACACTTATCTCCCGGTAAGCGATGGCTGCTCCGCTCCCAGCCGGACGGTTCTCGCCTCGCTTCGACCAAGCTCCCGAGCTCCCTGTTCTCGTTTCCGTTCCATCCCCAGACGGGAGGACACCGGGAGGATTGACTTCTTATCGCTCGCTACCGAACACAGCAGAGGGGAAAAAACAAACAAACAACTTAGCGTTTCAGTCCGCAAGGACGCGGCATCGCTTCTCCTCCCACCATCGCACCGCAGCCTCCCACCGTCGGCCACCCCGTCCCGCTGCCACTACAGGAACGGGGAGTGAAAGGAGGCCTTGAATCTCTATCCACGCTCTCTTGAACCGCCTACTGCCCCTTCACCAATCCCTAAGCCACCAGGCTCCGTGCCCCAGCAGAAAGCTCTCTGCCTCAGAAGAAACATACTGCCAGGACGCTTGAAGATTTCAAAGCACGCACCTCTTACTCACACAGAGCCATGGGAAGGCCGAACGCTGAGGACCCTTCCCGTGTTCCGAGAATCACGTCCAGGCAGCTCAAGTCCATCTCGGACGCTATCTTCTCAGCCCACGGCCACGCACTGATTCCTCTGCAAGGGTGGCCGAAAAAGCCCTGCGTTAGCTCTCACTCACTAAGGTCTGTGGCTGTGGGAATTCTATCCTTTAGCCCTTGCCCCCCGTCTCGCCTATGTATCGGGCCCTCTACAAGAACACTGAGTCAGTCAGCCATGACGCATCACCGCTCTCCCTTGCGCGACTGGCGTACCTGCAGAATTCCCGTTGGCTCCTGAGCCCTTAACCCTTGGAGATTCTCACCTGGAATGCCTGCAAGTGTGCTGTCCAAGGACACGGCAGAAGCAGAGCAAGGACAAAGACACAGACAGAAACAGACAGACAGAACGTATTGGCCAATACGAGAGAGCAACAAGAGAGAAACACATAAGAGGCAGTCAGAAACCTTACCACCTTGCGTCTTCCTCCTCGAGCCAAGCGTCAGCTGAGAAGGACACCGTGTTCCAGAGAAACCAGCACCCCTGACAAACGGAAGCCCTGTTTCTCCCACTACCAAGGAAGCACCTCGGGAACCTCCGCTCGGACTCGCTGTCTAAGCAAACGTGACTTCCCTTCCTAGACCCGAGTGGGCCGTAAGCCAAGAGATTTCCACACCCGACACTTATCTCCCGGTAAGCGATGGCTGCTCCGCTCCCAGCCGGACGGTTCTCGCCTCGCTTCGACCAAGCTCCCGAGCTCCCTGTTCTCGTTTCCGTTCCATCCCCAGACGGGAGGACACCGGGAGGGTTGGCTTCTTATCGCTCGCTACCGAACACAGCAGAGGGGAAAAAACAAACAAACAACTTAGCGTTTCAGTCCGCAAGGACGCGGCATCGCTTCTCCTCCCACCGTCGGCCACCCCCTCCCGCTGCCACTACAGGAACGGGGAGTGAAAGGAGGCCTTGAATCTCTATCCACGCTCTCTTGAACCGCCTACTGCCCCTTCACCAATCCCTAAGCCACCAGGCTCCGTGCCCCAGCAGAAAGCTCTCTGCCTCAGAAGAAACATACTGCCAGGACGCTTGAAGATTTCAAACCACGCACCTCTTACTCACACAGAGCCATGGGAAGGCCGAACGCTGATGACCCTTCACGTGTTCCGAGAATCACGTCCAGGCAGCTCAAGTCCATCTCGGACGATTTCTTCTCCGCCCACGGCCACGCACTGATTCCTCTGCAAGGGTGGCCGAAAAAGCCCAGCGTTAGCTCTCACTCACTAAGGTCTGTGGCTGTGGGAATTCTATCCTTTAGCCCTTGCCCCCCGTCTCGCCTATGTATCGGGCCCTCTACAAGAACACTGAGTCAGTCAGCCATGACGCATCACCGCTCTCCCTTGCGCGACTGGCGTACCTGCAGAATTCCCGTTGGCTCCTGAGCCCTTAACCCTTGGAGATTCTCACCTGGAATGCCTGCAAGTGTGCTGTACAAGGACACGGCAGAAGCAGAGCAAGGACAAAGACACAGACAGAAACAGACAGACAGAACGTATTGGCCAATACGAGAGAGCAACAAGAGAGAAACACATAAGAGGCAGTCAGAAACCTTACCACCTTGCGTCTTCCTCCTCGAGCCAAGCGTCTGCTGAGAAGGACACCGTGTTCCAGAGAAACCAGCACCCCTGACAAACGGAAGCCCTGACAAACAGGAGCTACCAAGGAAGCACCTCGGGAACCTCCGCTCGGACTCGCTGTCTAAGCAAACGTGACTTCCCTTCCTAGACCCGAGTGGGCCGTAAGCTAAGAGATTTCCACACCCGACACTTATCTCCCGGTAAGCGATGGCTGCTCCGCTCCCAGCCGGACGGTTCTCGCCTCGCTTCGACCAAGCTCCCGAGCTCCCTGTTCTCGTTTCCGTTCCATCCCCAGACGGGAGGACACCGGGAGGGTTGGCTTCTTATCGCTCGCTACCGAACACAGCAGAGGGGAAAAAACAAACAAACAACTTAGCGTTTCAGTCCGCAAGGACGCGGCATCGCTTCTCCTCCCACCATCGCACCGCAGCCTCCCACCGTCGGCCACCCCCTCCCGCTGCCACTACAGGAACGGGGAGTGAAAGGAGGCCTTGAATCTCTATCCACGCTCTCTTGAACCGCCTACTGCCCCTTCACCAATCCCTAAGCCACCAGGCTCCGTGCCCCAGCAGAAAGCTCTCTGCCTCAGAAGAAACATACTGCCAGGACGCTTGAAGATTTCAAAGCACGCACCTCTTACTCACACAGAGCCATGGGAAGGCCGAACGCTGAGGACCCTTCCCGTGTTCCGAGAATCACGTCCAGGCAGCTCAAGTCCATCTCGGACGCTATCTTCTCAGCCCACGGCCACGCACTGATTCCTCTGCAAGGGTGGCCGAAAAAGCCCAGCGTTAGCTCTCACTCACTAAGGTCTGTGGCTGTGGGAATTCTATCCTTTAGCCCTTGCCCCCCGTCTCGCCTATGTATCGGGCCCTCTACAAGAACACTGAGTCAGTCAGCCATGACGCATCACCGCTCTCCCTTGCGCGACTGGCGTACCTGCAGAATTCCCGTTGGCTCCTGAGCCCTTAACCCTTGGAGATTCTCACCTGGAATGCCTGCAAGTGTGCTGTACAAGGACACGGCAGAAGCAGAGCAAGGACAAAGACACAGACAGAAACAGACAGACAGAACGTATTGGCCAATACGAGAGAGCAACAAGAGAGAAACACATAAGAGGCAGTCAGAAACCTTACCACCTTGCGTCTTCCTCCTCGAGCCAAGCGTCAGCTGAGAAGGACACCGTGTTCCAGAGAAACCAGCACCCCTGACAAACGGAAGCCCTGTTTCTCCCACTACCAAGGAAGCACCTCGGGAACCTCCGCTCGGACTCGCTGTCTAAGCAAACGTGACTTCCCTTCCTAGACCCGAGTGGGCCGTAAGCCAAGAGATTTCCACACCCGACACTTATCTCCCGGTAAGCGATGGCTGCTCCGCTCCCAGCCGGACGGTTCTCGCCTCGCTTCGACCAAGCTCCCGAGCTCCCTGTTCTCGTTTCCGTTCCATCCCCAGACGGGAGGACACCGGGAGGGTTGGCTTCTTATCGCTCGCTACCGAACACAGCAGAGGGGAAAAAACAAACAAACAACTTAGCGTTTCAGTCCGCAAGGACGCGGCATCGCTTCTCCTCCCACCATCGCACCGCAGCCTCCCACCGTCGGCCACCCCCTCCCGCTGCCACTACAGGAACGGGGAGTGAAAGGAGGCCTTGAATCTCTATCCACGCTCTCTTGAACCGCCTACTGCCCCTTCACCAATCCCTAAGCCACCAGGCTCCGTGCCCCAGCAGAAAGCTCTCTGCCTCAGAAGAAACATACTGCCAGGACGCTTGAAGATTTCAAAGCACGCACCTCTTACTCACACAGAGCCATGGGAAGGCCGAACGCTGAGGACCCTTCCCGTGTTCCGAGAATCACGTCCAGGCAGCTCAAGTCCATCTCGGACGCTATCTTCTCAGCCCACGGCCACGCACTGATTCCTCTGCAAGGGTGGCCGAAAAAGCCCAGCGTTAGCTCTCACTCACTAAGGTCTGTGGCTGTGGGAATTCTATCCTTTAGCCCTTGCCCCCCGTCTCGCCTATGTATCGGGCCCTCTACAAGAACACTGAGTCAGTCAGCCATGACGCATCACCGCTCTCCCTTGCGCGACTGGCGTACCTGCAGAATTCCCGTTGGCTCCTGAGCCCTTAACCCTTGGAGATTCTCACCTGGAATGCCTGCAAGTGTGCTGTACAAGGACACGGCAGAAGCAGAGCAAGGACAAAGACACAGACAGAAACAGACAGACAGAACGTATTGGCCAATACGAGAGAGCAACAAGAGAGAAACACATAAGAGGCAGTCAGAAACCTTACCACCTTGCGTCTTCCTCCTCGAGCCAAGCGTCAGCTGAGAAGGACACCGTGTTCCAGAGAAACCAGCACCCCTGACAAACGGAAGCCCTGTTTCTCCCACTACCAAGGAAGCACCTCGGGAACCTCCGCTCGGACTCGCTGTCTAAGCAAACGTGACTTCCCTTCCTAGACCCGAGTGGGCCGTAAGCCAAGAGATTTCCACACCCGACACTTATCTCCCGGTAAGCGATGGCTGCTCCGCTCCCAGCCGGACGGTTCTCGCCTCGCTTCGACCAAGCTCCCGAGCTCCCTGTTCTCGTTTCCGTTCCATCCCCAGACGGGAGGACACCGGGAGGATTGACTTCTTATCGCTCGCTACCGAACACAGCAGAGGGGAAAAAACAAACAAACAACTTAGCGTTTCAGTCCGCAAGGACGCGGCATCGCTTCTCCTCCCACCATCGCACCGCAGCCTCCCACCGTCGGCCACCCCCTCCCGCTGCCACTACAGGAACGGGGAGTGAAAGGAGGCCTTGAATCTCTATCCACGCTCTCTTGAACCGCCTACTGCCCCTTCACCAATCCCTAAGCCACCAGGCTCCATGCCCCAGCAGAAAGCTCTCTGCCTCAGAAGAAACATACTGCCAGGACGCTTGAAGATTTCAAAGCACGCACCTCTTACTCACACAGAGCCATGGGAAGGCCGAACGCTGAGGACCCTTCCCGTGTTCCGAGAATCACGTCCAGGCAGCTCAAGTCCATCTCGGACGCTATCTTCTCAGCCCACGGCCACGCACTGATTCCTCTGCAAGGGTGGCCGAAAAAGCCCAGCGTTAGCTCTCACTCACTAAGGTCTGTGGCTGTGGGAATTCTATCCTTTAGCCCTTGCCCCCCGTCTCGCCTATGTATCGGGCCCTCTACAAGAACACTGAGTCAGTCAGCCATGACGCATCACCGCTCTCCCTTGCGCGACTGGCGTACCTGCAGAATTCCCGTTGGCTCCTGAGCCCTTAACCCTTGGAGATTCTCACCTGGAATGCCTGCAAGTGTGCTGTACAAGGACACGGCAGAAGCAGAGCAAGGACAAAGACACAGACAGAAACAGACAGACAGAACGTATTGGCCAATACGAGAGAGCAACAAGAGAGAAACACAGAAGAGGCAGTCAGAAACCTTACCACCTTGCGTCTTCCTCCTCGAGCCAAGCGTCAGCTGAGAAGGACACCGTGTTCCAGAGAAACCAGCACCCCTGACAAACGGAAGCCCTGTTTCTCCCACTACCAAGGAAGCACCTCGGGAACCTCCGCTCGGACTCGCTGTCTAAGCAAACGTGACTTCCCTTCCTAGACCCGAGTGGGCCGTAAGCCAAGAGATTTCCACACCCGACACTTATCTCCCGGTAAGCGATGGCTGCTCCGCTCCCAGCCGGACGGTTCTCGCCTCGCTTCGACCAAGCTCCCGAGCTCCCTGTTCTCGTTTCCGTTCCATCCCCAGACGGGAGGACACCGGGAGGGTTGGCTTCTTATCGCTCGCTACCGAACACAGCAGAGGGGAAAAAACAAACAAACAACTTAGCGTTTCAGTCCGCAAGGACGCGGCATCGCTTCTCCTCCCACCATCGCACCGCAGCCTCCCACCGTCGGCCACCCCCTCCCGCTGCCACTACAGGAACGGGGAGTGAAAGGAGGCCTTGAATCTCTATCAATGCTCTCTTGAACCGCCTACTGCCCCTTCACCAATGCCTAAGCCACCAGGCTCCGTGCCCCAGCAGAAAGCTCTCTGCCTCAGAAGAAACATACTGCCAGGACGCTTGAAGATTTCAAAGCACGCACCTCTTACTCACACAGAGCCATGGGAAGGCCGAACGCTGAGGACCCTTCCCGTGTTCCGAGAATCACGTCCAGGCAGCTCAAGTCCATCTCGGACGCTATCTTCTCAGCCCACGGCCACGCACTGATTCCTCTGCAAGGGTGGCCGAAAAAGCCCAGCGTTAGCTCTCACTCACTAAGGTCTGTGGCTGTGGGAATTCTATCCTTTAGCCCTTGCCCCCCGTCTCGCCTATGTATCGGGCCCTCTACAAGAACACTGAGTCAGTCAGCCATGACGCATCACCGCTCTCCCTTGCGCGACTGGCGTACCTGCAGAATTCCCGTTGGCTCCTGAGCCCTTAACCCTTGGAGATTCTCACCTGGAATGCCTGCAAGTGTGCTGTCCAAGGACACGGCAGAAGCAGAGCAAGGACAAAGACACAGACAGAAACAGACAGACAGAACGTATTGGCCAATACGAGAGAGCAACAAGAGAGAAACACATAGGAGGCAGTCAGAAACCTTACCACCTTGCGTCTTCCTCCTCGAGCCAAGCATCTGCTGAGAAGGACACCGTGTACCAGAGAAACCAGCACCCCTGACAAACGGAAGCCCTGTTTCTCCCACTACCAAGGAAGCACCTCGGGAACCTCCGCTCGGACTCGCTGTCTAAGCAAACGTGACTTCCCTTCCTAGACCCGAGTGGGCCGTAAGCCAAGAGATTTCCACACCCGACACTTATCTCCCGGTAAGCGATGGCTGCTCCGCTCCCAGCCGGACGGTTCTCGCCTCGCTTCGACCAAGCTCCCGAGCTCCCTGTTCTCGTTTCCGTTCCATCCCCAGACGGGAGGACACCGGGAGGGTTGGCTTCTTATCGCTCGCTACCGAACACAGCAGAGGGGAAAAAACAAACAAACAACTTAGCGTTTCAGTCCGCAAGGACGCGGCATCGCTTCTCCTCCCACCGTCGGCCACCCCCTCCCGCTGCCACTACAGGAACGGGGAGTGAAAGGAGGCCTTGAATCTCTATCCACGCTCTCTTGAACCGCCTACTGCCCCTTCACCAATCCCTAAGCCACCAGGCTCCGTGCCCCAGCAGAAAGCTCTCTGCCTCAGAAGAAACATACTGCCAGGACGCTTGAAGATTTCAAAGCACGCACCTCTTACTCACACAGAGCCATGGGAAGGCCGAACGCTGAGGACCCTTCCCGTGTTCCGAGAATCACGTCCAGGCAGCTCAAGTCCATCTCGGACGCTATCTTCTCAGCCCACGGCCACGCACTGATTCCTCTGCAAGGGTGGCCGAAAAAGCCCAGCGTTAGCTCTCACTCACTAAGGTCTGTGGCTGTGGGAATTCTATCCTTTAGCCCTTGCCCCCCGTCTCGCCTATGTATCGGGCCCTCTACAAGAACACTGAGTCAGTCAGCCATGACGCATCACCGCTCTCCCTTGCGCGACTGGCGTACCTGCAGAATTCCCGTTGGCTCCTGAGCCCTTAACCCTTGGAGATTCTCACCTGGAATGCCTGCAAGTGTGCTGTACAAGGACACGGCAGAAGCAGAGCAAGGACAAAGACACAGACAGAAACAGACAGACAGAACGTATTGGCCAATACGAGAGAGCAACAAGAGAGAAACACATAAGAGGCAGTCAGAAACCTTACCACCTTGCGTCTTCCTCCTCGAGCCAAGCGTCTGCTGAGAAGGACACCGTGTTCCAGAGAAACCAGCACCCCTGACAAACGGAAGCCCTGACAAACAGGAGCTACCAAGGAAGCACCTCGGGAACCTCCGCTCGGACTCGCTGTCTAAGCAAACGTGACTTCCCTTCCTAGACCCGAGTGGGCCGTAAGCCAAGAGATTTCCACACCCGACACTTATCTCCCGGTAAGCGATGGCTGCTCCGCTCCCAGCCGGACGGTTCTCGCCTCGCTTCGACCAAGCTCCCGAGCTCCCTGTTCTCGTTTCCGTTCCATCCCCAGACGGGAGGACACCGGGAGGGTTGGCTTCTTATCGCTCGCTACCGAACACAGCAGAGGGGAAAAAACAAACAAACAACTTAGCGTTTCAGTCCGCAAGGACGCGGCATCGCTTCTCCTCCCACCATCGCACCGCAGCCTCCCACCGTCGGCCACCCCCTCCCGCTGCCACTACAGGAACGGGGAGTGAAAGGAGGCCTTGAATCTCTATCCACGCTCTCTTGAACCGCCTACTGCCCCTTCACCAATCCCTAAGCCACCAGGCTCCGTGCCCCAGCAGAAAGCTCTCTGCCTCAGAAGAAACATACTGCCAGGACGCTTGAAGATTTCAAAGCACGCACCTCTTACTCACACAGAGCCATGGGAAGGCCGAACGCTGAGGACCCTTCCCGTGTTCCGAGAATCACGTCCAGGCAGCTCAAGTCCATCTCGGACGCTATCTTCTCAGCCCACGGCCACGCACTGATTCCTCTGCAAGGGTGGCCGAAAAAGCCCAGCGTTAGCTCTCACTCACTAAGGTCTGTGGCTGTGGGAATTCTATCCTTTAGCCCTTGCCCCCCGTCTCGCCTATGTATCGGGCCCTCTACAAGAACACTGAGTCAGTCAGCCATGACGCATCACCGCTCTCCCTTGCGCGACTGGCGTACCTGCAGAATTCCCGTTGGCTCCTGAGCCCTTAACCCTTGGAGATTCTCACCTGGAATGCCTGCAAGTGTGCTGTACAAGGACACGGCAGAAGCAGAGCAAGGACAAAGACACAGACAGAAACAGACAGACAGAACGTATTGGCCAATACGAGAGAGCAACAAGAGAGAAACACATAAGAGGCAGTCAGAAACCTTACCACCTTGCGTCTTCCTCCTCGAGCCAAGCGTCAGCTGAGAAGGACACCGTGTTCCAGAGAAACCAGCACCCCTGACAAACGGAAGCCCTGTTTCTCCCACTACCAAGGAAGCACCTCGGGAACCTCCGCTCGGACTCGCTGTCTAAGCAAACGTGACTTCCCTTCCTAGACCCGAGTGGGCCGTAAGCCAAGAGATTTCCACACCCGACACTTATCTCCCGGTAAGCGATGGCTGCTCCGCTCCCAGCCGGACGGTTCTCGCCTCGCTTCGACCAAGCTCCCGAGCTCCCTGTTCTCGTTTCCGTTCCATCCCCAGACGGGAGGACACCGGGAGGGTTGGCTTCTTATCGCTCGCTACCGAACACAGCAGAGGGGAAAAAACAAACAAACAACTTAGCGTTTCAGTCCGCAAGGACGCGGCATCGCTTCTCCTCCCACCATCGCACCGCAGCCTCCCACCGTCGGCCACCCCCTCCCGCTGCCACTACAGGAACGGGGAGTGAAAGGAGGCCTTGAATCTCTATCCACGCTCTCTTGAACCGCCTACTGCCCCTTCACCAATCCCTAAGCCACCAGGCTCCGTGCCCCAGCAGAAAGCTCTCTGCCTCAGAAGAAACATACTGCCAGGACGCTTGAAGATTTCAAAGCACGCACCTCTTACTCACACAGAGCCATGGGAAGGCCGAACGCTGAGGACCCTTCCCGTGTTCCGAGAATCACGTCCAGGCAGCTCAAGTCCATCTCGGACGCTATCTTCTCAGCCCACGGCCACGCACTGATTCCTCTGCAAGGGTGGCCGAAAAAGCCCAGCGTTAGCTCTCACTCACTAAGGTCTGTGGCTGTGGGAATTCTATCCTTTAGCCCTTGCCCCCCGTCTCGCCTATGTATCGGGCCCTCTACAAGAACACTGAGTCAGTCAGCCATGACGCATCACCGCTCTCCCTTGCGCGACTGGCGTACCTGCAGAATTCCCGTTGGCTCCTGAGCCCTTAACCCTTGGAGATTCTCACCTGGAATGCCTGCAAGTGTGCTGTACAAGGACACGGCAGAAGCAGAGCAAGGACAAAGACACAGACAGAAACAGACAGACAGAACGTATTGGCCAATACGAGAGAGCAACAAGAGAGAAACACATAAGAGGCAGTCAGAAACCTTACCACCTTGCGTCTTCCTCCTCGAGCCAAGCGTCAGCTGAGAAGGACACCGTGTTCCAGAGAAACCAGCACCCCTGACAAACGGAAGCCCTGTTTCTCCCACTACCAAGGAAGCACCTCGGGAACCTCCGCTCGGACTCGCTGTCTAAGCAAACGTGACTTCCCTTCCTAGACCCGAGTGGGCCGTAAGCCAAGAGATTTCCACACCCGACACTTATCTCCCGGTAAGCGATGGCTGCTCCGCTCCCAGCCGGACGGTTCTCGCCTCGCTTCGACCAAGCTCCCGAGCTCCCTGTTCTCGTTTCCGTTCCATCCCCAGACGGGAGGACACCGGGAGGATTGACTTCTTATCGCTCGCTACCGAACACAGCAGAGGGGAAAAAACAAACAAACAACTTAGCGTTTCAGTCCGCAAGGACGCGGCATCGCTTCTCCTCCCACCATCGCACCGCAGCCTCCCACCGTCGGCCACCCCCTCCCGCTGCCACTACAGGAACGGGGAGTGAAAGGAGGCCTTGAATCTCTATCCACGCTCTCTTGAACCGCCTACTGCCCCTTCACCAATCCCTAAGCCACCAGGCTCCGTGCCCCAGCAGAAAGCTCTCTGCCTCAGAAGAAACATACTGCCAGGACGCTTGAAGATTTCAAAGCACGCACCTCTTACTCACACAGAGCCATGGGAAGGCCGAACGCTGAGGACCCTTCCCGTGTTCCGAGAATCACGTCCAGGCAGCTCAAGTCCATCTCGGACGCTATCTTCTCAGCCCACGGCCACGCACTGATTCCTCTGCAAGGGTGGCCGAAAAAGCCCAGCGTTAGCTCTCACTCACTAAGGTCTGTGGCTGTGGGAATTCTATCCTTTAGCCCTTGCCCCCCGTCTCGCCTATGTATCGGGCCCTCTACAAGAACACTGAGTCAGTCAGCCATGACGCATCACCGCTCTCCCTTGCGCGACTGGCGTACCTGCAGAATTCCCGTTGGCTCCTGAGCCCTTAACCCTTGGAGATTCTCACCTGGAATGCCTGCAAGTGTGCTGTACAAGGACACGGCAGAAGCAGAGCAAGGACAAAGACACAGACAGAAACAGACAGACAGAACGTATTGGCCAATACGAGAGAGCAACAAGAGAGAAACACATAAGAGGCAGTCAGAAACCTTACCACCTTGCGTCTTCCTCCTCGAGCCAAGCGTCTGCTGAGAAGGACACCGTGTTCCAGAGAAACCAGCACCCCTGACAAACGGAAGCCCTGTTTCTCCCACTACCAAGGAAGCACCTCGGGAACCTCCGCTTGGACTCGCTGTCTAAGCAAACGTGACTTCCCTTCCTAGACCCGAGTGGGCCGTAAGCCAAGAGATTTCCACACCCGACACTTATCTCCCGGTAAGCGATGGCTGCTCCGCTCCCAGCCGGACGGTTCTCGCCTCGCTTCGACCAAGCTCCCGAGCTCCCTGTTCTCGTTTCCGTTCCATCCCCAGACGGGAGGACACCGGGAGGATTGACTTCTTATCGCTCGCTACCGAACACAGCAGAGGGGAAAAAACAAACAAACAACTTAGCGTTTCAGTCCGCAAGGACGCGGCATCGCTTCTCCTCCCACCATCGCACCGCAGCCTCCCACCGTCGGCCACCCCCTCCCGCTGCCACTACAGGAACGGGGAGTGAAAGGAGGCCTTGAATCTCTATCCACGCTCTCTTGAACCGCCTACTGCCCCTTCACCAATCCCTAAGCCACCAGGCTCCGTGCCCCAGCAGAAAGCTCTCTGCCTCAGAAGAAACATACTGCCAGGACGCTTGAAGATTTCAAAGCACGCACCTCTTACTCACACAGAGCCATGGGAAGGCCGAACGCTGAGGACCCTTCCCGTGTTCCGAGAATCACGTCCAGGCAGCTCAAGTCCATCTCGGACGCTATCTTCTCAGCCCACGGCCACGCACTGATTCCTCTGCAAGGGTGGCCGAAAAAGCCCAGCGTTAGCTCTCACTCACTAAGGTCTGTGGCTGTGGGAATTCTATCCTTTAGCCCTTGCCCCCCGTCTCGCCTATGTATCGGGCCCTCTACAAGAACACTGAGTCAGTCAGCCATGACGCATCACCGCTCTCCCTTGCGCGACTGGCGTACCTGCAGAATTCCCGTTGGCTCCTGAGCCCTTAACCCTTGGAGATTCTCACCTGGAATGCCTGCAAGTGTGCTGTACAAGGACACGGCAGAAGCAGAGCAAGGACAAAGACACAGACAGAAACAGACAGACAGAACGTATTGGCCAATACGAGAGAGCAACAAGAGAGAAACACAGAAGAGGCAGTCAGAAACCTTACCACCTTGCGTCTTCCTCCTCGAGCCAAGCGTCAGCTGAGAAGGACACCGTGTTCCAGAGAAACCAGCACCCCTGACAAACGGAAGCCCTGTTTCTCCCACTACCAAGGAAGCACCTCGGGAACCTCCGCTCGGACTCGCTGTCTAAGCAAACGTGACTTCCCTTCCTAGACCCGAGTGGGCCGTAAGCCAAGAGATTTCCACACCCGACACTTATCTCCCGGTAAGCGATGGCTGCTCCGCTCCCAGCCGGACGGTTCTCGCCTCGCTTCGACCAAGCTCCCGAGCTCCCTGTTCTCGTTTCCGTTCCATCCCCAGACGGGAGGACACCGGGAGGGTTGGCTTCTTATCGCTCGCTACCGAACACAGCAGAGGGGAAAAAACAAACAAACAACTTAGCGTTTCAGTCCGCAAGGACGCGGCATCGCTTCTCCTCCCACCATCGCACCGCAGCCTCCCACCGTCGGCCACCCCCTCCCGCTGCCACTACAGGAACGGGGAGTGAAAGGAGGCCTTGAATCTCTATCAATGCTCTCTTGAACCGCCTACTGCCCCTTCACCAATGCCTAAGCCACCAGGCTCCGTGCCCCAGCAGAAAGCTCTCTGCCTCAGAAGAAACATACTGCCAGGATGCTTGAAGATTTCAAAGCACGCACCTCTTACTCACACAGAGCCATGGGAAGGCCGAACGCTGAGGACCCTTCCCGTGTTCCGAGAATCACGTCCAGGCAGCTCAAGTCCATCTCGGACGCTATCTTCTCAGCCCACGGCCACGCACTGATTCCTCTGCAAGGGTGGCCGAAAAAGCCCAGCGTTAGCTCTCACTCACTAAGGTCTGTGGCTGTGGGAATTCTATCCTTTAGCCCTTGCCCCCCGTCTCGCCTATGTATCGGGCCCTCTACAAGAACACTGAGTCAGTCAGCCATGACGCATCACCGCTCTCCCTTGCGCGACTGGCGTACCTGCAGAATTCCCGTTGGCTCCTGAGCCCTTAACCCTTGGAGATTCTCACCTGGAATGCCTGCAAGTGTGCTGTCCAAGGACACGGCAGAAGCAGAGCAAGGACAAAGACACAGACAGAAACAGACAGACAGAACGTATTGGCCAATACGAGAGAGCAACAAGAGAGAAACACATAGGAGGCAGTCAGAAACCTTACCACCTTGCGTCTTCCTCCTCGAGCCAAGCATCTGCTGAGAAGGACACCGTGTACCAGAGAAACCAGCACCCCTGACAAACGGAAGCCCTGTTTCTCCCACTACCAAGGAAGCACCTCGGGAACCTCCGCTCGGACTCGCTGTCTAAGCAAACGTGACTTCCCTTCCTAGACCCGAGTGGGCCGTAAGCCAAGAGATTTCCACACCCGACACTTATCTCCCGGTAAGCGATGGCTGCTCCGCTCCCAGCCGGACGGTTCTCGCCTCGCTTCGACCAAGCTCCCGAGCTCCCTGTTCTCGTTTCCGTTCCATCCCCAGACGGGAGGACACCGGGAGGGTTGGCTTCTTATCGCTCGCTACCGAACACAGCAGAGGGGAAAAAACAAACAAACAACTTAGCGTTTCAGTCCGCAAGGACGCGGCATCGCTTCTCCTCCCACCGTCGGCCACCCCCTCCCGCTGCCACTACAGGAACGGGGAGTGAAAGGAGGCCTTGAATCTCTATCCACGCTCTCTTGAACCGCCTACTGCCCCTTCACCAATCCCTAAGCCACCAGGCTCCGTGCCCCAGCAGAAAGCTCTCTGCCTCAGAAGAAACATACTGCCAGGACGCTTGAAGATTTCAAAGCACGCACCTCTTACTCACACAGAGCCATGGGAAGGCCGAACGCTGAGGACCCTTCCCGTGTTCCGAGAATCACGTCCAGGCAGCTCAAGTCCATCTCGGACGCTATCTTCTCAGCCCACGGCCACGCACTGATTCCTCTGCAAGGGTGGCCGAAAAAGCCCAGCGTTAGCTCTCACTCACTAAGGTCTGTGGCTGTGGGAATTCTATCCTTTAGCCCTTGCCCCCCGTCTCGCCTATGTATCGGGCCCTCTACAAGAACACTGAGTCAGTCAGCCATGACGCATCACCGCTCTCCCTTGCGCGACTGGCGTACCTGCAGAATTCCCGTTGGCTCCTGAGCCCTTAACCCTTGGAGATTCTCACCTGGAATGCCTGCAAGTGTGCTGTACAAGGACACGGCAGAAGCAGAGCAAGGACAAAGACACAGACAGAAACAGACAGACAGAACGTATTGGCCAATACGAGAGAGCAACAAGAGAGAAACACATAAGAGGCAGTCAGAAACCTTACCACCTTGCGTCTTCCTCCTCGAGCCAAGCGTCTGCTGAGAAGGACACCGTGTTCCAGAGAAACCAGCACCCCTGACAAACGGAAGCCCTGACAAACAGGAGCTACCAAGGAAGCACCTCGGGAACCTCCGCTCGGACTCGCTGTCTAAGCAAACGTGACTTCCCTTCCTAGACCCGAGTGGGCCGTAAGCCAAGAGATTTCCACACCCGACACTTATCTCCCGGTAAGCGATGGCTGCTCCGCTCCCAGCCGGACGGTTCTCGCCTCGCTTCGACCAAGCTCCCGAGCTCCCTGTTCTCGTTTCCGTTCCATCCCCAGACGGGAGGACACCGGGAGGGTTGGCTTCTTATCGCTCGCTACCGAACACAGCAGAGGGGAAAAAACAAACAAACAACTTAGCGTTTCAGTCCGCAAGGACGCGGCATCGCTTCTCCTCCCACCATCGCACCGCAGCCTCCCACCGTCGGCCACCCCCTCCCGCTGCCACTACAGGAACGGGGAGTGAAAGGAGGCCTTGAATCTCTATCCACGCTCTCTTGAACCGCCTACTGCCCCTTCACCAATCCCTAAGCCACCAGGCTCCGTGCCCCAGCAGAAAGCTCTCTGCCTCAGAAGAAACATACTGCCAGGACGCTTGAAGATTTCAAAGCACGCACCTCTTACTCACACAGAGCCATGGGAAGGCCGAACGCTGAGGACCCTTCCCGTGTTCCGAGAATCACGTCCAGGCAGCTCAAGTCCATCTCGGACGCTATCTTCTCAGCCCACGGCCACGCACTGATTCCTCTGCAAGGGTGGCCGAAAAAGCCCAGCGTTAGCTCTCACTCACTAAGGTCTGTGGCTGTGGGAATTCTATCCTTTAGCCCTTGCCCCCCGTCTCGCCTATGTATCGGGCCCTCTACAAGAACACTGAGTCAGTCAGCCATGACGCATCACCGCTCTCCCTTGCGCGACTGGCGTACCTGCAGAATTCCCGTTGGCTCCTGAGCCCTTAACCCTTGGAGATTCTCACCTGGAATGCCTGCAAGTGTGCTGTACAAGGACACGGCAGAAGCAGAGCAAGGACAAAGACACAGACAGAAACAGACAGACAGAACGTATTGGCCAATACGAGAGAGCAACAAGAGAGAAACACATAAGAGGCAGTCAGAAACCTTACCACCTTGCGTCTTCCTCCTCGAGCCAAGCGTCTGCTGAGAAGGACACCGTGTTCCAGAGAAACCAGCACCCCTGACAAACGGAAGCCCTGACAAACAGGAGCTACCAAGGAAGCACCTCGGGAACCTCCGCTCGGACTCGCTGTCTAAGCAAACGTGACTTCCCTTCCTAGACCCGAGTGGGCCGTAAGCCAAGAGATTTCCACACCCGACACTTATCTCCCGGTAAGCGATGGCTGCTCCGCTCCCAGCCGGACGGTTCTCGCCTCGCTTCGACCAAGCTCCCGAGCTCCCTGTTCTCGTTTCCGTTCCATCCCCAGACGGGAGGACACCGGGAGGGTTGGCTTCTTATCGCTCGCTACCGAACACAGCAGAGGGGAAAAAACAAACAAACAACTTAGCGTTTCAGTCCGCAAGGACGCGGCATCGCTTCTCCTCCCACCATCGCACCGCAGCCTCCCACCGTCGGCCACCCCCTCCCGCTGCCACTACAGGAACGGGGAGTGAAAGGAGGCCTTGAATCTCTATCCACGCTCTCTTGAACCGCCTACTGCCCCTTCACCAATCCCTAAGCCACCAGGCTCCGTGCCCCAGCAGAAAGCTCTCTGCCTCAGAAGAAACATACTGCCAGGACGCTTGAAGATTTCAAAGCACGCACCTCTTACTCACACAGAGCCATGGGAAGGCCGAACGCTGAGGACCCTTCCCGTGTTCCGAGAATCACGTCCAGGCAGCTCAAGTCCATCTCGGACGCTATCTTCTCAGCCCACGGCCACGCACTGATTTCTCTGCAAGGGTGGCCGAAAAAGCCCAGCGTTAGCTCTCACTCACTAAGGTCTGTGGCTGTGGGAATTCTATCCTTTAGCCCTTGCCCCCCGTCTCGCCTATGTATCGGGCCCTCTACAAGAACACTGAGTCAGTCAGCCATGACGCATCACCGCTCTCCCTTGCGCGACTGGCGTACCTGCAGAATTCCCGTTGGCTCCTGAGCCCTTAACCCTTGGAGATTCTCACCTGGAATGCCTGCAAGTGTGCTGTACAAGGACACGGCAGAAGCAGAGCAAGGACAAAGACACAGACAGAAACAGACAGACAGAACGTATTGGCCAATACGAGAGAGCAACAAGAGAGAAACACATAAGAGGCAGTCAGAAACCTTACCACCTTGCGTCTTCCTCCTCGAGCCAAGCGTCAGCTGAGAAGGACACCGTGTTCCAGAGAAACCAGCACCCCTGACAAACGGAAGCCCTGTTTCTCCCACTACCAAGGAAGCACCTCGGGAACCTCCGCTCGGACTCGCTGTCTAAGCAAACGTGACTTCCCTTCCTAGACCCGAGTGGGCCGTAAGCCAAGAGATTTCCACACCCGACACTTATCTCCCGGTAAGCGATGGCTGCTCCGCTCCCAGCCGGACGGTTCTCGCCTCGCTTCGACCAAGCTCCCGAGCTCCCTGTTCTCGTTTCCGTTCCATCCCCAGACGGGAGGACACCGGGAGGGTTGGCTTCTTATCGCTCGCTACCGAACACAGCAGAGGGGAAAAAACAAACAAACAACTTAGCGTTTCAGTCCGCAAGGACGCGGCATCGCTTCTCCTCCCACCATCGCACCGCAGCCTCCCACCGTCGGCCACCCCCTCCCGCTGCCACTACAGGAACGGGGAGTGAAAGGAGGCCTTGAATCTCTATCCACGCTCTCTTGAACCGCCTACTGCCCCTTCACCAATCCCTAAGCCACCAGGCTCCGTGCCCCAGCAGAAAGCTCTCTGCCTCAGAAGAAACATACTGCCAGGACGCTTGAAGATTTCAAAGCACGCACCTCTTACTCACACAGAGCCATGGGAAGGCCGAACGCTGAGGACCCTTCCCGTGTTCCGAGAATCACGTCCAGGCAGCTCAAGTCCATCTCGGACGCTATCTTCTCACCCCACGGCCACGCACTGATTCCTCTGCAAGGGTGGCCGAAAAAGCCCAGCGTTAGCTCTCACTCACTAAGGTCTGTGGCTGTGGGAATTCTATCCTTTAGCCCTTGCCCCCCGTCTCGCCTATGTATCGGGCCCTCTACAAGAACACTGAGTCAGTCAGCCATGACGCATCACCGCTCTCCCTTGCGCGACTGGCGTACCTGCAGAATTCCCGTTGGCTCCTGAGCCCTTAACCCTTGGAGATTCTCACCTGGAATGCCTGCAAGTGTGCTGTACAAGGACACGGCAGAAGCAGAGCAAGGACAAAGACACAGACAGAAACAGACAGACAGAACGTATTGGCCAATACGAGAGAGCAACAAGAGAGAAACACATAAGAGGCAGTCAGAAACCTTACCACCTTGCGTCTTCCTCCTCGAGCCAAGCGTCAGCTGAGAAGGACACCGTGTTCCAGAGAAACCAGCACCCCTGACAAACGGAAGCCCTGTTTCTCCCACTACCAAGGAAGCACCTCGGGAACCTCCGCTCGGACTCGCTGTCTAAGCAAACGTGACTTCCCTTCCTAGACCCGAGTGGGCCGTAAGCCAAGAGATTTCCACACCCGACACTTATCTCCCGGTAAGCGATGGCTGCTCCGCTCCCAGCCGGACGGTTCTCGCCTCGCTTCGACCAAGCTCCCGAGCTCCCTGTTCTCGTTTCCGTTCCATCCCCAGACGGGAGGACACCGGGAGGGTTGGCTTCTTATCGCTCGCTACCGAACACAGCAGAGGGGAAAAAACAAACAAACAACTTAGCGTTTCAGTCCGCAAGGACGCGGCATCGCTTCTCCTCCCACCATCGCACCGCAGCCTCCCACCGTCGGCCACCCCCTCCCGCTGCCACTACAGGAACGGGGAGTGAAAGGAGGCCTTGAATCTCTATCCACGCTCTCTTGAACCGCCTACTGCCCCTTCACCAATCCCTAAGCCACCAGGCTCCGTGCCCCAGCAGAAAGCTCTCTGCCTCAGAAGAAACATACTGCCAGGACGCTTGAAGATTTCAAAGCACGCACCTCTTACTCACACAGAGCCATGGGAAGGCCGAACGCTGAGGACCCTTCCCGTGTTCCGAGAATCACGTCCAGGCAGCTCAAGTCCATCTCGGACGCTATCTTCTCAGCCCACGGCCACGCACTGATTCCTCTGCAAGGGTGGCCGAAAAAGCCCAGCGTTAGCTCTCACTCACTAAGGTCTGTGGCTGTGGGAATTCTATCCTTTAGCCCTTGCCCCCCGTCTCGCCTATGTATCGGGCCCTCTACAAGAACACTGAGTCAGTCAGCCATGACGCATCACCGCTCTCCCTTGCGCGACTGGCGTACCTGCAGAATTCCCGTTGGCTCCTGAGCCCTTAACCCTTGGAGATTCTCACTTGGAATGCCTGCAAGTGTGCTGTACAAGGACACGGCAGAAGCAGAGCAAGGACAAAGACACAGACAGAAACAGACAGACAGAACGTATTGGCCAATACGAGAGAGCAACAAGAGAGAAACACATAAGAGGCAGTCAGAAACCTTACCACCTTGCGTCTTCCTCCTCGAGCCAAGCGTCTGCTGAGAAGGACACCGTGTTCCAGAGAAACCAGCACCCCTGACAAACGGAAGCCCTGACAAACAGGAGCTACCAAGGAAGCACCTCGGGAACCTCCGCTCGGACTCGCTGTCTAAGCAAACGTGACTTCCCTTCCTAGACCCGAGTGGGCCGTAAGCCAAGAGATTTCCACACCCGACACTTATCTCCCGGTAAGCGATGGCTGCTCCGCTCCCAGCCGGACGGTTCTCGCCTCGCTTCGACCAAGCTCCCGAGCTCCCTGTTCTCGTTTCCGTTCCATCCCCAGACGGGAGGACACCGGGAGGGTTGGCTTCTTATCGCTCGCTACCGAACACAGCAGAGGGGAAAAAACAAACAAACAACTTAGCGTTTCAGTCCGCAAGGACGCGGCATCGCTTCTCCTCCCACCATCGCACCGCAGCCTCCCACCGTCGGCCACCCCCTCCCGCTGCCACTACAGGAACGGGGAGTGAAAGGAGGCCTTGAATCTCTATCCACGCTCTCTTGAACCGCCTACTGCCCCTTCACCAATCCCTAAGCCACCAGGCTCCGTGCCCCAGCAGAAAGCTCTCTGCCTCAGAAGAAACATACTGCCAGGACGCTTGAAGATTTCAAAGCACGCACCTCTTACTCACACAGAGCCATGGGAAGGCCGAACGCTGAGGACCCTTCCCGTGTTCCGAGAATCACGTCCAGGCAGCTCAAGTCCATCTCGGACGCTATCTTCTCAGCCCACGGCCACGCACTGATTCCTCTGCAAGGGTGGCCGAAAAAGCCCAGCGTTAGCTCTCACTCACTAAGGTCTGTGGCTGTGGGAATTCTATCCTTTAGCCCTTGCCCCCCGTCTCGCCTATGTATCGGGCCCTCTACAAGAACACTGAGTCAGTCAGCCATGACGCATCACCGCTCTCCCTTGCGCGACTGGCGTACCTGCAGAATTCCCGTTGGCTCCTGAGCCCTTAACCCTTGGAGATTCTCACCTGGAATGCCTGCAAGTGTGCTGTACAAGGACACGGCAGAAGCAGAGCAAGGACAAAGACACAGACAGAAACAGACAGACAGAACGTATTGGCCAATACGAGAGAGCAACAAGAGAGAAACACATAAGAGGCAGTCAGAAACCTTACCACCTTGCGTCTTCCTCCTCGAGCCAAGCGTCTGCTGAGAAGGACACCGTGTTCCAGAGAAACCAGCACCCCTGACAAACGGAAGCCCTGACAAACAGGAGCTACCAAGGAAGCACCTCGGGAACCTCCGCTCGGACTCGCTGTCTAAGCAAACGTGACTTCCCTTCCTAGACCCGAGTGGGCCGTAAGCCAAGAGATTTCCACACCCGACACTTATCTCCCGGTAAGCGATGGCTGCTCCGCTCCCAGCCGGACGGTTCTCGCCTCGCTTCGACCAAGCTCCCGAGCTCCCTGTTCTCGTTTCCGTTCCATCCCCAGACGGGAGGACACCGGGAGGGTTGGCTTCTTATCGCTCGCTACCGAACACAGCAGAGGGGAAAAAACAAACAAACAACTTAGCGTTTCAGTCCGCAAGGACGCGGCATCGCTTCTCCTCCCACCATCGCACCGCAGCCTCCCACCGTCGGCCACCCCCTCCCGCTGCCACTACAGGAACGGGGAGTGAAAGGAGGCCTTGAATCTCTATCCACGCTCTCTTGAACCGCCTACTGCCCCTTCACCAATCCCTAAGCCACCAGGCTCCGTGCCCCAGCAGAAAGCTCTCTGCCTCAGAAGAAACATACTGCCAGGACGCTTGAAGATTTCAAAGCACGCACCTCTTACTCACACAGAGCCATGGGAAGGCCGAACGCTGAGGACCCTTCCCGTGTTCCGAGAATCACGTCCAGGCAGCTCAAGTCCATCTCGGACGCTATCTTCTCAGCCCACGGCCACGCACTGATTCCTCTGCAAGGGTGGCCGAAAAAGCCCAGCGTTAGCTCTCACTCACTAAGGTCTGTGGCTGTGGGAATTCTATCCTTTAGCCCTTGCCCCCCGTCTCGCCTATGTATCGGGCCCTCTACAAGAACACTGAGTCAGTCAGCCATGACGCATCACCGCTCTCCCTTGCGCGACTGGCGTACCTGCAGAATTCCCGTTGGCTCCTGAGCCCTTAACCCTTGGAGATTCTCACCTGGAATGCCTGCAAGTGTGCTGTACAAGGACACGGCAGAAGCAGAGCAAGGACAAAGACACAGACAGAAACAGACAGACAGAACGTATTGGCCAATACGAGAGAGCAACAAGAGAGAAACACAGAAGAGGCAGTCAGAAACCTTACCACCTTGCGTCTTCCTCCTCGAGCCAAGCGTCAGCTGAGAAGGACACCGTGTTCCAGAGAAACCAGCACCCCTGACAAACGGAAGCCCTGTTTCTCCCACTACCAAGGAAGCACCTCGGGAACCTCCGCTCGGACTCGCTGTCTAAGCAAACGTGACTTCCCTTCCTAGACCCGAGTGGGCCGTAAGCCAAGAGATTTCCACACCCGACACTTATCTCCCGGTAAGCGATGGCTGCTCCGCTCCCAGCCGGACGGTTCTCGCCTCGCTTCGACCAAGCTCCCGAGCTCCCTGTTCTCGTTTCCGTTCCATCCCCAGACGGGAGGACACCGGGAGGGTTGGCTTCTTATCGCTCGCTACCGAACACAGCAGAGGGGAAAAAACAAACAAACAACTTAGCGTTTCAGTCCGCAAGGACGCGGCATCGCTTCTCCTCCCACCATCGCACCGCAGCCTCCCACCGTCGGCCACCCCCTCCCGCTGCCACTACAGGAACGGGGAGTGAAAGGAGGCCTTGAATCTCTATCCACGCTCTCTTGAACCGCCTACTGCCCCTTCACCAATCCCTAAGCCACCAGGCTCCGTGCCCCAGCAGAAAGCTCTCTGCCTCAGAAGAAACATACTGCCAGGACGCTTGAAGATTTCAAAGCACGCACCTCTTACTCACACAGAGCCATGGGAAGGCCGAACGCTGAGGACCCTTCCCGTGTTCCGAGAATCACGTCCAGGCAGCTCAAGTCCATCTCGGACGCTATCTTCTCAGCCCACGGCCACGCACTGATTCCTCTGCAAGGGTGGCCGAAAAAGCCCAGCGTTAGCTCTCACTCACTAAGGTCTGTGGCTGTGGGAATTCTATCCTTTAGCCCTTGCCCCCCGTCTCGCCTATGTATCGGGCCCTCTACAAGAACACTGAGTCAGTCAGCCATGACGCATCACCGCTCTCCCTTGCGCGACTGGCGTACCTGCAGAATTCCCGTTGGCTCCTGAGCCCTTAACCCTTGGAGATTCTCACCTGGAATGCCTGCAAGTGTGCTGTACAAGGACACGGCAGAAGCAGAGCAAGGACAAAGACACAGACAGAAACAGACAGACAGAACGTATTGGCCAATACGAGAGAGCAACAAGAGAGAAACACATAAGAGGCAGTCAGAAACCTTACCACCTTGCGTCTTCCTCCTCGAGCCAAGCGTCTGCTGAGAAGGACACCGTGTTCCAGAGAAACCAGCACCCCTGACAAACGGAAGCCCTGACAAACAGGAGCTACCAAGGAAGCACCTCGGGAACCTCCGCTCGGACTCGCTGTCTAAGCAAACGTGACTTCCCTTCCTAGACCCGAGTGGGCCGTAAGCCAAGAGATTTCCACACCCGACACTTATCTCCCGGTAAGCGATGGCTGCTCCGCTCCCAGCCGGACGGTTCTCGCCTCGCTTCGACCAAGCTCCCGAGCTCCCTGTTCTCGTTTCCGTTCCATCCCCAGACGGGAGGACACCGGGAGGGTTGGCTTCTTATCGCTCGCTACCGAACACAGCAGAGGGGAAAAAACAAACAAACAACTTAGCGTTTCAGTCCGCAAGGACGCGGCATCGCTTCTCCTCCCACCATCGCACCGCAGCCTCCCACCGTCGGCCACCCCCTCCCGCTGCCACTACAGGAACGGGGAGTGAAAGGAGGCCTTGAATCTCTATCCACGCTCTCTTGAACCGCCTACTGCCCCTTCACCAATCCCTAAGCCACCAGGCTCCGTGCCCCAGCAGAAAGCTCTCTGCCTCAGAAGAAACATACTGCCAGGACGCTTGAAGATTTCAAAGCACGCACCTCTTACTCACACAGAGCCATGGGAAGGCCGAACGCTGAGGACCCTTCCCGTGTTCCGAGAATCACGTCCAGGCAGCTCAAGTCCATCTCGGACGCTATCTTCTCAGCCCACGGCCACGCACTGATTCCTCTGCAAGGGTGGCCGAAAAAGCCCAGCGTTAGCTCTCACTCACTAAGGTCTGTGGCTGTGGGAATTCTATCCTTTAGCCCTTGCCCCCCGTCTCGCCTATGTATCGGGCCCTCTACAAGAACACTGAGTCAGTCAGCCATGACGCATCACCGCTCTCCCTTGCGCGACTGGCGTACCTGCAGAATTCCCGTTGGCTCCTGAGCCCTTAACCCTTGGAGATTCTCACCTGGAATGCCTGCAAGTGTGCTGTACAAGGACACGGCAGAAGCAGAGCAAGGACAAAGACACAGACAGAAACAGACAGACAGAACGTATTGGCCAATACGAGAGAGCAACAAGAGAGAAACACATAAGAGGCAGTCAGAAACCTTACCACCTTGCGTCTTCCTCCTCGAGCCAAGCGTCTGCTGAGAAGGACACCGTGTTCCAGAGAAACCAGCACCCCTGACAAACGGAAGCCCTGACAAACAGGAGCTACCAAGGAAGCACCTCGGGAACCTCCGCTCGGACTCGCTGTCTAAGCAAACGTGACTTCCCTTCCTAGACCCGAGTGGGCCGTAAGCCAAGAGATTTCCACACCCGACACTTATCTCCCGGTAAGCGATGGCTGCTCCGCTCCCAGCCGGACGGTTCTCGCCTCGCTTCGACCAAGCTCCCGAGCTCCCTGTTCTCGTTTCCGTTCCATCCCCAGACGGGAGGACACCGGGAGGGTTGGCTTCTTATCGCTCGCTACCGAACACAGCAGAGGGGAAAAAACAAACAAACAACTTAGCGTTTCAGTCCGCAAGGACGCGGCATCGCTTCTCCTCCCACCATCGCACCGCAGCCTCCCACCGTCGGCCACCCCCTCCCGCTGCCACTACAGGAACGGGGAGTGAAAGGAGGCCTTGAATCTCTATCCACGCTCTCTTGAACCGCCTACTGCCCCTTCACCAATCCCTAAGCCACCAGGCTCCGTGCCCCAGCAGAAAGCTCTCTGCCTCAGAAGAAACATACTGCCAGGACGCTTGAAGATTTCAAAGCACGCACCTCTTACTCACACAGAGCCATGGGAAGGCCGAACGCTGAGGACCCTTCCCGTGTTCCGAGAATCACGTCCAGGCAGCTCAAGTCCATCTCGGACGCTATCTTCTCAGCCCACGGCCACGCACTGATTCCTCTGCAAGGGTGGCCGAAAAAGCCCAGCGTTAGCTCTCACTCACTAAGGTCTGTGGCTGTGGGAATTCTATCCTTTAGCCCTTGCCCCCCGTCTCGCCTATGTATCGGGCCCTCTACAAGAACACTGAGTCAGTCAGCCATGACGCATCACCGCTCTCCCTTGCGCGACTGGCGTACCTGCAGAATTCCCGTTGGCTCCTGAGCCCTTAACCCTTGGAGATTCTCACCTGGAATGCCTGCAAGTGTGCTGTACAAGGACACGGCAGAAGCAGAGCAAGGACAAAGACACAGACAGAAACAGACAGACAGAACGTATTGGCCAATACGAGAGAGCAACAAGAGAGAAACACATAAGAGGCAGTCAGAAACCTTACCACCTTGCGTCTTCCTCCTCGAGCCAAGCGTCTGCTGAGAAGGACACCGTGTTCCAGAGAAACCAGCACCCCTGACAAACGGAAGCCCTGACAAACAGGAGCTACCAAGGAAGCACCTCGGGAACCTCCGCTCGGACTCGCTGTCTAAGCAAACGTGACTTCCCTTCCTAGACCCGAGTGGGCCGTAAGCCAAGAGATTTCCACACCCGACACTTATCTCCCGGTAAGCGATGGCTGCTCCGCTCCCAGCCGGACGGTTCTCGCCTCGCTTCGACCAAGCTCCCGAGCTCCCTGTTCTCGTTTCCGTTCCATCCCCAGACGGGAGGACACCGGGAGGGTTGGCTTCTTATCGCTCGCTACCGAACACAGCAGAGGGGAAAAAACAAACAAACAACTTAGCGTTTCAGTCCGCAAGGACGCGGCATCGCTTCTCCTCCCACCATCGCACCGCAGCCTCCCACCGTCGGCCACCCCCTCCCGCTGCCACTACAGGAACGGGGAGTGAAAGGAGGCCTTGAATCTCTATCCACGCTCTCTTGAACCGCCTACTGCCCCTTCACCAATCCCTAAGCCACCAGGCTCCGTGCCCCAGCAGAAAGCTCTCTGCCTCAGAAGAAACATACTGCCAGGACGCTTGAAGATTTCAAAGCACGCACCTCTTACTCACACAGAGCCATGGGAAGGCCGAACGCTGAGGACCCTTCCCGTGTTCCGAGAATCACGTCCAGGCAGCTCAAGTCCATCTCGGACGCTATCTTCTCAGCCCACGGCCACGCACTGATTCCTCTGCAAGGGTGGCCGAAAAAGCCCAGCGTTAGCTCTCACTCACTAAGGTCTGTGGCTGTGGGAATTCTATCCTTTAGCCCTTGCCCCCCGTCTCGCCTATGTATCGGGCCCTCTACAAGAACACTGAGTCAGTCAGCCATGACGCATCACCGCTCTCCCTTGCGCGACTGGCGTACCTGCAGAATTCCCGTTGGCTCCTGAGCCCTTAACCCTTGGAGATTCTCACCTGGAATGCCTGCAAGTGTGCTGTACAAGGACACGGCAGAAGCAGAGCAAGGACAAAGACACAGACAGAAACAGACAGACAGAACGTATTGGCCAATACGAGAGAGCAACAAGAGAGAAACACATAAGAGGCAGTCAGAAACCTTACCACCTTGCGTCTTCCTCCTCGAGCCAAGCGTCTGCTGAGAAGGACACCGTGTTCCAGAGAAACCAGCACCCCTGACAAACGGAAGCCCTGACAAACAGGAGCTACCAAGGAAGCACCTCGGGAACCTCCGCTCGGACTCGCTGTCTAAGCAAACGTGACTTCCCTTCCTAGACCCGAGTGGGCCGTAAGCCAAGAGATTTCCACACCCGACACTTATCTCCCGGTAAGCGATGGCTGCTCCGCTCCCAGCCGGACGGTTCTCGCCTCGCTTCGACCAAGCTCCCGAGCTCCCTGTTCTCGTTTCCGTTCCATCCCCAGACGGGAGGACACCGGGAGGGTTGGCTTCTTATCGCTCGCTACCGAACACAGCAGAGGGGAAAAAACAAACAAACAACTTAGCGTTTCAGTCCGCAAGGACGCGGCATCGCTTCTCCTCCCACCATCGCACCGCAGCCTCCCACCGTCGGCCACCCCCTCCCGCTGCCACTACAGGAACGGGGAGTGAAAGGAGGCCTTGAATCTCTATCCACGCTCTCTTGAACCGCCTACTGCCCCTTCACCAATCCCTAAGCCACCAGGCTCCGTGCCCCAGCAGAAAGCTCTCTGCCTCAGAAGAAACATACTGCCAGGACGCTTGAAGATTTCAAAGCACGCACCTCTTACTCACACAGAGCCATGGGAAGGCCGAACGCTGAGGACCCTTCCCGTGTTCCGAGAATCACGTCCAGGCAGCTCAAGTCCATCTCGGACGCTATCTTCTCAGCCCACGGCCACGCACTGATTCCTCTGCAAGGGTGGCCGAAAAAGCCCAGCGTTAGCTCTCACTCACTAAGGTCTGTGGCTGTGGGAATTCTATCCTTTAGCCCTTGCCCCCCGTCTCGCCTATGTATCGGGCCCTCTACAAGAACACTGAGTCAGTCAGCCATGACGCATCACCGCTCTCCCTTGCGCGACTGGCGTACCTGCAGAATTCCCGTTGGCTCCTGAGCCCTTAACCCTTGGAGATTCTCACCTGGAATGCCTGCAAGTGTGCTGTACAAGGACACGGCAGAAGCAGAGCAAGGACAAAGACACAGACAGAAACAGACAGACAGAACGTATTGGCCAATACGAGAGAGCAACAAGAGAGAAACACAGAAGAGGCAGTCAGAAACCTTACCACCTTGCGTCTTCCTCCTCGAGCCAAGCGTCAGCTGAGAAGGACACCGTGTTCCAGAGAAACCAGCACCCCTGACAAACGGAAGCCCTGTTTCTCCCACTACCAAGGAAGCACCTCGGGAACCTCCGCTCGGACTCGCTGTCTAAGCAAACGTGACTTCCCTTCCTAGACCCGAGTGGGCCGTAAGCCAAGAGATTTCCACACCCGACACTTATCTCCCGGTAAGCGATGGCTGCTCCGCTCCCAGCCGGACGGTTCTCGCCTCGCTTCGACCAAGCTCCCGAGCTCCCTGTTCTCGTTTCCGTTCCATCCCCAGACGGGAGGACACCGGGAGGGTTGGCTTCTTATCGCTCGCTACCGAACACAGCAGAGGGGAAAAAACAAACAAACAACTTAGCGTTTCAGTCCGCAAGGACGCGGCATCGCTTCTCCTCCCACCATCGCACCGCAGCCTCCCACCGTCGGCCACCCCCTCCCGCTGCCACTACAGGAACGGGGAGTGAAAGGAGGCCTTGAATCTCTATCCACGCTCTCTTGAACCGCCTACTGCCCCTTCACCAATCCCTAAGCCACCAGGCTCCGTGCCCCAGCAGAAAGCTCTCTGCCTCAGAAGAAACATACTGCCAGGACGCTTGAAGATTTCAAAGCACGCACCTCTTACTCACACAGAGCCATGGGAAGGCCGAACGCTGAGGACCCTTCCCGTGTTCCGAGAATCACGTCCAGGCAGCTCAAGTCCATCTCGGACGCTATCTTCTCAGCCCACGGCCACGCACTGATTCCTCTGCAAGGGTGGCCGAAAAAGCCCAGCGTTAGCTCTCACTCACTAAGGTCTGTGGCTGTGGGAATTCTATCCTTTAGCCCTTGCCCCCCGTCTCGCCTATGTATCGGGCCCTCTACAAGAACACTGAGTCAGTCAGCCATGACGCATCACCGCTCTCCCTTGCGCGACTGGCGTACCTGCAGAATTCCCGTTGGCTCCTGAGCCCTTAACCCTTGGAGATTCTCACCTGGAATGCCTGCAAGTGTGCTGTACAAGGACACGGCAGAAGCAGAGCAAGGACAAAGACACAGACAGAAACAGACAGACAGAACGTATTGGCCAATACGAGAGAGCAACAAGAGAGAAACACATAAGAGGCAGTCAGAAACCTTACCACCTTGCGTCTTCCTCCTCGAGCCAAGCGTCTGCTGAGAAGGACACCGTGTTCCAGAGAAACCAGCACCCCTGACAAACGGAAGCCCTGACAAACAGGAGCTACCAAGGAAGCACCTCGGGAACCTCCGCTCGGACTCGCTGTCTAAGCAAACGTGACTTCCCTTCCTAGACCCGAGTGGGCCGTAAGCCAAGAGATTTCCACACCCGACACTTATCTCCCGGTAAGCGATGGCTGCTCCGCTCCCAGCCGGACGGTTCTCGCCTCGCTTCGACCAAGCTCCCGAGCTCCCTGTTCTCGTTTCCGTTCCATCCCCAGACGGGAGGACACCGGGAGGGTTGGCTTCTTATCGCTCGCTACCGAACACAGCAGAGGGGAAAAAACAAACAAACAACTTAGCGTTTCAGTCCGCAAGGACGCGGCATCGCTTCTCCTCCCACCATCGCACCGCAGCCTCCCACCGTCGGCCACCCCCTCCCGCTGCCACTACAGGAACGGGGAGTGAAAGGAGGCCTTGAATCTCTATCCACGCTCTCTTGAACCGCCTACTGCCCCTTCACCAATCCCTAAGCCACCAGGCTCCGTGCCCCAGCAGAAAGCTCTCTGCCTCAGAAGAAACATACTGCCAGGACGCTTGAAGATTTCAAAGCACGCACCTCTTACTCACACAGAGCCATGGGAAGGCCGAACGCTGAGGACCCTTCCCGTGTTCCGAGAATCACGTCCAGGCAGCTCAAGTCCATCTCGGACGCTATCTTCTCAGCCCACGGCCACGCACTGATTCCTCTGCAAGGGTGGCCGAAAAAGCCCAGCGTTAGCTCTCACTCACTAAGGTCTGTGGCTGTGGGAATTCTATCCTTTAGCCCTTGCCCCCCGTCTCGCCTATGTATCGGGCCCTCTACAAGAACACTGAGTCAGTCAGCCATGACGCATCACCGCTCTCCCTTGCGCGACTGGCGTACCTGCAGAATTCCCGTTGGCTCCTGAGCCCTTAACCCTTGGAGATTCTCACCTGGAATGCCTGCAAGTGTGCTGTACAAGGACACGGCAGAAGCAGAGCAAGGACAAAGACACAGACAGAAACAGACAGACAGAACGTATTGGCCAATACGAGAGAGCAACAAGAGAGAAACACATAAGAGGCAGTCAGAAACCTTACCACCTTGCGTCTTCCTCCTCGAGCCAAGCGTCTGCTGAGAAGGACACCGTGTTCCAGAGAAACCAGCACCCCTGACAAACGGAAGCCCTGACAAACAGGAGCTACCAAGGAAGCACCTCGGGAACCTCCGCTCGGACTCGCTGTCTAAGCAAACGTGACTTCCCTTCCTAGACCCGAGTGGGCCGTAAGCCAAGAGATTTCCACACCCGACACTTATCTCCCGGTAAGCGATGGCTGCTCCGCTCCCAGCCGGACGGTTCTCGCCTCGCTTCGACCAAGCTCCCGAGCTCCCTGTTCTCGTTTCCGTTCCATCCCCAGACGGGAGGACACCGGGAGGGTTGGCTTCTTATCGCTCGCTACCGAACACAGCAGAGGGGAAAAAACAAACAAACAACTTAGCGTTTCAGTCCGCAAGGACGCGGCATCGCTTCTCCTCCCACCATCGCACCGCAGCCTCCCACCGTCGGCCACCCCCTCCCGCTGCCACTACAGGAACGGGGAGTGAAAGGAGGCCTTGAATCTCTATCCACGCTCTCTTGAACCGCCTACTGCCCCTTCACCAATCCCTAAGCCACCAGGCTCCGTGCCCCAGCAGAAAGCTCTCTGCCTCAGAAGAAACATACTGCCAGGACGCTTGAAGATTTCAAAGCACGCACCTCTTACTCACACAGAGCCATGGGAAGGCCGAACGCTGAGGACCCTTCCCGTGTTCCGAGAATCACGTCCAGGCAGCTCAAGTCCATCTCGGACGCTATCTTCTCAGCCCACGGCCACGCACTGATTCCTCTGCAAGGGTGGCCGAAAAAGCCCAGCGTTAGCTCTCACTCACTAAGGTCTGTGGCTGTGGGAATTCTATCCTTTAGCCCTTGCCCCCCGTCTCGCCTATGTATCGGGCCCTCTACAAGAACACTGAGTCAGTCAGCCATGACGCATCACCGCTCTCCCTTGCGCGACTGGCGTACCTGCAGAATTCCCGTTGGCTCCTGAGCCCTTAACCCTTGGAGATTCTCACCTGGAATGCCTGCAAGTGTGCTGTACAAGGACACGGCAGAAGCAGAGCAAGGACAAAGACACAGACAGAAACAGACAGACAGAACGTATTGGCCAATACGAGAGAGCAACAAGAGAGAAACACATAAGAGGCAGTCAGAAACCTTACCACCTTGCGTCTTCCTCCTCGAGCCAAGCGTCTGCTGAGAAGGACACCGTGTTCCAGAGAAACCAGCACCCCTGACAAACGGAAGCCCTGACAAACAGGAGCTACCAAGGAAGCACCTCGGGAACCTCCGCTCGGACTCGCTGTCTAAGCAAACGTGACTTCCCTTCCTAGACCCGAGTGGGCCGTAAGCCAAGAGATTTCCACACCCGACACTTATCTCCCGGTAAGCGATGGCTGCTCCGCTCCCAGCCGGACGGTTCTCGCCTCGCTTCGACCAAGCTCCCGAGCTCCCTGTTCTCGTTTCCGTTCCATCCCCAGACGGGAGGACACCGGGAGGGTTGGCTTCTTATCGCTCGCTACCGAACACAGCAGAGGGGAAAAAACAAACAAACAACTTAGCGTTTCAGTCCGCAAGGACGCGGCATCGCTTCTCCTCCCACCATCGCACCGCAGCCTCCCACCGTCGGCCACCCCCTCCCGCTGCCACTACAGGAACGGGGAGTGAAAGGAGGCCTTGAATCTCTATCCACGCTCTCTTGAACCGCCTACTGCCCCTTCACCAATCCCTAAGCCACCAGGCTCCGTGCCCCAGCAGAAAGCTCTCTGCCTCAGAAGAAACATACTGCCAGGACGCTTGAAGATTTCAAAGCACGCACCTCTTACTCACACAGAGCCATGGGAAGGCCGAACGCTGAGGACCCTTCCCGTGTTCCGAGAATCACGTCCAGGCAGCTCAAGTCCATCTCGGACGCTATCTTCTCAGCCCACGGCCACGCACTGATTC
This sequence comes from Pelodiscus sinensis, assembly GCF_049634645.1. Taxonomy (NCBI): domain Eukaryota; kingdom Metazoa; phylum Chordata; order Testudines; family Trionychidae; genus Pelodiscus; species Pelodiscus sinensis. Next base: position 80,756 of record NW_027465915.1, read on the forward strand.
CTCTGCAAGGGTGGCCGAAAAAGCCCAGCGTTAGCTCTCACTCACTAAGGTCTGTGGCTGTGGGAATTCTATCCTTTAGCCCTTGCCCCCCGTCTCGCCTATGTATCGGGCCCTCTACAAGAACACTGAGTCAGTCAGCCATGACGCATCACCGCTCTCCCTTGCGCGACTGGCGTACCTGCAGAATTCCCGTTGGCTCCTGAGCCCTTAACCCTTGGAGATTCTCACCTGGAATGCCTGCAAGTGTGCTGTACAAGGACACGGCAGAAGCAGAGCAAGGACAAAGACACAGACAGAAACAGACAGACAGAACGTATTGGCCAATACGAGAGAGCAACAAGAGAGAAACACATAAGAGGCAGTCAGAAACCTTACCACCTTGCGTCTTCCTCCTCGAGCCAAGCGTCTGCTGAGAAGGACACCGTGTTCCAGAGAAACCAGCACCCCTGACAAACGGAAGCCCTGACAAACAGGAGCTACCAAGGAAGCACCTCGGGAACCTCCGCTCGGACTCGCTGTCTAAGCAAACGTGACTTCCCTTCCTAGACCCGAGTGGGCCGTAAGCCAAGAGATTTCCACACCCGACACTTATCTCCCGGTAAGCGATGGCTGCTCCGCTCCCAGCCGGACGGTTCTCGCCTCGCTTCGACCAAGCTCCCGAGCTCCCTGTTCTCGTTTCCGTTCCATCCCCAGACGGGAGGACACCGGGAGGGTTGGCTTCTTATCGCTCGCTACCGAACACAGCAGAGGGGAAAAAACAAACAAACAACTTAGCGTTTCAGTCCGCAAGGACGCGGCATCGCTTCTCCTCCCACCATCGCACCGCAGCCTCCCACCGTCGGCCAGCTCCTCCCGCTGCCACTACAGGAACGGGGAGTGAAAGGAGGCCTTGAATCTCTATCCACGCTCTCTTGAACCGCCTACTGCCCCTTCACCAATCCCTAAGCCACCAGGCTCCGTGCCCCAGCAGAAAGCTCTCTGCCTCAGAAGAAACATACTGCCAGGACGCTTGAAGATTTCAAAGCACGCACCTCTTACTTACACAGAGCCATGGGAAGGCCGAACGCTGAGGACCCTTCCCGTGTTCCGAGAATCACGTCCAGGCAGCTCAAGTCCATCTCGGACGCTATCTTCTCAGCCCACGGCCACGCACTGATTCCTCTGCAAGGGTGGCCGAAAAAGCCCAGCGTTAGCTCTCACTCACTAAGGTCTGTGGCTGTGGGAATTCTATCCTTTAGCCCTTTCCCCCCGTCTCGCCTATGTATCGGGCCCTCTACAAGAACACTGAGTCAGTCAGCCATGACGCATCACCGCTCTCCCTTGCGCGACTGGCGTACCTGCAGAATTCCCGTTGGCTCCTGAGCCCTTAACCCTTGGAGATTCTCACCTGGAATGCCTGCAAGTGTGCTGTCCAAGGACACGGCAGAAGCAGAGCAAGGACAAAGACACAGACAGAAACAGACAGACAGAACGTATTGGCCAATACGAGAGAGCAACAAGAGAGAAACACATAGAAGGCAGTCAGAAACCTTACCACCTTGCGTCTTCCTCCTCGAGCCAAGCATCTGCTGAGAAGGACACCGTGTACCAGAGAAACCAGCACCCCTGACAAACGGAAGCCCTGTTTCTCCCACTACCAAGGAAGCACCTCGGGAACCTCGGCTCGGACTCGCTGTCTAAGCAAACGTGACTTCCCTTCCTAGACCCGAGTGGGCCGTAAGCCAAGAGATTTCCACACCCGACACTTATCTCCCGGTAAGCGATGGGTGCTCCGCTCCCAGCCGGACGGTTCTCGCCTCGCTTCGACCAAGCTCCCGAGCTCCCTGTTCTCGTTTCCGTTCCATCCCCAGACGGGAGGACACCGGGAGGGTTGGCTTCTTATCGCTCGCTACCGAACACAGCAGAGGGGAAAAAACAAACAAACAACTTAGCGTTTCAGTCCGCAAGGACGCGGCATCGCTTCTCCTCCCACCGTCGGCCACCCCCTCCCGCTGCCACTACAGGAACGGGGAGTGAAAGGAGGCCTTGAATCTCTATCCACGCTCTCTTGAACCGCCTACTGCCCCTTCACCAATCCCTAAGCCACCAGGCTCCGTGCCCCAGCAGAAAGCTCTCTGCCTCAGAAGAAACATACTGCCAGGACGCTTGAAGATTTCAAAGCACGCACCTCTTACTCACACAGAGCCATGGGAAGGCCGAACGCTGAGGACCCTTCCCGTGTTCCGAGAATCACGTCCAGGCAGCTCAAGTCCATCTCGGACGCTATCTTCTCAGCCCACGGCCACGCACTGATTCCTCTGCAAGGGTGGCCGAAAAAGCCCAGCGTTAGCTCTCACTCACTAAGGTCTGTGGCTGTGGGAATTCTATCCTTTAGCCCTTGCCCCCCGTCTCGCCTATGTATCGGGCCCTCTACAAGAACACTGAGTCAGTCAGCCATGACGCATCACCGCTCTCCCTTGCGCGACTGGCGTACCTGCAGAATTCCCGTTGGCTCCTGAGCCCTTAACCCTTGGAGATTCTCACCTGGAATGCCTGCAAGTGTGCTGTACAAGGACACGGCAGAAGCAGAGCAAGGACAAAGACACAGACAGAAACAGACAGACAGAACGTATTGGCCAATACGAGAGAGCAACAAGAGAGAAACACAGAAGAGGCAGTCAGAAACCTTACCACCTTGCGTCTTCCTCCTCGAGCCAAGCGTCAGCTGAGAAGGACACCGTGTTCCAGAGAAACCAGCACCCCTGACAAACGGAAGCCCTGTTTCTCCCACTACCAAGGAAGCACCTCGGGAACCTCCGCTCGGACTCGCTGTCTAAGCAAACGTGACTTCCCTTCCTAGACCCGAGTGGGCCGTAAGCCAAGAGATTTCCACACCCGACACTTATCTCCCGGTAAGCGATGGCTGCTCCGCTCCCAGCCGGACGGTTCTCGCCTCGCTTCGACCAAGCTCCCGAGCTCCCTGTTCTCGTTTCCGTTCCATCCCCAGACGGGAGGACACCGGGAGGGTTGGCTTCTTATCGCTCGCTACCGAACACAGCAGAGGGGAAAAAACAAACAAACAACTTAGCGTTTCAGTCCGCAAGGACGCGGCATCGCTTCTCCTCCCACCATCGCACCGCAGCCTCCCACCGTCGGCCAGCTCCTCCCGCTGCCACTACAGGAACGGGGAGTGAAAGGAGGCCTTGAATCTCTATCCACGCTCTCTTGAACCGCCTACTGCCCCTTCACCAATCCCTAAGCCACCAGGCTCCGTGCCCCAGCAGAAAGCTCTCTGCCTCAGAAGAAACATACTGCCAGGACGCTTGAAGATTTCAAAGCACGCACCTCTTACTCACACAGAGCCATGGGAAGGCCGAACGCTGAGGACCCTTCCCGTGTTCCGAGAATCACGTCCAGGCAGCTCAAGTCCATCTCGGACGCTATCTTCTCAGCCCACGGCCACGCACTGATTCCTCTGCAAGGGTGGCCGAAAAAGCCCAGCGTTAGCTCTCACTCACTAAGGTCTGTGGCTGTGGGAATTCTATCCTTTAGCCCTTTCCCCCCGTCTCGCCTATGTATCGGGCCCTCTACAAGAACACTGAGTCAGTCAGCCATGACGCATCACCGCTCTCCCTTGCGCGACTGGCGTACCTGCAGAATTCCCGTTGGCTCCTGAGCCCTTAACCCTTGGAGATTCTCACCTGGAATGCCTGCAAGTGTGCTGTCCAAGGACACGGCAGAAGCAGAGCAAGGACAAAGACACAGACAGAAACAGACAGACAGAACGTATTGGCCAATACGAGAGAGCAACAAGAGAGAAACACATAGGAGGCAGTCAGAAACCTTACCACCTTGCGTCTTCCTCCTCGAGCCAAGCATCTGCTGAGAAGGACACCGTGTACCAGAGAAACCAGCACCCCTGACAAACGGAAGCCCTGTTTCTCCCACTACCAAGGAAGCACCTCGGGAACCTCCGCTCGGACTCGCTGTCTAAGCAAACGTGACTTCCCTTCCTAGACCCGAGTGGGCCGTAAGCCAAGAGATTTCCACACCCGACACTTATCTCCCGGTAAGCGATGGCTGCTCCGCTCCCAGCCGGACGGTTCTCGCCTCGCTTCGACCAAGCTCCCGAGCTCCCTGTTCTCGTTTCCGTTCCATCCCCAGACGGGAGGACACCGGGAGGGTTGGCTTCTTATCGCTCGCTACCGAACACAGCAGAGGGGAAAAAACAAACAAACAACTTAGCGTTTCAGTCCGCAAGGACGCGGCATCGCTTCTCCTCCCACCATCGCACCGCAGCCTCCCACCGTCGGCCACCCCCTCCCGCTGCCACTACAGGAACGGGGAGTGAAAGGAGGCCTTGAATCTCTATCCACGCTCTCTTGAACCGCCTACTGCCCCTTCACCAATCCCTAAGCCACCAGGCTCCGTGCCCCAGCAGAAAGCTCTCTGCCTCAGAAGAAACATACTGCCAGGACGCTTGAAGATTTCAAAGCACGCACCTCTTACTCACACAGAGCCATGGGAAGGCCGAACGCTGAGGACCCTTCCCGTGTTCCGAGAATCACGTCCAGGCAGCTCAAGTCCATCTCGGACGCTATCTTCTCAGCCCACGGCCACGCACTGATTCCTCTGCAAGGGTGGCCGAAAAAGCCCAGCGTTAGCTCTCACTCACTAAGGTCTGTGGCTGTGGGAATTCTATCCTTTAGCCCTTGCCCCCCGTCTCGCCTATGTATCGGGCCCTCTACAAGAACACTGAGTCAGTCAGCCATGACGCATCACCGCTCTCCCTTGCGCGACTGGCGTACCTGCAGAATTCCCGTTGGCTCCTGAGCCCTTAACCCTTGGAGATTCTCACCTGGAATGCCTGCAAGTGTGCTGTACAAGGACACGGCAGAAGCAGAGCAAGGACAAAGACACAGACAGAAACAGACAGACAGAACGTATTGGCCAATACGAGAGAGCAACAAGAGAGAAACACATAAGAGGCAGTCAGAAACCTTACCACCTTGCGTCTTCCTCCTCGAGCCAAGCGTCTGCTGAGAAGGACACCGTGTTCCAGAGAAACCAGCACCCCTGACAAACGGAAGCCCTGACAAACAGGAGCTACCAAGGAAGCACCTCGGGAACCTCCGCTCGGACTCGCTGTCTAAGCAAACGTGACTTCCCTTCCTAGACCCGAGTGGGCCGTAAGCCAAGAGATTTCCACACCCGACACTTATCTCCCGGTAAGCGATGGCTGCTCCGCTCCCAGCCGGACGGTTCTCGCCTCGCTTCGACCAAGCTCCCGAGCTCCCTGTTCTCGTTTCCGTTCCATCCCCAGACGGGAGGACACCGGGAGGGTTGGCTTCTTATCGCTCGCTACCGAACACAGCAGAGGGGAAAAAACAAACAAACAACTTAGCGTTTCAGTCCGCAAGGACGCGGCATCGCTTCTCCTCCCACCATCGCACCGCAGCCTCCCACCGTCGGCCACCCCCTCCCGCTGCCACTACAGGAACGGGGAGTGAAAGGAGGCCTTGAATCTCTATCCACGCTCTCTTGAACCGCCTACTGCCCCTTCACCAATCCCTAAGCCACCAGGCTCCGTGCCCCAGCAGAAAGCTCTCTGCCTCAGAAGAAACATACTGCCAGGACGCTTGAAGATTTCAAAGCACGCACCTCTTACTCACACAGAGCCATGGGAAGGCCGAACGCTGAGGACCCTTCCCGTGTTCCGAGAATCACGTCCAGGCAGCTCAAGTCCATCTCGGACGCTATCTTCTCAGCCCACGGCCACGCACTGATTCCTCTGCAAGGGTGGCCGAAAAAGCCCAGCGTTAGCTCTCACTCACTAAGGTCTGTGGCTGTGGGAATTCTATCCTTTAGCCCTTGCCCCCCGTCTCGCCTATGTATCGGGCCCTCTACAAGAACACTGAGTCAGTCAGCCATGACGCATCACCGCTCTCCCTTGCGCGACTGGCGTACCTGCAGAATTCCCGTTGGCTCCTGAGCCCTTAACCCTTGGAGATTCTCACCTGGAATGCCTGCAAGTGTGCTGTACAAGGACACGGCAGAAGCAGAGCAAGGACAAAGACACAGACAGAAACAGACAGACAGAACGTATTGGCCAATACGAGAGAGCAACAAGAGAGAAACACAGAAGAGGCAGTCAGAAACCTTACCACCTTGCGTCTTCCTCCTCGAGCCAAGCGTCTGCTGAGAAGGACACCGTGTTCCAGAGAAACCAGCACCCCTGACAAACGGAAGCCCTGACAAACAGGAGCTACCAAGGAAGCACCTCGGGAACCTCCGCTCGGACTCGCTGTCTAAGCAAACGTGACTTCCCTTCCTAGACCCGAGTGGGCCGTAAGCCAAGAGATTTCCACACCCGACACTTATCTCCCGGTAAGCGATGGCTGCTCCGCTCCCAGCCGGACGGTTCTCGTCTCGCTTCGACCAAGCTCCCGAGCTCCCTGTTCTCGTTTCCGTTCCATCCCCAGACGGGAGGACACCGGGAGGGTTGGCTTCTTATCGCTCGCTACCGAACACAGCAGAGGGGAAAAAACAAACAAACAACTTAGCGTTTCAGTCCGCAAGGACGCGGCATCGCTTCTCCTCCCACCATCGCACCGCAGCCTCCCACCGTCGGCCACCCCCTCCCGCTGCCACTACAGGAACGGGGAGTGAAAGGAGGCCTTGAATCTCTATCCACGCTCTCTTGAACCGCCTACTGCCCCTTCACCAATCCCTAAGCCACCAGGCTCCGTGCCCCAGCAGAAAGCTCTCTGCCTCAGAAGAAACATACTGCCAGGACGCTTGAAGATTTCAAAGCACGCACCTCTTACTCACACAGAGCCATGGGAAGGCCGAACGCTGAGGACCCTTCCCGTGTTCCGAGAATCACGTCCAGGCAGCTCAAGTCCATCTCGGACGCTATCTACTCACCCCACGGCCACGCACTGATTCCTCTGCAAGGGTGGCCGAAAAAGCCCAGCGTTAGCTCTCACTCACTAAGGTCTGTGGCTGTGGGAATTCTATCCTTTAGCCCTTTCCCCCCGTCTCGCCTATGTATCGGGCCCTCTACAAGAACACTGAGTCAGTCAGCCATGACGCATCACCGCTCTCCCTTGCGCGACTGGCGTACCTGCAGAATTCCCGTTGGCTCCTGAGCCCTTAACCCTTGGAGATTCTCACCTGGAATGCCTGCAAGTGTGCTGTACAAGGACACGGCAGAAGCAGAGCAAGGACAAAGGCACAGACAGAAACAGACAGACAGAACGTATTGGCCAATACGAGAGAGCAACAAGAGAGAAACACATAAGAGGCAGTCAGAAACCTTACCACCTTGCGTCTTCCTCCTCGAGCCAAGCGTCAGCTGAGAAGGACACCGTGTTCCAGAGAAACCAGCACCCCTGACAAACGGAAGCCCTGTTTCTCCCACTACCAAGGAAGCACCTCGGGAACCTCCGCTCGGACTCGCTGTCTAAGCAAACGTGACTTCCCTTCCTAGACCCGAGTGGGCCGTAAGCCAAGAGATTTCCACACCCGACACTTATCTCCCGGTAAGCGATGGCTGCTCCGCTCCCAGCCGGACGGTTCTCGCCTCGCTTCGACCAAGCTCCCGAGCTCCCTGTTCTCGTTTCCGTTCCATCCCCAGACGGGAGGACACCGGGAGGGTTGGCTTCTTATCGCTCGCTACCGAACACAGCAGAGGGGAAAAAACAAACAAACAACTTAGCGTTTCAGTCCGCAAGGACGCGGCATCGCTTCTCCTCCCACCATCGCACCGCAGCCTCCCACCGTCGGCCAGCTCCTCCCGCTGCCACTACAGGAACGGGGAGTGAAAGGAGGCCTTGAATCTCTATCCACGCTCTCTTGAACCGCCTACTGCCCCTTCACCAATCCCTAAGCCACCAGGCTCCGTGCCCCAGCAGAAAGCTCTCTGCCTCAGAAGAAACATACTGCCAGGACGCTTGAAGATTTCAAAGCACGCACCTCTTACTTACACAGAGCCATGGGAAGGCCGAACGCTGAGGACCCTTCCCGTGTTCCGAGAATCACGTCCAGGCAGCTCAAGTCCATCTCGGACGCTATCTTCTCAGCCCACGGCCACGCACTGATTCCTCTGCAAGGGTGGCCGAAAAAGCCCAGCGTTAGCTCTCACTCACTAAGGTCTGTGGCTGTGGGAATTCTATCCTTTAGCCCTTTCCCCCCGTCTCGCCTATGTATCGGGCCCTCTACAAGAACACTGAGTCAGTCAGCCATGACGCATCACCGCTCTCCCTTGCGCGACTGGCGTACCTGCAGAATTCCCGTTGGCTCCTGAGCCCTTAACCCTTGGAGATTCTCACCTGGAATGCCTGCAAGTGTGCTGTCCAAGGACACGGCAGAAGCAGAGCAAGGACAAAGACACAGACAGAAACAGACAGACAGAACGTATTGGCCAATACGAGAGAGCAACAAGAGAGAAACACATAGAAGGCAGTCAGAAACCTTACCACCTTGCGTCTTCCTCCTCGAGCCAAGCATCTGCTGAGAAGGACACCGTGTACCAGAGAAACCAGCACCCCTGACAAACGGAAGCCCTGTTTCTCCCACTACCAAGGAAGCACCTCGGGAACCTCCGCTCGGACTCGCTGTCTAAGCAAACGTGACTTCCCTTCCTAGACCCGAGTGGGCCGTAAGCCAAGAGATTTCCACACCCGACACTTATCTCCCGGTAAGCGATGGCTGCTCCGCTCCCAGCCGGACGGTTCTCGCCTCGCTTCGACCAAGCTCCCGAGCTCCCTGTTCTCGTTTCCGTTCCATCCCCAGACGGGAGGACACCGGGAGGGTTGGCTTCTTATCGCTCGCTACCGAACACAGCAGAGGGGAAAAAACAAACAAACAACTTAGCGTTTCAGTCCGCAAGGACGCGGCATCGCTTCTCCTCCCACCGTCGGCCACCCCCTCCCGCTGCCACTACAGGAACGGGGAGTGAAAGGAGGCCTTGAATCTCTATCCACGCTCTCTTGAACCGCCTACTGCCCCTTCACCAATCCCTAAGCCACCAGGCTCCGTGCCCCAGCAGAAAGCTCTCTGCCTCAGAAGAAACATACTGCCAGGACGCTTGAAGATTTCAAAGCACGCACCTCTTACTCACACAGAGCCATGGGAAGGCCGAACGCTGAGGACCCTTCCCGTGTTCCGAGAATCACGTCCAGGCAGCTCAAGTCCATCTCGGACGCTATCTTCTCAGCCCACGGCCACGCACTGATTCCTCTGCAAGGGTGGCCGAAAAAGCCCAGCGTTAGCTCTCACTCACTAAGGTCTGTGGCTGTGGGAATTCTATCCTTTAGCCCTTGCCCCCCGTCTCGCCTATGTATCGGGCCCTCTACAAGAACACTGAGTCAGTCAGCCATGACGCATCACCGCTCTCCCTTGCGCGACTGGCGTACCTGCAGAATTCCCGTTGGCTCCTGAGCCCTTAACCCTTGGAGATTCTCACCTGGAATGCCTGCAAGTGTGCTGTACAAGGACACGGCAGAAGCAGAGCAAGGACAAAGACACAGACAGAAACAGACAGACAGAACGTATTGGCCAATACGAGAGAGCAACAAGAGAGAAACACAGAAGAGGCAGTCAGAAACCTTACCACCTTGCGTCTTCCTCCTCGAGCCAAGCGTCAGCTGAGAAGGACACCGTGTTCCAGAGAAACCAGCACCCCTGACAAACGGAAGCCCTGTTTCTCCCACTACCAAGGAAGCACCTCGGGAACCTCCGCTCGGACTCGCTGTCTAAGCAAACGTGACTTCCCTTCCTAGACCCGAGTGGGCCGTAAGCCAAGAGATTTCCACACCCGACACTTATCTCCCGGTAAGCGATGGCTGCTCCGCTCCCAGCCGGACGGTTCTCGCCTCGCTTCGACCAAGCTCCCGAGCTCCCTGTTCTCGTTTCCGTTCCATCCCCAGACGGGAGGACACCGGGAGGGTTGGCTTCTTATCGCTCGCTACCGAACACAGCAGAGGGGAAAAAACAAACAAACAACTTAGCGTTTCAGTCCGCAAGGACGCGGCATCGCTTCTCCTCCCACCATCGCACCGCAGCCTCCCACCGTCGGCCAGCTCCTCCCGCTGCCACTACAGGAACGGGGAGTGAAAGGAGGCCTTGAATCTCTATCCACGCTCTCTTGAACCGCCTACTGCCCCTTCACCAATCCCTAAGCCACCAGGCTCCGTGCCCCAGCAGAAAGCTCTCTGCCTCAGAAGAAACATACTGCCAGGACGCTTGAAGATTTCAAAGCACGCACCTCTTACTCACACAGAGCCATGGGAAGGCCGAACGCTGAGGACCCTTCCCGTGTTCCGAGAATCACGTCCAGGCAGCTCAAGTCCATCTCGGACGCTATCTTCTCAGCCCACGGCCACGCACTGATTCCTCTGCAAGGGTGGCCGAAAAAGCCCAGCGTTAGCTCTCACTCACTAAGGTCTGTGGCTGTGGGAATTCTATCCTTTAGCCCTTTCCCCCCGTCTCGCCTATGTATCGGGCCCTCTACAAGAACACTGAGTCAGTCAGCCATGACGCATCACCGCTCTCCCTTGCGCGACTGGCGTACCTGCAGAATTCCCGTTGGCTCCTGAGCCCTTAACCCTTGGAGATTCTCACCTGGAATGCCTGCAAGTGTGCTGTCCAAGGACACGGCAGAAGCAGAGCAAGGACAAAGACACAGACAGAAACAGACAGACAGAACGTATTGGCCAATACGAGAGAGCAACAAGAGAGAAACACATAGGAGGCAGTCAGAAACCTTACCACCTTGCGTCTTCCTCCTCGAGCCAAGCATCTGCTGAGAAGGACACCGTGTACCAGAGAAACCAGCACCCCTGACAAACGGAAGCCCTGTTTCTCCCACTACCAAGGAAGCACCTCGGGAACCTCCGCTCGGACTCGCTGTCTAAGCAAACGTGACTTCCCTTCCTAGACCCGAGTGGGCCGTAAGCCAAGAGATTTCCACACCCGACACTTATCTCCCGGTAAGCGATGGCTGCTCCGCTCCCAGCCGGACGGTTCTCGCCTCGCTTCGACCAAGCTCCCGAGCTCCCTGTTCTCGTTTCCGTTCCATCCCCAGACGGGAGGACACCGGGAGGGTTGGCTTCTTATCGCTCGCTACCGAACACAGCAGAGGGGAAAAAACAAACAAACAACTTAGCGTTTCAGTCCGCAAGGACGCGGCATCGCTTCTCCTCCCACCGTCGGCCACCCCCTCCCGCTGCCACTACAGGAACGGGGAGTGAAAGGAGGCCTTGAATCTCTATCCACGCTCTCTTGAACCGCCTACTGCCCCTTCACCAATCCCTAAGCCACCAGGCTCCGTGCCCCAGCAGAAAGCTCTCTGCCTCAGAAGAAACATACTGCCAGGACGCTTGAAGATTTCAAAGCACGCACCTCTTACTCACACAGAGCCATGGGAAGGCCGAACGCTGAGGACCCTTCCCGTGTTCCGAGAATCACGTCCAGGCAGCTCAAGTCCATCTCGGACGCTATCTTCTCAGCCCACGGCCACGCACTGATTCCTCTGCAAGGGTGGCCGAAAAAGCCCAGCGTTAGCTCTCACTCACTAAGGTCTGTGGCTGTGGGAATTCTATCCTTTAGCCCTTGCCCCCCGTCTCGCCTATGTATCGGGCCCTCTACAAGAACACTGAGTCAGTCAGCCATGACGCATCACCGCTCTCCCTTGCGCGACTGGCGTACCTGCAGAATTCCCGTTGGCTCCTGAGCCCTTAACCCTTGGAGATTCTCACCTGGAATGCCTGCAAGTGTGCTGTACAAGGACACGGCAGAAGCAGAGCAAGGACAAAGACACAGACAGAAACAGACAGACAGAACGTATTGGCCAATACGAGAGAGCAACAAGAGAGAAACACAGAAGAGGCAGTCAGAAACCTTACCACCTTGCGTCTTCCTCCTCGAGCCAAGCGTCAGCTGAGAAGGACACCGTGTTCCAGAGAAACCAGCACCCCTGACAAACGGAAGCCCTGACAAACAGGAGCTACCAAGGAAGCACCTCGGGAACCTCCGCTTGGACTCGCTGTCTAAGCAAACGTGACTTCCCTTCCTAGACCCGAGTGGGCCGTAAGCCAAGAGATTTCCACACCCGACACTTATCTCCCGGTAAGCGATGGCTGCTCCGCTCCCAGCCGGACGGTTCTCGCCTTGCTTCGACCAAGCTCCCGAGCTCCCTGTTCTCGTTTCCGTTCCATCCCCAGACGGGAGGACACCGGGAGGATTGACTTCTTATCGCTCGCTACCGAACACAGCAGAGGGGAAAAAACAAACAAACAACTTAGCGTTTCAGTCCGCAAGGACGCGGCATCGCTTCTCCTCCCACCATCGCACCGCAGCCTCCCACCGTCGGCCACCCCCTCCCGCTGCCACTACAGGAACGGGGAGTGAAAGGAGGCCTTGAATCTCTATCCACGCTCTCTTGAACCGCCTACTGCCCCTTCACCAATCCCTAAGCCACCAGGCTCCGTGCCCCAGCAGAAAGCTCTCTGCCTCAGAAGAAACATACTGCCAGGACGCTTGAAGATTTCAAAGCACGCACCTCTTACTCACACAGAGCCATGGGAAGGCCGAACGCTGAGGACCCTTCCCGTGTTCCGAGAATCACGTCCAGGCAGCTCAAGTCCATCTCGGACGCTATCTTCTCAGCCCACGGCCACGCACTGATTCCTCTGCAAGGGTGGCCGAAAAAGCCCAGCGTTAGCTCTCACTCACTAAGGTCTGTGGCTGTGGGAATTCTATCCTTTAGCCCTTGCCCCCCGTCTCGCCTATGTATCGGGCCCTCTACAAGAACACTGAGTCAGTCAGCCATGACGCATCACCGCTCTCCCTTGCGCGACTGGCGTACCTGCAGAATTCCCGTTGGCTCCTGAGCCCTTAACCCTTGGAGATTCTCACCTGGAATGCCTGCAAGTGTGCTGTACAAGGACACGGCAGAAGCAGAGCAAGGACAAAGACACAGACAGAAACAGACAGACAGAACGTATTGGCCAATACGAGAGAGCAACAAGAGAGAAACACAGAAGAGGCAGTCAGAAACCTTACCACCTTGCGTCTTCCTCCTCGAGCCAAGCGTCAGCTGAGAAGGACACCGTGTTCCAGAGAAACCAGCACCCCTGACAAACGGAAGCCCTGTTTCTCCCACTACCAAGGAAGCACCTCGGGAACCTCCGCTCGGACTCGCTGTCTAAGCAAACGTGACTTCCCTTCCTAGACCCGAGTGGGCCGTAAGCCAAGAGATTTCCACACCCGACACTTATCTCCCGGTAAGCGATGGCTGCTCCGCTCCCAGCCGGACGGTTCTCGCCTCGCTTCGACCAAGCTCCCGAGCTCCCTGTTCTCGTTTCCGTTCCATCCCCAGACGGGAGGACACCGGGAGGGTTGGCTTCTTATCGCTCGCTACCGAACACAGCAGAGGGGAAAAAACAAATAAACAACTCAGCGTTTCAGTCCGCAAGGACGCGGCATCGCTTCTCCTCCCACCATCGCACCGCAGCCTCCCACCGTCGGCCACCTCCTCCCGCTGCCACTACAGGAACGGGGAGTGAAAGGAGGCCTTGAATCTCTATCCACGCTCTCTTGAACCGCCTACTGCCCCTTCACCAATCCCTAAGCCACCAGGCTCCGTGCCCCAGCAGAAAGCTCTCTGCCTCAGAAGAAACATACTGCCAGGACGCTTGAAGATTTCAAAGCACGCACCTCTTACTCACACAGAGCCATGGGAAGGCCGAACGCTGAGGACCCTTCCCGTGTTCCGAGAATCACGTCCAGGCAGCTCAAGTCCATCTCGGACGCTATCTACTCACCCCACGGCCACGCACTGATTCCTCTGCAAGGGTGGCCGAAAAAGCCCAGCGTTAGCTCTCACTCACTAAGGTCTGTGGCTGTGGGAATTCTATCCTTTAGCCCTTTCCCCCCGTCTCGCCTATGTATCGGGCCCTCTACAAGAACACTGAGTCAGTCAGCCATGACGCATCACCGCTCTCCCTTGCGCGACTGGCGTACCTGCAGAATTCCCGTTGGCTCCTGAGCCCTTAACCCTTGGAGATTCTCACCTGGAATGCCTGCAAGTGTGCTGTACAAGGACACGGCAGAAGCAGAGCAAGGACAAAGGCACAGACAGAAACAGACAGACAGAACGTATTGGCCAATACGAGAGAGCAACAAGAGAGAAACACAGAAGAGGCAGTCAGAAACCTTACCACCTTGCGTCTTCCTCCTCGAGCCAAGCATCTGCTGAGAAGGACACCGTGTACCAGAGAAACCAGCACCCCTGACAAACGGAAGCCCTGTTTCTCCCACTACCAAGGAAGCACCTCGGGAACCTCCGCTCGGACTCGCTGTCTAAGCAAACGTGACTTCCCTTCCTAGACCCGAGTGGGCCGTAAGCCAAGAGATTTCCACACCCGACACTTATCTCCCGGTAAGCGATGGCTGCTCCGCTCCCAGCCGGACGGTTCTCGCCTCGCTTCGACCAAGCTCCCGAGCTCCCTGTTCTCGTTTCCGTTCCATCCCCAGACGGGAGGACACCGGGAGGGTTGGCTTCTTATCGCTCGCTACCGAACACAGCAGAGGGGAAAAAACAAACAAACAACTTAGCGTTTCAGTCCGCAAGGACGCGGCATCGCTTCTCCTCCCACCGTCGCACCGCAGCCTCCCACCGTCGGCCACCCCCTCCCGCTGCCACTACAGGAACGGGGAGTGAAAGGAGGCCTTGAATCTCTATCCACGCTCTCTTGAACCGCCTACTGCCCCTTCACCAATCCCTAAGCCACCAGGCTCCGTGCCCCAGCAGAAAGCTCTCTGCCTCAGAAGAAACATACTGCCAGGACGCTTGAAGATTTCAAAGCACGCACCTCTTACTCACACAGAGCCATGGGAAGGCCGAACGCTGAGGACCCTTCCCGTGTTCCGAGAATCACGTCCAGGCAGCTCAAGTCCATCTCGGACGCTATCTTCTCAGCCCACGGCCACGCACTGATTCCTCTGCAAGGGTGGCCGAAAAAGCCCAGCGTTAGCTCTCACTCACTAAGGTCTGTGGCTGTGGGAATTCTATCCTTTAGCCCTTGCCCCCCGTCTCGCCTATGTATCGGGCCCTCTACAAGAACACTGAGTCAGTCAGCCATGACGCATCACCGCTCTCCCTTGCGCGACTGGCGTACCTGCAGAATTCCCGTTGGCTCCTGAGCCCTTAACCCTTGGAGATTCTCACCTGGAATGCCTGCAAGTGTGCTGTACAAGGACACGGCAGAAGCAGAGCAAGGACAAAGACACAGACAGAAACAGACAGACAGAACGTATTGGCCAATACGAGAGAGCAACAAGAGAGAAACACAGAAGAGGCAGTCAGAAACCTTACCACCTTGCGTCTTCCTCCTCGAGCCAAGCGTCTGCTGAGAAGGACACCGTGTTCCAGAGAAACCAGCACCCCTGACAAACGGAAGCCCTGACAAACAGGAGCTACCAAGGAAGCACCTCGGGAACCTCCGCTCGGACTCGCTGTCTAAGCAAACGTGACTTCCCTTCCTAGACCCGAGTGGGCCGTAAGCCAAGAGATTTCCACACCCGACACTTATCTCCCGGTAAGCGATGGCTGCTCCGCTCCCAGCCGGACGGTTCTCGTCTCGCTTCGACCAAGCTCCCGAGCTCCCTGTTCTCGTTTCCGTTCCATCCCCAGACGGGAGGACACCGGGAGGGTTGGCTTCTTATCGCTCGCTACCGAACACAGCAGAGGGGAAAAAACAAACAAACAACTTAGCGTTTCAGTCCGCAAGGACGCGGCATCGCTTCTCCTCCCACCATCGCACCGCAGCCTCCCACCGTCGGCCACCCCCTCCCGCTGCCACTACAGGAACGGGGAGTGAAAGGAGGCCTTGAATCTCTATCCACGCTCTCTTGAACCGCCTACTGCCCCTTCACCAATCCCTAAGCCACCAGGCTCCGTGCCCCAGCAGAAAGCTCTCTGCCTCAGAAGAAACATACTGCCAGGACGCTTGAAGATTTCAAAGCACGCACCTCTTACTCACACAGAGCCATGGGAAGGCCGAACGCTGAGGACCCTTCCCGTGTTCCGAGAATCACGTCCAGGCAGCTCAAGTCCATCTCGGACGCTATCTACTCACCCCACGGCCACGCACTGATTCCTCTGCAAGGGTGGCCGAAAAAGCCCAGCGTTAGCTCTCACTCACTAAGGTCTGTGGCTGTGGGAATTCTATCCTTTAGCCCTTGCCCCCCGTCTCGCCTATGTATCGGGCCCTCTACAAGAACACTGAGTCAGTCAGCCATGACGCATCACCGCTCTCCCTTGCGCGACTGGCGTACCTGCAGAATTCCCGTTGGCTCCTGAGCCCTTAACCCTTGGAGATTCTCACCTGGAATGCCTGCAAGTGTGCTGTACAAGGACACGGCAGAAGCAGAGCAAGGACAAAGGCACAGACAGAAACAGACAGACAGAACGTATTGGCCAATACGAGAGAGCAACAAGAGAGAAACACATAAGAGGCAGTCAGAAACCTTACCACCTTGCGTCTTCCTCCTCGAGCCAAGCGTCAGCTGAGAAGGACACCGTGTTCCAGAGAAACCAGCACCCCTGACAAACGGAAGCCCTGTTTCTCCCACTACCAAGGAAGCACCTCGGGAACCTCCGCTCGGACTCGCTGTCTAAGCAAACGTGACTTCCCTTCCTAGACCCGAGTGGGCCGTAAGCCAAGAGATTTCCACACCCGACACTTATCTCCCGGTAAGCGATGGCTGCTCCGCTCCCAGCCGGACGGTTCTCGCCTCGCTTCGACCAAGCTCCCGAGCTCCCTGTTCTCGTTTCCGTTCCATCCCCAGACGGGAGGACACCGGGAGGGTTGGCTTCTTATCGCTCGCTACCGAACACAGCAGAGGGGAAAAAACAAACAAACAACTTAGCGTTTCAGTCCGCAAGGACGCGGCATCGCTTCTCCTCCCACCGTCGGCCACCCCCTCCCGCTGCCACTACAGGAACGGGGAGTGAAAGGAGGCCTTGAATCTCTATCCACGCTCTCTTGAACCGCCTACTGCCCCTTCACCAATCCCTAAGCCACCAGGCTCCGTGCCCCAGCAGAAAGCTCTCTGCCTCAGAAGAAACATACTGCCAGGACGCTTGAAGATTTCAAAGCACGCACCTCTTACTCACACAGAGCCATGGGAAGGCCGAACGCTGAGGACCCTTCCCGTGTTCCGAGAATCACGTCCAGGCAGCTCAAGTCCATCTCGGACGCTATCTTCTCAGCCCACGGCCACGCACTGATTCCTCTGCAAGGGTGGCCGAAAAAGCCCAGCGTTAGCTCTCACTCACTAAGGTCTGTGGCTGTGGGAATTCTATCCTTTAGCCCTTGCCCCCCGTCTCGCCTATGTATCGGGCCCTCTACAAGAACACTGAGTCAGTCAGCCATGACGCATCACCGCTCTCCCTTGCGCGACTGGCGTACCTGCAGAATTCCCGTTGGCTCCTGAGCCCTTAACCCTTGGAGATTCTCACCTGGAATGCCTGCAAGTGTGCTGTACAAGGACACGGCAGAAGCAGAGCAAGGACAAAGACACAGACAGAAACAGACAGACAGAACGTATTGGCCAATACGAGAGAGCAACAAGAGAGAAACACAGAAGAGGCAGTCAGAAACCTTACCACCTTGCGTCTTCCTCCTCGAGCCAAGCGTCAGCTGAGAAGGACACCGTGTTCCAGAGAAACCAGCACCCCTGACAAACGGAAGCCCTGTTTCTCCCACTACCAAGGAAGCACCTCGGGAACCTCCGCTCGGACTCGCTGTCTAAGCAAACGTGACTTCCCTTCCTAGACCCGAGTGGGCCGTAAGCCAAGAGATTTCCACACCCGACACTTATCTCCCGGTAAGCGATGGCTGCTCCGCTCCCAGCCGGACGGTTCTCGCCTCGCTTCGACCAAGCTCCCGAGCTCCCTGTTCTCGTTTCCGTTCCATCCCCAGACGGGAGGACACCGGGAGGGTTGGCTTCTTATCGCTCGCTACCGAACACAGCAGAGGGGAAAAAACAAACAAACAACTTAGCGTTTCAGTCCGCAAGGACGCGGCATCGCTTCTCCTCCCACCATCGCACCGCAGCCTCCCACCGTCGGCCAGCTCCTCCCGCTGCCACTACAGGAACGGGGAGTGAAAGGAGGCCTTGAATCTCTATCCACGCTCTCTTGAACCGCCTACTGCCCCTTCACCAATCCCTAAGCCACCAGGCTCCGTGCCCCAGCAGAAAGCTCTCTGCCTCAGAAGAAACATACTGCCAGGACGCTTGAAGATTTCAAAGCACGCACCTCTTACTCACACAGAGCCATGGGAAGGCCGAACGCTGAGGACCCTTCCCGTGTTCCGAGAATCACGTCCAGGCAGCTCAAGTCCATCTCGGACGCTATCTTCTCAGCCCACGGCCACGCACTGATTCCTCTGCAAGGGTGGCCGAAAAAGCCCAGCGTTAGCTCTCACTCACTAAGGTCTGTGGCTGTGGGAATTCTATCCTTTAGCCCTTTCCCCCCGTCTCGCCTATGTATCGGGCCCTCTACAAGAACACTGAGTCAGTCAGCCATGACGCATCACCGCTCTCCCTTGCGCGACTGGCGTACCTGCAGAATTCCCGTTGGCTCCTGAGCCCTTAACCCTTGGAGATTCTCACCTGGAATGCCTGCAAGTGTGCTGTCCAAGGACACGGCAGAAGCAGAGCAAGGACAAAGACACAGACAGAAACAGACAGACAGAACGTATTGGCCAATACGAGAGAGCAACAAGAGAGAAACACATAGGAGGCAGTCAGAAACCTTACCACCTTGCGTCTTCCTCCTCGAGCCAAGCATCTGCTGAGAAGGACACCGTGTACCAGAGAAACCAGCACCCCTGACAAACG
Organism: Pelodiscus sinensis; assembly: GCF_049634645.1. Classification (NCBI taxonomy): domain Eukaryota; kingdom Metazoa; phylum Chordata; order Testudines; family Trionychidae; genus Pelodiscus; species Pelodiscus sinensis. The sequence continues at coordinate 99,650 of NW_027465915.1, forward strand.
GAAGCCCTGTTTCTCCCACTACCAAGGAAGCACCTCGGGAACCTCCGCTCGGACTCGCTGTCTAAGCAAACGTGACTTCCCTTCCTAGACCCGAGTGGGCCGTAAGCCAAGAGATTTCCACACCCGACACTTATCTCCCGGTAAGCGATGGCTGCTCCGCTCCCAGCCGGACGGTTCTCGCCTCGCTTCGACCAAGCTCCCGAGCTCCCTGTTCTCGTTTCCGTTCCATCCCCAGACGGGAGGACACCGGGAGGGTTGGCTTCTTATCGCTCGCTACCGAACACAGCAGAGGGGAAAAAACAAACAAACAACTTAGCGTTTCAGTCCGCAAGGACGCGGCATCGCTTCTCCTCCCACCGTCGGCCACCCCCTCCCGCTGCCACTACAGGAACGGGGAGTGAAAGGAGGCCTTGAATCTCTATCCACGCTCTCTTGAACCGCCTACTGCCCCTTCACCAATCCCTAAGCCACCAGGCTCCGTGCCCCAGCAGAAAGCTCTCTGCCTCAGAAGAAACATACTGCCAGGACGCTTGAAGATTTCAAAGCACGCACCTCTTACTCACACAGAGCCATGGGAAGGCCGAACGCTGAGGACCCTTCCCGTGTTCCGAGAATCACGTCCAGGCAGCTCAAGTCCATCTCGGACGCTATCTTCTCAGCCCACGGCCACGCACTGATTCCTCTGCAAGGGTGGCCGAAAAAGCCCAGCGTTAGCTCTCACTCACTAAGGTCTGTGGCTGTGGGAATTCTATCCTTTAGCCCTTGCCCCCCGTCTCGCCTATGTATCGGGCCCTCTACAAGAACACTGAGTCAGTCAGCCATGACGCATCACCGCTCTCCCTTGCGCGACTGGCGTACCTGCAGAATTCCCGTTGGCTCCTGAGCCCTTAACCCTTGGAGATTCTCACCTGGAATGCCTGCAAGTGTGCTGTACAAGGACACGGCAGAAGCAGAGCAAGGACAAAGACACAGACAGAAACAGACAGACAGAACGTATTGGCCAATACGAGAGAGCAACAAGAGAGAAACACAGAAGAGGCAGTCAGAAACCTTACCACCTTGCGTCTTCCTCCTCGAGCCAAGCGTCAGCTGAGAAGGACACCGTGTTCCAGAGAAACCAGCACCCCTGACAAACGGAAGCCCTGACAAACAGGAGCTACCAAGGAAGCACCTCGGGAACCTCCGCTTGGACTCGCTGTCTAAGCAAACGTGACTTCCCTTCCTAGACCCGAGTGGGCCGTAAGCCAAGAGATTTCCACACCCGACACTTATCTCCCGGTAAGCGATGGCTGCTCCGCTCCCAGCCGGACGGTTCTCGCCTTGCTTCGACCAAGCTCCCGAGCTCCCTGTTCTCGTTTCCGTTCCATCCCCAGACGGGAGGACACCGGGAGGATTGACTTCTTATCGCTCGCTACCGAACACAGCAGAGGGGAAAAAACAAACAAACAACTTAGCGTTTCAGTCCGCAAGGACGCGGCATCGCTTCTCCTCCCACCATCGCACCGCAGCCTCCCACCGTCGGCCACCCCCTCCCGCTGCCACTACAGGAACGGGGAGTGAAAGGAGGCCTTGAATCTCTATCCACGCTCTCTTGAACCGCCTACTGCCCCTTCACCAATCCCTAAGCCACCAGGCTCCGTGCCCCAGCAGAAAGCTCTCTGCCTCAGAAGAAACATACTGCCAGGACGCTTGAAGATTTCAAAGCACGCACCTCTTACTCACACAGAGCCATGGGAAGGCCGAACGCTGAGGACCCTTCCCGTGTTCCGAGAATCACGTCCAGGCAGCTCAAGTCCATCTCGGACGCTATCTTCTCAGCCCACGGCCACGCACTGATTCCTCTGCAAGGGTGGCCGAAAAAGCCCAGCGTTAGCTCTCACTCACTAAGGTCTGTGGCTGTGGGAATTCTATCCTTTAGCCCTTGCCCCCCGTCTCGCCTATGTATCGGGCCCTCTACAAGAACACTGAGTCAGTCAGCCATGACGCATCACCGCTCTCCCTTGCGCGACTGGCGTACCTGCAGAATTCCCGTTGGCTCCTGAGCCCTTAACCCTTGGAGATTCTCACCTGGAATGCCTGCAAGTGTGCTGTACAAGGACACGGCAGAAGCAGAGCAAGGACAAAGACACAGACAGAAACAGACAGACAGAACGTATTGGCCAATACGAGAGAGCAACAAGAGAGAAACACAGAAGAGGCAGTCAGAAACCTTACCACCTTGCGTCTTCCTCCTCGAGCCAAGCGTCAGCTGAGAAGGACACCGTGTTCCAGAGAAACCAGCACCCCTGACAAACGGAAGCCCTGTTTCTCCCACTACCAAGGAAGCACCTCGGGAACCTCCGCTCGGACTCGCTGTCTAAGCAAACGTGACTTCCCTTCCTAGACCCGAGTGGGCCGTAAGCCAAGAGATTTCCACACCCGACACTTATCTCCCGGTAAGCGATGGCTGCTCCGCTCCCAGCCGGACGGTTCTCGCCTCGCTTCGACCAAGCTCCCGAGCTCCCTGTTCTCGTTTCCGTTCCATCCCCAGACGGGAGGACACCGGGAGGGTTGGCTTCTTATCGCTCGCTACCGAACACAGCAGAGGGGAAAAAACAAATAAACAACTTAGCGTTTCAGTCCGCAAGGACGCGGCATCGCTTCTCCTCCCACCATCGCACCGCAGCCTCCCACCGTCGGCCACCTCCTCCCGCTGCCACTACAGGAACGGGGAGTGAAAGGAGGCCTTGAATCTCTATCCACGCTCTCTTGAACCGCCTACTGCCCCTTCACCAATCCCTAAGCCACCAGGCTCCGTGCCCCAGCAGAAAGCTCTCTGCCTCAGAAGAAACATACTGCCAGGACGCTTGAAGATTTCAAAGCACGCACCTCTTACTCACACAGAGCCATGGGAAGGCCGAACGCTGAGGACCCTTCCCGTGTTCCGAGAATCACGTCCAGGCAGCTCAAGTCCATCTCGGACGCTATCTACTCACCCCACGGCCACGCACTGATTCCTCTGCAAGGGTGGCCGAAAAAGCCCAGCGTTAGCTCTCACTCACTAAGGTCTGTGGCTGTGGGAATTCTATCCTTTAGCCCTTTCCCCCCGTCTCGCCTATGTATCGGGCCCTCTACAAGAACACTGAGTCAGTCAGCCATGACGCATCACCGCTCTCCCTTGCGCGACTGGCGTACCTGCAGAATTCCCGTTGGCTCCTGAGCCCTTAACCCTTGGAGATTCTCACCTGGAATGCCTGCAAGTGTGCTGTACAAGGACACGGCAGAAGCAGAGCAAGGACAAAGGCACAGACAGAAACAGACAGACAGAACGTATTGGCCAATACGAGAGAGCAACAAGAGAGAAACACAGAAGAGGCAGTCAGAAACCTTACCACCTTGCGTCTTCCTCCTCGAGCCAAGCATCTGCTGAGAAGGACACCGTGTACCAGAGAAACCAGCACCCCTGACAAACGGAAGCCCTGTTTCTCCCACTACCAAGGAAGCACCTCGGGAACCTCCGCTCGGACTCGCTGTCTAAGCAAACGTGACTTCCCTTCCTAGACCCGAGTGGGCCGTAAGCCAAGAGATTTCCACACCCGACACTTATCTCCCGGTAAGCGATGGCTGCTCCGCTCCCAGCCGGACGGTTCTCGCCTCGCTTCGACCAAGCTCCCGAGCTCCCTGTTCTCGTTTCCGTTCCATCCCCAGACGGGAGGACACCGGGAGGGTTGGCTTCTTATCGCTCGCTACCGAACACAGCAGAGGGGAAAAAACAAACAAACAACTTAGCGTTTCAGTCCGCAAGGACGCGGCATCGCTTCTCCTCCCACCGTCGGCCACCCCCTCCCGCTGCCACTACAGGAACGGGGAGTGAAAGGAGGCCTTGAATCTCTATCCACGCTCTCTTGAACCGCCTACTGCCCCTTCACCAATCCCTAAGCCACCAGGCTCCGTGCCCCAGCAGAAAGCTCTCTGCCTCAGAAGAAACATACTGCCAGGACGCTTGAAGATTTCAAAGCACGCACCTCTTACTCACACAGAGCCATGGGAAGGCCGAACGCTGAGGACCCTTCCCGTGTTCCGAGAATCACGTCCAGGCAGCTCAAGTCCATCTCGGACGCTATCTTCTCAGCCCACGGCCACGCACTGATTCCTCTGCAAGGGTGGCCGAAAAAGCCCAGCGTTAGCTCTCACTCACTAAGGTCTGTGGCTGTGGGAATTCTATCCTTTAGCCCTTGCCCCCCGTCTCGCCTATGTATCGGGCCCTCTACAAGAACACTGAGTCAGTCAGCCATGACGCATCACCGCTCTCCCTTGCGCGACTGGCGTACCTGCAGAATTCCCGTTGGCTCCTGAGCCCTTAACCCTTGGAGATTCTCACCTGGAATGCCTGCAAGTGTGCTGTACAAGGACACGGCAGAAGCAGAGCAAGGACAAAGACACAGACAGAAACAGACAGACAGAACGTATTGGCCAATACGAGAGAGCAACAAGAGAGAAACACAGAAGAGGCAGTCAGAAACCTTACCACCTTGCGTCTTCCTCCTCGAGCCAAGCGTCAGCTGAGAAGGACACCGTGTTCCAGAGAAACCAGCACCCCTGACAAACGGAAGCCCTGACAAACAGGAGCTACCAAGGAAGCACCTCGGGAACCTCCGCTTGGACTCGCTGTCTAAGCAAACGTGACTTCCCTTCCTAGACCCGAGTGGGCCGTAAGCCAAGAGATTTCCACACCCGACACTTATCTCCCGGTAAGCGATGGCTGCTCCGCTCCCAGCCGGACGGTTCTCGCCTTGCTTCGACCAAGCTCCCGAGCTCCCTGTTCTCGTTTCCGTTCCATCCCCAGACGGGAGGACACCGGGAGGATTGACTTCTTATCGCTCGCTACCGAACACAGCAGAGGGGAAAAAACAAACAAACAACTTAGCGTTTCAGTCCGCAAGGACGCGGCATCGCTTCTCCTCCCACCATCGCACCGCAGCCTCCCACCGTCGGCCACCCCCTCCCGCTGCCACTACAGGAACGGGGAGTGAAAGGAGGCCTTGAATCTCTATCCACGCTCTCTTGAACCGCCTACTGCCCCTTCACCAATCCCTAAGCCACCAGGCTCCGTGCCCCAGCAGAAAGCTCTCTGCCTCAGAAGAAACATACTGCCAGGACGCTTGAAGATTTCAAAGCACGCACCTCTTACTCACACAGAGCCATGGGAAGGCCGAACGCTGAGGACCCTTCCCGTGTTCCGAGAATCACGTCCAGGCAGCTCAAGTCCATCTCGGACGCTATCTTCTCAGCCCACGGCCACGCACTGATTCCTCTGCAAGGGTGGCCGAAAAAGCCCAGCGTTAGCTCTCACTCACTAAGGTCTGTGGCTGTGGGAATTCTATCCTTTAGCCCTTGCCCCCCGTCTCGCCTATGTATCGGGCCCTCTACAAGAACACTGAGTCAGTCAGCCATGACGCATCACCGCTCTCCCTTGCGCGACTGGCGTACCTGCAGAATTCCCGTTGGCTCCTGAGCCCTTAACCCTTGGAGATTCTCACCTGGAATGCCTGCAAGTGTGCTGTACAAGGACACGGCAGAAGCAGAGCAAGGACAAAGACACAGACAGAAACAGACAGACAGAACGTATTGGCCAATACGAGAGAGCAACAAGAGAGAAACACAGAAGAGGCAGTCAGAAACCTTACCACCTTGCGTCTTCCTCCTCGAGCGAAGCGTCAGCTGAGAAGGACACCGTGTTCCAGAGAAACCAGCACCCCTGACAAACGGAAGCCCTGTTTCTCCCACTACCAAGGAAGCACCTCGGGAACCTCCGCTCGGACTCGCTGTCTAAGCAAACGTGACTTCCCTTCCTAGACCCGAGTGGGCCGTAAGCCAAGAGATTTCCACACCCGACACTTATCTCCCGGTAAGCGATGGCTGCTCCGCTCCCAGCCGGACGGTTCTCGCCTCGCTTCGACCAAGCTCCCGAGCTCCCTGTTCTCGTTTCCGTTCCATCCCCAGACGGGAGGACACCGGGAGGGTTGGCTTCTTATCGCTCGCTACCGAACACAGCAGAGGGGAAAAAACAAATAAACAACTTAGCGTTTCAGTCCGCAAGGACGCGGCATCGCTTCTCCTCCCACCATCGCACCGCAGCCTCCCACCGTCGGCCACCTCCTCCCGCTGCCACTACAGGAACGGGGAGTGAAAGGAGGCCTTGAATCTCTATCCACGCTCTCTTGAACCGCCTACTGCCCCTTCACCAATCCCTAAGCCACCAGGCTCCGTGCCCCAGCAGAAAGCTCTCTGCCTCAGAAGAAACATACTGCCAGGACGCTTGAAGATTTCAAAGCACGCACCTCTTACTCACACAGAGCCATGGGAAGGCCGAACGCTGAGGACCCTTCCCGTGTTCCGAGAATCACGTCCAGGCAGCTCAAGTCCATCTCGGACGCTATCTACTCACCCCACGGCCACGCACTGATTCCTCTGCAAGGGTGGCCGAAAAAGCCCAGCGTTAGCTCTCACTCACTAAGGTCTGTGGCTGTGGGAATTCTATCCTTTAGCCCTTTCCCCCCGTCTCGCCTATGTATCGGGCCCTCTACAAGAACACTGAGTCAGTCAGCCATGACGCATCACCGCTCTCCCTTGCGCGACTGGCGTACCTGCAGAATTCCCGTTGGCTCCTGAGCCCTTAACCCTTGGAGATTCTCACCTGGAATGCCTGCAAGTGTGCTGTACAAGGACACGGCAGAAGCAGAGCAAGGACAAAGGCACAGACAGAAACAGACAGACAGAACGTATTGGCCAATACGAGAGAGCAACAAGAGAGAAACACAGAAGAGGCAGTCAGAAACCTTACCACCTTGCGTCTTCCTCCTCGAGCCAAGCATCTGCTGAGAAGGACACCGTGTACCAGAGAAACCAGCACCCCTGACAAACGGAAGCCCTGTTTCTCCCACTACCAAGGAAGCACCTCGGGAACCTCCGCTCGGACTCGCTGTCTAAGCAAACGTGACTTCCCTTCCTAGACCCGAGTGGGCCGTAAGCCAAGAGATTTCCACACCCGACACTTATCTCCCGGTAAGCGATGGCTGCTCCGCTCCCAGCCGGACGGTTCTCGCCTCGCTTCGACCAAGCTCCCGAGCTCCCTGTTCTCGTTTCCGTTCCATCCCCAGACGGAAGGACACCGGGAGGGTTGGCTTCTTATCGCTCGCTACCGAACACAGCAGAGGGGAAAAAACAAACAAACAACTTAGCGTTTCAGTCCGCAAGGACGCGGCATCGCTTCTCCTCCCACCGTCGGCCACCCCCTCCCGCTGCCACTACAGGAACGGGGAGTGAAAGGAGGCCTTGAATCTCTATCCACGCTCTCTTGAACCGCCTACTGCCCCTTCACCAATCCCTAAGCCACCAGGCTCCGTGCCCCAGCAGAAAGCTCTCTGCCTCAGAAGAAACATACTGCCAGGACGCTTGAAGATTTCAAAGCACGCACCTCTTACTCACACAGAGCCATGGGAAGGCCGAACGCTGAGGACCCTTCCCGTGTTCCGAGAATCACGTCCAGGCAGCTCAAGTCCATCTCGGACGCTATCTTCTCAGCCCACGGCCACGCACTGATTCCTCTGCAAGGGTGGCCGAAAAAGCCCAGCGTTAGCTCTCACTCACTAAGGTCTGTGGCTGTGGGAATTCTATCCTTTAGCCCTTGCCCCCCGTCTCGCCTATGTATCGGGCCCTCTACAAGAACACTGAGTCAGTCAGCCATGACGCATCACCGCTCTCCCTTGCGCGACTGGCGTACCTGCAGAATTCCCGTTGGCTCCTGAGCCCTTAACCCTTGGAGATTCTCACCTGGAATGCCTGCAAGTGTGCTGTACAAGGACACGGCAGAAGCAGAGCAAGAACAAAGACACAGACAGAAACAGACAGACAGAACGTATTGGCCAATACGAGAGAGCAACAAGAGAGAAACACATAAGAGGCAGTCAGAAACCTTACCACCTTGCGTCTTCTTCCTCGAGCCAAGCATCTGCTGAGAAGGACACCGTGTTCCAGAGAAACCAGCACCCCTGACAAACGGAAGCCCTGTTTCTCCCACTACCAAGGAAGCACCTCGGGAACCTCCGCTCGGACTCGCTGTCTAAGCAAACGTGACTTCCCTTCCTAGACCCGAGTGGGCCGTAAGCCAAGAGATTTCCACACCCGACACTTATCTCCCGGTAAGCGATGGCTGCTCCGCTCCCAGCCGGACGGTTCTCGCCTCGCTTCGACCAAGCTCCCGAGCTCCCTGTTCTCGTTTCCGTTCCATCCCCAGATGGGAGGACACCGGGAGGATTGACTTCTTATCGCTCGCTACCGAACACAGCAGAGGGGAAAAAACAAACAAACAACTTAGCGTTTCAGTCCGCAAGGACGCGGCATCGCTTCTCCTCCCACCATCGCACCGCAGCCTCCCACCGTCGGCCACCTCCTCCCGCTGCCACTACAGGAACGGGGAGTGAAAGGAGGCCTTGAATCTCTATCCACGCTCTCTTGAACCGCCTACTGCCCCTTCACCAATCCCTAAGCCACCAGGCTCCGTGCCCCAGCAGAAAGCTCTCTGCCTCAGAAGAAACATACTGCCAGGACGCTTGAAGATTTCAAAGCACGCACCTCTTACTCACACAGAGCCATGGGAAGGCCGAACGCTGAGGACCCTTCCCGTGTTCCGAGAATCACGTCCAGGCAGCTCAAGTCCATCTCGGACGCTATCTTCTCAGCCCACGGCCACGCACTGATTCCTCTGCAAGGGTGGCCGAAAAAGCCCAGCATTAGCTCTCACTCACTAAGGTCTGTGGCTGTGGGAATTCTATCCTTTAGCCCTTGCCCCCCGTCTCGCCTATGTATCGGGCCCTCTACAAGAACACTGAGTCAGTCAGCCATGACGCATCACCGCTCTCCCTTGCGCCACTGGCGTACCTGCAGAATTCCCGTTGGCTCCTGAGCCCTTAACCCTTGGAGATTCTCACCTGGAATGCCTGCAAGTGTGCTGTACAAGGACACGGCAGAAGCAGAGCAAGGACAAAGACACAGACAGAAACAGACAGACAGAACGTATTGGCCAATACGAGAGAGCAACAAGAGAGAAACACATAAGAGGCAGTCAGAAACCTTACCACCTTGCGTCTTCCTCCTCGAGCCAAGCATCTGCTGAGAAGGACACCGTGTACCAGAGAAACCAGCACCCCTGACAAACGGAAGCCCTGTTTCTCCCACTACCAAGGAAGCACCTCGGGAACCTCCGCTCGGACTCGCTGTCTAAGCAAACGTGACTTCCCTTCCTAGACCCGAGTGGGCCGTAAGCCAAGAGATTTCCACACCCGACACTTATCTCCCGGTAAGCGATGGCTGCTCCGCTCCCAGCCGGACGGTTCTCGCCTCGCTTCGACCAAGCTCCCGAGCTCCCTGTTCTCGTTTCCGTTCCATCCCCAGACGGGAGGACACCGGGAGGGTTGGCTTCTTATCGCTCGCTACCGAACACAGCAGAGGGGAAAAAACAAACAAACAACTTAGCGTTTCAGTCCGCAAGGACGCGGCATCGCTTCTCCTCCCACCATCGCACCGCAGCCTCCCACCGTCGGCCACCTCCTCCCGCTGCCACTACAGGAACGGGGAGTGAAAGGAGGCCTTGAATCTCTATCCACGCTCTCTTGAACCGCCTACTGCCCCTTCACCAATCCCTAAGCCACCAGGCTCCGTGCCCCAGCAGAAAGCTCTCTGCCTCAGAAGAAACATACTGCCAGGACGCTTGAAGATTTCAAAGCACGCACCTCTTACTCACACAGAGCCATGGGAAGGCCGAACGCTGAGGACCCTTCCCGTGTTCCGAGAATCACGTCCAGGCAGCTCAAGTCCATCTCGGACGCTATCTTCTCAGCCCACGGCCACGCACTGATTCCTCTGCAAGGGTGGCCGAAAAAGCCCAGCGTTAGCTCTCACTCACTAAGGTCTGTGGCTGTGGGAATTCTATCCTTTAGCCCTTGCCCCCCGTCTCGCCTATGTATCGGGCCCTCTACAAGAACACTGAGTCAGTCAGCCATGACGCATCACCGCTCTCCCTTGCGCGACTGGCGTACCTGCAGAATTCCCGTTGGCTCCTGAGCCCTTAACCCTTGGAGATTCTCACCTGGAATGCCTGCAAGTGTGCTGTACAAGGACACGGCAGAAGCAGAGCAAGGACAAAGACACAGACAGAAACAGACAGACAGAACGTATTGGCCAATACGAGAGAGCAACAAGAGAGAAACACATAAGAGGCAGTCAGAAACCTTACCACCTTGCGTCTTCCTCCTCGAGCCAAGCGTCTGCTGAGAAGGACACCGTGTTCCAGAGAAACCAGCACCCCTGACAAACGGAAGCCCTGTTTTTCCCACTACCAAGGAAGCACCTCGGGAACCTCCGCTCGGACTCGCTGTCTAAGCAAACGTGACTTCCCTTCCTAGACCCGAGTGGGCCGTAAGCCAAGAGATTTCCACACCCGACACTTATCTCCCGGTAAGCGATGGCTGCTCCGCTCCCAGCCGGACGGTTCTCGCCTCGCTTCGACCAAGCTCCCGAGCTCCCTGTTCTCGTTTCCGTTCCATCCCCAGACGGGAGGACACCGGGAGGATTGACTTCTTATCGCTCGCTACCGAACACAGCAGAGGGGAAAAAACAAACAAACAACTTAGCGTTTCAGTCCGCAAGGACGCGGCATCGCTTCTCTTCCCACCATCGCACCGCAGCCTCCCACCGTCGGCCACCACCTCCCGTTGCCACTACAGGAACGGGGAGTGAAAGGAGGCCTTGAATCTCTATCCACGCTCTGTTGAACTGCCTACTGCCCCTTCACCAAGCCCTTCACCAGTCCCTAAGCCACCAGGCTCCGTGCCCCAGCAGGAAGCTCTCTGCCTCAGAAGAAACATAGTGCCAGGACGCTTGAAGATTTGAAAGCACGCATCTCTTACTCACACAGAGCCATGGGAAGGCCGAACGCTGAGGACCCTTCACGTGTCCCGAGAATCACGTCCAGGCACCTCAAGTCCATCTCGGACGGTTTCTTCTCCGCCCATGGCCCCACACTGATTCCTCTGCAAGGACAGAAGAAAAAGCGCAGCGTGAGCTCTCACTCGCTAAGGTCTGTGGCTGCGGGAATTCTAGCCTTTAGCCCCATGGTCACCAACCAATAGATCACGATCTACCGGTAGATGTTGAGGCTCTAAGAGTAGCTCTTCAGCCCTCTCTGAACTGCGTGCGTGCGCAGTACATTTACATTAGATTTCCTCATTTGAGGAGCAGCTACTCACCGAGCAACAACACAGGTGTGTAGCTGCAAGGAATGGTGGGAGCTGGGAGGTCTGGAGGGCTGAAACACCCCAGACAGCTGACTGTGGCTTTCAGCAGAAAGACGCTGCCCCGCGCTCCAGCTGATCGGCGGCTTCTCCTGTGCGCCTGCCCACGTGGAGCTTGGTGCACCCTGGCTGAGCGCCATGACCAGCTCTCCGGGCAGCCGCTTCCCTTCACTCCAGCCTGGCTGCCCTGCGGTCAGTCCGGAGGGAGCGCGGGTCGGAGGCTTCCCTCCGTGGCTTGTGTAGGGAACTCCCTGCCCCCAACCTTGTTTCCTCTCCTCTGCCCCAAACCTGTTCCCCGCCCTCCTGGCCCCGTTCCCTCTCCCTTGCCCCCCACCCCGCTGTATAACCCTTCCCCACTCTGCAGAAACTTGTCCCACGGCACCCTGCCCCCCCTGCAGGAACCGGTTCCCTCTGGCACCCTGTCTCCTACTGCAGAAACCTGTCCCCCTGCCTTCCCCACTACAGAAACCTGTCCCCCCCCCCCCAGCACCCTGTCCCCTGCTGCAGAAACCTGTCCTGGCACTCTGCCCCCTCTCCCCTGCCCCCACTGGCACCCTGTTCCCTGTCCCAGAACACACTAGCACCCCTCCCCAGTATTGTGTCCCCTGCTCCCAAAGGACTTTTCTATGCGTCAGTGACCCCTGACTCAAGGCAGGTTCCCTGCCATTCTCATAAATAAAGACAATGCAGAAACTTTTTGTGCTTAACATAGTATTTTATTTAAAAATGGAGCTTGGCCAACAAACCCCCAATTGGGGCCTAGCCCCCATCTGGCCACAACCACTCCTGCACTCCCCCTTCCCCAGACCCTAGATCTGAGCCTATCAAACACTGGAACCCCCTGCCCTGAGCCCTTCACATACCCCAACCCAAATTCCTGCATTCTCACATCCACAAGCCTGTGACTTGCTTAGTATCCCAACACCGCCCAGCCTGGAGCCCCCTCCCCGAGCCAGTGTCCCCTTCTCCACCTCCTCCTCCATCCAGATTTCCTCCCAGAGCTTGCACCTCTCACCCCTTCCCACACCCAAATCCCTCATTCCCACCGCAGAGACTACACATCCTGTCTCAACCCAGCGGGGGTCCGGCTAGACTGCAGGAGTTTTTCAGGATTCTGGAGATATCTCAGAAAAACTCTTCTGCATCCAGGGTTGCGTTTGTTCTTCCGCTTTTTTAGTGGAAGAGCAATCAGGCTCTTTCGGTCACCCCTATATTCCTCTTTCCCCAAGGAATAAGGTGGCTTCCAAAAGAAGGGGTTTTTTTTCTGACATTTGGTCCAGTCTAGACAGGCCAAAGGTTGGAAAAACCTCATTCTACAGAATAATTGTTTTTTTTTAAAGAAAAGTAGCAGTATAAGGATTGGGGACAGCAAGTGATGGAGAGGAGGAGAATAGAGAGAGCAGGGCTTCAAGGAAGGGGCAGGGGAGTAAATCTTGGCTTGGTCTGTCATTTAAAAGAGATCTTGCGTGTAAAAAGGTTGGAGACCACTGTTTTAGACCCCCCACCCCCCGCCCCTCTGTATCGGGTCCATTACAACAATACTGAGTCAGTCTGCCATGACGCACCACTGGTCTCCCGTTGCTCTCCCTTGCGCGACTGGCGTACCTGCAGAATTCCCCTTAGCTCCTGGATCCTTAACCCGGAGAGATGCTCACCTGGAATGCCTGTACGTGTCCTGTACAAGGACACGGCAGAAGCAGACCAAGGACAAAGACACAGAAAGAAACAGACAGAACGTATTGGCCAATACGAGAGAGCAACAAGAGAGAAACACATGAGAGGCAGTTTGGATGGGAGGGGAGGGGTTGAATACACTTGGTGGTCAGGGAAGGGGGTGCAGAATGGACTGGGGGGTGGGGAAAGGGGTGCAGATTTGGCAGGGGGTGCAGAATGGACTGGGGGGTGGGGAAGGGAGTGCAGGTTGGGCAGGGGGTGGGGAAGGGGGTGCAGATTGGGCAGGGGGTGCAAAATGGACTGGGGGGTGGGGAAGGGAGTGCAGGTTGGGCAGGGGGTGCAGAATGGACTGGGGGTGGGGAAAGGGGTGCAGGTTGGGCTGGAAGTGTGGAATGCACTGTGGTGGGAGAAGGGGGTGCAGTTCGGGCGGGGGGGGGGCCGTGCAGAGGGCTCGGGCCGACGTGAGCAGGTCCTGAGTAGTGCTGCGGGGACGTCCTGAGATGCAGGTGGGGGCGGAGAGAAGCTGGAACACGCTGGGCGGAGCTATGCCGGGGGCGGGGTTATGATAGGGGCAGGGCGGACTGCGACATGCCCCGGGAGGCCGCACTATGAGAACTACAAGTCCCAGGATGCGTCGCTGACACTTGGAGTGACACGAGCGCGGGACCAACCGCGTCGCTCCCTGGTCAATGGCCGCGTTGTGATGTCACTTCCGCTGCACCCGCCCAACCGAACAGCGCCGGGCCTGCCCTGGCCCTGCAATGGCCGATGGGAGCTGCGGACAGGGGCACTCAGTTTCCCACAAACCACTGCGGCTACTTTCCCTACTCCCCCTCATCCCGCCCCGCCCCATTGCTGGGCCGGGCTCCTGCCTCAGAGACGGCAGCGTCCGCCGCTGATGCCCCGCCCCCACTCGGGAGAGGAGACCCCGCGGCAACCCCTCCCCCCCCAAACTCCTCCCCGCCCCGTGCAGTCTGATCCCCCACCAAACTCCTCTCCGCCCCGTGCAGTCTGATCCCCCCCCACCACAAAACTCCTCTCCGCCCCGTGCAGTCTGCTCCCCCCCACCACAAAACTCCTCTCCGCCCCGTGCAGTCTGCTCCCCCCCACCAAACTCCTCTCCGCCCCGTGCAGTCTGAACCCCCCCACCACAAAACACCTCTCCGCCCCCTGCAGTGTGCTCCCCTCCCCCGACCAAGCTCCTCTCCGCCCCGTGCAGTCTGCTCCCCCCCACCAAACTCCTCTCCGCCCCGTGCAGTCTGCTCCCCTCCCCCCCACCAAACTCCTCTCCGCCCCATGCAGTCTGCTCCCCCCCCACCAAACTCCTCTCCGCCCCGTGCAGTCTGCTCCCCTCCCCCCCACCAAACTCCTCCCCGCCCCATGCAATCTGCTCCCCCCCACCAAACTCCTCTTCGCCCCGTGCAGTCTGCTCCCCCCCCACCACCAAACTCCTCTTCGCCCCGTGCAGTCTGCTCCCCCCCCACCACCAAACTCCTCTTCGCCCCGTGCAGTCTGCTCCCCCCCCACCACCAAACTCCTCTTCGCCCGGTGCAGTCTGAACCACCCCCACAACAAAACTCCTTTCCGCCCCGTGCAGTCTGCTCCCCCCCCACCAAACTCCTCTCCGCCCCGTGCAGTCTGCTCCCCTCCCCCCCACCAAACTCCTCTCCGCCCCATGCAGTCTGTTCCCCCCCCACCAAACTCCTCTCCGCCCCGTGCAGTCTCCTCCCCCCCACCAAAGTCCTCTCTGCCCCATGCAGTCTGCTCTCGCACCCCCTCCTTCCTCGGGCCAGACACCCCACCCCCAGCCCGCTCCCCCACCTTCCCTCGCGACCCCTTCTCCCCCGGGGCAGACACCCCTTCCCCAGCCCGCTCCCCCACCTTCCCTCGCGACCCCTCCTCCCCCGGGGCAGACACCCCTTCCCCAGCCCTCTCCCCCACCTTCCTTCGCGCCCCCTCCTCCCCCGGGCCAGACACCAACAAGGGGCGGGCTGGACCCAGGATTCGCTCGCGCTCCTCGGACCTTCCTGTCATGGCGGCGCCGGCCGCCCAGTCAGACAACGCCCCCCTGCGACAGCCCATTGGCCGAACCAGAGGCAGGATCCCCTTTGCTGACAGCCCATTGGGCGACACTATCCTCAGCCAAGGCTGTCTTCCGAAAGCCGATTGGCTGGCACACAGCCAGGAAACACCCCTAAGTCACAGACAATTCCAGGACAGAGCAGTCCATTATGATCCACCACGGACAGCCTATTGGTCGAGAGCAGTGGCAGGTCGTTCCCCTTAGTCACACCACATTCGCAGACAGAGCTGTCCGTTAAGATGCAGCCGGGTCAGCCTATTGGGTGCCTCTGATTCAGAACACGCCCCTTAGTCACAGCCCATTCGCGGACAGAAGAGTCTGTTATAATCCACCCCGGACAACCTATTGGCCGCCAGCAGCCCCAGAACACGCCTTTAGTCACCGCCCATTGGCGCACGGAGCAGTCCGTTAAGAGTCACCTCGGACAGCCTCAGATTGGGCACCACAGATTCCGAACACGCCCTTTACTCTCAGCCCATTCGCGGACAGAACAGTCTATTATGATCCGTCTAGGACAGTCTCTCGGCCAGCCTTAGTGTAGGGATAACATAGTCAAGTATGAAACATGATTCCCCCAAGTGGAAGTGACTCCCCAGAATTTGTTCCCCACAACTAAAAGTCTAAGTAGTAGAAGTTTAAGTAGAAGAAGCATAGAAGTGTTTAGATTTATTCTTGTGAAAGTGTTTAGATTTAGTGTTATCAAGCTTGATAAGTGTTTAGATTTATTATTATTATTTGTTAGGATTGTTTAATTATAAATCTAAACATTTTTGCCCCTCTAGAATATAATTTGTTAGGAATGTAATATTAGGTCATGTAACTTCAAACTGTTAAAAATATACTACTATGTAGCCAGAAACAGCTCCCCTCTCTGTGTGCCAGGGCACGCTCAAACTTACTGTTACACAATTGACAACCCTTCTCTTCAAAGCATTGTGAAGCACTTAACCCTAATCGCAAAGTGAAGCATTGTAACTATAACAGTAACTAACTCAGCACTCAGAGAGAGAATGTTTTAAGAAATGCCACCCAGAAACTTTTGTAACTTTTTGTAACTACAACTCTTGTATTATTATGCAAAATACTGTATGGGAAACATTAATTAGGGAATGTACGTAAGAGAGAGAGTGCTTGGACGATGAATGAATGGTTCTGAGAGGTGCCAGCCTGAGAATGCAGCAACAAAGGGCTGAAGAAGGTGTCAGGTGCCAGTGCAACCAAAAGGTGTCAAGTGGAGAAAACCAAGTACTGGAGATCCACCCGATGAGATCACTGACGAGCACCTGGCAGCCACCCTGGACATCAGCATGATGCAGCAATTCCCATAGACTGGCATAGGAAGAAATTCCTATAAGAACTGGACTAAAAGACTATGGAGTCAGAGTCCAAGGTTCTGCTGCCAGCCCATCAGGAGCTTGAGATGCGCATCTGATCAGGACTTCGCTCCCCACTCCCATCACTTGTGTACAGAATACCTGGCCAGTATTCGGTCACAAGCAACTTCCAGGCTGGGAACTATAACAAATACACAGAACTTGAATGAATGGATGAATGATTGACTGAATATTTATATATATAAGTGTATAAGGGTTAAGCAGTGATAGGACTAAGTAGCTAAACAACGTTGTTTGCTTCTATCTTTTCTTTATTCTTTATCTTTACAATAAATGTGGCTTTTTGCCTTATCCCCCTCATAAGATCCTGCTTGCTTTTATTGGTACAAACATTTGCATTAGGACACGCCCCTGAGTCACGCTCCATTGGCGGACAGAGCAGTCCGTTAAGATCCACCAGAGACAGCCTTTTGGCCGACAGCAGTTTCAGGATGCGCCCCTTAGTCACACCCCATTCGCGGACAGAGCAGTCCGTTAAGATCATTCCCGGGTCAGCTTATTGGTCGCCTCAGATAAAGGACGCGCCCTTTAATCACAGCCCATTTGCTGACAGAGCAGTCCGTTAAGATTGACTGGTTGGAGCTGGGCAGGAGCACCGGCCACGGCGCAGTTTAGGGGGCGGGGCCGCGGCTGGTCCTGCGGGTGACGGGCGGGAGTGGCCGGCCGGGCTGAAGCGCAGCCTGGGCCCCACTGGGGAGCGAGAGGCAGGTGCCAGGTCCAGGGGAGGAGATGAGGTGATTGCAGAGGAGGAAACTGAGGCACGGGGGGGAGAGCCAGGGAAAGCAGAGCTGGTGGGGCTGAGGCCGGTCCATGTCGGTTCACAGAGCAGCCGATGGACTCCTGAATTCTCAGCGGCTACTCGATGACGCCGCAGTCCCGGGGCCGGTGTGACGTCACAAACAGCTGCCGTCGCAATTGGCTCCCCGTAGCCGTTTCTGACACACACACGAGCCGCTCTGATTTGGCTTCTAACACTTGTAGCTGCTCAGTTCTGCAAGCGCGGAGAGGAAGCCGCGTCTGATAGATGGAGGTTCTCCGCGACACATTTGGCAGCCTGGACCCCCTGCCTCTGGTCCAAAGGGTCTCAACCAATCCCCGACCCCATGACCCTTGTTCTCCGTGATTCCGCCAGCTGCTTGGTGCCTTTAGTACCCGGCCCCGCTTGCAAAGTCCCCCCCAGCAGCGCGACCGGAGAGCGGCGCTAGAGACCTCCCCCGAGCAGCGAAACCCGAGAGCGGCGCCAGAGACCCCCCTCGGCAGCATCACCCAAGAGCGGCGCCAGAGACCCCCCCCACAGCAGCGCGACCCGAGAGCGGCCCCAGACACCCACCCAGCAGCAAAACCCGAGAGAGGGGCCAGAGACCCCCCGCAGCAGCATCACCTGATAGCGGGGCCAGTGACACCCCCCCTCTGCAGCGCGACCGGAGAGAGGCTCCAGATACCACCCCCAGCAGCGCGATCCGAGAACGGCGCCAAAGACCTCCCCCCAGCAGCGCGACCCGAGAGTGGAGAGAGAGACCCCACCCCCAGCATCACTACCGGAGAGCGGCACCAGAGACCCCCCCCAGCAGCACGACCGGAGAGCGGAGCCAGAGACCCCCCCCCCCCAGCAGCATGATCCCAAGGAGGCGCCGGAGACCCCCCCAGCAGCGCGACTCGAGAGCGACGCCGGAGACCCCCCCCAGCAGCGTGACTGGAGAGCGGCGCCAGAGATTCCCCGCAGCAGCACGACCCGAGAGTGGTAACAGAGAGCCCCGCCAGCAGCACGACCGGATAGCGGAGCCAGAGACCCCCCCCCAGCAGCAGGACCCGATAGAGGCGCCAGAGTCATTCCCAGCGTCATCACGCCATCGAGGCGCCAGAGACAGCGCCCAGCAGCATGACCCGAGAGCGGCACCAGAGACCCCCCCAGCAGCACAACCCGAGAGAGGCGCCAGACTCCCTCCCAGCAGCGCGACCTGAGAGTGGCCCCAGAGACCCCTCCCCCCCAGCAGCGAGACCCGAGAGCGGCACTAGAGACACCCCCAAGCTGCACCACCCGAGAGCGGCGCCAGAATCCCTCCCTGCAGCGAGACCCGAGAGCGGCGTGACTGAAGAGACCTCTCACTCACTAAGGTCTGTGGCTGTGGGAATTCTATCCTTTAGCCCTTCCCCCTCCCCCCTCGCCTATGTATAGGGCCCTCTACAAGAACACTGAGTCAGTCAGCCATGACGCACCACCGCTCTCCATTGCACGACTGGCGTACCTGCAGAATTCCTGTTGGCTCCAGAGCCCTTAACCCTTGGAGATGCTCACCTGGAATGCCTGCAAGTGTGCTGTACAAGAACACGGCAAAACCAGAGCAAGGACAATGACACAGACAGAAACAGACAGACAGAAAGTATTGGCCAATACGAGAGAGCAACAAGACAGAAACACATGAGGCAGTTTGGGTGGCAGGGGAGGGGTTGAATACACTTGGTGGTCAGGGAAGGGGGTGCAGAATGGACTGGGGGGGTGGGGAAAGGGGTGCAGATTGGGCAGGGAGTGCAGAATGGACTGGGGGGTGAGGGAAGAGGGTTGCAGATTGGGCAGGGGGTGCAGAATGGACTGGGGGGTGGGAAAAGGGGTGCAGATTGGGCAGGGGGTGTAGAATGGACTGGAGGGGTGGGGAAAGGGGTGCAGATTGGGCAGGGGGTGCAGAATGGACTGGGGGTGGGGAACGGGGTGCAGGTCAGGCGGGGGGTGTTGAATAGACTGGGGGTGGGGAAAAGGGTGCAGATTGGGCAGGGGGTGCAGAATGGACTGGGGGTGGGGAAAGGGGTGCAGATTGGGCAGGGGGTGCAGAATGGACTGGGGGTGGGGAAGGGAGTGCAGGTCGGGCGGGGGGTGTTGAATAGACTGGGGGTGGGGAAAGAGGTGCAGATTGGGCAGGGGGTGCAGAATGGACTGGGGTGGGGAAGGGAGTGCAGGTCGGGCGGGGGGTGTTGAATGGACTGGGGGGTGGGGAAGGGAGTGCAGGTTGGGCAGGGAGTGTAGAATGGACTGGGGGTGGGGAAAGGGGTGCAGATTGGGCAGGGGGTGCAGAATGGACTGGGGGTGGGGAAGGGGTGCGGACTGGGCAGGGGGTGCAGAATGGACTGGGGGTGGGGAAGGGAGTGCAGGTCGGGCGGGGGGTGTTGAATGGACTGGGGGGTGGGGAAGGGAGTGCAGGTTGGGCAGGGGGTGCAGAATGGACTGGGGGGTGGGGAAGGGAGTGCAGGTTGGGCAGGGGGTGTAGAATGGACTGGGGGTGGGGAAAGGGGTGCAGATTGGGCAGGGGGTGCAGAATGGACTGGGGGGTGGGGAAGGGAGTGCAGGTTGGGCAGGGGGTGTAGAATGGACTGGGGGGTGGGGAAAGGGGTGCAGATTGGGCAGGGGGTGTAGAATGGACTGGGGGTGGGGAAAGGGGTGCAGATTGGGCGGGGGGTGCAGAATGGACTGGGGGGTGGGGAAGGGAGTGCAGGCTGGGCTGGGAGTGAGGAATGCACTGTGGTGGGAGAAGGGGGTGCAGGTCGGGCGGGGGGGTGCAGAGGGCGCGGGCAGACGTGAGCAGGGCCTGAGTAGCGCTGCGGGGACGTTCTGAGATGCAGGTGGGGGCGGAGAGAAGCTGGAACACGCTGGGCGGGGCTATGCCGGGGGGCGGGGCTCTGATAGGGGCGGGGCGGACTGCGACATGCCCGGGGAGGCCGCACTATGAGAACTACAAGTCCCAGGATGCGTCGCTGACACTTGGAGTGACACGAGCGCGGGACCAACCGCGTCGCTCCCTCGTCAATGCCCCGTTGTGATGTCACTTCCGCTGTACCCGCCCAACCGAACAGCGCCGGGCCTGCCCTGGCCCTGCAATGGCCGATGGGAGCTGCGGACTGGGGCACTCAGTTTCCCATAAGCCACTGCGGCTACTTTCCCTACTCCCCCTCATCCCGCCCCGCCCCATTGCTGGGCGGGGCTCCTGCCTCAGAGACGGGAGCGTCCGCCACTGATGCCCCGCCCCCACTCGGGAGAGGAGACCCCGCGGCAACCCCTCCCCCCAACTCCAACCCGCCCCGTGCAGTCTGATCCCCCCCCCACCAAACTCCTCCCCGCCCCGTGCAGTCTGATCCCCCCCCACCACCAAACTCCTCCCCGCCCAGTGCAGTCTGATCCCCCCCACCACAAAACTCCTCCCCGCCCCGTGCAGTCTGCTCCCCCCCTCACCAAACTCCTCCCCACCCCGTGCAGTCTCATCTCCCCCCACCAAACTCCTCTCCGCCCCGTGCAGTCTGATCCCCCCCCACCACCAAACTCCTCCCCGCCCAGTGCAGTCTGATCCCCCCCACCACAAAACTCCTCCCCGCCCCATGCAGTCTGCTCCCCCCCTCACCAAACTCCTCCCCACCCCGTGCAGTCTCATCTCCCCCCACCAAACTCCTCTCCGCTCCATGCAGTCTGCTCCCCCCCACTGTAGTAAAATATAGTAAAGACTATGTGTGCTTTTTCCCCCTTCCATTACTTAAGCTTGAAACAGCACATATTTAGCTAATTGCGCATGTTTTAGAAGCTGTAGTAGAAAGGGGAACTAGCCGTTTAGACCCATTTCTCAAGGACTGGATTACACGTATTACTTGAGTTAGGGAAATTTGCTAATTGCTATTGCTTAAGTAAGCTATACTGGTGGTTGTTACTGAATGGAATAGAGTTGAAATATGCTAACCAATAACGCGGCAACACGAAGCTAAGGTAACAAATCAAGACGTGCCACGTTAGATAAGAAAGTATAAAAAGGATGCTTAGCCAACGCTCAGGGTGGCTCTGCTTTGAACATTGAGTTCCTTAGCCGTACCTTGGTTGCAGCCAATAAACTTCAGTTGGACCCAGCCTGAAAGTGTGACTCTCTTCTTGGGGTAAATCAGACTAGCCTCCAAGAGGACGAAACCAGCAATTTATGCAACACCACCAAACTCCTCTCCGCCCCATGCAGTCTGCTCCCCCCCCACCAAACTCCTCTCCGCCCCGTGCAGTCTGCTCCCCTTCCCCCCACCAAACTCCTCTCCGCCCCGTGCAGTCTGCTCCCCTTCCCCCCACCAAACTCCTCTCCGCCCGATGCAGTCTGCTCCCCCCCACCAAACTCCTCTCCGCCCCATGCAGTCTGCTCCCCCCCACCAAACTCCTCTCCGCCCCATGCAGTCTGCTCCCCCCCCACCAAACTCCTCTCCTCCCCATGCAGTCTGCTCCCCCCCCACCAAACTCCTCTCCGCCCCATGCAGTCTCCTCCCCCTGACACCAAATTTCCCAGCCGGCTTGTGCGGGGACCGGCAGCGGGACAGGCTGATGCTGCTGTTGCCTTCGAAAGTGCAGCGGGGAGCGCGAGGCGTGGGGGGAGAGGGGGGTGGCTGGCTCTGCTGCGTCCCGTTCACAAGCCCAGAGGGGCCGCGCGAGGATTTTCCGGAGACCCCGAGGAGTTTTCTGCCGCTCACTTCTGTGTCCCAGCTGAGTTCCTGCCAGTCAGTGGCCCCGCCCCCAGACCAGGCCCCGCCCCTGCCATTAATGACAGAGCCTGGGACCCGTCTGTGTGCCACACAAACCCACGTGTCACTCGCCGGGGAGCCGATAGAACGTGCCCCGCGTTCCATCATTTGCATGCACCGCGCCACGGCAATGACGTCACTAGCAGCGCTGGGGGCGGAGCTACAGGGGAGCGGCCCGGCCGGGCGGGGTGCACACTCGGGCGCCCAAGGGCTGAGATCCGGGCGGGGCAGCGTCACGCTCTGACCTCGCTGCCGCCTCCCGCCGCCACTCCCTTGGGGCCGGGTGGCGCAGACCGGAAGCCGCTGCACTGCCCGGATTTCCTGGGGAACACGCTCCCTGTGACGTCAGGACCTGCCACAGAAGCAGGGCGCCACCCCGGCCAAGCAAGGAGCAGAGCTAGGGTTGCCAGATGGTTTCACCAAAAATACCAGACACACCTGACATGACATCACAATCTGCATTCCATCAGATTTAGAAAATACCAGACATTTATCAGAGGAGTAGCCGCGTTAGTCTGAATCTGCAAAAGCAGCGAGGAGTCCTGTGGCACAGAAGTCCTTGCCGCTTTCGCGGACATTTATATTTTCTCAATTTGTTTCCCGAAGAAAAAGCTGAAACCCTGGACCGTCCAGTTCAAAACCGGACACCTGGCAACCATAAGCAGAGTGGTGCCTTGTCGGAGCGGTTCCAGCCTCCACTCTGCTGTCCTTCCTCTGCCCCACGTACCACGGGCGCTGGTGGGCTACGCTGGCTGCACCGCCGCAGGAAACCTCCAACCCCAGTCGCTGTCCCAGCCAGGCACCCCGCGTCTGAACCCGTCCCGCCTGGCCCCGTGTCTCCTGCCTACCTCTCGCTGACCTGGCACCAGCTGAGCGCTCGTACCTGGGCACCTTCCGGTCACGGTTCCCAGTCGGTTGCTGTCAGGCTGTGGACCGAGCAAACGTCACTTCCAGTCCGTGGGACAGGTGTCCACCGCGCCACACATGTTGGCATGACGCTACATTGTGAGAGCTCACAGCGCCCACGTGACTGCTGTTTGTTGCCCTGCAAGGGATGTGAGACGCACAGCTCCTGCCTCGTGCCAGAATGCGCCACAGGAGTTACAATCCCCCCGCCCGCATCAGTGCATCATGGGAGACCGAGTGGGGTTCCCATGTGTGAACTGTCAAAACAAGAGACCCCCTGAGAGGGCGCGTGTCCGTCTCAGTGTCTGCCAGCTCCCGCTGCAGTCACGGGTGGGGCCCTGAGCCCGAGTCCCTGTCCCGCCTGGCTCTTCCCTCTGGCCCTCTCAGACTGTCTGGGCCATTGCAGGCTCCGGCTGGGGAGGAGAGGGGTGTTGCTCTCCAGGAGTGGGACCCGAGTATCCGTCTGACTGGAACACGTCATGCACACATGCGCCTGCAAAAGCCACACACCGCGCCAAATGCTCACATGCAGGAACGCACTGCCATGGCCCCGTCTGACTGTCGCCCCCTCTCTGCACACTCCTCAGGCCAGGCCTGGGTCTGGAGTCCCCAGCACTACAGGCGTGTGCATGGCCCTGCTTGCTTGGCCCCTAGAGCAAGGGGCAGGTTTGCGTCTGTATCCACACGCTACTGTTGGAGTCACTGCACTGACACTCTGCCCGGCAATGTTTTCCAGTCGATCTCCATGCTAAGGATGTTGAAGACTAGTCAGCTAGTCAACTACAGCCTCCTCCCGACTTACGAACCAGTTACAGACCAAGCAATGGGTCGTAACTCGGTTCATTCGTAAGCCGGACCCCATAGAGTGACACGCGACCGCGCTGCTCGTAAGCACAGATCGTGTTCGTAACGCGGGGTCCGCCGTTTATGACAGCTTCACTCATAACTGTGAACAGTCCTAAGTCGACCGTTCGCAACTCGGGGACCGGCTGTATGTGAAAAGCATTTGCTTATCGGATAGTAATGTCGACTAGTCAATCCCCCCTCACCTTGCTGCCTCTATGAAATAGATTCAGCAAAGGGGGGGGTACTTCCAAATGGCAGATTCCTCTGGAGTTTCCACTACATGCCTCTGACGAAGTGGGTCGTTGCCCACGAAAGCCGATGTTCCAATAAATCATACGGTGCCACAGGACTTCTCTTGTCTTAGGGATGTTAGCTATGGGGTAATTGGATCCTCATGTAACTGCATCGACTGTTAGCAGTTACACAACTCTTAAACAGTCCCCGAGGGCAGGGGCGGCAGCCAGTACGCTCCGGCTCCATTCCAGGGAGCCCCCTGGCCACTCTGTGCTGCTGCCTCACTGTGGGGTGGCAGGCGAGGGTTGGTCCACAAGGGCAGGTAGTTTCAAAACCAGCTTCCTATGCAGCCCAGTTGCCTGTAGCCCCACATGGCTGCCTCTGATACAAAGGCAACAGCACAGGATGGCAGCAGCTCCTGTCCACCAGGCATCCAAACTGCTGGCAGACACAGGCTGCTTGCCGGATCACCCTCTGCCCGCAGGGAGCTCACCTCCTCCCCCGCCCCCCCCCCCCCCCCCCGGGGACAGGAGCTGCTGCCGCTTGGGCTCCATGGAATGCGGAGCACCTTCCCCTGCCCCCCCACCTCTGATACAAGCAGCAGCGTGGGCAGGCAGCTCTGCAAAGCCAGCACCAGCTCCTGCCTCCCCCTCTTGCCTCTAGAAGAGGCAACAAGGGGATTGACAGGTGGGTCCATGAAGCCACCACACACAGTGCTCATGCATATCAGTTCCCGCCTGCCTCCTCCCACCATACTGCTTCCTCTGTATCAGAGGCAGCAGCACAGAGGTGGGGGAACAGGCCGATCCAATGCTTGTGGGGCACTTGTCACAAATCATGGCTAGTGTAAATGATTGGCATGACTGAATTAACAGTACGTGAGCTGAAGAGAGGCCATACTAAGGTTCGAGTCAGGGCCCTGGAGGATTATGGACTTGTTTACAACTTTGAGAGAAAGGACTGTGTGAGAGAAAAGACTGTGTGTGCTGAGGAGACAAAACGGTACAGAAGGAGGCAACGTTCCCAGAAAAGAAGGAGACACAGGGGAGAGACCTAGTCAAGGACATTCTCTTGTTTGTCACTTGGGGTGAGGCAAGCAGAACTGGGTGACGCGAGCAGGGCGCCTCAAGGGTGGTCTTGGTCACACTAGCAAGGAGGGTATGACATCACCCCACCCAGGTTGTGTGCAACCAGTGGACATTGTCCCACTTGACTGGCCGCGCCGAGGGGATATATACCAAACCATTTTGCCCCACAAGTTAGAGTCCATCAATGCGACATATTGGGGTGACGTGTGTGTCGGACTTCCGCCTCAACCAAATTAACCAACATTACCTGGGTTTTGGCCAGTCCCAGAAGGCAAGTGGGATGTGTGTATGAGAGTATGTGTGTTAGACTGGATTAAGAATTAGGATGCTAAATTGGGTTAGAGATTAGATTTAGACTGTTAACTATTCAAATTAAACATTGCATTTAACCTGCCTTTTAATTGCTATTTACTAGACAGATGTATCGCTTTTAAAACTGCTCCTGAATTGCTTGCAATAAAATACCTTTAATAAGTATTTGAGCTACTCTGGGGTTTTTGTTCTGTGAAGCTGACCCAATGTGCCGTGTAGTGCAGCCCGATCAACTGTACAACCGCGCCCTCTTGTGACAAGCTGACTAAAAAGCTGGTTTCCCACAGGCATCAACTCACGCCTCCTCCCTCCTTGCTGCCTCTGATAGAGACAGCGGGCGAGAGGGGAGAATGCATGTAATCAACAGGATTGACCAATAAATTGATGCTCATTGGTTAATCGTGTAGTCGTCTATACATTGACATTCCTAGAGAAAACCACTAAATCTGGTGTGGTGAGCTTAGATCCTAACCAGCCAGCAGGGAGCAATACCTCAGAGCTGGTAAGTGCTGGGAACATAACATCTAAAAAGTTAGTGATAACATCTAACTCTAAAATGTGATAGAAATGTAGCCGTGTTAGTCTGGTCACTTCTATTCCCTACAACAAAGACAAGACAATAAACTTTCTAAACTGCTCCACACCACAGGCTACAACAGCAACTGCTTCAACCCACCGGATAATATTGTTAACCTCTCCAGCTACAAACTCAATCCAGCAGAAGAGTCTGTCTTGTCCCGGGGTCTCTCTTTCTGCCCCACATCCCCCACAAACTGGATACAATTTTGTGGTGACCCTGAAGCTTTTTTTGCCGCCTTCGCCTCCGAGAATATATCCAAACCACCAATGAACATCAGTCTGACCTACCTGATCCCCCCAAATCAACACAAAAGGAAAAATAATTCTATATGGACTCCCCCTGACGGTCGGAATTACAATCTGGATTTCTATATACACAGCTTCCGCAACAACGCACAGACTAACATTATTCGCAAACAACAACAAGCGACACACAATCTCAGCCGCGCCGAACACCATGCCATCCAGAGTCTCAAAAACAACCTGGACGTTATAATCAAACCAGCTGACAAAGGGGGTGCTGTGGTCATTATGAATAAGACCGACTATAACCAGGAGGCAACCAGACAACTCTCCAACACCACATTTTACAAACCTCTCTCCTCTGATCCCACCTCGGAATACCAAAAGAAACTACACTGTCTCCTTAAAAGCCTCCCTACAGCTACTCAGGAACAAATCCACACAGAAACACCTTCTGACCCCTGACCAGGATTGTTCTATCTGCTTCCCAAGATCCATAAACCTGGACACCCCAGACGTCCCATCATCTCTGGTATCGGCACGCTCACTACTGGTCTATCCAACTATGTAGACTCTCTCCTCAAACCCTACGCAACCATCACCCCCAGCTATCTCCGAGACACTACTGACTTCCTAAGGAAACTACAAAACATCGATAACCTCCCCAATAACACCATTCTTGCCACCATGGACACCAACATCCCACATGAAGACGGATTACAAGCAATTAGAAACACTATCCCAGAGGACACCACTGCCAACCTGATAGCAGACCTATGTAACTTTGTTCTCACCCACAATTATTTCCAGTTTGAGAACAACTTATACATCCAGATCAGCGGCACAGCCATGGGTACATGCATGGCCCCACAGTATGTTAATATCTTTATGGCTGACCTAGAACAACATTTCCTCAACTCCCGTCCCCTTTTACCCCTTCTCTACTTACGCTACATCCAGGACATCTTTATGATCTGGACGCATGGCCAAGAAACACTGGAGACATTCCACAGAGATTTCAACAATCTACACCCCACCATCAACCTCAGCCTGGACCATTCTACACAAGAGATCCATTTCCTGGACACCACCGTACAAATCAACAATGGAAAATTAGACACCACCCTCTACAGAAAACCCACTGACTCATACAGTTACCTACATGCTTCCAGCTCCCATCCAGCACACACCATACGATCCATCATCTATAGCTAAGCCCTTCGATACAACTGCATCGGCTCTAATCCCACAGACAGAGACCAGAAACTTCAGGATCTCTACCAAGCATTTATAAACCTCAACTACCCACCCGGAGAAATAAAAAAGCAAATTGAAAGAGCCAAACGAATACCTAGAAACCATCTACTACAAGACAGACCCAAGAAAACCAACAATAGAACACCACTTGTCATCACCTACAGCTCCCAACTTAAACCTGTCCAACACATTATCAATAAACTACAGCCTATACTGGAACAGGATACCATACTCCAAGAGAGCGGCGCCAAAGACCCCCCCAAGCAGCGAGACCCGAGAGCGGCGCCAGAGACCCCCCCAAGCAGCATCACCAGAGACCCCCCCCCAGCAGCACGACCCACAAGCGGTGCCAGAGACCAACCCCACCAGCAGCGAGACACGAAAGTGGCGCCAGAGACCCCCCCCAGCAGCGCAATCCGAGAGCGGCGCGAGAGACCCCCCCCCCAGCAGCGCAATCCGAGAGCGGCGCCAGAGACACCTCCCCAGCAGTGCGACCAGAGAGCGAAAATAGAGACCCCCTCCAACAGCATCACCTGAGAGCGGTGTCAGAGATCCCCCCGAGCAGCGTGACCCGAGAGCGGCGCCAGAAACCTCCCCAGCAGCATCAACAGAGACCCCCCCGCCCAGCAGCGCGACCCACAAGTGGCGCCAGAGACCCGCCCCCCCAGTATCGCGACCCGAGAGTGGCCCCAGAGACACCCCCAAGCAGCGAGACCAGAGAGAGGCGCCAGAGACACCCCCAAGCAGCGAGACCAGAGAGCGGCGCCAGAGACGCCCCCCCCCCCCAGGAGCGCGATCCGAGAGAGGCGCCAGGGACCCCCGAGCAGCGTCACCCGAGAGCGGCGCCAGAGACCCCCCCCAGCAGCGCGACCCGAGAGCGGCGCCAGACCCGCCCCCCCCCATCAGAGTCACCTGAATGTGGCACCAGAGACCCCGCCCCAGAAGCAAGACCCGAGACCGGCGCCAGAGACCACCCCCAGCAGCACGACCCGAGAGCGATGCCAGAGACCCCCCCAAGCAGTGTGACCAGAGAGCGGCGCCAGAGACCCCCCTCAGCAGCACAACCCGAGAGCGGCGCCAGACACCCCCCCCACAGCATGACCCAAGAGCGGCGCCAGAGACCCCCCCCAGCAGCGCAATCCGAGAGCAGCGCCAGAGACACCCCCCAGCAGCGCAATCCGAGACCGGCGCCAGAGACCCCCCCCCCAGCAGCGCAATCCGAGAGCGGCGCCAGAGACACCCCCCAGCAGCGCAATCCGAGAGCGGCGCCAGAGACCCCCCCCAGCAGCGCAATCCGAGAGCGGCGCCAGAAACACCCCCCAGCAGCGCAATCCGAGAGCGGCGCCAGAGACCCCCCCCAGCAGCGCAATCCGAGAGCGGCGCCAGAGACCCCCCCCCAGCAGCGCAATCCGAGAGCGGCGCCAGAGACACCCCCAGCAGCACAATCCGAAAGCGGCGCCAGAGACCACTCCCAGCAGCGCAATCCGAGAGCGGCGCCAGAGACACCCCCCAGCAGCGCAATCCGAGAGCGGCGCCAGAGACCCCCCCCCAGCAGCGCAATCCGAGAGCAGCGCCAGAGACCACTCCCAGCAGCGCAATCTGAGAGCAGCGCCAGAGACCCCCCCCCAGCAGCGCAATCCGAGAGTGGCGCCAGAGACCCCCCCCAGCAGCGCAATCCGAGAGCGGCGCCAGAGACCCCCCCCCAGCAGCGCAATCCGAGAGTGGCGCCAGAGACCCCCCCCAGCAGCACAATCCGAGAGCGGCGCCAGAGACACCCCCCAGCAGCGCAATCCGAGAGCGGTGCCAGAGACCACTCACAGCAGCGCGATCCGAGAGCGGCGCCCGAGACACCACCCAAGCAGCGCAATCCGAGAGCGGCGCCAGAGACCCCCCCCAGCAGCTCAATCCGAGAGCGGCGCCCGAGACACCACCCAAGCAGCGCAATCCGAGAGCGGCACCAGAGACACCCCCCTAGCAGCGCAATCCGAGAGCGGCGCCAGAGACCCCCCCAGCAGCGCAATCCGAGAGCGGCTCCCGAGACACCACCCAAGCAGCGCAATCCGAGAGCGGCGCCCGAGACACCACCCAAGCAGCGCAATCCGAGAGCGGCGCCAGAGACACCCCCCTAGCAGCGCAATCCGAGAGCGGCGCCCGAGACACCACCCAAGCAGCGCAATCCGAGAGCGGCGCCAGAGACACCCCCCTAGCAGCGCAATTCGAGAGCGGCGCCCGAGACACCACCCAAGCAGCGCAATCCGAGAGCGGCGCCCGAGACACCACCCAAGCAGCGCAATCCGAGAGCGGCACCAGAGACACCCCCCTAGCAGCGCAATCCGAGAGCGGCGCCAGAGACACCCCCCCAGCAGCGCAATCCGAGAGCGGCGCCCGAGACACCACCCAAGCAGCGCAATCCGAGAGCGGCACCAGAGACCCCCCAGCAGCGCAATCCGAGAGCGGCACCAGAGACACCCCCCCAGCAGCGCAATCCGAGAGCGGCGCCCGAGACACCACCCAAGCAGCGCAATCCGAGAGCGGCGCCAGAGACCCCCCCCAGCAGCGCAATCCGATAGCGGCGCCAGAGACCCCCCCCCCCCAGCAGCGCAATCCGAGAGCGGCGCCAGAGACACCTCCCCAGCAGTGCGACCAGAGAGCGAAAATAGAGACCCCCTCCAACAGCATCACCTGAGAGCGGTGTCAGAGATCCCCCCGAGCAGCGTGACCCGAGAGCGGCGCCAGAAACCTCCCCAGCAGCATCAACAGAGACCCCCCCCTCCCAGCAGCGCGACCCACAAGTGGCGCCAGAGACCCGCCCCCCCAGTATCGCGACTCGAGAGTGGCCCCAGAGACACCCCCAAGCAGCGAGACCAGAGAGAGGCGCCAGAGACACCCCCAAGCAGCGAGACCAGAGAGCGGCGCCAGAGACGCCCCCCCCCCCCAGGAGCGCGATCCGAGAGAGGCGCCAGGGACCCCCGAGCAGCGTCACCCGAGAGCGGCGCCAGAGACCCCCCCCAGCAGCGCGACCCGAGAGCGGCGCCAGACCCGCCCCCCCCCATCAGAGTCACCTGAATGTGGCACCAGAGACCCCGCCCCAGAAGCAAGACCCGAGACCGGCGCCAGAGACCACCCCCAGCAGCACGACCCGAGAGCGATGCCAGAGACCCCCCCAAGCAGTGTGACCAGAGAGCGGCGCCAGAGACCCCCCTCAGCAGCACAACCCGAGAGCGGCGCCAGACACCCCCCCCACAGCATGACCCGAGAGCGGCGCCAGAGACCCCCCCCAGCAGCGCAATCCGAGAGCGGCGCCAGAGACACCCCCCAGCAGCGCAATCCGAGAACGGCGCCAGAGACCCCCCCCCCAGCAGCGCAATCCGAGAGCGGCACCAGAGACACCACCCAAGCAGCGCAATCCGAGAGCGGCGCCAGAGACCCCCCCAGCAGCGCAATCCGAGAGCGGCACCAGAGACACCCCCCCAGCAGCGCAATCCGAGAGCGGCGCCCGAGACACCACCCAAGCAGCGCAATCCGAGAGCGGCGCCAGAGACCCCCCCCAGCAGCGCAATCCGAGAGCGGCGCCAGAGACCCCCCCCAGCAGCGCAATCCGAGAGCGGCGCCAGAGACACCCCCAGCAGCACAATGCGAAAGCGGCGCCAGAGACACCCCCCAGCAGCGCAATCCGAGAGCGGCGCCAGAGACACCCCCCAGCAGCGCAATCCGAGAGCGGCGCCAGAGACCACTCCCAGCAGCACAATCCGAGAGCGGCGCCAGAGACCCCCCCCAGCAGCGCAATCCGAGAGCGGCGCCAGAGACCACTCCCAGCAGCGCAATCCGAGAGCAGCGCCAGAGACACCCCCCTAGCAGCACAATCCGAGAGCGGCGCCAGAGACCCCCCCCCAGCAGCGCAATCCGAGAGTGGCACCAGAGACCCCCCCCCAGCAGCGCAATCCGAGAGCGGCGCCAGAGACACCCCCCAGCAGCGCAATCCGAGAGCGGCGCCAGAGACCACTCACAGCAGCGCAATCCGAGAGCGGCGCCCGAGACACCACCCAAGCAGCGCAATCCGAGAGCGGCGCCAGAGACCCCCCCCAGCAGCGCAATCCGAGAGCGGCGCCCGAGACACCACCCAAGCAGCGCAATCTGAGAGCGGCACCAGAGACACCCCCCTAGCAGCGCAATCCGAGAGCAGCGCCAGAGACACCCCCCTAGCAGCGCAATCCGAGAGCGGTGCCCGAGACACCACCCAAGCAGCGCAATCCGAGAGCGGCGCCAGAGACACCCCCCTAGCAGCGCAATCCGAGAGCGGCGCCCGAGACACCACCCAAGCAGCGCAATCCGAGAGCGGCGCCCGAGACACCACCCAAGCAGCGCAATCCGAGAGCGGCGCCAGAGACACCCCCCTAGCAGCGCAATTCGAGAGCGGCGCCCGAGACACCACCCAAGCAGCGCAATCCGAGAGCGGCGCCCGAGACACCCCCCTAGCAGCGCAATCCGAGAGCGGCGCCAGAGACACCCCCCCAGCAGCGCAATCCGAGAGCGGCGCCCGAGACACCACCCAAGCAGCGCAATGCGAGAGCGGCGCCCGAGACACCACCCAAGCAGCGCAATCCGAGAGCGGCACCAGAGACACCCCCCTAGCAGCGCAATCCGAGAGCGGCGCCAGAGACACCCCCCTAGCAGCGCAATCCGAGAGCGGCGCCAGAGACACCCCCCTAGCAGCGCAATCCGAGAGCGGCACCCGAGACACCACCCAAGCAGCGCAATCCGAGAGCGGCACCAGAGACCCCCCCAGCAACGCAATCCGAGAGCGGCGCCAGAGACACCCCCCCAGCAGCGCAATCCGAGAGCGGCGCCAGAGACACCACCCAAGCAGCGCAATCCGAGAGCGGCACCAGAGACCCCCCCAGCAGCGCAATCCGAGAGCGGCACCAGAGACCCCCCCCAGCAGCGCAATCCGAGAGCGGCGCCAGAGACCCCCTGTGACGGAGTTTCTGGGTGTGAGCACCTCGCCCCTTCTCCCCCAGCCAGTCTCGGCCCTAGTCTGGGGAGGGGGCGGGGCCCAGCGTACCCACCGTCTGAATTGGACTCGTTGGTCGCCCCACCCAGGGCCTTGGTGATAGTCTCTAGTTGCGGGGGCGATCACCCCTCAGCCCCCGAGGGACTGGGGGGGATCTGCGACCCCTTTGCCAGTCTTTCCTGCTCCTCGACTTGGTGGAGTAGGAGAGGGTTGTGGCGTGGAAGGGGAAGGGGAGTGGGGGACCCGGGCCCTCCCTCATCACCGGGTCCCAGCCCGAGGCCCTAAGCGGAGGTCAGTGACCGGTAGTCGCCCTCCGCGGCAGACGGGGCTGCGGCCCTCAACTCGTCCACCCACGGGCGCCAAAAGGTTCCCGCCTCGGGCTCCTTCCACTCCCCGCTGACCTGTCGCTGGCGGGACAGGTTCAAGGTCACTCACCCCGTCTGAGTCATCGAGCCCGTCCCAGGGCGAGCCGCCACCTGCCGAGTCCTTCCCTCCGGGTTGCCCCGAGGGATGAGGGTTTGGTGCTCCTGGACGCCAGGGCGCCCGCAGCTGCACTCTCCCCCTTCTTGCCGGGCCGCTCCCGGCTGTTATGGGCGCCGGGGGATGACGTCGGGGTGGTAAGCTCCGCCCCCTCGGTGCCGCCCCTCTCACGGGCGTCCCGGCGCGCTCCCGGGTGCTCAGCTGAAGCGCCAGTCGGGGCGGCAGGGGCGGGCGCTTTCTGGCCGCTCGCACTCGGCCCCGCCTCCCGCTACCCGCTTCTGTCGGCGCTGCGGGGTGTCCTGCCCTCAGCGCTGCCGCCTGGGAGCGCTCGGCCGCCACGGCGGCTGCTTTTCCCGTCGCGGGGGGGGTTTCCCCCTTGGGTTCACGTGCGGACCCCGCCGGGTCCGTCACACACCTCCCCCCCTTTGAGAGGCGAGTTCCCGGGTTTGGTTGTTCCCCTATCCGGGAAAAAAAGTCCGCGTTTTGGTGGGTAATTCCGGGCCTGTGCACCACGTTGAAGCAGTACGGCTGTAGGGCCAAATACCACCGCATTATACGCGCGTTTGTTTCTTTCATTGAATTGAACCAAACTAAGGGTGCGTGATCAGTCACCAACTTAAATTTATTCCCCCATAAGTAATACCGTAGTGTGTCGACTGTCCATTTCACCGCAAGTGCTTCTTTCTCGATCGTGGCGTAAGCCCGTTCGGCTGGTAACAGTTTTCGGCTTAGGTATAAGACCGGCTGATCCCCGCCCTGTTCCTCTTGAGCTAGCACCGCTCCGAGTCCCACCTCCGAGGCATCTGTATAGAGCAGTGGTCGGCAACCCGCGGCTCGCGAGCCACATGCGGCTCTTTACACGCTTTAATGCGGCTCTTCTGTGTGCCGGGCGCCCGCTCCCCTCCCTCCTCTCGGGCGGCCGCCCCAAAAGTCTAGTTACTAGACCAAACCGCAATTCAAACCGCATTTGGAGTGGGGCGGGGCCGCAGGGGGCGGGTGGGCGTGGGCCGGGATCCAATGGGGCTCCGGGGGCGGGGCCTCACCTGGGAAGGGGGCCGGGTGGTGTTTCTCGGCACCTCCTGCTGCTCAGCGCCGCTTCGTGTGAGTGCCGGGCCGGGGGGCAATGAGACGGGGGGGGCGGGAATAGGAGGGCATAGAGATAGTGGGGGGGGGGGGGGGGTAAAGGAAGGGGGCTAGAGGCGGGGACGGGGGGGGCGCCGCCCGGGCAGAGTGGCGGGTGGAGGAACCGTGGGACGGAGGGGAAGATGGGGCGGGGGGGAGAAGGAGGGGGCAGGGGCGGGGAAAGGAGGGCAGTGGGGCGGGGGGGGGAATGGAGGGGGCAGGGGCGGAGGGGGAGAAAGGAGGAGGCAGGGGCAGTGGGGCGGGTGGAGAATGGAGGGGGCAGGGGTAGTGGGGCGGGTGGGGAATGGAGGGGGCAGGGGCAGTGGGGCGGGTGGGGAATGGAGGGGGCAGGGGCAGTGGGGCGGGTGGGGAATGGAGGGGGCAGGGGCGGAGGGGGAGAATGGAGGGGGCAGGGGCAGTGGGACGGGTGGGGAGAAAGGAGGGGGCAAGGGCAGTGGGGGGATGGCGCCCGGGGCAGCACGGCGCCCGGCCAGACACACAGCGGGGCGGGGGAGTGGACGAGACAGGGGCACTGGGAAGGGGCAGAGGACGGGGCGGGTCAGTGAGGCGGGCGGGGACGGAGAGGGCAGACGGGGAAGTGGCAGGAAGGGCGGGGTGCGGGAAAGGACAGTGCGGACGCGTGGAGGAGGGGCAGATCAGACACTTCTTTTCGTTGCGGGAAGTCGGGGTGTCTGCATTGTATGGTCGGGGGGTGGTGGCGTTGGGGTCTCTACACGGAGCTGCCTGTCTCTGGTGCTGGGACCCCAGTCTCTTGGGGCGGGCTGCCTTTGCTCGCGGGTCTCACTCCTTGCTTCACAGCTCGTTTGTTTTGTTGCGGAGCCTTTTCTCAGCTGAGACCCCCACCCTGGCTGGCCTGTGCTGCTGTTGCGCTTTGAACGTTATGCTAAGCATTTTGGAGCATTTAGTTTGAACCTGTGTAAAACACTCCTGGGCAGATAAACGGCCCGGGAGAGTAGAGGGGTGGATTTTAGCGATGCTTCATTCTGAATTTTTGCTTGGTCTGAAATGAGAGAAGAAGTTTCTTTCTGTGTGAATTAAACAGTCTGTAAAATACTAGTTCTTTCTTATCGTAATCACTCGGAGGGGCCTGTGCAAAGATACTCAGTGCAGAAGGTCCCTTATCATGATAGCCAGAGACCCGACAACACACAGATACCTCTAAGAAGTGTTAACAAGAACAGCCGGGATTCTGGAAACTGGAAGCTCTCTAAAAATCCAGTGCAGTCTTCACCCTTGAGGTTACTCACTTCTTGCAATTGAACAATGAAAATAGGGCGATTGGGTTGCAGGATTTGGTTTTTTTTATTGTAGCCTTTCTGTAATTGTTCCAGTGAGTTAATGCACTTCCTCATGTTTGGATTGCAGATACTGCTGGGGAAGCTTTGTTTATTTAAAACTGACCTGCTGGGAGGGGGTTGTTCCTTTTGTGCTGCTTTGTGATGTGTAACTGTAGCCTGAACATTTTAAGGTTTTATTTGCTTTCTGTGACCTTATAGTTAGGAATTTCAAGCTTGAGATGTGAATTTGGACAGAGGGAGACTGATCTGAAATACTGAGCTGGCAGCATAGAGATGGTAGTTGAACTTCTTTGCAATTTAGTTTACTTGGCTATAAGGTATAGATGAAGAGCCCTATACAACTTCCACAGAAAGATGGAGTGGGGATGAGGATTTTCAGAAAGACCTATTGATGGAGGATTAGAGATGTAGGGGAATCAGAAGAGAACAGTTCACTGCTGAGGAAAAGGGTTTTAACTCATGCTCACTAAGGCACAGCAATTTAGCTTTAAACTTGGGTTAGCAGTGCTAGCTCATCTGAGGCTGCCCTATAGACTTTAACAGTATACTAATAAGAGTTAAATGCTGTGTTGCTGTATCTTCACTGTTTTGTCCTAAATTAGCTACCCTTGAGTTAAGCATACTTTTTTTATGTAGACATACCCAAGAGTGGTGAAAAGGCATACTTGCATGCAGAATATTCTCAATAAAAACTTATTGAAACTAAAAACAGTGTACCATCCTATGTATTTTCGGGTTTAAAAATGTGGCTCTCAAAATAAATTTCAATCGTGGTTTTGGCGAGATTTGGCTCAGTTGAAAAAAAAGGTTGCCCACCACTGGTATAGAGGATGAAAGGTTTATCAAAGTCTGGCTGCCTCAGTACCGGGGCTGAGGCCAGGCTTTCCTTTAACGTTTGGAAAGCGCGTTCGGCCTGTGGATTCCACTGAACCCTGGTTGGTTCCGCATTCTTTATCAGTTCGGTCAAGGGGGCAGCTAGAGAGGCGAACTGTGGTACGAATCTCCTGTAGTAACCCGCCAGCCCCAGGAACTGGCGGACCTGTTTTTTTGTTGTCGGGGTCAGGTAATCTTTCAGGGCTTGTATTTTGCTGTAGATTGGCTTCAGCTTTCCCCGCCCCACCATGTAGCCCAGGTAGGAGACTTCCCGTTGTGCAAAGTGACATTTTTTTGGGTTGGCCGTAAGGCCCACCTTACCCAGTGTTGTCAGTACCGCTTCAATGTGGCTTAGATGATCCCTCCACGTCCGGCTGTAGATGACAATGTCATCTATGTAGGCGGCGGCGTACGACTGGTGGGGCGCCAGGATTCGGTCCATCGTCCGCTGGAAGGTCGCGGCCGCCCCATGGAGTCCAAAAGGCATGGTCCGAAATTGGAACAGCCCAAAGGGTGTTGAGAAGGCTGTCTTCTCCCGGGCCGGGGGGTCGAGAGGGATTTGCCAGTACCCCTTAGACGGATCCAATGTTGTTATGTATACGGCCTGTCCCAGTCGCTCCAGTAGCTCGTCCACTCTCGGCATTGGGTAGGCATCGAACCGGGATACGGCATTTACTTTCCTGAAATCTATGCAAAACCGAGTTGACCCGTCGGGCTTAGGGACCAGGACGATCGGGCTGCGCCACTCGCTGGCGGATTCCTCTATCACCCCCCAGCTTTGCATTAGCTGCAACTCCCGCTTAACCGTGTCCCACGCCTTTCGGGGGAGGGGTCGGAGGGGCTCGCGCACCTTTTGGCCCTCCTCGGTGATGATCCGGTGTAGACCCATGGTCGTACGGCCCGGTCTCGTTGTGAGGGTCTCCCGGTGCTGCTGGAGGACCTCTTTTAACTGCTCTTGTTGCGGGTATGTCAGTTCGGGGCCCCACCGGGGTTCTGGCTGCTCCGCTTCTTCCTCTACTCGGGGCCCTAGATCTTCTCCCTGGGAGGCCGGTGCTATCAACAGGGTCTCGCGGGGTACCCATTTCTTTAGCAAGTTAATGTGGAAGATCTGGGTCCCTTGCCTGCTTCCAGATAACTTTACCTCGTAGTCGACCTCCCCCACCCTTCTTACTATCTCAAAAGGTCCCTGCCACTGTGCTAGCAGTTTGGATTGGGTTGTGGGGAGGAGTAGCATAACCCGATCCCCCGGCTGGAAGTTCCGCTGGCGGGCGTGGGCGTCATAGTACCTTGTTTGGCGCCTCTGGCTCTCTTCCACATTCAGCCGGGCGTACTCACCCAGCCGGCTTAGCTTCTCCCGTAGCTGGGTGATATACTGGACCGTTCCCCGTCCGGTGGTCGGCGTCTGTTCCCAGCCTTCCCTCAGGAGGTCCAGGATCCCTCGGGGTCGCCGTCCGTACAGCAGCTCAAATGGTGAGAATCCTGTGGAGGACTGGGGGACTTCCCGTATTGCAAATAGGAGGCTGGGGAGCATTAGGTCCCACCCCCGGGGGTCCTCCTTTACAAACCGACGCAGCATGCCCTTAAGTGTTTGGTTAAATCGTTCCACCAGGCCATTGGTTTGGGGGTGGTAAACCGACGTCTGTAGCTGTTTGATCTTCAGCATCCTACAGAGCTCTTTAATGACCCGCGATGTCACGTTCGGGCCCTGGTCGGTGAGGATGGCCTGGGGAAGCCCGACTCGCGAGAAGATTCGCAGGAGTTCCTGGGCCAGGGTAGGGGCCTTGGTATTCCGGAGGGGTACTGCCTCCGGGTAGCGGGTGGCGTAGTCTATCACCACCATAATGAAGCGGTGGCCCCTCCCCGACGGTTCTAAGGATCCGACCAGGTCCATGGCTACCCGCTCGAACGGGACAGTCACCACCGGGAGGAGTACCAAGGGGGCCTTCGGCACTCTGGCCGGGCCGGTTTTCTGGCACTCAGGGCAGGATGCGCAGAAGTCCTGCACGGCCCGAAAGACCCCTGGCCAAGAGAACCATTGCAGGACCCGGTCCAATGTTTTCTCGCGTCCCAGGTGGCCCGTCCAGGGGTTAGCGTGCCCCAGCTCCAATACCTCCCGGCGAAAATGGGTGGGGACCACCAGCTGCCTCCGCTCCTCCCCCCCTTTTTCCGTTGTGACCCGGTAAAGTCGATCTTCCCATACCTGGAATTGTGGGCCTTGGGCAGGTCGGTCTGGGCCTTGCTCCGTCCCTCCGGTCGCGGTCGCTTGGTCCCATGCGTTTTGCAGGGAGGGATCCATCCTCTGCTCCATTAGGAAGTCTGGCTCCATTCCTACCTTCAGGCAGATTGCTCCTCCGCGGGGCTCCCTGTCCTGCCCCTGGCCCCGGTACTCCACTGCTTGTCCCTGGGGCATTAGTGGGGTCCGGCTCTGCAGCAGGGCCCCGAATCCGGGCCAGTCTCGTCCTATAAGGAGGGGGTAGGGCAGGTCCCTGGCCTTCCCCACTTTCCATAGTAAGTCCTGGCCACCACCGGTCAGGTGCACTTGGGCGGTGGGGTAGGCGCGGACGTCCCCATGGACGCAACGCATCCAGACGGGTTCTCCTTCCGATTGACTCTGGGGGACGAGGTCAGCCCTGATGAGAGTCACGGATAACCCGGAGTTGACCAGGGCCGTAACTGGCTGCCCTTCCACCAACATCTCCCGGAGGACGCGGTCCCCGGTACCTGTCATCTTCCCCGCGGTCCCAGCTGGTTCCCTCTGGTTCAGGGTGCAGTCCCGTTTAAAATGGCCCTCCTACCCGCACTGGAAGCAGGGCCCCCGGGGTCCTGGTCGTGCTTCCCTCAGGGTCCGCTCCGGTGGCTCTCCCTCTTCGGTTCTCTCCGGCCGCTGGGGCGGCCAGACCGGGGCTAAACGAGGGACCTTCTGGCGTCCTCGTCGTTCCCCGGGGGGGTGTTCCCGCCCTTCGGGTTTCCCCAACGGCCGGGGCCCTCCAGCCTTCGGGCCTGGTAGTACCTCTCGCCGGCCCCCGCTCTCTTCTTGCTCGGCCAGCAGGTGTGCCTCCATCAGGGCCACCGCCTCGTGGAGGGTCGAGGGTTGATTCCTTCGGACCCATCGCTGCCCGTCCCGGGGCAGTATGTGTAGGAACTGTTCTAGGACTATCCTTTCCGTGACTTGAACCCCGGTCTTTTGTTCCGGTTGTAGCCATCGATTTGCCCACTCCCGCAACCGCTGGGCCACCGCTCTTGGTCTGTCCCCGGTCTTGTACCCTTCTTGCCGGAACTTCTGTCGACAGGTCTCGGGGGAGTGCCCTATTTGGTCCAATATGGCTTCGCGCACTTTGGCATAGTTCAGGGCGTCTGGAATTGCTAGGCTCCGATAAGCCAGTTGGGCGGGTCCGCTCAAATAGGGGGCCAACAAGGTGGCCCACTGCTCCGGTGGCCAGTGTGCTGCCGACGCCACCCTCTCGAAGGTGGTCAGGAATGCTTCGGGGTCATCTTGGGGCCCCAACTTGCTAAGGCGTAGGAGGAGGTTGGGTCCTTCCCCGGCTCCTCCTGGTCCTCCTATGGCGGTTCCCCATCTCTTTTCTGCTGTCTGCCGCCACTGGTCCTGCTGGGCGGCCATCTCCTGAATCAGTAGTCTTTGTTGTTCCTGGAATTGACTTGTCAGTTGTTGGACCAGCTGGGCCTGGCGCTCTTGCTGGATCTGATTCTGTTGACGTTGGTTCCCCTCGAACCATTCTAGGAATTGTCGGGGTTCCATTGTTCCTTCCAGCTCCGTACTGTACTCTGGGGAAATCGCCCGGTTTTCCGGGTCTTGCTCGTCTGTGGGAAACAATGTTTATGCCCACATTCTCCACCAGTGTGACGGAGTTTCTGGGTGCGAGCACCTCGCCCCTTCTCCCCCAGCCAGTCTCGGCCCTAGTCTGGGGAGGGGGCGGGGCCCAGCGTACCCACCGTCTAAATTGGACTTGTTGGTCACCCCACCCGGGGCCTTGGTGATAGTCTCTAGTTGCGGGGGCGATCACCCCTCAGCCCCCGAGGGACTGGGGGGGCTCTGCGACCCCTTTGCCAGTCTTTCCTGCTTCTCGACTTGGCGGAGTAGGAGAGGGTTGTGGCGTGGAAGGGGAAGGGGAGTGGGGGACCTGGGCCCTCCCTCACCACCGGGTCCCAGCCCGAGGCCCTAAGCGGAGGTCAGCGACCGGTAGTCGCCCTCCGCGGCAGACGGGGCTGCGGCCCTCAACTCGTCCACCCACGGGCGCCAAAAGGTTCCCGCCTCGGGCTCCTTCCACTCCCCGCTGACCTGTCGCTGGCGGGACAGGTTCAAGGTCACTCACCCCGTCTGAGTCATCGAGCCCGTCCCAGGGCGAGCCGCCACCTGCCGAGTCCTTCCCTCCGGGTTGCCCCGAGGGATGGGGGTTTGGTGCTCCTGGATGCCAGGGCGCCCGCCGCTGCACTCTCCCCCTTCTTGCCGGGCCGCTCCCGGCTGTTATGGGCGCCGGGGGATGACGTCGGGGTGGTAAGCTCCGCCCCCTCGGTGCCGCCCCTCTCACGGGCGTCCCGGCGCGCTCCCGGGTGCTCAGCTGAAGCGCCAGTCGGGGCGGCAGGGGCGGGCGCTTCCTGGCCGCTCGCACTCGGCCCCGCCTCCCGCTACCCGCTTCTGTCGGCGCTGCGGGGTGTCCTGCCCTCAGCGCCGCCGCCTGGGAGCGCTCGGCCGCCGCGGCGGCTGCTTTTCCCTGTCGCGGGGGGGGTTTCCCCCTCGGGTTCACATGCGGACCCCGCCGGGTCCGTCACACCCCCCCCCCAGCAGCACAATCCGAGAGCGGCGCCAGAGACCCCCCCCCGAGCAGCGTGACCCGAAAGCGGCGCCAGAGACCTCCCCAGCAGCATCACCAGAGACCCCCCCTCCCAGCAGCGCAACCGACATGCGGTGCCAGAGACCCCCCCCAACATCGCGACCCGAGAGCGGCCCCAGAGACCCCCCCAAGCAGCGAGACCAGAGAGCAGCGCCAGAGACGCCCCCCCCCAGGAGCGCGACCC
Organism: Pelodiscus sinensis; assembly: GCF_049634645.1. Classification (NCBI taxonomy): domain Eukaryota; kingdom Metazoa; phylum Chordata; order Testudines; family Trionychidae; genus Pelodiscus; species Pelodiscus sinensis. The sequence continues at coordinate 140,964 of NW_027465915.1, forward strand.
GAGAGAGGCGCCAGGGACCCCCCAGCAGCGTCACCCGAGAACGGTGCCAGAGATCCCCCCCCGCAGCGCGACCCGAGAGCGGCGCCAGACACCCCCCCATCAGCGTCACCTGAATGTGGCACCAGAGACCCCGCCCCAGCAGCAAGACCCGAGAGCAGCGACAGACACCCCCCCCAGCAGCGTCACCCGAATGGGGCAGCAGAGACGCCCGCCCAGCAGTGTGACCTGAGAGTGGCGCCTGGGACCCCCCCAGCAGCGCAACCTGAGAGCGGCGACAGAGACCCCCCCCCATCAGCGTGACCCGAGAGCAAAACCAGAGACCCCCCCAGCAGCATCACCCTAGAGCGACAGAGACCCCCCCCATCAGCGCGATCCGAGAGCGAAACCAGAGACCCCCCCTCAGCAGCATCACCCTAGAGCGGCAGAGACCCCCCCCCCATCAGCGCGATCCGAGAGCGGCGCCAGACCCGCCCCCCCCATCAGCGTCACCTGAACGTGGCACCAGAGACCCCGCCCCAGCAGCAAGACCCGAGAGCGGTGCCAGGGACCCCCCCCAGCAGCAAGACCCGAGAGCAACGCCAGAGACCTGCCCCAGCAGCACGACCAAAGAGCGGGGCCAGAGACCCCTCCCTCCCAGTAGCACAACCCGAGAGCGGCGTCAGAGACCCCCCCCAAGCAGTGTCACCCGAGAGTGGAGCCAGAGACCCTCCCCCCAAGCAGCATCACTCGAGAGCGGCGCCAGACCCGCCCCTCCCCATCACCGTCACCTGAATGTGGCACCAGAGACCCCCTCCCCAGCAGCGCGACCCGAGAGAGGTACCAGAGACACCCCCCCAGCAGCACCACCCGAGAGTGGCGTCAGAGACCCCACCCCAGCAGAGCGACCCCAGAGCGTCGCCAGAGGACCCCCCCCAGCAGCGTCACCCGAATGCGGCGCCAGAAAACCCCCCCCCCCCATCAGCGTCACCTGAACGTGGCACCAGAGACCCCGCCCCAGCAGCAAGACCCGAGAGCGGTGCCAGGGACCCCCCCCAGCAGCAAGACCCGAGAGCGACGCCAGAGACCTGCCCCAGCAGCACGACCAAAGAGCGGGGCCAGAGACCCCTCCCTCCCAGTAGCACAACCCGAGAGCGGCGTCAGAGACCCCCCCCAAGCAGTGTCACCCGAGAGTGGAGCCAGAGACCCTCCCCCCAAGCAGCATCACTCGAGAGCGGCGCCAGACCCGCCCCTCCCCATCACTGTCACCTGAATGTGGCACCAGAGACCCCCTCCCCAGCAGCGCGACCCGAGAGAGGTACCAGAGACACCCCCCCAGCAGCACCACCCGAGAGTGGCGTCAGAGACCCCACCCCAGCAGAGCGACCACAGAGCGTCGCCAGAGGACCCCCCCCAGCAGCGTCACCCGAATGCGGCGCCAGAAACCCCCCCCACCCAGCAGCGCGACCCGAGAGCGGCGCCAGAGACGCCCCCCAGCAGCGCGACCCAAGAGCAGCGCCAGAGCCCCCCCTTAGCAGCGCCACCTGAGAGCGAAACCAGAGACCCCCCCCGAGCAGTACCACCAGAGAGCAGCGCCAGAGACACCCCCAGCAGCACGACCCGAGAGCAGTGCCAGAGACCCCCCCCCAGCAGCATCACCTGAGAGCGACGCCAGAGTCTCCCCCAGAGCAGCGCAACCCAAGAACAATGCCAGAGACCCCCCCAAATCAGCATAACGCGAGAGCGGCGCCAGAGCCACCCCCCCACAGCAGCGTCACCCAAGAGTGGCGCCAGAGCTACCCGAGAGAGGACACGGCAAAGCAGAGCAAGGACAAAGACACAGACAGAAACAGACAGACAGAACGTATTGGCCAATACGAGAGAGCAACAAGAGAGAAGCACACGAGAGGCAGCCAGAAACCTTACCACCTTGCGTCTTCCTCCTCGAGCCAAGCGTCTGCTGAGAAGGACACCGTGTTCCAGAGAAACCAGCACCCGTGACAAACGGGAGCCCTGTTTCTCCCGCAATGAAGGCAGCACTTCGTGATCCTCCGCTCGGACTCGCTGTCTAAGCAAACGTGACTTCCCATTCTAGAGCCGAGTGGGCCGTAAGCCGAGAGATTTCCTCACCCGACACTTATCTCCGTGTCAGCGATGGCTGCTCCGCTCCCAGCCAGTTCTCACCTTGCTTCAACCAAGCTCCCGAGCTCCCTGTTCTCGTTTCCGTTCCGTCCCCAGATGGGAGGACACTGGGACGGTTGACTTCTTATCGCTCGCTGCCGAACACAGCAAAGGGGGAAAACCAAACAAACAACTTAGCGTTTCAGACCACAAGGACGCGGCATCGCTTCTCCTCCCACCATCGCACCGCAACTTCCCACCATCGGCCACCCCCTCCCGCTGCCACTGCAGGAACGTTGAGAGAACGGAGGCCTTGAATCTTTATCCACACTCTGTTGAACTGCTACTGCCCCTTCACCAGTCCCCAAGCCACCAGGCTCCGTGCCCCAGCAGGAAGCTCTCTGCCTCAGAAGAAACCTACTGCCAGGACGCTTGAAGATTTCAAAGCACCCATCTCCTACTCACGCAGAGCCATGGGAAGGCCGAACGCTGAGGACCCTTCACGTGTCCCGAGAATCACGTCCAGGCAGCTCAAGTCCATCTCGGACGGTATCTTCTCAGCCCACGGCCCCGCACTGATTCCTCTGCAAGCGTGTAACAATAAAAACCCAGCGTGAGCTCCCACTCACTACGGTCCATAACTGCGGGAATTCTATCCTTTAGCCCTTTCCCCTCTGCCCTCTGTATCTGGCCCACTACAAGGACACTGAGTCAGTCAGCCAGGACACAGCCAGGACGCACCACTGCTCTCCCTTGCTCTACCTTGCGCGACGCATACCTGCATAATTCCTGTTAGCGCCTGAGCCCTTAACCCGTGGAGATGCTCACCTGGAATAGCTCTTGACTTGCATTAATTTTGCTCATAGTCTCATTTTCTCTCTCTCTTCATCGCAGAACTGGAGGAGTCTCCAATAGTTGACTTTTTCCCCTGGTTCTGAATCCAGCACTTTAGGAAAAGTGAACACGTTGGCATCTCAGTCCGTAATGTCGCGTAAGCGCTTCTCACATATAAAGTATGCCTCTGGCTTCTACCCTCCCACTGGCACTGCAGAAATACCAGTGGAGAAGAGCGCTTTGAGCCCACATCCAAATAGTCTCCTTCCAGAGCAGACCCAGCAGAATTCTTCGTACCCAAAAGGAAGCTCCTGGCCTGTGATGAAATCATCAGTTGTCCCCTACTTTTTTGAAGGCTCCAAAGACCACCATCTGTCAAGCAGCAATGGTCTCAAGTTGAGGTGGGAGAGGTCCAGGTTGGATATTAGGAAAAACTATTTCACTAGGAGGGTGGTGAAGCACTGCAATGTGTTACCTAGGGAGGAGGTGGAGTCTCCATCCCTAGAGGTGTTTATGTCTCGGCTTGACAAAGCCCTGGCTGGGTTGATTTAGTTGGAATTGGTCTGCCTAGAGCAGGGGGCTGGACTTGATGACCTTCTGAGGTCTCTTCCAGGTCTATGATTCTATGTGGAGATGCTAACCCAGCAGACCTGCCCATGTGCTGTGGAGGGAGACTGCAGGACTGCGAAGAATAGAGTCTCAAAGGGGTGATCAGTGGTGGAGTTCATTTCCTACTTTGGTCTCTACATAACTGACTATCTTGAATACATGGTATTGGGGGCTGCACTGTGGAGGGGAGAGATCTAAGGATCCCAGGGGCACAGAGTTTGGGGGATTTAGAGGCTCCAGAGATGGAGGAGAGCATGGAGGAGTGTTTGAGGACCCCAGGTTGGCAGGCAAAGCCAACTCAGCAAGTTCATGCGGAACAATAATTGGAATTGGGGAGAGCTGGGGGTTAAGGGATCCCATGAATGGAGGGATAACTGGTGCAGGGAGCAGATTAGGGAACGATATGGCAGGCTAGCAGTGTTGGGAAGGAGGAGGACTGAGGGGGTAGGAGTGCAACTTAAGGGCGTGAAAGAAGGAATAAGAGAGGCTGACAGATCCCAGGCCCGGCGAGACTGGGAAGGAAGGAAGAAGGTGTGAAAGCAGGCTCTTTGCTGGCCAGGCCTCTCGCGTGTATTGCCATCCAAGCAAAAGGCCAACTTCCCCTTGATGAACACCCTTATACTATGTACAGGCAGTCCCCAACTTACGCGGATCCGACTTATGTCGGATCCGCAGTTACGAACGGGGCTGCCCCAGAGTACACGGACTGCGGGACCTCGCGGTCCTGCCGCCTGTGTACTCTGGGGCTTTGCTCTGCGTCTCCCTGGTCTGCAGACCAGGAAGACGCAGAGCAAAGCCGTGGAGGGGCTCGGGCAGCGGGGTAGCCCCGCTGCCCGAGCCGCCCCCCCCCCACCCGCGCGGCTTTGCAAAGCGCGGGGAAGCCAGCGGCGGGGCAGTCCAGGCGTGCCTGGGGTGCCTCGCTGCCCGAGCCCCCCCCCGCGGCTTTGCAAAGCCAGCAGACCAGGGAGACGGGGAGCAAAGCCGCGGAGGACCCAGGCGGTGGGACCGCGGTGCATCTCGGTCCGCCGCCTGAGTCTTCCTGGTCTGCTGGGGTGGGGGGTGGGGGGGCACAGCTAGTACGGCCCCCTCCCCCCCCCAGCAGACTAGGCTTTTCTCCGGACGCCTGTGGCAGAGCAGCTGGGGTGCTGCCGGTTGGTCCCGCAGCGCCGCTCTGGGCGCTACTGGTGCAACCCAGCAGCACCCCATCTGCTCTCCCCCCCCAGCTGCTCTGCCCCAGGCGTCCCCAAGTCAGCTTCTGCTGAAACTGACCAGCGCTGACTACAGGAAGCCTGAGGCAGAGTTGCTCTGCCCCAGGCTTCCTGGAATCAGCTGCTGATCAGTTTCAGCAGCAGCTGACTTGGGGACGCTTGGGGTTCTTAAGTTGATTCTGTATGTAAGTTAGAACTGGCGATCAGTTTCAGCAGCGGCTGAATCTGGACGCCAGTTCCAACTTACATACAGATTCAACTTAAGAACAAACCTACAGTCCCTATCTTGTACGTAACCCGGGGACTGCCTGTAACTTAAAGATCAGCGACGAACAGGAACCAAAACCAGACCTGAAAAGTTCATGTAAAGTTTGTGCTGGTTGTGCTGACTGTGCCATGCCCGATAAGGCAGAAAAGGAAAAACAGGAAACCATCTCACCCCCTTACTCCTGTAGCTTAACAGACAGGGTCTGCTAGCCTATCACAAAAAGTGTGCAAAAGCTTTCTCTATAAAACAGCTTCCCCTCCTGTATCAAATTGAGGAATCCCGAATAAACATTGGATGGCGGAATATGAGCCAGGTCCGAGGACTGATCACCCGAGTGCTACCTCCCGCTCACCGAACCAAACGAGTTCCTGTAGAGCGTAACGTATACCAAACATAACGAATACCAAATATGTTGTTGTTGTAGTTTGTGTGTCTGTTAAATGTAAGTATTGTTATCTGAAATTGTTTAGAGGTATTGTTAAGTAGTAGTGTTAAAAGTTTTAGATAAATGATTAGTCTTATAAGTAAGACTGATGTAAATGTAACTGTTAATAATCCCTAGTCCCTTGTTAACAACTATTGGAATTTAGAGAAACCTCAAAGAATTTTCTTCACTGTATTGCATTTTGCTTATTGGACATTCTAATAATTATTTAGTGCCTACGTATGTAAGAAATTGATAAAATCATAATTTATACGTAGAAGCCCTTTAATAAAAGTTTAAAAGATATTTAGTAATAGTTTGCCTGTTTCTGCGCCTTCCTGGGACTAGCCACATTTCCGAACCTTTTACTTTAAGCCACATGGCGTCATGAACAGGATGTGGTTTATGTCCTTGGAGATGTGGAAAAGGCAACCAGTCTATGGAAGACTTGTATCAGCATATTGTCTTCCACCAACTTGAATAAAACCGAAGCCCCCCAGATTTAGTTCAAAAGCTTATCTTAACCATTGGGACTGGTTTGGAAGCAAAAGTCTGGCAGGTACAGGTAACCACAGAGGGCTTAGGATGCTTGTTACTCAGAACCCCCCATCTCTCCTTCTACCCCATAAATGAAAGCGAAGGACCAGAGTTAATAAAAGCTGGGGGCAATGAAAATATTTTAAGCTCTATTAAAAAATACTAAAGAAAGTAGGACACCCTTCAAAACCTACTGACTTTAGACCAAAAACCCCCTTTGGCACTGCTAAACATAGTATTTTAATCCATACCCTAGGTGAATTGCTGGAGAATAGAAAACAAAAAAAAAAGATAGGTCCTGATACTTACCAAGCAGAGAAGGTAATTGGAACGCTTTGGCATGCTTTAAAATGAACCTTGGATAGATTGGGAAGTGCTGAGGCGGCGCTGCGGACTGCAGCCATAGCGTCAGCCTCAGACCCACAAAACCCTGCTGAGGTGCCATTGCATATGGTGGCTGTAATGCTAGCCTCGAGTTCGTTAGAGAACCCAGAACACCGACACTATCAGCGTGACCTGAAAAGCCCAATCCAGCTGCAACCCCCCTCTAAGCTGCTCATGACCCTCCTGGGGGGTCACAACCCAGTTTGAGAAACACTAGTGTCGAAGCAAAAGCCTCATTCGGTTTACGCGGCTAAACAGACAGTTTTATTGGCCAATAAAAGCAAAGTGAGCCAAACGTGGTCCTAGCAAAGCCGGGCCCAGTAAGGCTGGCTAATACAATCAATCCTAGTATTTTATACCCTTAACCAAACAAGTCTGACGTCAGGTCAAGAAATCAAAGCGAACTTCAAAGAGGAATTACTATCAGCAGAGAAAGAAACAGGTTTAGAGGGAGTTTGAGCTTCAGTTCAAAATAGGTCATTAACACATTCCAACAGCGCATCCTTCCGACCTCTCCCCACCTCGGTGAAGGCCAGTTCACTCCCTCTAGTGTACGTGCAGACACAAGAAACTGAAATGGCTTTTGTTATACAGAATGGCTTCTAGCTAAATATGAATGGCTTCTAGCTAAATGGTTTCTACAAATCCCCCCTTTTAGCCTTTTAAAGGCTAACTTTGAAGCCATTTCATGCCTCCATTTCCATCAAAGCCTTTATATACATTTCTTGCTCATCATATTTTAATATCATGAGTTCTACATTCCCATTGGTAAGGGTCTGTCTTGTGTTTTCTAGAATACAAGAAATATAGCATTTGATTAACAAGAAACAAAAATAAACACAAAAGAATATAGCTAATATTAAAACTACACCTTGCAGAATCTAAGTTTTCACATGTCCAAACTAGCTTCTCAACTAACCCTAAAGGGTTCAGTTTTCCTCCTGTCTTAGGCTTTCTACAGTTCTTTCAATTTCTGAGGCATCTTCCTCTACTTCCTTGCTGGTGTCAGTGATATACACACAGCATTCTCTTCCTACTAAGGCACAAACCCTGCCCTTATTTGCTAGGACGTAGTCTAGGGCCATTCCGTTTTCGCTTATTCCTACCCTGGCTCCTGAACTATTACATGTCCAGCAGTACTTTCCAATTGGGGTCAAGGCTAGGCGGATATACCCTGGGTTAGTAAACCCTTTATCCTGCCAAGTATCATTTGGCTTTAGTTCACTAAACAGTGTGCCATTCATTTGAGTGTTGTTTAGTGGGACTGGAATCATTGGGATGCCTCCTTCTGAATGTACAGGACTGTGAGCACATATCCAGCAACCTGTGGAATTAAATTCTTGGGAAACTTGGTTCATTAAAAGCATCAACACATTTGAACCATATAGGTTATAACTGCTAGGTATTAAAAACAAGATTAAGCATGAGCTTAACATGAATTGTTTGTCCAGCCTCATGCTGGCTGTTCTTCAGGACTTCGTAGTTTGCTTCACCTAACGCTGGCAGGTTCTTTTGGGCCGCAGCTGGTACCTTAGCCTTGGTCTCTCAGGCTCGTCTGCTTCTGGGCCTGGATTGCCGGTACCAAGCCTGCGTTGATCCCCGTCTGCTTCTGGACCTGGGTCTCTGGTACTAGGTCTGCGGTGCTCCTTGTTGGGGCCAACCTCTGTAGGAACCAGTTTGCAGTGGGAGGCGTGAATCCAGGCGGGCAATCCCTCGCTCTTTACAGCAGTATAAGTGGTAAGAAGGACTTGGTAGGGACCCTTTCACCTGGGTTCCAGGGAAGTCTTCCACGGGTGAACTTTCATGCAAACCCAGTCTCCTGGTTGTAGTTTATGGCCCGGCTCAGTCGGGGCCTCCTGGAAGGCGTCTTTAACCTGTGAATGATAAGACTGTACACACCTCATAAGTTCTTGACAATACTTGACTGTGCTTCCTTTAATAAGTGTGGCATCAGCCAAGTCAATTTCTGGGCTGCTTAACAATCTCATACGTCGGCCACATGCAATTTCATATGGACTGAGTCCAGTTTTTTTATTAGGAGTGGCTCTCATGCTCATTAGGGCATTCGGAAGTGCTTCTACCTATGTTAAACCGGAGTTCTCACATATTTTAGCAAGTTTGTTCTCTAAAATCCTGTTTCATCTTTCTACTGCTTCTGCGCTCTCCAGGTGTCGCGCACAGTGCAGTGCTTGTCTGAAAGAGTAGTACTTTGCCAGTTTTTGAACAATTTGTCCAGTAAAATTGGTACCTCTATCACTGGAGATCACAAGATGTATTCCCCATGATGGGATGTAATGATTTAGAAGTTTCTTTGCCACTGTGATGGCTTCTGCTTTCCTGCAGGGATAAGCTTCTACTCATCTCAAAAACAAGCAAACAATAACCAGCACATTATTCAAAAGATTGACATTTAGGCAATTGAATAAAGTCCATTTTTAAATTCAGAAATGGTCCTAAAGGTGAAGGTCTGGTTGCCAGAACTGTCTTTACAGGTTTACTCACGTTGTGGGCTTGGCAGACAGGGCAAGCCAGACAGTAATCTTTGGCTGCTTGGGAGAATTTAGGAGCAAACCAATTTTGTTTTAGGGTTGCTACCATCCCCCCTTTTGCCAATGTGTGACAATTTAGGGAGCACTCCTGCTTTTCTGATTCTGGGGCTTGGTCTCGCAGGAGGGCCAGTTCTGACAGAGATGGCGTAGGAGCTGGCAATGATAGGAGAGAAGGGAAAAACAGCAGGTAGAGGAGCAGATTGCACTACATTCTAGACAATACAAACTGCATAGCCTGCTACTAAAACTCCACTAGAATTGTAAAAGCAAGAACCGTTTGTGTAAAGCACAAAGTTAAGATTATTCAAGGGACTTTAATTATTCTTTCACTAAAACAACAATATTGTACACACAACAATGTTTGAAATACATATAGCAAAATCAAGACCCACATACAAATCTGGACAGAACACAGAACACAAACTTATTATGTCATGACACAGAACCATGGTTTGTTTGGTTTTTTCAGTTAACTTTCAGCTGATATTAGCGCTTTTTGATGATCTGAAAGACAAAGAAAACACTTGTACCCCCATTGGGGTGGCCTATTATAACTTAAAATACTGCTTAAGATCTGTTTGGGGAACCAGTTACAGCTAGTTCCTTACCACTTCTATGGGCAAGTGAGCTGCAACTTTCTGAGAACAAGGGCGCTTCATCGGTACTCGTGACCTTCCACTCCCTTGAATTACCTCAGAGTTGCTAGCCCTCCCCAACAGTGACATGCCTCAGTTTTCCTCTTGTACTGCAGACCAGGCTTTTTTATTTTTTTTATGTGAAGCTTCAAATAATTTACTGCCACAGAAACTCTTTCTTAGAACAAGGTGCTTGCTAGTTACTATTCTAGCAAGCAAAAAGGTTTTCTTTTCCTGAAAAGAATCACATGCAATGTTACAGACTTACTTATGAGGGACAGTGCCTTCCCCCCTTCCAGAACAGACAGGCAGTTTGCAGACACACACAACCTTGGATCTGAAAGCAAGCCAAAAGTGCTATCAACTCAGCCTTGAACAGAAATACAGTGAAGTTTCTGGGCTTGGATTTTTTTAAACAATAATTAGTTTCCTTGGAAGACACATTTAACCCTTAGGGTGCAGGTTTTACAAATTTACAATGTATAGGTTCTATTCTTTTATGCAGTTAACCAATTAAGTTTCAGTAGAATTCCTTACTTTCCCTTTAATAGATTTAACAAAGTGTCTGTAGCCAAATGTTTAACTTGACTGTTTCTTTGCTGAGATGACCAAAAAAGACTACAAGAAACAAGGAGTCATTTCTTAAAGCAGTTTTTTTTCCTTACACATTACAATATTGCTTAATTTTTTTCTTCTTTAGGATTTGGAGGAACACTTCCCTTAAACTGTTAAACTTATTTTACACTTGGTGTTTTGCAGGCAAGTTTGTTACAGGAGCCGGTGTTTTTCAAAGGGAAAAGCTAATTCCTTTCAGTTATTTTTCATGTTTCCTCTCTATCTGTGTATGCGTTATAAAGAGGGATAGAGGGGTGATGTTGTGCCAGATTTCTCCCCCACCCGCCAAGCTTGGTTGATACGGGTGTGCTAACTGAGAAATCTTTTTTTTTCCAACTTCTTGTGCATTATTTTGGCACAGAGGCGCTGCAGCAACTTAAGTTACATATCTTACTGCAGGGAGGATTTTTGCTTTTCTGAGCTTTACTTTTATCCCTCAGGCTTTAATTTTTCTTCTTTTCAAATTTGTTAAATGCTTACAGGTCCTTGGACCATTATGCACGTACATGTAGTACACAGGGGTGCCTTTCAGCAGTGTGGAGGGTGTTTAGATTAACCCCCACCTAAACTAACTCTACACACTCTAAAGAAAGAGTCTGCTGGGTCTAGAATGTCAAACCTTAGCAGCTCATGAAATAAGGGGAGTCGTCACTCCCGCACATATCTGCTGAGTCTCGCGGTTCAGAGGACCCTCCCCCCCACCACCTTCCTTTGCGTTCACAGCTCTGGTGCAGCTGGGACCAGCTCAAGTCTCAGACCTATGCACCAGCATTCATACTTCACTCATTACATTTGTGGGAGAAAAATCCAATAACTCCAGTTGTGTCAAAGGGGGGACTGTGCAGGAAATCAAAACTCTCTAAAAGAAAACTGCAGTAAGAGTTAAAAGTTTTCCAGGCCTTTCTCCCTGTATCAGAGAGAAATCATCTTAACTCTAATCAAGACCCTTCCAATGCCTCCTATCTCAACTTCATGGAGACTCCTAGTCTGTCACAATTTGTCATATAAACCCTTATTTTTGTCACAGTTTGCCTTGTAGACTCCTCCACTCAGGTTCTCATGTGCCTTTGTACTGTAAAACTTACTTCTAGCACTCCTGGTGTGAACAGAAATGTCTCAGAGTACTTCTGCTGAGACCTTGATATGTTAAAGAAAACAATCAACAACTAAACTGTCTGAGCATACTGTATAAAGCAGTGGTCCCCAACCTTTACGGGCTCCCGGGCGCCCGGGGGCGGGGCCACACACTCACCGGACGCCCGGGGGCGGGGCCACACTCGCGCCCGGGGGCGGGGCCACACTCGCACCGGGCGCCCGGGGGCGGGGCCGCACGTCCTGGGGCACACCAGGGCCGGGGCCGCCCGAGCCCCTTGTGCCGTGGGCCCGGGGCTGGCGCCGCCGCCCGAGCTGCGTGCCTGGGGCCGGCACCGGTGCCACGCGCCCGCATGTGCCCCGGGGCTGGGGCCGCCCGAGCGCCGCGCACCATGCGCCGGTGAGTGTCGCGCGCCTGGGGCCGGCGCCTCCAGTGCGCCGGAGGCGGGGCCAGCCCGGGTTGTCGGCGGGCGCCTACAAATGCCCCGGCGGGCGCCATGGCGCCCGCGGGCACCACTGGTATAAAGAATCCCTGAAACTGTCTCTCAGGGCTGGCTGCTGCTCTCTGGTAGCTGTCAGACTGCATGAATGCATAATAAAGTTTTCCTTCTAGGTTTCTCTCCTGCCTCACTGTTTTGACCTCCAGCCTCGGACCCTTCTGGGGGCTTTGTACCCCAGGGGAGCGAGATTTCCCCCACAATTTGGTGTCAGAAGTGGGATGGCTTGGAACTCCAGTTGGAAAGGCTGATGACGGGGAATGGGAACGGACTACAGCACGCATCTGGAGGGTAAGGGATCCATTTAAAATCCCCCAGTCCGCCTCCCTGTTCTCGTCATCAGCTGGCGGTAAGAGTCATCTTTTACTCCAAAATTTTCTTTAAGAGGCTTGAGGGAGATTTAAAATGAAAACACTGGGTATAGCCAAATAGGGCTTGGATTTTGTTGTGTTGATGACTGATTGGTGGTGAGTCCAAGCACATGGTTTTGAGTGAGTGAAGTCCAGAATGGGACCGCAGCTGCATCAGTGCTGTCAGTGTCACTGCACAGCTGCTGAAAGCAAGGGCAGTTTCCCCCAGCACATAAGGAGTGTGAGTGAAGCTTACAGTTTGTGTGGACTCCCACACTATCCTTGGAGAGGGTAGTGTTGCTGGACGCCTGTGCTATCCTTGGAGAGGGTAGTGTTGCTGGACGCCTGTGCTATCCTTGGAGAGGATAGTGTTGCTGGACGCCTGTGCTATCCTTGGAGAGGGTAGTGTTGCTGGACGCCTGTGCTATCCTTGGAGAGGGTAGTGTTGCTGGACGCCTGTGCTATCCTTGGAGAGGGTAGTACTGTTGGGCTCCTGTGCTGTCCTTGGACAGGGTGCTAACATGGGTGGGATTGTTTTCTCGAATGTGTTTCCGACCGAGGGGAAAGGTTTCTCACAGCCTGGGACTCCCTTGTCTCAGACGATCAGTCAGCTAGGTATTGCCTGCAGGTTTGAAACTAAGGAGGCTTGAGAAATTATTGAGCATTTGGAATGGCTATACTCAGGGGAATTCCCAGAATAAATGGCAACTAGAGCTTTGATTTACAAAAGCTAGCTTATCTTAGAGTTTTCCTCGAGGAAAAACATCCTAACCAGATGGAATATTGGTGCCTCTGGGAGGATGTGACAGTAAGAAAAAGAATCAGAGCAGTATGGCTAGCCAAAAGATTCTATTGAAAAGCTGCAGCAAGAATTGGCTACTCTAAAGAAACAGCTTGATTCCCCAGATGTGCCATCTGCACTCCCACCCCGCTTTGGACCCTTGTCAGCTGAACATTCTTTCCTGTTACCTCCCTGTTCTCCTGTAAACCTTATGGGACATGACTTGTTGTGTAAATTGGGTGCAAACCTTCTCTGTACAGAGGAAGGGATATTTGTTGACCTTCTCCCCTATCAGGCTCCAAATCTGATGGCATTACTACTCTCAGGGGAATCTGATGAGACCTCAGGACATGCACCCCTCCTGGACCTCTCAGATGACATTGTGGGCAGCCCATTGTGAATGAAGTGGGGTTGCTAGCCTCTGCAACCCCAGTGCAAATAACATACAGACACAACAAGCCTTTCCCAAGGGTACCCCTGTATCTATTGTCTAGGGAGGCACAAGAGGGCATTAAGCCTGTAATCTCTTCCCTCCTTGAACAAGGGATACTTGTTTATACAACTTCACCATGTAATACACCTATACTACCTGTGAAAAAGGAGGAAAAATTTAACAGACAGGGTAAGCAAATCTATAGATTTGTACAAGACCTAATAAGTTTGTAATCCCTAGATTTCCAGTAGTACCTAAGCCAGCTACTATTCTTTCCTCTATTCCACCCACTTCTAAATGATTTTCTGTAATAGATTTATGTTCTGCCTTCTTTTCTATTCCAGTGCATAAGAATTCCCAATTTCTCTTTGCCTTTTCCTTTCAGGGTCGTCAATTAACCTGGACATGTTTTCCCCAAAGGTATTGTGAAAGCCCTACTCTTGTTTTCTCAGTTTTTAAAAAACTGACCATCATTCTATCCCTCTTCCCTGCAGCTCTGTGTTGGTTCAGTATGTTGATAATGTGTTAATTGCTAGCAAAACTGAGAAAGGGTGTAAAACTGATACCTTGTATTTGTTAAAGTGTCATGCTGAAAAGGCTCACAAGGCTTCCAAAGCCAAATTGCAATTTGTAAAACAAAGAGTTCAGTGCTTGGGACATTTACTTTCAGGAGATGGCCGCCAGTTAACACCTGAGTGAATCTCACAAGTTCTTTCCATTCCTCACCCTTTCACCAAACCTCAGGTACACAAATTTCTGGGTTCTGCAGGATATTGCAGACAATGGATTCCTAAGTTTTCTGGACTCACCAGACCCCTTACTATTCTATTCTTAGACTCAGCTCCTGACCCAGTGACCTGGTCCCCAGAATGTGAATCTGCTTTCCTTTCCCTTAAAACTCTTCTCTCACAGCCTCCCGCTCTGGGCTTACCTAATTATAGCAAGCCCTTTACTCTATTTTGTCATGAACAGGATGGAATTGCAGCTGGAGTTCTCTGTCAACCCCTTGGACCCACACCTCGTCCAGTAGCTTATTTTTCTGCAACACTGGACTCAGTAGCCCAGGGGTTCCCACCGTGTCTGAGGGCAGTTGCAGCTACTGCTGACCTTACAGGTCCCTCATGCTGTCTCTGCTCTCTTACAGCGACACCGCACCCAGCACCTGCCTGTTCAGAGACAAACCCGGTATGAGAATGTTATCCTCTCTTCCCCAAATGTGGTAATTCAAAGATGTAATGTACTTAACCCAGCTACTCTTTTTCCTTTACCCTCTGATGGTAAACCACATACCCATAACTGTGAAGAATTGCTTGAGCAATGTGTGAAGCCTCGCCAAAATTTGTCTGATCAACTGCTGGAAACTTTACCACCTCACTGCTTACCCCTTTCTCCAGATTATTTATGAATAAGTTGAATAGGATTGGTCTCAGGACTGAGCCTTGGGGGACACCTCTAGTTACCCCTCTCCAATCTGAAAATTTACCATTTATTCCTACCCTTTGTTTCCTGTCTTTTAACCAGTTCTCAATCCATGAAAGGATCTTTCCTCTTATCCCATGGCAATGTGATTTACACAAGAGCCTTTGGTGAGCCTTTGACAAGGTCCCTTTCTGAAAATCTAAGTATACTATATCTACTGGATCCCCCTTATCCGCATGCTTGTTAACCCCCCCTTATCCGCATGCTTGTTAACCCCTTCAAAGAACTCTAATAGATTAGTAAGACATGATTTCCCTTTACAGAAACCATGTTGACTTTCGTCCAACAAATTATGTTCTTCTACATGCCTGACAATTTTATTCTTTACTATTGTTTCGACTAATTTGCCCAGTACTGAAGTTAGACTTACCGGTCTGTAATTGCCAGGATCGCCTCTAAAACCCTTTTTAAATATTGGTGTCACGTTAGCTATCTTCCAGTCATTAGGTACGGAAGCCGATTTAAAGGTGTGAAAGTAGAAAGAATTATACTATAAGAGAAAGATGAATTATGCTGTAATAATTGAATAAGTTGAAGGAATACTGTTTGTCTCTGAACAGGAAGAAGAAAAGGATGTTAATGTTGTTTGTAGGTATGGAGATCAGAGTGCTAGCCAGAGTTAATAGGAAAAGGAACATTAGCTGTTAGGGAGAAAGCAATTGAGATAACTAAGGAGATATGGACAGGAGATTGCTGTGTGCTTGATGTGGAAATGAAGATACTTGACCAGCCTCACACTAATTATGTGAAGTTTTGCCCCTCTTTTAATCCTGTTAATTTTGGCTTTCTTTTGACTGTATAAATCAAGGGGTTTGAACCTTGTATGGCGCACACATTTTCTGGGTGAATTTAGCAGAGCAGCTTTGCTAATAAACAGAGCTGTCTGACAAATCTGTGAGTCCTGTCTGACTTTGACAAAGGATAGGTTACAAACCACAGAAAATAGTTCAGCAATTTCCCATTTGAGTTCTTTTAGAACCCTTGGATGAATGCCGTCCTGTCCCGGTGATTTGTTAACGTTACATTTTTCTATTTGTTCCAAACTTATGGTGCTAAGTGTTGTGAATCCCCCCTGCCTCCCCACCCAGCAACGTAAGTTACATCAACATAAGCACCAGTGTGGACAGCTCTATGGTGGTGAAAGAGCTTATCCTGACAACCTGGATGTCACTACTTGTGGGGGATGGAGTAGTCAAGCCAACAGGAGAGCTCTCCCCCATCAGCCTAGAATGGCAACTTCAGAGCTCAGAGCAGCACCTACAAGTGGGGTCCTGGCTCCAGGGCCAGCAGAGTCCTCTGAGAGCAACAACCACAGGCTACAGAGCCAAGGTTCCAGGCCTGAATGGGTCAGCACCAATTTTCCCTCATCTTTTCCATCCAGGTGAAGATTTTTTCCATGCTTGTATGGAATAGATTTTTCTATGTGCACCTAGCTGTTCTGACTGTAAGCCATTAACACCTATGTAAACTTTTGTTTGAAATGTAATCATGCAAATGTCATCATGAGCTAGGGCTAGGCCTTTTGCTCCACTGTTCAAAAGCAGCCTCAAAGCTTTTAACCCATTTGAAATTTTGACACCACCCCATGCAGCTTGCCCAGCCTAGAAGAGAGTCCTAAGACTGCAGCCAAGCCAGGGCTGCTGTGCCAAGATCGATAGCATAGCTCGGTGCTATACTTGCAGTCCAGATGGGAGTGTCAGGGACTCCAGCCCAGACGGCTCGGCTCGTTGTCTGACCGCAAAGAGACAGGCAACACCAGCAAGGTCCAATCACAAGCTCTTTGTTGTAGAGTGCACACAACCATAGAGAGCGGCCCGTCTCCAAAGAAAACCAGCCCCCATTTTAGTAACAGGTAGGCTTATAAAGACAGTTCCGTCGCGTCATAAGCTCTTCACCCAGGCCACTCACCCCCCTTTCTAAAGCTTTTAATATCTATGCATATCTCGGCCAACCATTCATTGTGGCCAGAAGCGCTTCATAATGCATCAGCAACTTTCTTATCAATCACAAAAGGCAGGTACCAGGAACAAGGAGACAAAGGAGTTGGGCACAAACAAAGGGCAAAAATAGGGAGGTAAGATTAGCGAAGGGGAACAGAAGCAGGGAGGTACTGACCAGTTCCCAAAACAAGCTGTTCTACTCACAGTAGATACAAATATGTAATTTATAACCTAAGCCAGCATGGAGGGTGCCTCTGTTTGAACCACATTCCTGGTTCTGGTCAAGAATCCTCAGAGGCCTATGAAATTAGCCTTTGTTAACTTTTCTTAGCATAATGTTGACCAGGCCTTGTTTATCTGGGCCCAACAGGAGCAAGTTATGACACCCCAAACAAACTCCTCTGTCTCCACCTCACTGCACAGACGCCAGTACCCACCCACCCTCTCTTTTCCCCATGCAATCTGCTTCCCTGCTTCCCACTACTGTCCAGGACAGAGTCCTAGGGCTGCAGCTGCGGTGCTGAAACACACAGGGTTTGGCTCTTACTGCCTGCAGCCAAGATTTAAACAAGTTAAGACACCCCAAACAACCTCCCCTCAGTTCCCACCCCACAGCACAGACATCAGTACCGCCCCTCCATTTGCCCCACCTACTCCATACTGTCTGCTGCCTCTCTCCCAGACCAGGAAACTAGAGGAGAGTGCTGCCTTTGCTCACAGAAAGCTAGAGAGAAACCCAGCGGCTGCAATCAGACCGCTCCTCTCCCCTCCCATACTTACTGCAAGCTCTAAACTCAATTCTCCTCTCCTCTGGGCGCCTCCGATCCCAGTACTTACGGTCCCCCACCTTATGTGCCCTTCCCTACCAGCATGCTCTTCTGGAGAAGTGAGCTTCTACAGCTGACAGAGTGCCCCTCCCCAGCCAGGAAGCTCCCTGCTGCAGCCCTAAACCTTTGGGTGGGGCTCAATTAGGAGCTGCTCTGCTGCACAGTTTACAGGGAATTTAGCCCCACACCCATTAGTCATTTCTTTTCCAAACTGCAAATTCCCAGTTTTATTAATCTCTCCTCTTGTGGAAGCTGTTTAGGGTTGCCAGATGGTTTAACCAAAAATAACGAACACCCCCTCCTCCCCTCCCAAAAAAAAACACCGGAGAAAAAATTCTGTTGAGAAAAATAATGGGGGAGGCCAAAGTTGTTGAGCAAAAAAAAAAAAAAGGACCCCGACAGCAGTTATTAAGCAAAAACAATAAAAAAAAGAAAAAAAATCCCCATGGCCCCTTTAAGAAGAGGCTTTTCTGCAAGACAAGCCCCGGCAGAACCAGGTAAGCAGGGAGGCCTCCGGGGCTGCCTGGCGCGGGGTCCAGGAGCTGGGCCCAGTTACTGCGTGTGTCGTAGGGTTGCCAGTGTCCAGTTTTCTACCAGACAGTCCCACAACCCCCTGATCTCCCCCCAGCTCTGCTTCCCGCCCCCTCTTCCTGCCGGCCAGCCCCGCGGCCCCCGGCCCCCTCCCCCACGCCAACCCTGCTTCCCGCCCCCCCTCCTCCATCCCCCCGCCCCAGACAAGCGTGTCCAGTTTTTTAGCGGGATCCACCTGGCAACCCTATTGCCAGGTGTCCAGTATTTTTGTCCCCTGGCAGTGAAAAACCCTCAGAAAATAACAGACATTTTTGGTGTCCGGTATTTTCTGAATTTTTTTTTACCGGACAGGAGGTGAAATCATTTCTATTGCTCTTTCTGTATCTTTTCCACATCCAATATATCTTTTTTGAGATGAGGCAATGAGATTTACATGGAGTATTCAAGATGTGGGCATACAGTGACTTATATATATATATAGTCTTATCTGTTCCTTTCCTAATGATTCCCAATATTCTGTTGTCTTTTTAGACTGTCACTGCACATCGAGCATATGTTTGCAGAGAACTAGCCCCAAGGATTCCAAGATCTCTTTCTTGAATGTTAACAGCTATTTTAGATCCCGTCATTTCTGTATAGTTGGGATTATATTTTCCCATGCGCATTACTTGCATTGATCAACACTGAATTCCATCGGCCCTTGTGTTACCCAATCACCCACTTTTGTGCAATCCCTTAGTAATGCTTTCAGTCACCTATGAACCTAATTATTTTTTAGTAATTTTGTATCATCTGCAAATTTGCCATCTCGCGGTTTACCCCTTTTCCAAGCTCATTTATGAATACACTGAAGAGCAGTGATCCAAACACATGATCCCAGAGCATACCACTCTTGTTTTCCTATCTTTGAAGTGGACTGCCTGGGCAACATTTTCATGATCATCTAAAGATCCTTCAATAACTTGAATGCCTAGCTTTTTTAAAAATTTCCATCGCCTGCCTCCCTCTGCTTAATAAACAACCTCTCTGCCCCAAAGGCAAAGCTAGAAGCAGCCCAAGCTCTATTGCATTTAAGAGCTGCTTCTGGAACCAGGGTATGTGCTTTAAGGAGACCTCGAATATGAAATCCAGGGGGTCAAATTTCAGGGGAAGACTAAGAACCCCTTAATCCTCCATAATCAGTGACCTTGCACAGGGCCCACCAAAGGACAGGCCCAGGGCAATTGCTAGGGTTGCGAGGTGTCCGGTTTTGAACTGGATAGTCCAGTATTTGAGCTTTCTGTTTGGGAAACAAATTGAGAAAATATAAATGTCCGGTATTTTCTAAATAAGATGTAATGTAGATTGTGATGTAATGTCAGGTGTGTCCAGTATTTTTGTTGAAACCATCTGGCAACCCTAGCAGTTGCCCCAGTCTGTCCTACAGACAGCACAGCTCAGAAAATACAGCCCCAAACATTGGTGGAGCCAGGCCTACATGTCTGAATATTGGTGAAGCACAAACCTGGGCACCTGGGGTCCATATAACCCACTGCCTATGACAGTGCTGCCATGTCCATTACCATCATTCACTCAGAGTTAACACGCAGCAAAAAGTCCTGGACAGTTCACACTGAAGACTTGATGTTCCCCTCCCTCTCTCATTCCTGCCCCAATCAAAAGCCAAGCAAAGGGACTTTTCTCAGAGAATTCAGAAGATGTAAGGGAAAGAAATCCTTCCCAGAGTGTGACAACTTCTCCATCCATCGAGTAACATTCCCCAGGGTAGGGGGCCAGACCTACAGATCTGCTCTCAGTGGTACCACCGCCAAACCTTTGTGGGGCCTCCTCACACAGCTTGTACTCTGATTCAGAGAGTGTGCTCAGCTCTTCTGCACCTGCTGAGGGAAGGCTGCAGCATTTGCTATTTGTGTCTTTCCACACTCAGCAGTTGGAAGGTTAGAGAGCTCTGCAGAGAGGAGTAGAAATCAAACTGTTTTTGCAATGAAAGCCTCACTTCGGCAGAACCCAACTTGGATGCTGAGTGGTGCCATCTTCACAGACCAACTGCTGGCTAGGGCAGAGCTGTGGCAATAACCGGGACAGTAAAGGAGGAAAAACACCTCATTTCAGGAGCAGAGATGACAAGCTGCTGAAGAAAGAGAGCGAGACACAGTCAGACTGTTTGGATTATGGGGAATGGAGCCTGGTTGAAGGACAGGAGCACTCGCTGGGGAGGAGAAAAGGCTGCCAGTGCTTGACTCCCACTGGCCTACAGTTACTTCATCTTAAGGCGTTTGATACGGTCTCGCATGAGATTCTTATCAATAAACTAGGCAAATACAACTTAGCTGGGGCTACTATAAGGTGGGTGCATAACTGGCTGGTTAACCGTACTCAGAGAGTAGTTATTAATGGTTCACAATCCTGCTGGAAAGGTATAACAAGTGGGGTTCCGCAGGGGTCTGTTTTGGGACCGGCTCTGTTCAATATCTTCATCAGCGATTTAGATATTGGCATAGAAAGTACACTTATTAAGTTTGCAGATGATACCAAGCTGGGAGGGGTTGTGACTGCTCTGGAGGACAGGGTCATAATTCAAAATGATCTGGACAAATTGGAGAAATAGTCTGAGGTAAACAGGATGAAGTTTAATGAAGACAAATGCAAAGTGCTCCACTTAGGAAGGAACAATCAGTTTCACACATACAGAATGGGAAGCGACTGTCTAGGAAGGAATACGGCAGAAAGGGATCTAGGGGTTATAGTGGACCACAAGCTGAATATGAGTCAGCAGTGTGATGCTATTGCAAAAAAAGCAAACATGATTCTGGGATGTATTAACAGGTGTGTTGTGAGCAAGACACAAGAAGTCATTCTTCCGCTCTCCTCTGAGCTGGTTAGGCCTCACTTGGAGTTTTGTGTCCAGTTCTGGGCACCGCATTTCAAGAAAGAGGTGGAGAAACTGGAGAGGGTCCAGAGAAGAGCAACAAGAATGATTAAAGGTCTAGAGAACATGACCTGTGAGGGAAGGCTGAAAGAATTGGGTTTGTTTATTTTAGAAAAGAGAAGATTGAGGGGGGACATGATAGCAGTTTTCAGGTATCTAAAAGGGTGTCATAAGGAGGAGGGAGAAAACTTGTTCATCTTGGCCTCTGAGGATAGAACAAGAAGCAATGGGCTTAAACTGCAGCAAGAGAGGTTTAGGTTGGACGTTAAGAAAAAGTTCTTAACTGTCAGGGTGGTCAAACACTGGAATAAATTGCCCAGGGAGGTTGTGGAATCTCCATCTCGGGAGATATTTAACAGTAGGTTAGATAAATGTCTATCAGGGATGGTCTAGTATTTGGTCCTGCCATGGGGGCAGGGGACTGGACTTGATGACCTCTCGAGGTCCCTTCCAGTCCTAGTATTCTATGATTCTACAGATTTGTCCTCTATTCTACGTCTGGTGGAATAAACGTCTTGGCTGTGTTCCCAGAACAAGTCACCAGGCTGGCCTGAGCCCTGGATACTCAGCCATGGATGCTGAAGGCATTTCACCGCTGTTGTCCGTTTGGCTGGTGTGTATTCCAGCATTGGCAGAAGGAAGCTAGTAAAGGAGGCAGCCTCATGGTTTGTCCAGTTGTATCTGTCCGTTAGGGTGTTGTACAGGCTGCAGGGGAAAAGCCTGGAAATCCGTAGCAGCGCACCTACCAAAGACAACAAAAGCACAACACTTCATCATCAAGCGCAAAAGCCTGTCTTCTTGATGCTTTCTTATGCCCACCTCATCCTGGATTCTCCCGTCCCACCTTAAATAATTCTGCCTTGCTTCGATCTTTATCCCTCTTCAGTGCCTATGAACTGCCACCCCTATCTGTCAGCTAGTTGTCCTGAGCTTTGAATTCCCTCCCAACAGCGAATTGCACAGTTAGATGCAGTTAACCAGGGGCCATCATTTCACTGTTCTGGGGTGCCTCTGCGAAGGCAACCCAAAAATGTACTGGCCTTTTCTGTTGCCATATCTCAGTGTAAATTCAGGTTTAGTTTATTTGTTATTATTATTCCTTTTTCAGGCCCAGAAGCCTGGCAGACACTTCACAGAAGATCTGGCTCCTGCCCCAATGAGCATGCAGTATGTCAGCTTAGGCATGTGCAGTACCCACTAGGTCAGTTACATTTACAAATACACACAGTGAGCAAGAGAAATATCAAAGAATGACTCACTTGTAATTGGCCCCATGGAAGAAATGAGTCTTATGGAGAGACTGGAATGAACTGGACGGGGATTGTCAGATCAATAGGAGACAGTTACCTGGTTTGGAACTGGTGTGGCTCATGTCTATTTGATATTAGGTGTACGTGCTCACCATGTGCGCCAATGCCAGACATTTTCCCCTTAGCAGTACCTTTAGGGGTGTGCTCCTAGTATCCCCCAGAGCAGAGCCTCCATGGTGTGGGAGAAGGGGTGCTGCATGGTACCTCTAGCCTCAGGTCTTTCTTGCCACAGACTGGGGAAGAAGGGTTGGCTGTGGAATGGACATGAGCAGCACATCTCCAAGAACAAGTTACAAAGCTCTTCCTCCAGTGCTTGCTCACATCCATTACGGAGTAGGGGACTCCCAGCAGGACCTATTCCAGGGAGTTCACGGCCATTTTGATTGAAGCACAGCTCTGCCAAGCTCAGGGTCATCCCTAGCCTGCTGAGTGATGGCACAGTGAGACATGCACACAGGGATGATCTGAGCTCGTAGCACATGGTGATCCACTCAGAGGTCTGCTACGATGACATCGGCAGGCCTCTCGTGCAGTCTGCAGCTGTTGACTTGCGAAAGGGCTTGGTATGTTCTAAGCAGAAGGTGACGTCTCTCCTCTGCTGTCCTGTGCAGCCTGGTGCAGAATATGGGCAGGGATAGATCCTGGCCCACGTGACACAAGGACACAACCTTCAGCATGAAGGCGACGTGGGGCCACAGGTGCACTTTGTCCTTGTAAAATACATTGTACAAAGGGTCTGGGGTCCATGCCTTGAGCACTGAGACACCTCATTATTGCCACAAGGAATGCCACCCACCAGGATAGTGGGACAGGGAATAGGAACCAATGGGAAGTGCAGTGAGCCTGTAGAGGACTGGTGAATGGCCCACTGTGAGACCAAGGTCCCTTACCTGGGGATACAGGTGTTCTAGACCCTTCAGGAACTGGGCACGGAGATCATGGGACAACACCATCTGCCCCTGCACCAGCTCATGGAAAGTAGAGATGGCAGTGAGGATGCACGTGATGGAGGAATGCACAAGACCTTGATCCTGGAGGTGCAGAACATCTTACATAAGCGAGTATGATGGAGAGGTGACACGCTCCAATGCCCAATGGAAGAACCTTGCCCACTTGGCCAGGTAATTCGACCTTATGGATGATTTCTAGCTCCCCAAGGGGACCTGCTAAGACCACCTCCGAACAGGTATGCTCCTCCCAGGGCAGCCATGGAGCACCCATGCTGAGAGGTGCAGGGATGCAAAACTGGGATGCAGAGGACACAGCCGGGCTACGTCTGCACTAGGGCTTTTGCCAGAAGAGGCAATGTAAATGAAGAGCGGATTAGCATTTTCTCGCGGTTCATTTGAATAATCTCTTCCGCTCCGTTATTGCGCAAAAACAAGCAGTGTGGATGTTTCCTTTTTGCGCAAAAACCCCCTTTTGCTCAAGATCCTTATGCCTCAAAAAAGGAGATATAAGGATCTTGCACAAAACCCCCTTTTTGTGCAAAAAGGAAACGTCCACATTGCTTATTTTTGCGCAAAAATGGATCACAAGAGATTATGCAAATGAAGCATGAGAAAATGCTAATCTGCACTTCATTTGCATTGCCTCTTCCGGCAAAAACCATAGTGTAGATGTAGCCCCATTGTCCTGGGAGAGCAGGTCCAGGCACCTGGGAAGCAACCAAGGGAGTGATAACTCAGACTTGTCCGTTTTGATTTTCACCAGGGTCCAGGTGATGAGAGGGATGGATGGGAACATGTACAGGACATCCTGGGACCACATCAGGAGGAAGGTATACAGAGAGCCATTGCCGGGAGCAGAACTGGTGGCCCTTTCTATTCTGTCTGGTGGCAAACAGGTCAACCTGGGGAAACCCCCCACCTTCAGATGATTTCCTGGGCCATGTCTAGATGGAGCGGCCACTCACAGTGAGAATACAAGTCTCTGCTAAGCTGCTCTGCTATGGCATTCCAGACTCTGTGAAGGAGACAGGCCTTCAGACTGATCTTGTGGATGATGCAGAAGTCCCAGAGCTGCAGAGCCTCCTGTCATAGAGCTGACAAGGTATCTCCTCCCTGCCTGTCAATGTAGAACATCAAAGCCATGTTGTCTATGAGGACTTCCACTATGTTGCTGGACAGGTGAGGCAGGAGCATGGCGCAGGCCAGCTCGAGAGCCCAGCGCTCTTTGATGTTTATGTGCAACGAGTCCACATACTCTGGGTCTGGAGCAGGGGTGGACAATAATTTTTAGTGGGGAGGACCTCTCCAAGATTTTGGAAAGTGGTCAAGGGCTGCACTTTTCTGTAGAGAGGGTGGGGGTCTACGATGGAGGTTGGGTGCAGAAGGGTGCACGGGGTCAGGGACTGGGGTGCAAGAGACAGTGTGAGGTCTCAGAGGGAGTTTGGGTGAAGCAGAGATTTGTGACCTGGGTCAGGAGATGGGGGTGCAGGAAAGAATTCTAGCCTGGGGGAGGGATGTAGGAGGGGCCACAGAGTCTGGGAGGGAGTTGTGACCTGGGGAAGCGGGTTGCAGAGGGCTTGGAAGATGACTTGGAATAGGAGGCAGGGGTGCCAAAGGCAGGCTCTGCATCTTCCAGCCTCAGCACCCCCAAGGCAGGCCAGGCTCCCTGCCTGCTGCAGATCCAGAGCATTGCAAATGCAGCCTGCTCCCTCCACATGGCTCTCAGCTCTGGGAGGGGAGAGGCTTGCACAGCCCCCCCAACCCCCAGGCCAATCTCAATTATTATTGGCTGGCTGTTGGAAGCCTCCCCCTCCCTCTGGAGTAGAGTCACATGGAGCAGCCCTATGTTTAAAAGAGCAGCTGCTGCGTGCCAGGAGGGGGTCCACAAGCCGGATCCGGTGGCTCTGCGGTCTGAATCTGGCCCACAAGAGAGATCTTGCCCAACCCTGGTCTGGAGGCTACCGATGTGAGTCTCGCACCCTAAATCCGACGTGGCCAGTACCAGCTTGATGGAGAGAGGACTGTTGAATGAGATCTCCTGTAGGACCTTCTCGCTCCTGGTCCCCCACTGTGGGGAGATGGTGACGACTGTCCTTGCACTGGGAGTAGACAGATTTAAACCACTGTTGGGGGGGTGGCTTGCAAAGTCTGGCAAGGTGCACCACGTACATGTGCGTGGCCATGTGTCCCACAAGGTGCATCGGTCCCTGAAGAGGAACAGGAAAGATGGGGGCGGGAGAGGAATTGCAAGGGTGAAATTCACTTTACCCTCTGGAGGACCCACTTGTCCAAGATAATGTGGGTCCAGGCTGGGAGGAAATGGAAAAGGTGATTGGAGAAAACTGGATCCTGGGAACAGTTCGATTGGCTGTCCTCAGGAGTACCCTCCAAATGGGCACTTGACTCTGTGCACACTGCACGTCAAGCCCAAGTACGCAGAAGAGTGGGGAGGGTGGCGCGGACACCTCTCGAGGCTCCTGGCCTTTTCAGAAGGCAGCTCTTGCAGTGACTGGCTCCCTTGACCAGGCGGTTGTGAAGGTTTGAACCTTGCAGAGAGGTGCAGGGACATAGAGCTCTAGGGTCTCGCGGGTTCTACGGGAATCTTTCAGGCCATGCAGCTCACTGTCCATTTACTCTACAAACAGCACTTGCCCATTGAAGTGGGGGTGGGTTCTGCATCGACTGCTGAGGCTGGAGAGGAGCAGCCAGGACACTCCCTGCATCAAGATGGCAAAGGCCATTGTCCAGGCCACTGAGTAGGCCGCCTCCGAAGCTGTCAGGAGGGCCTTCGCCGCAGCACTGCCCCGATCCAGAACACCCCAGGACTCCTTTTAAAGGAGTCTGGGAGCATGCCTGGAACTTGGCTATCATTTTCCACATAGTGGAGTCACACCGGCCATGTGGATGGCTTGTCAGCCTGAGCTGTAAACTGGTCGACTAATAAAACTTCTGCCTGAATAAGTCCAGACATTTGGAGACTAGTTGTGGGCATCACTCCAGGTTGCGTCTGCCTCTTCTTCTGTCTGACTGCTTCAGCAAGCAGGGCATTAGGAGGAGGGTAGGCGTGGCAGGGACAAAGTACTTCTGCTCGGCCCTCTCAGAGATAGGCACCAAATAGGAGGGTGTCAGCCACAAGGCTATGGGCTCCTCAGAGCCCCCTCATGCTGCCCTCATGGGTGCAAGAGCAGAGGACTTGGACACGAATGTCAACAGCACCTCCAACTCCTCTGCCTGGAACTCAGATTCACTGCTACCTGCTGCAGTACTTCCTGATCATGACTGGGGAGGGAAAAAGTGAATAAGGAAAAGTTATTTACTTGTTCCCACAATAAAAGAACTAGGGGTCACCAAATGAAATTAACAGGCAGCAGGTTTAACACTCACAAAAGGAAGTTTTTCTTCATTCAGCGCACAGTCAACCTATGGAACTCCTTGCCAGAGGATGTGGTGAAGGCTAGAACTTTAATAGGGTTCAAAAAAGAGCTAGATAGATTCATGTAGGTTAGGTCCATCAATGGCTATTAGCCAGGATGGGTAGGAATGGTGTCCCTGGCTTCTGTTTCTCCGGAGGTAGGTGACGGGGGAGGGATCACATGAGGATTACCTGTTGTGATCCCTCCCTCTGGGGCACCTGGTATTGGCCACTGTCGGCAGACAGGACACTGGGCTAGATGCACGTTTGGTCTGACCCAGTATGGCCGTTCTTGTATTCTGATGGGCTTTGCACCCTCTGATGGCGCTGGGGTGTGTGTGGCTAATATGCCTTGTCCGGGGATGAAGAGGACAATATCAGTACCAGGGGCAGCTCCATAGCTCCTGCTATACTATGCCCATGGCATAGTCTGCTCTGGGGTTTCCCCTGCTGAGGGGGCCATAATGCTGGTGCTGATGGCCCCTCTTACATCCCCATAACTGACCAGGTGGGCTGGGGTGGCTGTGACAAACCCCACAGCAGCCAGGGTACCAGGCCGCATATGCCAGGCCCTGCACCAGTGGCAGTGGTTCCCACTCTGAACCTGACAGAGTGGGTTCCAGGCTGCTTCTGGGTCCCAAAAGCCCATTGGGCAGCGACTCCACACCAAATGGTGTTGATCACTTTGCCTTGTAATGACATGCTGGATTAGGCAGAGCCTCTAGCACGGGTGGACGGTGACTGTAGCTGAGAGATGAGTCAATGATGGAGACCTTGCAATCTACGCCCCCAGCTATATGATGGTGCTGTGATCTACACCAGGACTGGGGACTGGAGTACCTCTGAAGTCCGACGATCGCCCCATACAAGAGGACTGCCTCGGGGACTGACAGCCACAGGGACTGGGGTGATGGTCTTGGTCCCTGGAATAACTTTGCAGCTAGTGCAGCAGCTGGAGCAGAAGGAAGGGTTGGTACCACAGTCCTTGCTGGTAAGCGTGTGCCCCACAGGTCTACGGCACTGCACTGGCAATGCATGGTGTGGCCCGCATTGGCAGGAACCCAGGTCTGGGGATTGCTGCAGGCTCTTATGGACCTGTTTCCTGGTGTCCAATGAGTGTCAGTGCCACAGAGACGAGTGGTGGCGGGATGCTCCCCTGGACTGGGAACAGGCCCAAGGGACAGCGACCTCAGCATAGGTCCCAAAGCTGGTTTCCTGTACTATAGCCAGGGTGGGCGGCATCAGTTTGACCAAGGTATCCTGCGTGGCTTGCCAGGCTCCAGTATAGACAGCGCCTCAGCATGGCCACAGCCCTCACCGCTGTCCAGTGTTGTAGGCCTGGATGGGGCTGTGCTAGACCACCCGGCCCACGTCAGTGGCCAGGACATTGACAGAGGAGACGAGTTACCCAACGAGGGTCATGGCTCTCTTCTCCTCTGCTTATGGAAGAAAAAACAGGGCTATGTAGCACTTTAAAGACTAACAAGATTGTTTATTAGGTGATGAGCTTTCGTGGGCCAGACCCACTTCCTCAGATCAAATAGTGGAAGAAAATAGTCACGACCATATATACCAAAGGATACAATTAAAAAAAATGAACACATATGAAAAGGACAAATCACATTTTGGACAAATCAAACCCCACCTCTAATATCATTAACTCACAGACATTTACCTTCCTTCCCCCCTCCCCCGCATCCCCCTCCTGTTCTGAAATGTGATTTGTCCTTTTCATATGTGTTCTTTTTTTAATTGTATCCTTTGGTATATTGGTTGTAACTATTTTCTTCCACTATTTGATCTGAGGAAGTGGGTCTGGCCCATGAAAGCTCATCACCTAATAAACCATCTCGTTAGTCTTTGAAGTGCTACACAGTCCTGTCTTTTGTTTCAAATTACGGAAGGTGAGAGCCGCCTCTCACGGGTCTTTCAGCCTTCTGAAATGGGGCCGATGTGAGGGACCAATGCTGGCTGGATAAGGGTGTCAAGGGATACTTGGCACCAATGCCATGGCGCTAAGCACCACACAGGAACAGTTCTCGGGTGCTGGGGCCAGCGTTGACTATCAGGATAGTCTGGAGACAGACACTTCATTCCCCGTTAGTTCTGGGCTTGAACAATTTGCAGATATGACACCTCTTACTGACATGTCTTCCTCCAGGCACCAAGCAGCTGCTCTGAGTGTTGCTGATAGGCACAGGACACTTGCAGTGGTCACAGGGTTTAAATCCAGGAGATCACGGCATGTCCCAACTCAGGGCAAAAAGTCCCATCTGGGACCAAGGACTAACTAACTGTGGATAAATCCCTGTAAATCACTCCCATATAACTTTGTATTAAGAGAGATCTCTGTTAAGTGTTCTTATAGAATCTCTGTAACATTTCTCCTATAACCTTGTATTAAGAGAAACTTTCCTTTTTATATATATAGATCTTGTAAGAAAGAATGTCTTTTGAGGGCTCCCCTTTCCTTGATGGTCCTGTTGAAATGAATGAGGTGTGAATGGAGAATGAAAGGGGAGCACCTCCAGCAGCAGTTGCAAGGGTGGAGAAGGTCTGGGAGCCAGACCCAAGACAATACCTGTGAAGTGAGCTCATTAAGAGGACTGGACAGACAGAGGCCTTGGGAGCCAAGCAGCAAGTGCCTGCCCTTGGAAGAACTCTCTTTGAAGCAGCATTAAGAAAGGCTAGTTGATGACTAATTGGCTGCAGGGGAGGGATAAGTAGGAGGCATCTTGCAGAGGGACTCCAGGTTTTCATCTTGTCAAAATGGGAGCATCGATCCGGATCGGCAGAAGCCCGGCTCCACCCCTCGCCCATCTAACTCATCTGGACAGTGCAGTTAGGGGGAGCAACTTTTGGTAACAAGAAGACGGGGAGAGAGAGAGAGTGCATGAGTGTAATGTATTCTATGCATATGATAAATATTGATTGATCTATGTATGTTCAATAAATGTGGCGTGTTGCTTTATCCCTCTGAAAAAGATCCCAGATGCTTCTTTTAAGCCAGCATAATTACAAAGGGAACTACTAGCTAGAACTATTTGCAGGAAGCAAAACAGAGGAATAAATGGGCCGTTCAGCTGAACTATGCAAACAAGCTTGCACTATTCTGCAGAAGGTTCCAGCACCATCACTGGTGGCTAGAAGGAATTGAGTGGGGAGAGGTGCATGTGTGGCACCACTTATACTGCACATGAAGGCACCACTCCAGGGACACCAGGAGCTCTCCCTTATGGGCAGGGCTCGACAATCTATGTAATCTACTCGCCCGTGGTGAGTAGATTACATACCGGAAGAGCTGGGTTCGGGCGATCTTTCCTGCTTATGGGTACTGCTAAGTACAGCCCCACAAATCTGTGGATTTCTGCTTTGTCTGTGGGGATCCACTGCTCATTTTTGTGAATACAGATGCAGATAAAAATTTTGTATCCACACAGGGCTCTACTGTGAGTTTGAGTCCCCCATTCCTGATCCCCTACCTGCCCCAGGAGCCCTGGTGCATGTGATGAGCACACGTACAACCCTAATGTGGAACGCACACCAACAAGCACTCAGAAAAATCAGAGATTCCCCCAGGCATGGGAGCATGGCAGGACACTGAAAAATGGTAACGGGAGAAAAATGAGTGACAGGTCCTTTGAGGTTGTTTCACTGGCTGAGTTGAGAAGGGGACAAGTCAGAGCCTGGGGGTGTGGGGGGGGATGGTGTTAGGTAGAGTCTTGGAGTTAAGGACAAAATGTTCCAACATGATGAGCCAAGGGAGCGGCAGCAAGAGCTTCAGACAGAGTAGTTGGACATTTGACATAGACCTGGCTGGGGCAAAGAGGGTGGAGCTGGGAAGGGACTGGGAAATTTTAGGTTTCTTCCAACTTGACTCATTTAGTTATTTTCACCCCATGTTTCTACTCTCTCGCTAGGTCCTCTTGCCATATTTGTTAGTCCTTCCTGGTATCAGAAACTTCATCAGCTTTAGAATTTTGTGCTGGCACTCATCTCCTGAGTAATTCAAGTCACTCAGGTGCATAACAATGTCCTCCAGGACTTCAAGGAGTCTTCAGCTCTACCAACAACCACAAGACATGCTACATTAATACCAACCCTGGAACTTTCCCTTGCAACAAACCCCGTTGCCACTGTTGGGGCCCTAGGAAATAGGGCCTAGTGCTAAGGCAGACCAAAAAGAAGCTAACAAAGGTTTCTGGGTAGTCCCTGAGCAGAACTGGAGACATGGTTCAAGCGAAGGCGCACCTTACATACTTGCTTAGGTTGCAAAGGTACGATAAGTGAAAAATTGCATTCTTGTACCTGCTGTGAGTGGAACAGCTTGTTTTGAGAACTGATAAACCAACTCCCTATTTCTGTTCTCCCTCGCTGATCTTAACTCCCTGTTTCTGCCTCTGTTTGTTCTTAACTCCCTGTCTCCTTGTTGCCTGGTACTTGTCTTCTGTGATTGATAAGAAAGTTGCTAACGCATTATGAATTGCTTAAGACCACAATGTACGATTGGCCAGATATGCATCAATACTAGAACTTTCTAACTAAAAAAAGGGGGGTGGGTTGCTTGGGTGAATAGTCGCGACGGAACTGTCTTTATAAGCCTACCTGTTATTGGAATTGGGGCTGGTTCTCTTTGGAGATGGGCCGCTCTCTATTGTTGTGTGCACTCTTTAATAAAGAGCTTGTGATTGGATCTTGCTGGTGTTGCCTGTCTCTTTGTGGTCAGACAACGAGCCAAGGCCGTCTGGAATAGCGTCCCCGACAACAAATTTGTCCACATATTTACTCTGGTGATACCATCACTAACCATGTCAATTATACGATCAAGGACACATATTCCTGTTCGTCCAAAAATATAATTATGCCATCATGTGCCAATAGTGTCCTTCTGCTACGTATATTTGACAGACTTCTCAGACACTTCGCCAAAGAATACATGCCCACAAATCAGACATCAGACATCTTCACAAGGAAAAACCTGTCAGTTTCCATTTCAACCTACCTGGACATAGTCTTAACGACCTTACAACATGCATCTTATTTCAACGAGACTTTAACACCAGATTACAGAGAGAAACTTCAGAACTTTCATTCATGCTTAAATTTGACACTTTACAAAAGGGCCTTAGAAAGATGCTAATTACCTTACACATTACAAAGACAGCTTTCCCACTTATCACCCCTGTTAGCCACTCATTGACTTATACACAGCTATTCCCTCCCACCCTCTCCCTAGCTCCACCATCTGTTCTAAATCTGATTTGTCAGTTTAATAATGTGTTCACTTTTTTTCATTGTATTCCTTTGGTATATATGGTCATGCCAGTTCTCTTTCAGAATATGATCTGAGGAAGTGGGTCTGGCCCATGAAAGCTCATCACCTATTAAACCATCTTGTTAGTCTTTAAAGAGCTACATAGTTTTTCCTTTTGTTTTAGCAGGAAAAGACTAACAGGGCTACCTCTCTATTATTATTCCCTGCTTACAGAGAGCTTTGCTTAACTAGCTTTTGGTTTGTTTTTCAAAGAGCAAGTGATTTAGGGGTGGGTCAGAGATCTGCACCTTTCTGGATAATTCCCCAAGTGGCAGCTCCTCTTTTTACCTTGACTGCTGAAGAACTTTGATTTCTGTTTCCAGGAGAAAGCAATTTCAGGAGGGATTCTTCCCAGGAGCTCAATGATACGAGCAACATGATCTGAGGGGAATGGGGGATGGAAGATGGGGAAAAAAGAGAAACGGGTTATTTAGATTTTACTAGGGAGCTGCACTCCCTGCTTGCTATGCTTTGTCTGACACAGCTAGATCGTGGCCTCTCCTCCTACCCATGCCACAACAGGAAGGGGGCTGCTACTCACAGAAAAATCAGAGGGACCACACAAGAGAGAAGAAAAAGGAAGCCCTTCCAAAACCCAACCCTCACTGATGTGGCTTCCAAGTGAATCACCTCACTCCCCTGGTGCTTCAGCCCCAAAATAGGGGGAAGGACTGAGGTTCAAGGCCTCAGGCCAAATTAACTCTTCTGGGACAAGGCTACCAGTGAGAGGGATAGGGATGGAGGGGTGCAGGAGGTGACGGTGTGAGCTCTGGGTGGGAGGTAGGGTGTAGGAGCAGGCTGGGGGCAGGGTGTCTGGCAAGGCAGGGAGAGGAGCAGGAGAAGGCTGGGGGGGAGGGGAAGAGGAGCAGGCTATGGGCAGGAGTGGTCTGGGGGGCAGGGTCTCAGCAGGGAGGTGAGTGGGTGAGTGAGGGGGCAGGGAATGTGGGGTCTCAGCAGAGCAGTGAGGGGGCCAGGGGTGTGGGGCAGGAGCAGGGCAGGGATAGGGTGTTTCTGGCTAGGAAGAAGGGGGCAGGAGTGAACTGGAGGGTTGGGGTCTCGGTGGGGAGGTGAGTGAGGGGGTTGGGAGAGAGGGTGGAGGGCACTTACTGGTCTTCAGCCCCATGTCAGCACCTGGCTCGGCCTTCCGCTGCTTCCATTAGCCGAATTCTGGCCAATGGGAGCACAGAGAAAGGCTCCAGATTGTGTGCCCGCATGCTGCTGTTCCCCCAACCTGGGAGGGAGAGCGTGGGGAGGTTCAGGGCTCTCTCTCCCTCCTGCCTCCCCCCAAACCAGCAGCAGGAAGCCAGTGTAGTGCTCCAACCACATGGGGGAGGAGAGAGGGCATCTTCCCCACACAGAAAAGCTTGGGCCTTTCTCCCTTCCCTGCTCCCTCTGCAGCAGGATGAGCCCAGTCACTGGCTCCTGCTCTGATTCCACCGCCTCAGGTGGTGACTCTGGCTCAGGGCTCTGCAGTGGCCGTGGGCTGCCTTTGGCAGGGCAAGCAGGGGGCGGCGGGTCCTATGTTGCCTCGGGCTTGGCACTGTAGTGCGACAGGTTGGAGAGGGGCTTGAGCACCTGGATCATGAAGTAACTGGGCAAGTGGGCCGATCCGGATCTGCCTGGCCCCAGATCAGCCACTTGCTGAAGGAGTGCTTCTCCTTGGCACTGCCGAGGCCGACTGGCCCGACACTGCTAATCCTGGACAGGGGGGAGGGTCCACTGGTTTCTCCAGTCTCTCCCCTTCCCACCACCCCAGCTGCTGGGGAGGAGGGAAGGGGAAGACGCACAACTGAGGGCGGAGGAGCAGGAGGACAAAACCTTTTCCCGTGAGACACAAAGTGACTTGCTGACATCACTCTGCCATTCCACAGGAACATGTTTTTAAATATATAGAGATGATCTTTTCATCAATGAAGTCACTGAAGATGATAGAATCTTACCATCGTCTCTGGAGAAATATTTCCCAGCCCGGGGCTCAAAAAGGCACTCACCAGTCACCATTTCAAATGCCTGGAAATGCAATAGCCTGTTAATCCACT
Organism: Pelodiscus sinensis; assembly: GCF_049634645.1. NCBI lineage: Eukaryota > Metazoa > Chordata > Testudines > Trionychidae > Pelodiscus > Pelodiscus sinensis. The sequence continues at coordinate 175,008 of NW_027465915.1, forward strand.
CAATGCCACAGTCAGACAGTAAAGAGATTCATGCTTCACCTCTCCCTCCCCTCCCACAGCCAGACCACCATTTTTCATTTTGCCAACACTCCATGACACAGGTAAGGAAACAGCTGGAGACACCTGCATTCCCAGCTGTGCCACCACCAAGATCACTTTCCCCTTTGGCTGGGTAAAACTCTGTGCATCTCTGGCTCAGTGTGACATATGTTAGGTTCCATGTGTAGAGTACTAATTGCCTTGTAATCAACAAGATAATTAAGAGGAGTTTATCTGCAGTACAACTTTAGACTGAAGTTGGTTATGTGCAGAGGGCTTATTTTTTAAACATGCCTTCCTCAGACAAGACCTGTCTTATTCCCAAGTGCAGCAAGAGAAACAGCCATTCATACAGGGCTCCTGATGTGCCATTCATGTTCCCAGCTACAGTCACTGACGTCACCAGTATCCCCTGGGCTGAGCATCCCTACCAGGCAGGCCGTGCTCCAGACATCTGCTGGAGTGCTGTACTCTAACCCAAGAAGCACCTCCAGGGCTCGGTAGGGCTGAGTCTGGATCTCCTTGGCCAGTGGCTTGTACTGAAACAGAAAGGACAGACTGGTGTGAGTGGTTCGCAATTGATTAAAAGCAAAGAAAATCACAGCTAAGTCCAGGACACATGGGGCTGAGACACCAGGGATCGGGAGGGTGCAACTCGTGTCTCACTGCGGTTCTAGGTGTGGCCCACGAGACATTTTGTTTGCTGTTGCCCGAGCGCAGGATCGCTGTCAGCCGACGGTCGCCTGTCTGGCTACAATCGCCAGATTCTGCTGGTTTCTGGCCATGTCGGTTTTTTTCCTACCACTATTAGTCAAGTGACACACATATAAAGCCACGGCATGTGAAGTGAGGTGCTGCTCATTGCACATAACAGAGCCATGCGCTCCCTCTACAGCCAATCACAGCACTGCTGCAGTTCAATCGGCACAGCCTGCAAATTTTAGGTGCACAAGCAGAGTCAACAAAACTAGCCCAGGAGACAAGATGGTTACTTCCCTGTAACTGTTGTTCTTTGAGAGTCCATTCGAATGAGGTGTGCGTGCGCTGCGTGCATGGGTTCCGGAGCGCTTTTCCCCAGCGGTACCCATCAGGCCGGCAGGTGCTCCCCCTCCTTAGTTCCTTCTTGCCGGAGACTCCGACGAAGGGGAGGTGGGGGGGAATCAAATGGACATGAGCAACACATCTTGAAGAGCAAGAGTTACAGGTAAGTAACCTTTTCTTCTTCTTTGAGTGATTGCTCATGTGCATTCGAATGAGGTGACTCCCAAGCTGAAACCTTACAGGGGCGGGGGCGGAGATACACTCCTAAGCAACACAACTCAATGGTTGTAACCAAACCAATCATACCTGTTATTTAACACAACAAAGTAACTCATCTGAGGTATGTGTCATTTCAAAATATATTCACTCTCTTTTTCTTTTCTTAAGGTTTACAGAACTGAACTGAGAACTGCGGAGCCCAAAGTAGCATCACTCCTGGCCTGCTGGGTAATCGCATAGTGCGCCATAAACGTACCAACAGAGGACCACGTGGCTGCTCTACAGATTTCAACTATTGGGCCCTGTGCCACAGAGGCTGCTCTAGTGGAGTGTGCCTTAACATGGGGTGGCTCCCTGTGCACCAGACTAGAACCCTCCCGTATACACGAAGAACTCCAAGAGGACAGCCTTTGGGCCGATACTGGCAAGCCCTTCATTCTTTCTGCAAAAGAAATAAACAACTGAGATGATTTGCAGAAGTGCCTCATTCTGTCTGTGTAAAAGGCGAACACCCTTTTTGCATCCAATGAATGGAAAGCCTGCTCCTTAGGGGAGAGGTGGGGCTTTGGAAAGAAAACAGGTAAATGTGGAACGAGGAGACTACCTTAGGGAGGAAGGCTGGGTGTGGACACAGCCTGACCCTATCCGCGGAGAACACCAAATACGGGAGATTGACCGTCAAAGCGCTGCGCCGAGGTTACAGTTATTCTGAAGGCCACCTTAAGCAATAGGTACTTAAGCGAGCTCATGGCCAAGGGCTCAAACGGGGGAGACATAAGCACAGTAAGCACCAGATTAAGATCCCACTGAGGCACAGGTGCCCTCACATGTGGAAACAAACCCTTGAGTAACCTCTTAATGAGATGGTTGGTAAAAAGGGATCTGCCACCAACCCCAAGGTGGAAGGCCGACATGGCTGCCAAATTGACCCTGACTGAAAAGGTAGCTAGGCCTGCTTGATGCAGCTCAAAGAGGTAATCAAGGGTAACCGGTACCGGGGCCGAACAAGGGTCTAGCTCCCTGCCCATAAGGAAAACCTCTTCCATTTGGCTGTGTACGATTACCTGGTAGCCGGCTTTCTGCTCCCCAGCAGAACCACCTACACGCCCTCCAAACAAGCAAGCTCTGGCTCTGTCAACCATGGATAAGCCAGGCTATGAGGTGGAGGGACCTGACATTTGGGTGGTACAGGAGACCTCCGTCCCAGGCTTGAATGACCAGGTCCTGACTGGGTGGGAGAGGCTGCGGCTGGTCCCGCACCATCTGCAGCATCATAGGATACCAGAACTGCCTGGGCCAGTCCGGGGCAATCAGGATGACCTGGGTCCTGAACTGCTTGGTCTTGGCTAGGACCCTGGGAACAGTGGGAAATGGGGGGAATGTGTACAGCAGGCCCCAAGGCCAATCAATGACCAGGGCATCCCCTCTGGACCCTGTCCTTAGGCCCAGGAACGAGAAATAATGGGGGCACTTCTGTTCACTTCCGTAGTGAACAGGTCCACCTGGGGATGACTCCACCTCCAGAAGAGATGTAAAAGGACAGTATCCTTCAGGCGCCATTCGTGGGCTCTGAAGGATAGGCTCAGCGTGTCCGCCAGCGTATTCTTGTGGCCTGGCAGATACGCCGCCTGGAGGTGAATGTAGTGGGCTATGCAGAACTCCCAAAGGAGAATAGCTTCCTGACAAAGGAGAGGAGCGAACCCCCCTGTCTGTTTATATAGAACATGGCTGCCGTGTTGTCCAGCAGCACCGACACTGATTTCCCTGAGAGAGGAGCTAGGAAGACCTTGCACACCCTCCTGACAGCCCTCAATTCCCTGACGTTGATATGCAAGTCCCTCTCGCGAGGGGCCCACAAGCCCCGTGTCCTGAGGTGCACCTAATGCACGCCCCACCCCTCGTCTGAGGCATCGGTTATCAGTCTGACCGAGGGGACCTTGGCCAGGAAGGGAATCCCTTTGCACACTTCCTCCTCTCAAGACCACCACTGCAAGGAGTCTGCCACCTCCTGTGGCAACAACAGGATGGAGTCCCAGTGAGCTCTGGCCTAGTTGAAAGACCTCACCAGCCAGGCTTGTAGGGGTCTAAGCTTCAACCTGGCATGGTGAACGACATGTGTGCAGGCCTCCATATGTCTGAGAAGCTTCACGCAGGTCCGAACCACTGTAAGTGGAGACAGCGTAAGCTCATGCACCATGGTCGCCATAGTTTGGAATCTGGCCATGGGGAGGTAGGCCCTTCCCCTTCTGACATCCATGTAAGCTCCCACAAATTCTATGTCCTGAGAAAGAGTCAACAGAGATTTCTCCTCGTTTATCAGTGGCCCGAGCTCCCCGAAGAGGGATCTTGTAAATGTTATGTGGGCTAGCACCCGATCCTCGGAGCGGCCCTGGATGAGCCAGTTGTCCAGGTATGGAAAAACTTGGACTCCATGCCTTCTGAGGAATACTGCCACCACCGCCATACATTTTGTAAACACTCTGGGACAGTGGAGAGACCGAAGGGAAGCACCGTGAACTGGAAGTGGTTCTGAGCCACCACAAACCGGAGGAACCTTTGGTGACCTGGCCGTATGGCCACATGAAAATAGGCGAGAGTGAGAGGACCTCCTGCTGGAGAAGGACCTTGTGAGATGGGTCCCTGAAGAGGGACTGGGAGGGAGGGAAGGAGGGAAGGGAGCAGATCCAGAAAAGGGATGGAGTAACCCATCCTTACCAGGCCTAGCACCCACTTGTTGGAAGCGATGCGGGCCCAAGTTCGGGAAAAATGGGACAGCTTGTCCCCAGAGGAAGGGGTGATAATGGAGGCTGGTAAAGGGTCCTTGGGTGCTCCTTCAAAATGGCTGTTTAGCCATTTAAACCTCATTTTTGGAGGAATACAGGATCTGTCGCAAAAGGGTTTATTTTTGACAGAACTGTGTCTAGACTGCTGGGTTTTTTCGAAAAAGCTCCATTTTGCCAAAAAGTGGTGGCCATGTTTATGCTAATGAATCACAGGATATTTAAATCCCTGCTTCATTAGCAATTTCAACATTCTTGATTTGCATCCCTCTGCCGACAGAGGGATGCAGCCTAGATGTAGCCTAGGGGAGTCTGGGCACGGAGATTGAGGGCGGTGACTGCCATGGGTCTTGCGGCCAGGCGCTCTGCCCCCAGCCTCCTTCCTCCTCTGTGGTGCCGGGGACTGAGACCGGTGCCTCAGTACTGAGGTCCTCGGTGCCGCAGTATGGGCAAGTCCCGGCTCAGTGACCCACACCGACGCCAGTGCACTGCAACCTTGAGGGATGGCGCCGGTTGGAGAGCCGACTCCATAAGCAATAGTTTTAAACGAGAATATCTCTCTCGCTTAGTGCAAGGCTTAAAACTCCTGCAGATCTTACAGGAGTCAGTGAGATGAGACTCTCCCAGACACTTTAGACAAGAGTCATGAGGGTCTCCTCTTGGCATTAGCTTAGTGCAGGACGCACAGGGTTTAAAGCCGTGCGGGCCTGGCATCCCCCTCCCCCGGAGGGGAGAGGTAAACTGAAAACTAGCTAACAACTTGAAACTATGACTGGAACACCAAGAAAACTGCCAATGAGTGTACAACTAACTCTCGCTGGGCTCTGTTACGAGAACAAAGAAGCTCCAACAACTGTCATGGGCGGTAAGAAGGAACTGAGGAGGGGGAGTGCCGGCAGGGGTACTTATGCTCCGCTATAGTGGCACCACTCCGGGGGGTGGGGCAACCTGCCAGCCCGATAGGTACCACTGGGGGAAAAACACTCTGGAAACCGTGCATGCGGCGCGCACACACACACACACACACACACACACACACACACACCTTATTCGCATGCACTTGAGCAATTACTCGAAGAAGAACGTCTTGGTTCTGACCATCCTGCAGCCCAGTGGGATGAAGGAGGCTGCCCATGCAGCCCCTTCGCTAGCCTGGGCTGCCCACCTCTGCCGTGGCTGGTGCACGCTGAATGCACATACCCAATCTTATGCAAGGCACACAGGTCAACACACTGAGCCCCACCAACAGTCTCTTCATGCTCAGACACTCCTGCCAGACTGACCGTGTCTGGCATTTTGAGCTGCAGACACTAATTGTGTGCACACACACTCTTGTGCAAAGCATGCAACATGGCTCAGAGTCCAGAGTTCAGCCTGGAGCTAGGAGGGCAGAAGGCCACACACATTGCAAGTAGAAAGCAAAGCCCCTTTCACAGTCCCTAGTGCAATGCAACTTCTCAGGAGATGGGCAAACGCTAAAAGAGTCGGAAAAGAGGGGACAGGCTCCTGCATCATGGGGTGAGAGGTGGACCTGACTCACAGTCCAGCAAGCACTGCCCAGGTCAGCAATTTTCACTCCCATTTTCATTATACTGCAACGAGCTGACTGACTGGCAAGAATTCCTGCATGAAAAACCCAGAGAAATCAACTTGAATTCACAACTTCACTAGACACTAAAAATCACAGTATTCAGACAGACCCTGGATTTATGGCTTATTGCAACCAGGCTGGTGCCCTATGCAGCCCAGCACTGGTCCCCCCCATGGCACAGCAGCTATTCCATGGGCCACGGGGGGAGGCTGCAGAGGTCCAGGAGAATTGGCAGCCCTGGAGTCAGGCAGGAAGGGAGGCTCATGGGCAGCCTCAGGGCATCAGGTGGGAGGCGCAGGGGCAGCAAGTGGTGCAATCACAGGCTAGGGAACTCAAAGGACCCGTGAGCAGCTGCACAGCTGGCAGGAGACAAACGGCACGTTGAAGGGGAAACTCGTTTCTCTCCGATGGCAGTGGTGAGCGGGACTGAGTGCACCTTATGGTGCTAGATGGTGGTTGCTAGGGGCTGCCAGAGCTGGCACAGCACTGAGCCCTTGGGTGGGTGGGGTGACAACCAGGGGATGGGGGCTGCCGGAGCCCATACGCAACACATGACTGCATAGGGCACCATGACTTTTGGGACAATTTAGCAGCAGCTTGGGCCAGAGCCCTGGCTCCCTTTGAATTACTGATGGAGCACTAGAGCGCTGCTCTGCACAGCTCTAAGGGCTGGGGGTTGGCTTCATCATCAGGAGCTATTGCAGCTGCAACAATCTGCACTGAAAGCCCTGTTAATCCTCGACAAAACCCCAGCCATCCAATTATCCTTCACCACATGCACCCTGGCATCACAGTGGTGCTTCTGTCCCCGCCCCCCAACACCACCCCATTGCTGCAACCCATGCACCAGGGGGAAATTGCATCCTACAAGGTCTCCTATCTCAGGGGTGCATTTGCTCACGCCCTCAAGGCAACTGAGAAGCAGGTGGACAACTTTGAAGGGAATTCTGGAACACTTATTATGCAATTAACACCATTGGTGAGGCACAGAATGAGGTGAACGGTTTTTGAAAAAAATTCTGTCCTGACTTTGTGTCTGATTTCCAAGGATTCAGACACTGCTACAGAGGTGACCCAAGCACTTGCAGAGACAGGTAACAAACTTAACTTAGATGTTGCATCAGAGGCTGATGAGGAGTTGCTGGCATCCCATTGTGAGGAATTAACTAATGAGGATCTCAATGAATTGGAAAAAGCAGGTGACAGAGGAAGAAGACGATGTGCCCACTACTGAGACTTCTGCTCGTGAAGCCTTGACAAAGAGTTGCTGAGGCATTTCAATATTTGTAAGTTGCCATATCTTTCTTTGAGGAACATGACACCAAAACTGAACATCATGCATCTGTGAATAGGAGCATCCCCAGTACCGCTGCTCCAAAGAAATTTACAAGGAGAAAAGTAGAACATCTGTTGAAACTTCCTTGGACACTTTCTTTTAAGACTGCAGAGAAACCTGTAGCCGAGACTTTAGAGGAGCCCCCTGCCAAGAGCCCTTCAAAAAGTTCTGTAAAGTCAAAGCATGTGTGATTTATATGTTTACTTGCATACACTTTGCCAAATACACACACTGATGTTGCTACATTAGTCTTTATAATTTGTTTATTACAAAAAAAAATCTGGGTTATTATGGTGAAAATAGTGTAACAAGCCTCGGTTCAGGAATCAGTGCCCACCTTCTCACAGAATCCTAGAAACCCAGAATTCTAGAAATGGATTGGAAATCGAGAGAGCATCAAGTCCAGTCCCCTGCCCTCATGGCAGGACCAAGCACCATCTAGATCATCCCTGATAGACATCGATCTAACCTGCTCTTAAGGATCTCCAGTGATGGAGATTCTACAATCTCCCAGGTAATTTATTCCAGTTTTTAACCACTCTGACAGGAAGTTTTTCCTGATGGCCCAACCTAAACCTTCCTTGCTGCAATTTAAGCCCATCACGTCCCCCTGTCAGTCTTAAGAACATAAGAATGGACATGCTGAGTCAGACCAAAGGTCCATCTAGCCCAGTGTCCTGTCTTCCAACAGTGGCCAATGCCAGATACCCCAAAGGGAGGAATCACAACAGGTAATCCTCACGTGATTCCTCCCCCGGCACCCACTTCCAGAGAAACAGACGCTAGGAACACCATTTCTACCCATACTGGCTAATAGCCATTGATGGACCTAACCTCCATTAATCAATTTCTCTCTTTTTTGAACCCTGTTAAAGTTCTAGCCTTCACCGCATCCTCTGGCAAAGAGTTCCACAGGTTGACTCTGCACTGAGTGAAGAAAAACTTCCTTTTGTTTGCTTTAAACCTGCTGCCTGTTAATTTTGCTTGGTGACCCCAAGTTCTTTTATTGTGAGAATAAGTAAATAACTTTTTCTTATTCACTTTCTCCACACCACTCATGATTTTACAGACATCTATCATATGCCCCTCAGTCTCCCCTTTTCTAAGCTGAAAAGTCCACTTTTTTTAATCTCTCTTCAGATAGGACCCATTCCAAACCCCTAATCATTTAAGTTGCCCTTTTCTGAACCTTTTCCAATGCCAATATTTATTTTTTTAGATGAGGTGACCACATCTATATGTAGTATTCAAGATGTAGGTGTATCATGGTTTTATATAGAGGCAGTAAGATATTTTCTGTTTTATTCTCTATCCCCTTTTTTAATGGCTCCTAACATTCTGTTTGCTTTTTTCACTACTGCTGCACACAGAATGGATGTTTTCAGAGAACTGTCCACAATGACTCCAAGATCTCTCTCTTGAGTAGCTATAGTCAAATGAGTCCCAATCATATGGTACATATAGTTGGGATTATGTTTTCCAAAGTGCATTACTTTACATTTATCAACATTAAATTTCATTTGCCAGTTTCTTGCCCAATCACTTAGCTTGGTGAGATCTTTTTGAAGCTCTTCACAGTCTGCTTTGGTCTTAACTATCTTGAGCAGTTTGGTATCATCTGCAAATTTTGCCACCTCACTGTTTACTCCTTTTGCTAGGTCATTTATAAATAAGTTGAATAGGATGGGTCTCAGGACAGACCCTTGGGGGACCCCACTAACTAGTTACCGCTCTCCACGTGGAAAACTTACCATTTATTCCTACCCTTTGTTTCCTGTCTTTTAACCAGTTATCAGTCCATGAAAGGATCTTCCCTCTTATCCCATGACAACTTACTTTACTTAAGAGCCTTTGGTGAGGGACCTTGTCAAAAGCTTTCTGGAAATCTAGAGTATACTACATCCACGGGACCCCCCTTGTCCACATATCTTTGACCCCCTCAAAGAACTCTCGCAGATTAGTAAAGCATGATTTCCCTTTACAGAAACTATGTTGACTTCCCCCCAACAAATTATATTCATCCATGTGTCTGACAATTTTATCCTTTATTATAGTTTCAACTAAGTTGTAACAGCGGTAGAGGTAGTTGATGTCTCCCCAGTGCTGGGCTCCAGCACCACAGACAGTGCAGCACCAGAGACCCCAGCGCCGGGGGTGATGGGAAGTAACGGAAGCTCCCGCCCGTTAAGAGCTGCCAATGGCCGGGCAGACGGTCACACCCTGGAGCAACTCAGAGGCAGGGAGAAGGGAAATCAGTCGGTCAGAAGGAGAGGACAGTTATTGTCCTTCCAGAACATGGTGATTCCCCCTTTGAGGCAGCCGGGGTCAACCCCAAAGCCTCCACCTCCAGAGAGAGGAAGGTGAGCCTGTTGCCAGGTGGTGGCCCTGAGCAGCAGGGTCAGCGGCTGCCTCCTCAGCGGAGGTGGGGATGGACGGAGCATTTTCCACAGAAACTACCCCATTCACAGATCCCGGGAGGGAGGTGGTTACCCCTCCCACAACAGCTGCGGTCACCTCAACTGCCCCATGGCGCTGTGAAGCATCCAGGGGCTCAGAGGGAGGGATGGCTCCAGCATCCACCCTCATAGGTGCAGGGAGGTTGTCCTCCCACTCAGTGGGCAGGGTGGAATGCTGGGCACGTTTGCAGTGACTCCCCGTGACAAGCTCCTAGCTCTTGGAGGAAGAGTGCTGGGCCCGAATGGGGGAAGAGCCAGGGGATAAGGGTAGCGGTGGGAGGGCGAGGGAAGATGGGGGCCAGACAATAGGTGCAAGGGAGACCTCCCCCTGAGGTAGGCCCCTTCCGAGTCCCGTCGCTGACTCCGCTGCCCTCTCCTCCGCGGGCTCGGCCTTGCCGCTTTTGGTGGTGGCAGCAGCACCCATGCGCTCGTCTGGGCCCTGCAGAGCCTGAGCGGGACTGACAACGGTCATGGTTGGAGGAGGAGCAACCCCAGAGTCCAGACCATCAGGTCCACTGGCAATGGTGGGGCCGGTGCACTCCCGGGCTCCTCTCTGAGCCGGGCCAGGGGGCAGTCCCTTTGGACGTGACCATCGCTCGACAGAGAAAACACCGGGCCTCCCCCATGGTGTAGTACACCCGGTACAGGGCCCCTTGATGGGGCACCAGAAATGACCCTTCTAGGGCTTCTCCACCACATACTGCTGGCAGTAGTTGGATTTATACCTGCCGGCTAAAGGAAAGGACGTGGAGGAGGGTAGGGTCCTTGCAGCCCAAAGGAAGGGACTTAGGACTAACAAAGGGCTCCCCAGGGTGGAGAGGAAAGGCAGTAGGGTGGCATTGGGGAGGAAAGGAGGGAAAAACCACCTATACGCCCAGGTCCTCCAAAGGCTTGAGGGGAACGTGGACTTCCCCCACTACCAAACCCCTCTCCACCACTTTCTGGGTGGCAGCCTCGGACGCCAGAAAGAATACCACCTTCCCAAACATCCTAGAGGCTGCCACCACGTGTGCCAAGGCCTGCACATAGGTCTCCATTTGGGGCAAGGCCGACACATGGAGACAACGCACCCCGTGCCTCCTGGTCAGGGTGGGAAAGTGGCTGCAGCTGCCGGAGATGGAATTCCGGGAGGCAGCTTGGGAGGAGGCAGGCGGGGGGTGGGAGGGTGGTGGCTACCTGGGCGTATGACCTGGGGGCTAGGACACCATCACCCCAGAGCTGGTGGAAGGAACAGGGGAGCAGAAAGGAGGGGCCGCAGCCGGGGAGTGAGCCCTCGCCACAGGAGGTTTTGCCTTCTGGGCAGGGCTCTTGCCCTTTTTGGTCCCCTGGCCCTTCAGGGGGGCCTTCTTAATGGTGACTGGAGGCGCTGCAGCAGGAGCGGTCGAGGCCCCAGGGTCCCCTTCCGCGTCTACCATCTCCACTGTAATGACAGGGGCAGGACTGGATTACCCAATAGGCAGACTAAGCACGTGCTTAGGGCACCAGCATTAGACACAGCTGGGGAAAGGGAACCCATGTGCCCACAGGTGCCTGAGCAGCAGGCCCACAGCACCTGCTGCAGGGCCCAGCAGAGCAGAGGAGGGGCGGGGTGGCGAGCAGTGGGGCCAAGAATGGAGCAAGGCCCCTGCAGCAACTGGGCTTGGGGAGGGAGCAGCAGCAGCAAGCAGGGGCAGGAGAATCAGGGGGAGGGGAACCACCCCCAGCACCCCACAAGACCCGCACTAGCCCCCACCCAGGGGTCTTGATGGAAAGGCCCCTTAATTCCCCCCCCAACACAGGGCAGGCTGTGGGGAGAGAGAACCCCAGGGGCTGCCCTAAAGCAGCCCCCTTACCGCCTCTGCCTCAGGGAAAGCAGCAGCAGGAATGGTGGAGTTCAGGCCTTCTTCACTTCAGGGAGAGCAACGGCAGGAGGACTGGTGGAGTTGACGCCACAGCAACAAAGAAAGGGTCACAGACACCCACCGAAAGGAGTAAGTGGGATCTTTCCTCCTCCCCTACCCAGAGCCCCACCCACCCCTGCACACTCAACAGCAAGCTGAGGTAATGGGGGGGAGATGACGCCACTTGCAAGAAAGGCAGGTGGAAAAATGAGAAGCTTGGCCCAAAATAACAAGTGTAGCGGAGGCCTGCCTTCCTTCCTGCCCACCACAACAGCCTCCACAAAGGAGAGGAGGAATGCAGGAGAAAATGCAGCACCCCAAAAGCAGGGAGCTACTGAGGCCTCATGCTAGGCAGATACGCAGGGCGTTGGGTTTGCAGTTTTATGTTCCCAGTATAGGCTGCCAGAGACTGCTGCTCAGCAGTTCAACACCTGAAGCCCCTATGTCATCAGCCTGAAGGGAAGGTTAATCAGAACACCTGAGGCCAGTTAAGACTGACAAGTGCACCACAACTAATCCTACCTCAGGCAAGGCAGGGGGAAGGAGTGGTGGGACAGACTAGAGGAGAAGTGAAGAACAGAGCAGCCTAGCACACGAGACTGACCTTAGGTAGCCTGCAACAAAGCCTGACCCAAGGCATTGGGAGGAGGTACTCAGGAGAGGTTGGGGAAGTGGCCCAGGGAGGGGCCGCTGTTCCGTGGGGCAAGAGCCAAGCCGCGCAACCCACTCAGGTCTATTCCCCCCACCCCCATTGGGCTGTTGGCTAGAACCTGGAGAAAGTGAATGGGATTAGGTTTCCCGCCAACCTCCTCCTGTCTGCTGGGCTGCCTGCAAGAAACAGGGAGAAAGTAGGAATAAGAAATCCTCCAGAAAAGGCTTTATTTTCCGGAGAATAACATCTAGACTGGCGCTTTTCTCCGGCTTTTCTCCAAGCCGGAAAAAAGCGGCAGCCATGTAAATGCAAATCCCCTGCGGAATTTGCAATTGCGATGTGCTACATTAGCATCTCTTTTCCGGAAGGGATGCCAGTGTAGACACAGCCTATGACATTATGGTCACTATTTCCAAGCGATCCAGTTATATTTACCTCTTGGACCAGATCCTGCACTCCACTTAGGACTAAATCAAGAATAGCCTCTTCCCTTGTGGGTTCCAGAACACCAGCTGCTCCGAGAAGCAGTCATTTAACCTATCAAGAAATTTTATGTCTGCATCGTGTCCTGAGGTGACATGTACCCAGTCAATATGGGGATAGCTGAAATCCCCCACTATTATTGAGTTTTTTAATTTGATAGCCTCTCTAATCTCCCTTCCCATTTCATAGTTACTATCACTGTCCAGATCAGGTGGTCGATAATATATGTCTAGTACTATACTCTTATTACTGGAGGATGGAATTACTATCCATAGAGGCTACATCTATGGCATGATTTTCTGCAAATGCTTTTAATGGAAAAGTTTTCAGTTAAAAGCATTTGCGGAAAAGAGCATCTAGATTGGCACGGACGCTTCTCCACAAAAGCACTTTTTGCAGAAAAGCATCCGTGCCAATCTAGATGCGCTTTTGCGCAAAACAAATCTGAGCTATCTACACTGGCCCTTTTGCACAAAAGGACTTTTGCCCGAATGGGAGCAGCACAGTATTTCCGCAAGAAACACTGATTTCTTACATGAGATCGGCAGTGTTCTTGCGGAAATTCAAGTGGCCAGTGTCGACAGCTGGCAAGTTTTTCTGAAAAAGCAATTGCTTTTGCAGAAAAACTTGCCAGTCTATAGACAGCCAGAGAGTCTATGGAACATTTTGGCTCATTTAAGATTTTTACTTTATTTGATGCTGCATTTTCTTTCACGTATAGTGCCACTCCCCCACCAGTACGACCTGCTCTGTCCTTCCGATATATTTCATACCCTGGTATAACTGTGTCCCATTGATTGTCCTCATTCCACCAAGTTTCCATGATGCCTGTTATATCAATATCCTCCTTTAAAACTAGGTACTCTAGTTCATCCATTTTACTATTTAGACTTCTAGCATTTGCATATAAGCACTTTAATAATTTGTCACTATTTATTGGTCTGCCATTTCCTGATGTTAAACTCTTTTTCATTTGATTGTGTCTCATTTGATCTGACTCATACTTCCATCCTCTCCTCCTGACTAGAACATAGAGCATCTCTATTAATAGAACCTCCCCTAATAGATGTCTCTGTCTGATCCACGGGCTTCTCCACATCTGTCAGCTTTCCCCCAGTCCTTAGTTTAAAAACTGTTCTACGACCTTTTCAATGTTAAGTGCCAACAATCTGGTTCCATTTTGGTTTAGAAGGAGCCAATCCTTCCTGTATAGGCTCCCGTATCCCAAAAGTTTCCCCAGTTCCTAATAAATCTACACCCCTTCTTCCCTACACCATCGTCTCATCCATTCATTGAGACTCTGAAGCTCTGGCTGCCTATCTGGCCCTATGCGTGGAACTGGAAGCATGTCAGAGAATGCTACTATAAAGGTCCTGGATTTCAATCTCTTTCCTAGCAGCCTAAATTTGGCCTGCGGAACCTCTCTCCTACCCTTCCCCATGTCATTGGTATCTACATGTACCACGACCACTGGCTCCTCCGCAGCACTACACATAAGACTATCTAGATGTTTCGAGAGATCCGCAACCTTTGCATAAGGGAGGCAAGTCACCATACGGTTCTCCTGGTCATCACAAACCCAGCTCTCTATGTTTCTAATGGTCAAATCCCCCATTACTAACACCTGGCTTTTCCTAAAGAGTGGTGTTCCCGCCCCCGGAGATGTATCCTCAGTGCGAGAGGGTACAACAACATCCTCTGGAGGAGGCTCCCAACTACGGGATTGTTTCCTTCTGCTCCAGTTGAATCTTCTCCTTCCCTGAGCCTTTCATCCTCCTTAACAGTACAGGGGCTGTCTGATTGGAGGTGGGACAATTCTACAGTGTCCCGGAAAGCCTCATCTACTTACTTCTCGGCCTTCCTTAGCTCCTCCAATTCAGCCACCCTGGCCTCCAAAGCTCATACACGGTCTCTGAGGGCCAGGAGCATCTTGCACCAAATGCACACATACGCCACCTGTCCATAGGGCAGGTAATCAGACATGCTACACTGAGTGCAATAAACAGGATAGTCCCCGCTCTGCTGCTAAGCTTCTGCCTGCATTCTCTCCTACAGCTACTTAGGTTATTGAGAGGGTTTGTATTTAAATCAGGAAGTTTTGTTTTTATTTTAGTTTAAAAGTTTTAAAGAATGGCAAGAGTACCTCAACCCCTTCCAACTCCCTCTCAAAACTCCCTGTTAGCTGCCCCTGGTTGCTTACTCATGGGCTTTATAAAGCCCTGGCCTTCCTGATAGCCCCGTCCCCTGGCTAAGGCTCAACCAATGAACAGAGTCTAGATTTCAAATCCTCCTTAAGAAGCTCACAGCTTCCAACTACCAGCCAAAGCACAGGGCCCTTCAAACAAACAGCTCAGCACTCAAATCTCCAAACAAACAGACAGACAAACACAAACTCAGCCCACAGTTTATTTCAGGCAACTAGCAATCAACTCCAAAACACAAACACAAACTTATTTCAAGGGTCCTGTATTTCCTCCTTCTTCTCCTGGAGAACTCCCTCTCGAAACTCCCTAGTAGCTTCTCTTTTCTAAACTAAATAAGCCCAGTTATTCCAGTCTTCCCTCATAGGTCTTCAAGACTTTTAATAATTTTTGTTGCTCTGCTCTGGACCTTCTCCATAACTTTATTGAAATGTGGAGCCCAGAATTGAATACAGTATTCCTGTTGAGGCCTAATCAATGCAGAGTAGAGCGGAAGAATGACTTCTCGTGTTTTGCTCACCACACTCCTGTCATTGCAGCCCAAAATCATGTTTGGGTTTTTTTGCAACAGTGGTGATTGGTGATTTATATTTACTTTGTGGTCCACTATGACCCCATGAGCCCTTTCTGCAGTACTCCTTCCTAGACAGTTGCTTCCCATTCCTTATGTGCGAAACTGATTGTTCCTTCCTAAATGGAGCAGTTTGCATGTGTCCTTAGTGAATTTCATCCTATTTACCTCAGACCATTTCTCCAGTTTGTCCAGATCATTTTGAAGTATGACTCTATCCTCCAAAGCACTTGTAACCTCTCCCAGCTTGGTATCATCTGCAAACTTAATAAGCGTACTCTCTATGCCAATATCTAAATAATTGATGAAGATATTGAACAGAACTAGTTCCAAAACTCATCCCTGTGGAACTCCACTTGTTATGCCCTTCCTGCAGGACTGTGAACCATTGAGGATTACTCTCTGAGAGCAGTTATCCAAACATTATGCACCCAACTTATAGTAGCCCCATCTACGTTGTATTTCCCTAGTTTAATGATAAGAAGGTCATGTGAGTTGGTATCAAATGCCTTACTAAAGTCTAATTATAGCACATCTGCTGCTTTCCCCTATCCACATAACTTGTTAGCCTATCAAAGAAAGCTATCAGATTGGTTTGACATAGTTTATTCTCGACACAAATGTGCTGTTTGCTACTTATCTCATTATTATTTTCCAGATGTTTGCAGATGGATTCCTCAATTATTTGCTCCATTAATCTTTTCTGGCACAGAAGTTAAGCTGACTGGTCTGTAGTTTCCTGCATTGTTCTTATTTCCCTTTTTATAAATGGACACTAGATTTGCCTTTTCTAGTATTCTGGAATTTCTCGCATCTTCCATGACTTTTCAAATATGACAGCTAATGGCTCAGATCTCCTCAACCAACACCTTGAGTATTCTAGGATGCATTTTATCAGGCCCAGGTGACTTCAAGATATCTAATTTTTCTAAGTAATTTTCTAAGTAATTAGGCATCCACCAACTTTCTTGATGAAAACCATCACAAAGAAGTAGTTAAGCACCTCTGTCATTTCCACATTTTCTGTTATTGTTTTTTCATCTTCACTGAACAATGAACTTACCCTGTCCTTGGTCTTTCTTTTGCTTCTAATATATTTGTAGAATATTTTCTTCTTACTCTAGCTAGATTAAGATCCTTTTGTGCCTTCACTTTTCTAATTTTTCTGCTACAGACTTGTGTTATTTATTTATATTAATCATTTATACTTTGACCCAGTTTCTACTGTTTATAGGACTCTTATTTAAAGATCATTCAAGATTTCTTGGTTAAGCAGGGTGGTCTCTTGCCGTACTTCCTGTCTTTCATACACAGTGGAATGGTGTGCTCTTGTGCCTTTAATAATGTCCCTTTGAAAAACTGCCAGCTCTCTTTAATTGTTTTCCTCTTAGTCTTGCTTCCCATGGGGCCTTACCAACCAGCTCCCTTAGTTTACTAGTTTCTGCCTTCTTGAAATTAACTGTCTTTATTTTACTGTTCTCTCTTCTACCATTCCTTTGAACCATGAACTCTGCCATTTCATGGTTACTTTCACCCACGCTGCCTTCCACTTTCAAATTCTCAACCAGTTCCTCCCTATTTTCTAAAATCAAACCGAGAACAACTTCTGCTCTAGTAGCTTTCTCCAGCTTCTGAAGTAAAAAAATTGCCTCCAATGCAGTCCAAGAACATGTTGGATAATCTGTGCCCTGCTCTTGGTTTCCCAACAGATGTTTAGGTGGTTAAAATCCTCCATCACCACTAAGTTCTGTGCTTTGGATGATTTTGTTAGTTGTTTTAAAAAAAGCCTCATTCACCTCTTCTTCCTGGTTAGGTGCTCTATAATAGACCCCTAACATGATATTACCTAGGTATTATACCACTGATTCCAATAGGAAAAGCAGTTTTAATTTAAAACATTTTGACTTACAA
This sequence comes from Pelodiscus sinensis, assembly GCF_049634645.1. NCBI lineage: Eukaryota > Metazoa > Chordata > Testudines > Trionychidae > Pelodiscus > Pelodiscus sinensis. The sequence goes on from NW_027465915.1 coordinate 192,168, forward strand.
CACAGTTCTAAGGAACACATTATAGTGTAAGGCTATAAGTGCTCAGAAGCAATGGAAATGTATCAGCAAAGTCTCATTTTCCAGTTGTTCCTACACACACATCAATCTGCAGCAGCGTTTCTATGCACAAACAAACCTAGACTGGGGCATGAGTGGTTGGTATATGAGTAGGGCTCGCCCAAATTCACGGTCAAGTTTGGTCAATTTCACAATCAGAATTTTTACAATGGTAAATTTCATTATTTCAGCTATTTAAATATGAAATTTCTCAGTGTTGTAATTGTAGGGGTCCTGACCCACAAAGGAGTTGTGTGGAGGTCGCAAGGTTATTGCATGGAAGGTGAGGTATTGCTACTCTCACTTCTGCGCTGCTGCCTGCAGAGTTGGGCCCTTAGTCAGCAGCTGCCATTCTCTGGCCACCCAGCTCTGAAAGCAGCAGCATAAAAGGCAACATGGGTATTGTGTTGCCATCCTTACCTCTGTGCTGCCTTCAGAGTTGGGCACCCGGCCAACATTACAACCACTATTCTCCAGCCGCCCAACTCGGAAGGCAGTGCAGAAGTAAGAAAGCAATGCCGTGACCCTCCTAAAATAAGCTCGTGATCCCCCTGCAGCTCCCTTTTGGATCAGGACCCCCAATGAGACGGCACGAATTTCTCCAGGGAGGGCAAGAATTTCTGCTGGTGTCTCTTTACCCTTGACATGAAGTCTCCATAGGAAGACGTTGGAAGGCAGTCAGCAGGAGGAGTCCCACTTCCCGTACTAAACTCTGCCAAGCTTTTCCCTTTCCAGCGTACCTGGTTTCTTTAGACCCAGATCTGTGCTCCGGCTCCAGGCAACTGTCTCATGCAGAAGCTTCTGGAGGCTCTCCTCATCCACCCGCAGCAAGATGTTCTCTGGCTTGATGTCTGCGTGGATAATCCGGCAGCTGCCGTGCAGGAACTGCAGCCCTGCCAGGACCTGAGGGAACCAGAGACAGTGAATTACACCAAGAATAGTGCAGAGACCATCCCAAGGAGCAGTTTCAGATGATGTCACAAGAGCAGGAGCGGCCTGAGGCCAGCTGCAGCAGCTGGTGCCCCAGGCATAAGGCACGATCAGCGCCCCACCTGCATGGCCGTCAATGGCCGTGACATAATCACAGGGCGCCTGGGTGCCCCATGATATCATCATCGGGCGCCTGGGCTGGCAGCGCCCTAGGTAACTGCCTAGTATGCCTAGGCTCACAGGCTGCCCCTGCACAGGAGAGAAGCCAATGTAACAGACTTGGTGTCTCAGAAAGATTCTGATGTCTATGGAGAACATAAGAACGGCCATACTGGGTCAGACCAAAGGCCCATCCAGTCCAGTGTCCTGTCTGCCCACAGTGGCCAATGCCAGGTGTCCCAGAGGGAGTGAATTGAACAGGTAATAATCAAGCGATCTCTCTCCTGCCATCCATCTCCACCCTCTGACAAACAGAGGCTAGGGACACCGTTCTTACCCATACAGGCTAATAGCCAGGGCTTGCCAAGTGGCGGTGAGCCCTGCTCGCCAGCTGCATGGTTCTGTGCTCTGCGCATATCGTTCTGCACTGGCTCTTCTGGGGTGTAATCTACTTACCACGGGAGAGTAGATTACATTATTTATCGAGCACTGCTAATAGCCATTAACAGATATAACCTCCATGAATTTATCTAGTGTGCTTTTATAGTCTTAACCTTTACAACCTCCTCAGGCAAGGAGTTCCACAGGTTGACTATGCGCTGTGTGAAGAACTTCCTTTTATTTGTTTTAAACCTGTTGTCCATAAGTTTCATTTGGTGGCCCCTAGTTCTTATATTATGGGAACAAGTAAATAACTTTTCCTTATTCACTTTCTCCACACTACTCATGATTTTATATCATATACCCCCTCAGTCTCCTCTTTTTCAAGCTGAAAAGTCCCAGTCTCTTTAATCTCTCCTCATATGGGATCCGTTCCAAACCTCTAATCACTTTAGTTGCCCTTCTCTGAACCTTTTCTAATGCCAGTATATCTTTTTTTGAGGTGAGGAGACCACATCTGTACGTAGTATTCAAGATGTGGGCGTATCATGGATTTATATAAGGGCAATAAGATATTCTCCGTCTTATTCTCCATCCCTTTTTAGTGATCCCTAACATCCTGTTTGCTTTTTGACTGCTGCTGGACACTGCGTGGATGTCTTCAGAGAACTATCCACGATGACTCCAAGATCTCTTTCCTGATTAGCTGTAGTTAAATTAGCCCCCATCATATTATATGTATAGTTGGGGTTATTTTTTCCAAAGTGCATTACTTTACATTTATCCACATTAAATTTCATTTGCCATTTTGTTACCCAGTCTGGTGAGATCTTTTTGAAGTTCTTAACAGTCTGCTTTGGTCTTAACTATCTTGAGCAGTTTAGTATAGTCTGCAAAGTTTGCCACCTCACTGTTTACCTCTTTCTCCAGATCATTTATGAATACATTTAATAGGATTGGTCCTAGGACTGACCCTTGGGAACACCACTAATTACGCCTCTCCATTCTGAAAATTTACCATTGATTCCTACCCTTTGTTTCCTGTCTTTTAACCAGTTCTCAATCCACGAAAGGATCTTCCCCCTTATCCCATGACAACTTAATTTATGTAAGAGCCTTTGGTGAGGGACCTTGTCAAAGGCTTTCTGGAAATCTAAGTACATTATATCTACTGGATCCCCCTTGACCACATGTTTGTTGACCCCTTCAGAGAACTCTAATAGATTAGTAAGACATGATTTCCCTTTACAGAAACCATGTTAACTTTTGACCAACAAATTATGTTCTTCTATGTGTCTGACAACCATAGAACCATAGAGATGGAAGAGACCTCACAAGGTCATCAAGTCCAGCCCCCTGCCCTAGCCTGGACCAATTCCAACTAAGTCAACCCAGCCAGGGCTTTGTCAAGCTGAGAATTAAAAATCTCTAGGGATGGAAACTCAACTACTTCCCTAGGTAACCCATTCCAGTGCTTCATTACCCTCCTAGTGAAATAGTTTTTCCTAATATCCAACCTGGACCTCTCCCACCACAACTTGAGACCATTGCTCCTTGTTCTGCCATTCGTCACTACTGAGAACAGCCTCTCTCCATTCTCTTTGGAACCTCCCTTCAAGAAGTTGAAGGCTGCTCTCAAATCCCCCCTCACTCTTCGCTTCTGCAGACTAAACAGACCCAACTCCCTCAGCCTCTCCTCATAGGTCATGTGCTCCAGCCCCCTAATCATTTTGGTTGCCCTCCGCTGGACCCTCTCCAATGCGTCCACATCCTTTCTGTAGTCGGGGGGACAGGGACGGACCAGAACTGGACACAATACTCCAAATGTAGCCTCACCAGAGCCAAATAAAGGGAAATAATCACTTCTCTGGATCTGCTGGCAATGCTCCTCCTAATGCACCATAATATGTCATTAGCCTTCTTGGCTACAAGGGCACACTGCTGACTCATATCCAGCTTCTCATCCATTGTAATCCTGACAGACAGCGTCCACCCTGAGAAGCCCTCAGAGCCTCTCTGGTCCTTCCCACCCGGGGCTCGTGCCCCATTCCTCCCTCACGTCCTTCCACTTACCCCTCCCTAGCCCCCCTTCCTGATGTCAAATACAAGACACGTATGTTCAAAAACAGAAACTGGGCTTATTGAACAAAACGGGGGGGAGGGGATGAACCTCCCTTCAGGAAGTTGAAGGCTGCTATCAAATCCCCCTAGGTCCTTTTCTGCAGAACTACTACTTAGCTGGTTGGTCCCCAGCCTGTAACAATGCTTGGATTCTTCCATCCCAAGTGCAGGACTCTGCACTTGTCCTTGTTGAACCTCATTAGATTTCTTGTGGCCCAATCCTCCAATTTATCTAAGTCACTCTGGACCCTATCTCTGCCCTCGAGTGTATCTACCTCTCCCCCTAGCTTAGTGTCATTGGCAAACTTACTGAGGGTGCAATCCATCCCCTTATTCAGGTCATTAATGAAGATATTGAACAAAACCGGTCTTAGAACCGAACCTTGGGGCTAGAAATCGACCACCATCCTGACATTGAGCCGTTGATCACTACCTGCTGTGCCCAACCTTCTAGCCAGCTTTCTATCCATCTTACAGTCCATTTATCCAATCCACATTCCCTTAACTTGCTGGCAAGAATATTGTGGGAGACCATATCAAAAGCCTTGCTAAAGTCAAGGCATATCACATCCACTGACTTTCCCATGTCCACAGAGCCAGTTACATCATCACAGAAGCTAATCAGAATGGTCAGGCATGACTTGCGCCCTTTGTGAATCCATGATGACTATTCTTCATCACTTTCCCCTCTTCCAAGTGCCTCAAAATGGATTCCTTAAGGATCCCTTCCATGATTTTTCTGGGACCGAAGTAAGACTGACTGGCCTATAGTTCCCTGGATTGTCCTTCTTTCCTTTTTTGAAGATGGGCACTACATTTGCCTTTTTCCAATCATCCGGGATCTCCCCCGATCTCTACGACTTTTCAAAGATAATGGCCAAAGGCTCCTCAATGACATTTGCCAACTCCCTCAGTACCCTCCGATGCATTAAGTCCGGACCCATGGATTTGTGTATGTTCAGCTTTTCTAAATAGTTCCTAACCTGTTCTTTACCCACCAAGGGCTGTCCATCTTCATCCTATATTGCATCACTTAGCGCATTAGTCTGGGAGCTGACCTTGTCCGTGAAGACTGAGGCAAAGAAAGCATTTTTTACATCAGCTTTCCACACAGTATCTGTCACTAGGTTACCTCCTTCATCTAGTAGGGGCCCCACACCCTCTCTGATGACCTTCTTCTTGCTAACATGCCTGTAGAAACCTTTCTTGTTATCCTTCACATACTTAGCCAGTCGCAATTCCAATTGCACTTTCACTTTCCTGATAACCCCCCAGCATTCTCGAGCTATACATTTATAGCTCTCCCTGGTCATTTCTCTAAGTTTCCACTTTTTGTAAGCTCCCTTTTTGTGCTTAAGTTCACCAAGGATTTCCCCTGTAAGCCAATCCGGTGTCCTACCATGTTTGCTTCTCTTGCTACGCATCGGGATGGTTTCTTTCTGTACCTTCAATAAGGCTTCTTTAAAATACTGCTAGCTGTCCTGGACTCCTTTCCCCTTCATGTTAGCATCCCAGGGGATTCTGCCCATCAGGTCTCTGAGGGAGTCAAAGTCTGCTTTTCTGAAGGCCAGGGTGTGTATTTTACTACTCTCTTTCCTTGGTCAGGATCCTGAAATCTACCATCTCATGATCACTGCTTCCGAGGTTGTTACCCATCTCTACTTCCCCTATTAGTTCCTCCCTGTTTGTGAGCAGAAGGTCAAGCTGCGCATGGCCCTGGTCAGTTCCTTCAGCACTTGTACCAAGAAGTTATCCCCAACATTCTCCAAAAACTTCCTGGATTGCCTGTGTACTGCCGTATTGGTCTCCCAACAGATGTCAGGGTGATTAAAGTCCCCCACAAGAACCAGGGCCTGCGATCTGGAAGCTTCTCTCAGTTGTCCGAAGAAAGCCTCCTCTACGTCATCCACCTGATTCGGTGGCCTGTAGTAGACACCAGCCACAACATCACTGCTGTTGTTTGCACCTCTAAACTTAACCCATAGACTCTCAACAGGCTTTTCTCCCTCTGTAGACTGGAGTTCTGAGCAATTACAATGCTCTCATATATAGTGGGCCAGACCCACTTCCTCAGATCAAACAATGGAAGAAAATAGTCACAACCATATATACCAAAGGATACAATTTAAAATTGTATTTTAAATTGTATCCTTTGGTATATATGGTTGTGACTATTTTCTTCCATTATTTGATCTGAGGAAGTGGGTCTGGCCCACGAAAGCTCATCACCTAATAAACCATCTTGTTAGTCTTTAAAGTGCTACATAGTCCTGTATTTTGTTTCAGCTACACCAGACTAACACGGCTACATCTCTATCACTATTCCTCATATATAGTGAAACTCCTCCCCCTTTCCTCCCCTGCCTGTTCTTCCTGAACAGTCTATACCCTTCCATGACAGCGCTCCAGTCATGCGAGTCATCCCACCAAGTCTCTGTTACCCCAATTAAATCATATTTCTTGGACTGGGCCAGGGCCTCCAGTTCTTCCTGTTTGTTGCTCAGACTTCTCGCATTGGTGTACAAACACCTCAGAAAACCAGTTGAGCGCCCTACCTTCTCCATTCGAATCAGGGGTCCTCCTTTGTTGCTCATTCCACTTTGCATTTCCTGGTATCTGACTTTCCCACTCCCTTCAGGGTTTTGGTCACCGTCACCCAATGAACCTAGTTTAAAGCCTTCCTCACTAGGTTTGCAAGCCTGCCCGCAAAAATGCTACTTCTTCTCTTTGTTAGGTGGATCCCATCTCTTCCTAACAGTCCCTGTGCCCAGAACAGAGTCCCATGATCGAAGAATCCAAAGCCCTTTCTCCGACACCACCTGCACAACCACGCTAATGGTCACTCCAGTCTGTCCAAGCCCTTGAATGAGAAGTCTGAGGTACTTGGAATTACCATTGCGAGCCTTGGGGTGCTCACACAGTGCACCAGTACCAAGAGCCTAGATTCTAAGGAAGGAGGGAGAAAACTTGTTCATCCTGGCCTCTGAGGATAGAACAAGAAGCAAGGGGCTTAAACTGCAGCAAGGGAGTTTTAGGTTGGACATTAGGAAAAAGTTCCTAACTGTCAGGGTAGTCAAACACTGGAATAAATTGCCCAGGGAGGTTGTAGAATCCCCATCTCTGGAGATATTTAAGAGTAGGTTAGATAAATGTCTACCAGGGATGGTCTAGACAGTATTTGGTCCTGCCATGAGGGCAGGGGACTGGACTTGATGACCTCTCGAGGTCCCTTCCAGTCCTAGTATTCTATGATTCTATCATCATATGGACCCATAGGAAAGAGTCTCTTGAAGAATTTCACAAGGAGTTCAACAATTTCCACCCCACCATCAATCTCAGTCTAGACCAGTCCACACAGGAAATCCACTTCCTGGACACTACAGTACAATTAAATAATGGACAAATTTTCACTACCCTATACCGGAAACTCACCAACAGCTACACTTACCTTCATGCCTCCAGCTTCCATTCCAGACACATTTCTCAATCTATTGTATACAGCCAAGTCCTAAAATACCGCCAGATTTGCTCCAATCCCACAGACAGACAGACAGACACCTACGGGATCTATATAGAGCATTCCTAAAACTGAAATACCCACCTGAAGAAGTGAAAAAAACAGACTGACAAAGCCGGAGAAGTACCCAGACATGAGCTACTTCAAGACAGACCGAAAAGAGAAAATAACAGAATTTGTCATTACTTACAGTCCACAACTCAAACCCATTCAACGCATCATCCACAATCTACAACCTATCTTGGAAAATGATCCCTCAATCTCAGAGGCCTTGGGGGAAAGGCCTATTCTCATTTACAGACACCCCCCCGCCCCCGTCCCCACAATGTGAAACAAATTCTCTCTGGTAACCATTCTCTCCTGTCCTGAGCCCTTCACACACCACTGCATACTTACATTTCTTACAGGTATTTTCGTATCACCCCTGCCCCCAATTCTCCCTGCCCTTGGGGGGGGGGAGGGAGGTGTTTGTGCAACATAACAATACCTGTAAGAAACTTAAGTTACTTTCACTCCAGCATGCTCAACCAAGGAGCCTCCATGCCATCAGTTGTAAAGTGTGGAAGTCAGGGTGCAGCAATGTGCTGTGGTTCTGGGACAATAAGTCCAGGAACAAAGGGAGGAGGATCGGGGGCGATACCAAGAGAGGCTGGAGAACGTGTACCAATGTTGCCTGGGTCAGACCAGATTTACCAAACGAGGTCTGCTCTTCTTCACAGACCTTGGTCAGCATCTTGGGGATCAAGATGAACGGGGGAAATGCATACAAAAGGCCCTTTCCCCAATGAATTTGAAAGGTATCATCTGCTGCTGCCCAGATAGGAACAGAAGGCCCAGCACTTCCTGTTCCCCTTTGTAGCAAAGAGGTCCAGACAGGGACGACCCCACATCTGGAAAAGTGCCTGCACAACCTCCCACTTGGGGGACCACTCTTGCATTTAAAATGAGCAGCTGAGGTTGTCTGCCAGTGGATTCTGAGAACCCAGCAGGTACAAGGCCAGTAGGTGCATCTCGTTGTGCTTGCACAATTTCCACAGCAACATCGCCTCCTTGTACAGGGGAATAGAGCAAGCACTACCCTGTCTATTGATATAAAACATCGCTGTGGTGTTGTCTGTGCAAACTGAGAACACGTCCCCCTTATATTGCCCAAAAAGGCCAGACAGGCCAACCAGACAGCCCCTCAGTTCCTTTACATTGTTATGCATTGTACATTCTGTTCAAGACCAGGCACCCTGAGTCTTGAGTCCACCCAGATGCATGCCCCATCCCAAGTCTGAGGCATCTGCAACCAGAGTCAGGGTGGGCCGAGGGGCGTGAACCGCTGAGCACATGTGGAGAGGGTCCAGCCACCAACGAAGAACCTCTATCATCAACGGCGGGACAGTTAACACTGTCCAGATGGGAGCAAGACGGCTTGTACACAGTGGCCAACCACATTTGCAGGGGGCAGAGCCAAAGCCAGGTGAGGGGAAGACGTGGGTGCAGGAAGCCATGTGCCCGAACAACTGAAGGCAAGTCCTGGCTGTTGTAAATGGGTGGGCCCCCAGACCCTGACTCAGTCTGCACTTGCTTTTGAAATGGTGTTGGGAGAGGAACTTGCTGGTTGCCAGGGAGTCCAAATGTGCCCCTACAAACTCTATGACTTCCATAGGTGACACGATTGACTTCTGAAGGTTCAGCAATAGACCTGACTGGCTGAACGTGGCCACGATAAGCTCTACATGAGTCCTGACCACAGCTTCAGAGGGGACCTTGACCAACCAGTCATCTGGGCAGGGGAAGACGTGAATCCCTCTGCGATGTAGAAATACCATCACCACCGCCATGCACTTTGTAATAACCCTTGGTGCGGCAGAGAGGCCTAAAGGAAGCACCTGGAACTGATAGTAGGAACCTCCCTCTGTGAAACGAAGGAACCTTCTGTGAACTGGAACTACGGCCCCATGAAAGTATGCGTCCTTCAGGTCGAGGGCAGCGTACCAGTCTCCTGGATCCAGTGAAGGAATCATAGAGTCTAAGGATACCATACAGAATTTTAACTTCTTGAAGTATTTGCTTAGACCACGTAGGTTGAAAATGGGACGCAATCCACCCTTGGTTTTCGGGATATGGAAATAATGGGAATAGAACCCCATGCCCCTGAACTGTAGAGGGACCTTCTCTACTGCTCCTACCTCGAGGAGCCTCTGCACCTCCTGATGCAGGAGCTGCCTGTGAGAGGGGTCCCTGAAAAGGTATGGTGCAGGGAAATGGGAAGGTGGGGTGGATAGAAAATGAATGGAATATCCCATTTTTACCATGCATAGAAACCACCTGTTGGACATGACTCGGGTCCAGGTATGGTAAAAATAGGACAAGAGGTCCCCAAACACAAGGGTAGGATCTGAGGAGGAGACAGGTTCCTTGCCCTTGGGTGCATCTTCAAAAATTCTTGTTAGGACCTGGTAACCACCTGGAAGACTAGGCCTGGTTATTAATGATGCCACTCCCACTACTATTTTCTTATGCCTGTATATTTATACCTGCCCCATGAATTTCCATTACGTGCATCTGACGAAGTGGGTCTTTGCCCATGAAAGCTTATGCTCCAATAAATCTGTTAGGGTACGTCTAGACTACAGGCTTTTGTCGACAAAGCTTTTATCAACAAAGAGCGTCTAGACTACATCCAGTTCTGTCGACAAAGCAAGCTGCTTTGTCGACATGACAGTGTAGACGCAAAGTAGGGTGTAGATGTAATAACGCCTTCTGTTGACAGAACTCTGTCGACAAAAGGCGTTATTCCTCATAGAATGAGGCTTACAGTCATCGACAAAACTGCTGAGTTCTGTCAACGTTATGTCAACAGAACTCAGCAGCAGTGTAGACGCAGGTATAGTTTTGTCGACAAAAGTCCACTTTTGTCGACAAAACCCCGTAGTCTAGACACACCCTTAGTCTATAAGGTGCCACAGGACTTCTCATTGCTCTCACTACTATTGACACTTGGGGGGGGGTGACAGCAGCTTCGCCTACTACTCCTTCTATTCTGTTTCTGCCTCTGAGGTGGAGGACAGAAACTAGGGAGCGGAGTTGGTTTGAAATACCTCTGCTGTGTTCAAGGCGTGTGAAGGCCCAAGGACTTTAATGTTGCCCTTGTGTCCTTCAAACTATGGAGCCTAGAATATGTTTGCTCTGCAAACAAGCTGGTGCCATCAAAAGGAAGGTCCTGTACTGTATTCTGGACATCAGGAAGGATCCCAGACACCTGGAGCCAAGAGTTCCGCCTCATAACTATGTCTGTTGACATAGACCTGACTGCAGAGTCTGTGGCATCCAGAGCTGCCTGAAGGGAGGTTTGGGAAATTACCCTCTCTTCCTCTTAGGGCCATGAGCTCAGACCTAGAGTCGGATAGGAAGAGCTCTTTAATTTGTCCATGAACATGCATGTATTAAAATTGTAGCAGTCCAACACCACCTGTTGATTAGCTATCCTCAGCTGGAGGCAACACGTTGAGTATACTTTCCTCCCCAACAAGCCCAACCTCTTAGAGTCCTTGGACTTAGGAGTGAGGCCCTAGTGACTCTGGCATTCCTTAGCAAGGTGAGAGGTCGCGGGTGCATATACAAGTACTCAAACCCCTTCCAAGGGGCAAAGTACCACTGCTCCACCCCTTTAGCAGTCAGGGGAATGGAAGCAGGGGCCTGCCAAAGGGTTTTCATGGTGGAGGAGATAGTCTTCATAAAGGGGAGAACAACTCTGGATCCAGGCCCCTGGAGACAGAATGTCCACCATAAGTTCTGTATCCTCCACCACCTCCCCTATTTGCAGACCCATACTCTGGACCATACCACCTCAATAGATCCTGATGCACCCAACTGTCCACAGCGGGTAGTGAAGTTGCCACTCCAGCTATCACTTCACCAGGTGACTATAAGGACGAGGGGTCCTGCAGCACATGCCCTTGGTCACTGGCACCAGTGTGCTGCAAAACAGGTGGCACTGGGTACAGAGACATCCCTGGAAGCCAGTGCTGTTTGTCCTCCCCAGACTGGCGTGTGTGCTGACTGGGAGCTTGGTGCTGAACAGGACTCCACTGGTCCCTGATCGGCTGTGTAGCAGGTATCTGTGACCCCATCGTAGTCACATAACTGTACCCCTATGGCGGGGACTTGACCTAGGGACTCTGAAGGAGTGGTCCTGTTGACCAAAGTGACAGAGACTGACCTGGAAACCCCACCTTGCATCTGGTGGCAAGCCTAAGGAGTCCAGAACAGCCACTGAGGTGGGGCCTGCCATTGAGGAGGCCTTGGCAGGGTTAAACTCCTGTCTCCTCTCCAGAGGGACCTGTGCCAAGCAGCACCTCCGGTTGGACTGCTGGCCCAGTTCAGACTCTGACATGGACGTAGAACATGGGAACCATAAGGGAGTGGTACCGCGCTGCACTGGAGCCTCCGCTTGTACAGGATCCCTCCCAGGACCAATGCTGAAGGGAACCATCCCCGCTGATTGGCTGGTGTCAAATGGGAGGGCTCCGCCTGCTACAGGGGTCCTCACCAGATCGCTGCTGAGGTGAACAGTCCCAGCTCCATGAATGTGCCGGGCGAAAGGGACCTTCTTAACTTTGGAGGCTTGTTCCTCAACTGCACCAGCCCTGGTACCAGCAATGGTGTCGATGGAGCCACTGGGGACACTAATCGGCCACACATTCGCTTAATCAGGTTGCAGGCAGCCTCATATGTCTCAGGAGTGGATGGCATGTCCACATATCCCATATGGCTCTCCCGGGACAGGAAGTCCACTTACACCAGACTCGACGTGACCGGAAGAGGTGCCAGAGTCAACAGCGCCATACAAGCAGATTGTTTTGAAGGATGCTCAAACTCAGGATGTGACTCTTTAAGCCTCTTAGCTCTGGAAACAGGTAACTGTCCCCTTTCCCACCTCTGCTGCTTCTTCTAGATCAGAGAATGGGATCAGTGACATCGGTGCCAGGCTTCAGAGACCCACAGTGCCAGGCTGTCTTACCCGACTTCTTCTGCAGAGCCGGTGCACTGCACACTAAGGCCACAGATTCCAGTCCCGTGGCCTGCAGTAGCAGATGGTGATCCAAAGATGCCTCCATTAACAGATTTTTGGAGGCGGAACGCTGTCTCTTCTAGTTCTTGGCATAAAGGCCCTACAGGTCTTACACTTGTTTGCTACGAGGAGTAACGCCAAATTTGAAATAGCTATTTCGAATTAAGTGCTGTGTAGACACTTATTTCAAAATAAGGGGTCTCCAGCCCTTCCCAGGGAGCCCTGGTGGCCACTCTGGGCACAACCAGAAAAACTTACTCTCCTCTCCCCCATCCCCAGAGTCATTAAAGGGGTAGACCCTGACCACAGTGCCTGTGCCATCTCCAAGCCTGCCAGCCCAGAGCCAGTAGTGGCCCAGAGCCAGCCTGCCAGCCCTGACCCAGTGGCCCCAAAATATGAGCTAGCAAGCCACTGGCAGCCAGCCCTCCACCGCTCTCCAGGAGCAGTCTGCCAGCTCCCAGGAGCCTGACAGGGGCTGGAGAAGGCGGGCACCTTCCTTCGTGGTCCAGGGTGGAGATCATGGACCTTATTCAGGTTGGGGGGGGCGGATGCCCCCAATGTCCATGATCTCCGCACTAGATGGAGGAATGTGGCCGTCTATAGCAGGATAGCTGCCAGCCTGGCCACCGAAGGCCACATGCGAACTCAGGAGCAGGTTAGCATGAAAGTCAAGTTGCTCCAACAAGACCCCCAACCCCGAGCTTCCCCTCCCCCTTCTTCCCCTTGCTTCCCCCTTCCAGCTCCCTCCTCCCAGTTTTCCCCCTCCCCTCTCCCACCTCCTTTTCCAATCTCCCCAGAGGTTCATCCCCTCCCCCCCGTTTTGTTTAATAAACCCAGTTTCTGTTTTTGAACATACGTGTCTTGTATTTGACATCAGGAAGGGGGGCTAGGGAGGGGTAAGTGGAAGGACATGAGGGAGGAATGGGGCACGAGCCCCTGGTGGGAAGGACCAGAGAGGCTCTGAGGGCTTCTCAGGGTGGACGCTCTCTGTCAGGATTACAATGGATGAGAAGCTGGATAAGAGTCAGCAGTGTGCCCTTGTAGCCAAGAAGGCTAATGGCATATTACGGTGCATTAGGAGGAGCATTGCCAGCAGATCTAGAGAAGTGATTATTTCCCTTTATTTGGCTCTGGTGAGGCTACATTTGGAGTATTGTGTCCAGTTCTGGTCCATCCCCGTCCCCCCCGACTACAGAAAGGATGTGGACGCATTGGAGAGGGTCCAGCGGAGGGCAACCAAAATGATTAGGGGGCTGGAGCACATGACCTATGAGGAGAGGTTTAGGGATTTGGGCTTGTTTAGTCTGTAGAAGAGAAGAGTGAGGGGGGATTTGAGAGCAGCCTTCAACTTCCTGAAGGGAGGTTCTAAAGAGGCTGGAGAGAGGCTGTTCTCAGTAGTGAGGGATGACAGAACAAGGAGCAATGGGCTCAAGTCACAGTGGGGGAGGTCTAGATTGGATATCAGGACAAACTATTTTACTAGTAGGGTGGTGAAGTACTGGAATGGGTTACCTAGGGAGGTGAAGGAATCTCCATCCCTAGAAGTTTTTAAGTCCTGGCCAGCCAATCCCTAGCTGGGATAATTGAGTTGGGATTGGTCCTGCTTTGGGCAGAGGGCTGGACTTGACCTCCTGAAGTCTCTTCCTGCCCTAGGATTGTATGATTCTGTGATTCTAGTGTAGAACAGAAGACTCACTTCTCGTGTCTTCTTTATAGCCTGGCTCAGGCAAGGCAGGCAGAAAGGGTGCCCTGGCTGCTATAACAGGTGGGCTTAGTGCATTTGGGGCAATCCAAAGGGGAAACCCATCCCAGTACATAAGTCAGCTAACCCAGTCCTCCTCACTGGTAGATAAACCCATACTAATCAAAGGGGAGTCAGTGAGACGGCAGGTGTATGTCTAGGTAGGGAAATGATCTCCAGCTCACAGGAATTGTATTTTGGGGGATTTTATGCTTTAGCAAAATAACCCTGCATATTGAAAAGGTCCCTCCACTGCACTGCCATCTACTCAGATCTCCTCTCTATCTCCTCCCTGTTCCCTCCCCCTTCCTCACCTCCAGTGCTCTTCGATCTTACCTGTTGCAGGGCTTTCTTCACAAACGGCAAGGGCAGTCCCTGGGCTCCATGGCTTCTCATTAGACATCGCAGAGAAGGGCCCAGCAACTCAAACACCAAGCACACATGTAGGACAGTCAGGGAGTCACGGAGAGAAAGCTATCCTTCTTCCCTTGGCTCTGAGCTAGACAAACCACTGCCAGCCCCTTGCTCACAACCTCTAGCCTTCGCCCTCACCCCAGATTGGCTCCTGGCTCCCACTGCCAGCCTCCATCTTATGTAAGGGTGTGAAGGAGTAGTCACTACTCGAGTGATTGCTCATGTGCATTCCAATTAGGTGACTCCAAAGCAGAACCTATGGAGGAGGGCCGGATGTTGAAACTACAGAAGAGTGGGGGACTGCTCTACTCAGGGCAGCATCTTCCCTGGCTTGATGCGTTAGCGCATAGTGATTGGCAAAGGTATGGACAGAGGACCATGTAGCGGCTCTGCAGATGTCCAAGATGGGAACCTCCGCCATGAAAGCAATGGAGGCTGCCACAGTTCTCGTGGAATGTGCTCTAAGAGGTGGAGCCGGTATGCCTGACAGGGCATAGCACTCCTCGATGCAAGCGGTTATCCAGGAGGAGATCCGCTGGGAGGACATGGGTTGGCCCCTCGCCTGTTCAGCAATGGCCACAAAGAGTTGCGGTGACTTCCTGAATGGTTTTGTCCTGTCTAAATAAAAGGCTAATGCCCGACACACATCTAAAGTGTGAAAGCCTGTTCTTTCCCAGAAGCGTGGGGTTCAGGGTAAAAGACTGGCAGGAAAATATCCTGGGAGGTGTAGAAAGAAGACACCACCTTGGGCAGAAAAGCTGGATGGGGGCGGAGTCTAACCTTATCTTTGAAAAACACCGTGTGGGGGGATCCGAGGTAAGCGCCCGGAGTCCAGATACCCACCTGGCAGATGTGAGTGCCACCAGGAGAGACACCTTATAAGACAGGACTAGGAGGGAACACGTCGCTAACGGTTTGAACGGAGGTCCCATAAGTTTGGAAAGGACCAGATTTAGGTCCCACTGGAGGACGGGCTGGCATACGTGTGGATAGAGCCTGTCCAACCCTTTCAGAAACCTGTTGACCATTGGGTTAGCAAACAGGGTTTTCCCTCTTTCCCCCGGGTGGAAGGCCGAGATGGCCACCAAGTGAACCTTGATGGAGGAGCAAGAGAGGTCCAGGAGCCCGAGATCCAACAGGTAATCCAGGATCGGAGAATCGTAGCCTGCTTTGGGTGCACCCACTTCTGGGAAGCCCAGATGCAGAACCACTTCCACTTAGCAAGGTACATGGTCCTAGTGGAGTGCTGCCTGCTACCCAGCAGAACTTCCTGAACCCCTGGTGAGCACTGAAGCTCCTCAACCGTCAACCACGGAGCTTCCATGCTGTCAAGTGCAGCGAGTGCAGGTCCAGGTGGCGAAGCCTGCCTGAGTCCTGAGATATCAGGTCCGGAAACAGAGGGAGGGTCATGGGCATCTTTCATGACAGACTGAGGAGGGCTGAGAACCAGTGTTGCCTTGGCCATGCCGGGGCAATTAGAATCAGGGACGCCCTGAATTCCCGCAGTCTGAGGAGGACCCTGTGAATTAGTAGGAAGGCATGCAGCAGGCCCAGTGGCCAGGGGAAGAGGAGAGCATCTCCCAGGGAACCTTGTCTCCGCCCCATGAGGGAGCAGAACCGAGGGCACTTCTTGTTCCGCCCTGTGGCGAATAGGTCTAGATGGTGAGACCCTCCCCCCACGCACAGAAGATAGATTGAGCTACATCCCACTTCAAGGACCATTCGTGTCCTACAAAGGATCTGCTCAGCCTGTCCACCAGGATGTTTTGGGAACCCGGGAGGTACCATTGGGTGGATATCCACCCCGATGCAGAGGTCCCACAGGCAAATTGCTTCCAAGCACAGGCGAGGAGAACGAGCCCCGCTCTGCTTGTTTATATACGCCACCATTGTCGTGTTGTCTGACAGGATGAGGACAGATCTGCCCGAGGTGGGGAAGGAAAACCACACAAGCCAGTCGGACTGCCTGGAGTTCTCTGATGTTGATATGCAGGGAGATCTCATCTGCAGACCACATACCTTGCGTGTGTAGGTCTCCTAAATGGGCTCCCCAGCCGGTGTCCGAGGGATCCATGACAAGGAGAGTGGACGGCACTGGTCTGGAGAATGGGACCCCTGCGCAGACCTCCACCTGATGGGTCCACCAGTCCAATGCAAGGAGTACAGGTGCAGGAACCATCACCACTCTGTCCCAACAGCGGACGGCCAGGTTGTGGACTCGCGATAGCCACATCTGGCATGCTGCACTACATAAGTGCAGGCAGCCATGAGGCCCAGGAGACGCATGCAAGTGGTCACTGGCAAATCCTGACTGCCATCTCTGTTGTGAGAAACCGGGAGCTGGGTAAAGAGGCTCTTGCTGATAGAAAGTTCAGGTTAGCGCCCACAAACTCTATTATTGGGGTGGGAGTTAAGAGTTGATTTGTCTAGATTTAGCAGGAGGCCTAAGTCATTGAAGAGTGTGAGGACTATGGTGATGAGGGCTCTCACCTGAGCCTATGAGTCCCCCTTCAGAAGCCAGTCGTCTAAGTAGGGGAACACCTGGACGCCCCTTTTCCTGAGCGCAGTGGCTGCCACTGCCATGCATTTGGTGAAGACCCGAGGGGCTGTGGAAATACCAAAGGGGAGGGCTGTGAATTGGTAGTGGTCTGGGCCCACAGTAAATGGGAGGAACCTGTGGTGGTGGGAGGCGATTGAGATGTGGAAGAAAGCATCTTTTAAGTCGAGGGCAGCGTACCTGTCTCTGGGGGCTAACAAGGGGATTACGGATGCCAATGTTACCATTTTGAATTTTGCTTTGGCGATGAAGGAGTTGAGGGCTCTGAGGTCCAGGATGGGACAGAGGCCCCCTTTGGGACCAGAAAGTAACGGGAACAGAACCCCCTCCCTTGAAACTCAGGGGGAACACATTCTACCACCCCTATCATAAGGAGATGTTGGACCTCCTCTTGAAGCAGAGGCTCGTGAGAGGGGTCCCTGAAAAGGGACGGGGTAGGGGGCTGGGAAGGAGGGGGCGAGTGGAAAGGGATTACGTAACCCCTTCCCACTATTTCCAGCACCCATCTGACGTAACAGAGCACCAGGCTTGGAGGAAGTGGGATAAACGGTCCCGGAAAGTTAGTGGGGAGACTGGTAAGAAGCCCTCAGGGGTCCCGTCAAATCACTTGAAGGGGGCCCGAGGGTTTGTTGGGGGGCCCCTGGTTGCTGCCTGGAGCCAGACATGGTCGGAGCTTATTGTTCCCGCCGTTACCACTCCTGCTCCTACGATGGGACAAGTCAGGACGTAGGGCATGAGAGGGCACTCTAGGAACATTCCTATTTGCAAAAGTGCACCTCTGGGTAGTAGGAGTGTTCATGCCCAAGGATTTTAAGGTAGCCTGGGTATCCTTGAGGCCATGGAGCCTCTGATCGGTCTGCTCAGTGAAGAGCAAAGGGCCCTCAAATGGGACCACACCTGTGGCCATCACCCGGGCAGCAGCATCCGCCACGTTGAGAGCCACCTGAAGTGCTGCTCTGGAGATCGCTCTCTTTGTGGAGAGCCTTAAACTCTGAGCGGGAGTCCCTGGGGAGCACGTCCGTGAACTCATCCATGGATGCCCAGATATTATAGGTGTAATGTGACAAGAGGACCTGCTGATTGGCGATGTGGTACTGGATACCCCCGATGCGTAGACTTTCCTGCCTAGCAGGTCAGTCTTCTTGTCTTTCCCTGTGGTTGACGGCTTGTACCACCAGGGAGCCTGGGGGAGGGTGAGAAAACAGGTGCTCATTGCCCTCTTGGGGAACAAAGTACCTCCTTTCAGCTTGCTTATCAGTCAGGGCGACAGATGCAGGGGTTTGCCACAAGGCCTTAGAAATTTTGGCTACAGTTTTATTAACCGGAAGAGCCACTCCGGAGGGAGCATCGGAGTGTAGGATGTCTACAGTAGGATCCAAGTCTTCTGATACCATCTCCGCCTGGACCCCCAGACTTTGGGCCAGGCAGCGGAAAAGGTCCTGGTGGGCCCTAGTGTCCATGGCAGGCATGGGTGATGCGGAATTGCTTAAGGCTTCGTCCGGAGAAGCGGATGACGCCCCTTTCTGGACCTCTCCTACAGGGGTGTCCAGGTGGGACAAGGAAGGGGGAGGTTGGCTCACTGCAGCCACGCTCCCTCCGGGGCCTGGAGACGACTGACCAGGAAGTAGTGACTGGCCCGAAGTAGGGGACCTGGCCAGAGGTGTTGCCAAAGGAGGAACTCGTGGGCCTGCGGAGACGGAACCCGGCCTGGGTGGATCTACGCCCTGGCTGGATCTACGCCCTGGCTTTGGTGGTATGCCCAGGTGCCCAGAATGGCCACTGGCCCGGATGTTGTGGGGGCCAAGTTTTCTGCAACATTGGCACCGGAACAGGCTGTGCCACTGTTGTTGGTATAGGTGGGGAGGGCTGCAGTGCCGGGAACGGTGCCAGGAGTGGCACCGCCAATGGGACTGGGAACCCCTTGAGGACCAGGTGCCAACGAAGCTATCGCCTGTCTGGCCATGCATTCCGGCTTGCCGTGGTGCCGAGGTGGAGGCAGTGCAGGCATCCCACACAGAGGTAGGTGCTGGGGCCCCCTGGACCGGTAGCGGTGCCAAACGGTGGTGCCGTGCTGAGTACATTGCTGTGTCCTGGGGCAGCAGTGAGAGTAAGAACGTCCCGGTGGCAGGTGTCATGAGCGGTGCCGCCTGGGTTGGTAGGGATGGTCGGTGGACTTCATCCTCCTGCACCGGACCTTCAGATGCCCTGGAAGGGGGTCAGTGCTGATTCTCCCCATGCCATCTGGAGGGTGTCGGGGTGGGAGGAGGAGAGGGAGAGGAGTCAATAAGGACCTTCGCTGCCTCTAAGGCCTCTGGCATGGAGGGCTCAAGGAAGTCCTCCATTGGACTGATCTCCCTGTGCTGGGAGGAAGGTCCGCCCAACCTGGAAGGCCTGGACTCCAGACTCATAGGTGCCACGTGCCCCGCTGGAGGGCGCATGTCTGGATGGGGACCGGCCCGTTAGGTCCCCTCTTTTTCTGTGGTGTCGGAGACTGGGACTGCTGCCGGGACCTCTGCAGTGTCGGAGTCGTGTGGTGCACAGAACTGTCCTGCACCGATGCCAGCGCTTTGAGAGGCCGGTGCTGGGTCTGATGCCGGTGCCGGCCTGAGAGCCGCCTCCATTAGCAGGATTTTGAGGCGCGATTCCCTCTCTCGCTTAGTACGGGGTTTGAAGGCCTTGCAGATCTTGCAGGCTTCTGTGAGGTAAGCCTCCCCCAGACACTTTAGACACGATGAATGGGGATCGCCACAGGGCATAGGCCTATGACACTTTCTGCAGGGCTTAAAGTCTTGCGGACCAGGCATGCCCTGCTGCGGGCACATGGTGCGGAATAACTAAACAGAAAATAACAAGAGAGTCTTTAACTTAATTTGCAGCTACTTAGCTGGAGACTAATTGAAAGAATGAGAAGAACAACAATCGCTGTAAAGAGCTTGTTCCAACGACGGTCATGGTGGTAAGAAGGAACTGAGTGGGTGAGGGCCAGCGGGGTGTACATGGGCCGGTACACCAGCACTCCAGGGGGTTTCCCGCTGGCCCTAAGGGTACTGCTGAGGGAAAAACTTCAGCCGGCGCATGCACACTGCGCGCACACACCTAACTGGAATGCACATGGGCAATCACTCAAGGAAGAAGCCTCCTGTGTCTTTCTTTGTGAAATACAATGAAACCAAGAAAAACGTGTTTTACTCCACAGGGCTCTAGTCTGCATCATTTGCAGTGCGTGGGTCCAACACACGGAACCCGTGTGCTCTTGCTGCTGGACCCCTGCCCCTAATAATGCAGAAGGCAGCAGGAAGGGGGGGGCTTGTGTGGAGACGCATGGGACTGGCTGCTGTCCCTTTCAGAATGCAGAGTAGGAGCACGAGGGAGGGTTGTCCCGAGACCAGGTTGGGGGCCAGAGACTGAGCCAGCTTCTCTGCGTGCTGGCTCCTCTCTGTCCCTTTAAGAGTGTAGAGCAGCAGCTAGGAGATGTGCTGAGACCCAATGTGAGCCGGAAGTGAGCGCTGTAAGTGCCCTTCCTTAGCGACAGTTTGAGTAGTTGGTGGAAATTCCATGGACTGTTCGATCTCTACTTCTTATCCCTAAACTTATCCCCCCCCCCCCCCCCGATTGGCCCCTGGCTCCCACTCCCAGCCTCCGCACTGGCCCCTGGCTCCCACTCCCAGCCTCCATCCTACCCCCCCCGGCCCCCAGACCGGCTCCTGGCTCCCACTCCCAGCCTCCATCCTATGCCCCCTGCCCCCAGACCGGCTCCTGGCTCCCACTCCCAGCCTCCATCCTATGCCCCCATGGGAGTCCTTTTCTCTCAGTCCCAGCCATCCCTGCCCAAGCCCAGCCTTTCACCCCTAGCTGCCATCCTTCATGCCCCAGGCTGGCCTCTTGCTCCCAGTTCCAGACCCGCATCTCTCACAGGGACAAGGCCAATCTTTTTGACCCCCTGACATTCTAGCCTGGAGATGGCCCTGGGGCTCACGCTCTTATCGACTGAGAAAAGCAAAGTGCTTAGCTGAAGGATATGGAAGCCATTTGCTCCAAGCATTTTGAAGTCACGTAAACAATGGACAATATTGTCCCCTGCCCGGTCCTTCTTCTTCATGCTGCTCACCTGAGAGGGGTAAACACAGCCTGTTAGTTAGTGAACTACCTGCATCCTGTCTCTCTCGCTCTGCATTTTATCCTGCCCTCCACTGCCACAGCCTCTGCCATGTGCAACCAGATCATAAGGCCCCTAGTGGAGCCTCTCTCCACTCGCTGGGGCTAATAGCTCTGCCTGGAGTATCCTGCTTATGAGTGGGACTGCAGATGGACGCTTTCATGTGCATGTTACTGGTGAAACCCAACAATGAGGGGTTGAAGAAACCCAACTCCAGTTACATTAGTCAAGTCTGATTCCCTATGGAGAGTTTCCTCACAATTACCCAGTGGTATCCCAAGTGAAGGGTGGACACAGTTCCCCACAAATAGCCTAGCTGTGTCTGACAGCGCAGATTTCCCAGACATTCCCTCTTGGAGGGTGCTTACCACCACAAAACCCATCACATCAACCCGCTTCCAAGAGCATTGCCCACACAGATAGAAAGGTTGTTTTCCCACATGACCACAGCTTCTCATATTAATCAAACCTGTTTCACTGTTCCTCCATGCAGCTGTTCTCTCAGCTTTTGATTTTATTATAAGCTCATTGGGGCAGGGACCATCTCTTTGCTGTGTGTTTGTACAGCACCAAGCATGATGGGGCTGAGACATCGAGATGCTCCTACAGTGCAGGTAACAGATGAGAACAATGGTACCAACTTTGAAAATCCAAAAATTAGAATTTTTGGTCCATCACCTTGTATAACAAATTCTGTTGGTCCGGTGAAAAATAAGTCAGTATGTTTCCGTTTGGAAACTCAGAGTGCCCTTAAATAATTTCTTGTAATCACTAAGGTCTAGTGCTGGAGAATTATGGTCTGCTGTGCTGCCAATCAGAAGGGATTTCAAACATTTTTTTTTCTAAATTAAGACTAAGACCAGGTCTACATACACTGCTATATCAATATCCCTACGGGGCGGTTTTATATCAATATCGTTAAGTTAGTACAACTTTATGGCTGGACTCATATCACTATAAACCAATTTCTGATATTGGTTTAACTCAGGCTGGCAAATTTACAGACCCAACCTAAACCGATACCTTAAAGTCTAGACACAAAGTTGCACTAAGCCAATTTAAATCAACGAGGTTGCATTTCCATGTAGACAAGTCCTAAGAATTGTCACCACCAGTATCACAGACCAAAAAGGTCAGGTCATCGTCAGGAGCAATCCGTGACATCACCAGTAAGTGCCACTGGTGGATGGAAGAGGCCTGAGTACACAAGGAGACTCAGGACACGAGCTTAATGTCTTGTTACACTTTTTGCTGCATTATTCACTTTTTGCACAAACTATCACTGACTGGTATTGCCATATGCCATAGTGCCTACAAGTCCATTGTGCAAGGCCCTGTGCACAGACGGAACAGAACAGCCCAGCTTTTCATTTGAATAACGTGACCCAGAGCCTCTGTTAAGTACCTCTGTACCTTTGGAGACCAAGACCAATGATTCCACCTTTGCCTGGTACACAGGTGGGACTCTCACTCCCTTGGTGTTGTTGGCTGTTGAGAGCAGCCAGAGGGGCTGGGCCAGAGTGGACAGCTCACCCTGAGAACGTTGAAAACAAGGACGAAGGGATGGAGGGGAAGCAGCAGGAGGGGAACAACGTCCGAGCGTTCTAGTGCAGTGAGGGGGGCAGGTTCCTGCAGCAGAAGGGAGAGGGGCTCCCAGAATGAAACAAGGTCACGTCCTGGTGTTGTAACAGTTCAAGACATGGGAGCAACCTGATTTTCCATTGCGGTGACTCACAGGCAATTCTCATAGGATGTGGGGATCCAAGTATGCTGAAGCAGCAACTGCAAGGCCATCTTCCCAATGTGTATACCAGATCTAGATGCAGTACAAGCAAGCGCCGACGAGCAGTAGCAGCTCTGCACATGCCCAGCACTGAGCTAACCGTGAGGGACATCATTGCCATTGCTTGGGCTCAGCAACTGAGCGCAGAAGCTCTGCGGGGGCCCAGTCTGAATGACTTCAGCTGCTGATGTACTGTAAGACTATCCCCTTGGGAATGGGTGCACAGTCACCACCTGACTCCCAAATCAGTCTAAGTAGAATGGTGAGATCACCTCATAACCACCAGCTAAAGACACTGTTCACTCGTGTTGGAGGCTAGCGTAGGAAAGAACTCTAGAAAAGAAATCATTTGCCTCAGCAGAAATTGAGAAACCGTTCTTGACAAAAATAATTGGATGCAGTTGCAGGGCAACGCTGTCCTTGAAACCTGTGCCATTAAGGGCTGCAGCTTGCCTCTTCTCTGTCAGCGTTACAGCTGTAAGGAAGCCTGTCTTCTGGCACAGGACCCATAAGGGCAACCATATCCCAAGCACTGTACAAGTGCAACAGCCTGTCTCTGGGCTGAGGTGACACAGATGGGGAGGACACAACTAAAATGCTGCCCTGGCCAGGTGAGTCCCAGTACGGGCTGGATGGACAGCGAAGGGGACTAGCCGGCCAGTTGAAATTGCACCCAGAAAACCTCCACCCCTGTGATCTTATGACCCTTCCTGGGAAAATCAGCTGTTTCTCAGCAAAGGGATGAATAGCAGCAAAAACACGATGAGCAATATTGCTTCTGCTGCCTGTAGGGTGCCTCTTTGTGGCTGGGGCGTAAGTGCTCGAGGAACACAAAGCAGCAATTTCTGAAAACAAAAAATGACTATCAGAGTAAGTCTTCCATGACCCACCAAAGCATCCCCAGCTATGCTGGAGTTTTGCAACAACAGGGCGCTCCTCACGGCCGCTGCTGATGCCAGAATTCCAGCTACAGATCTGCCACATCCAGACCTGATGGCAATGAAGTCTTGGCCTCCAGATGGCCTCTGTAATGAAAGCCTTAAATTCCTCCCTGGAGGCTTTCATCAACTGCTCTGTGAATCTGGACAGCCACAGCTGGATAACAACGTATCTGTGTTGATAAGACATTCATTTTCCTCCCAACCTCTCCGTTTCCCTGTCCTTCGGAGTGGACTTGCATCCCCACTGCTGTGACCTCTCCTCTACTGCTATCACAGCATGGGTTAGGGGCTGGAAGAGAGTGGTAACCACCTGCAGCCTGTAGGCCGGTTAGGCCTCCCAGAGGGGTCCTTCCGCCTCCAGGTCAGTGGGTGGCCACTCCACCCCACTTCCACAGGGACTGAGACAACCCTCCCCCTAAGTCAGTAGTCCAACCATTCGGCAGCCCGCCCCTAGATCGGGGCAAGGCAGCAAACACACACAGTTAATAGTCCAGAGGCCCCAGCCTTAGTTCAGGCAGGGCAGCAAACGACCACAGTCAGTAAGTAGTTCAAAGCGCCCTGGCCCTGGTTCAGGGTGGGGCAACAGACAAGTAACAGTCTTCGAGGCCCGTGCCCTGCTTCAGGCAGGGCAGCCAGTAACAGTGTAGCAGTTTAAGCAATGGTTTATCTCCTTGCTCAGGAGGGTGTAGGCACTTCACCTGCGATGGCGGAGAGGGGGAGACTGCCACCTGGTAGGTGGGTGGCAGGGGGGACACAGGCCCACCCACTCCACTGTGTCCCAGCCCAGGGCCCTAGAAGCAGCAGTACAGGCTGCTGCTGGATCAGCAAGGGCTCCGGCCCGAAACCTGCTGACCCAGCTGGTTATCTGCTGACCCGGGTGGTTACCTGTCTGCATTGTTCCCTGGGCCACTTCCCTTCTCTCCCTCAGTGCGTACCTGAGTAACAGGCTGGTTTCTTGGGGCTCAAGGGTTGTCAGATCCAGCTGGAGTCCAGGGGGTCCAGGCCAGTCCTCAGCGGCCTGCAGGTCCAGGGGTCCAAGCTGGCCCTCAGCTGTCGGTCGGTGCAGGTAGTCAGGCTGGGCCTGCGGGCTTTGCAGGATTGGGGGTCCCAGCCAATCTCTGGATGCAGGGCAGGGTAAGCGTCCAAGCCAGTCCTTGGGGTCAGGCATGGCGAAGAGTTCAGGCCAGTCCTCTGGCCTCTGATGGTCTGGACTGCACCAGAGTTCAGGACCACCTTCCTGGCCAAGCACGCCCGGCAGGCCAGTCCTCAGCCTCCCAGGCCAGGAGCACTGAGCAGACTTCTGTTACCTCCAGAGGCCAGGCCCAGACTGAGTTCTCAGGCTGGGCTTTTATAGCTCTGGCCCTGCCTCCTGGTTTCCTGTCAGGTGGCTGGGCAGGGCTAGGCTCAGCCCAAAATGGCTCCCAATGGGGTCCTTCTGCCTCCAGGTCAGTGGGCGGCCACCCCAAGGATTTTCAAATAGGCCCCACTGCACAGCCCAATAGAGGGACAGGACACTGCTTCTCACATTGCTTGCTATAGGTGGTAACAAAGCTGGGGTATTCACAAGGGACCTAGCAGCTCCAAATAAGCATCATGGATTGAGAGAGCCATTCTCCCCAGAGCTAAGAACTTCTATCCAGCAACCGATGCATGTTCCCTTCCCCTACTCAGCCTGCTTCTCGAAACTGGAAGCCACAGGCCCAAGAAGTCAGAGGAAGAACCCTGTATTGCAGAGTCACCTGGAGGCATGGCAGTGGAAGCTGTTTGGGTTGGGTCAGCTCCATGGAAGAGGCTCAGTCTAGCCCAGCTCAGGAAGAACGGCCTCTGACTGCACTTGTACTAGAAGCGGCTCAGGGACAGGAATTGCTGCCCTCGAGTCAGGCAACATCACCAGGCAGGAAGCCTTGGGCAAGGCACAGTCCCAGGGTCTGTGGAGGTCACAGGAGCAGAGGAAGGTATGGGTGGCCAGCAGGCAGTGAGCCAGGACTGCTATCCCTACTGCGGGAACAGTGCAGATCCTGCTGCCTCTGCCGATGCAAGGATTAAGCACAGTGCTTCCAAAGGGAGAGGGGAGCAGAAGTAGTTGTCCCCATGTCAGAACTTGGGGGGCACCTGGGAGTCATCCGAGGGGAATGGAGGAGCCAGCCTAGTCCAGAGCCAACACAAAGAGTGCCGGCTGCTGAAGATGAATGAGCGGCTGGTACCAGGAAAGGCATCCCCTGGACCTGGCACGGGAGCAAAGGAGGGACCTGGCAGCGAGTCATTCTGAATCCGGTGGAGGGACTGTAGCAAGGGCAGCATTGGCGCTCGAGACAGCATTCATGCCCATGTCCCCTCACTGCTGTTCAAGCCCTGAGGGGCAGAATGCAGTTTCCACAAGGCAACAATCCCCCTGGATGCCCCCAAAGGACACGGCAGGAAGCCCAGTGACTGACAGTCTGTCAGACAGAGAGGAATCAGGAATGCAAAGGGGCTGGACCAGATGATGCTCTCGCCTGATGGCTCTATGCTGCCATCAGCAGCGGCAGACTCAAGAGATGCCCCTGGGCACAACCCAGGGGCAGGTAACGGGACTGGTGCCAGGAACCCACACGAGAGGGTATTAGTGCTTAGAAGACCTGCTGGACACGTTCACACTCTGGGTGAGGGGCAGACCAAGTGAAGGCTCATCTGCCTCCTTGCCAGGGGCTGCTGGGCCAGGTTGGAGGGGGCCCAGCACCACTGAATTACCTGGCTATGGAAAGAAATGCAACACTCCCAGAAAAAGGGCTGAAAGCCAGGCAGATAAAACATCACACAGAATGCCCCAGGCAGAGAGAAGGTACCGGCTGCCCTCCAAGAGACAGGAGCCCCAGGGCAAAGGCACAATCCCAGAGGTGCCGCAGGCCACTTCCTGCAGAGCCGGAGTGGAAGACGTGTCTGCACCACTCCCAGAAACCCAGAATGGTCCCTCAGCATCGCGGGACAGAGTCCCAGGAGAAGGGGGGCCCTGGTTCAGAAGCAAATGCTGGACTGAAGCTCTTTGTGCTTTCCCAGCAGCCAGCAGCTCCCTAAGTCGGAGAGCTGGCACTGCAGGCCCTGGGAGCAGAGGCAGGCCCAGGCAGGCAGAAAGCAGAGCAGCCTGCAGGCTCTCTGGGGTGCAAGCAGGAAAGGTACGTACACACTGGAGCAGGGAGATTTCATCCTGCGCAGCCTCAGCAAAGCTCTGCCCACCCTTGGCCACCTTCACAGCCACATGCCTCTTCTCTCTGGGAAGGAAGCACAGCAGCAGACAGTGTCCCATGGTGGTGTCCATCCCAGCTGCCCGCCCTGCAGTCTGGGAGTCTCCATGGCTTTCCGGTCCCTGCACTGACCCACCTGGCTCCTGAGTTCTGTGCTCCCCCTCTCCTCTGCCACTTACCCCACACCCAGACCTCCCCCAGACAGCAGTGTGGAGCCTTGCGTTCCTCTCTCAGCAACTGTTGCTTTAACCCTCCAGCTCCATCGCCTTCTGGGCAGAGCACGCTGTAAAGTGAATACAAGCTGCACCTCTAGAAACCAGGACTCTCTGGTCCGGCAATATCTGTGCTCCAGCAGAACCATGGATGTTCCAGGATCAGAGAAGCCCGGCACACTGTAGGGGTGGGGAGGACCAGGAGCTCAGCCAATGTTGGGGGAGGGAGCTTGGCCTGATGTACGGGGGGTGCCTGGCTCAGCTGGGCTGATGGGGTTTGTGAGGTGGCAGGAGTCAGGAAGCCTGGTGGGGCAGCAGGCCAGGGGTGAGGCTGGTAGCAGGGGGGGGCAGAAATGACCTCCCCTGGTCCGGCAAATTCCCTCATTTGGGACCAGTCAAGTCCCAAGGTGCTGGACCAGGGAGGTCCAACCTGTACCGAGACAAGCCTGTCCCCTCATGGCCCAAACACAAAGCTAGTAGGGCTTCCTGCTGGCACAGCTCAGCACCACACCCTGCAAAGCTTCCCGCCCACCAACATCACTTCACTCCTGCCTCGTGACAATGCACCGGCTCCCTCCCTAGAGCCCTTCCTGTCTGCTCCACGCTGCCAGACTCACGGGGCTGGAGCCCTCTTGGCATGGACTGCGTGGGCAGAGTTCCTCTCAGCTCACCTCGCGCTGGTGATCCCCTCTCACCTGCATCCCTGCCCCGGCTCCTCCTCCGAGCAGTTCCATCCTCTGCCCAGACAGAGGGGCAATTCCTGCCCTCGCCCCTCAGGGACCTTGACAGCCCCAGCCCACAGAGCTCCTCTCTCTGGTGCTACTCACACCATGTCCTGGCACAACCAGACTGTAGAGAAGTAGCCAGCGCCCAGCTTGTGCACCGCCCGGTATCTTCCATGGAACGTGTCTCCCTTCTGCACAGGGCAGTAGCCTCCTACAAGACAGGTCACCCATAGCCCCATTTGTGGGACGGGCTTCAAAACACCACCAAACGGCACGGGGACCCATCTTCACCATTCAGCCCTGAGTCCACCACTCTCCCTGGCTGAATGGCAAGGACATTTGGGTACCAAACTGGTGCCAGCCTGGGACTCACCTGCACAGTACTCTGCAGGATCCTCCTGGCATCCCCATCCCGCCATGGCTGCAGGCCTCAGGGTGAGCAACTGGTGGGACCGGGGATCTGACACGTGGAACAGACACAGCACAATCTCTGCAGTTTACTCCTGTAAATAGAGTCAGGCGTGGAATGCTTACTGGGATTCCAGCCACACCTGCATGCTTCCCAACTCTTCCTTCCCAATCCACTTGTGACCCCTCCCACTGCCTCCCTTGCTCTGTCCCCGCAGTGACCTCTGAACTTGGACCTGGAGATGAATGTTGCCTGAGATTTGTGAGATTTCAAAGCAGGGGCCCTGAGCTGGCTCCGGCTGAGCAGAGCTCCAGGCAGGTGCAGTGAGCCCAGCGAGAGGCAGAGTTTCAGGTTTCCTGCTGCCTTGCTCGGCCTGCTGAGGGATTAGTGGGGATTGAAGGAAAGTGGCTGCAGCAGGGCTCAGGGCTCTCTTGGGCATACAGTGACTGAGCTGCAGAGTCTTAGCTTCTATTTCAGTATGAAAGTCTCCAGACTGGCACAAGTGGTCAGCCATTTTAAAACTAATCCTCAGCACAGTGAGTCGCGCTAAGGGTTTGTCTGGGCAGTGGCCATCTGGCAATTTTTGCTCACTTGAATCCTAACACGTGAAATTCATTAGTCTGTTTAGCTTCTTCGTATGTTAGAAATATCGCCCAGAAGTGCTGAGGAGTCCATTAATAAAACCCTAATCTCTGCTTGAAATTTAAGAGTGTCCCTAGCAGAATTTATTCTGGAATAGCTAGTCTAGAATAATTATTCCCGAAGAGCTATTCTGCTAAATTCCCAAGTGCAGACAAGCCTGAAGAGCGTTTTCCCAGAAGCTCTGGAATAGAATTGTGGCTTCTTCTGTCATTTTTGGTTCTTCAGCAAAGAGCAGAGTTACCCTGTTCTTCCTCTGCTAGCAACAAAGCTGCTTTCGGGACCAACCCTGCCAGGCAGCAGCTGCATTTCTTGCTGATGCTGGGCAAGCTCAGGGTGTGAACAGGCTGCCTGGCAAGGAAGAACAGGCTGGAATGCACCATGGAGCGGGATGGTGCCTGCCTCCCACCTACTTCCTTGCGCAGTGCTCTGACTGACGCATAATGCAGCACCTCAAGCCTCTGCCTCTCTCGCCGTACAAAGATTCAGAAGCCCCCGCCCTCCACTTGCCACTCGGCTAAGGAACAACTTGCCAAGACCAGACATCGACATGGCTGGCTGCCCTGGGCCTGTTCAATCCACTGCCGGGCCTGTAGAGCAGCCGAGCCCAGCTCCATGTCCTGACGCCAACAGGGCATCAAGGAACAACCACAAAGATGACATGAGGTGTTGACGTCAGCCCTGGCAGAGGAGGCATCACGTTGCTCCCTATGGACACAGCCCCAAGGCAGCCAAGGCTCCAGTAGCTCGTGTTACGCAAGGGAGACACTGCTGAGAGCAACCTCGAGTTGAGCAGAAAAAGGCACAAAGCCATCGGTGGAAGCTGAAACGAAGCAACCTGAGACCCAAAGACACAGATTCTCACTGTGAGAGCACTGAGCCATCAGATCACAGTGTCGGGGATCCCCCTGCCCTCCAAGGGTTTACATCTAGATGATGCTCTAGAGAAGAGCTACTCAACTTAGGAAGCCCCCGGGGCCACAATGAAACTCACAGCACATGCCGAGGGCCACAACTTAAGTGTAGTTGCATATACATGCAAATATATATGCAAATATATGCAAATCGCCTCTTTTACACTAACAGGCACGAATACAAAGATTAAGGCAAAACTACACAACACACAGGCCCCATTTAAGTCAGTTCTGCTGATATTAATAAAATGCAACATTTACCCCATTTCCACCCAAATGACAGCACTTTTAAGGTATGTCTAGACTACATGGCTCTGGCGACAGAGCCATGTAGATTAGTTTACTAGACATACCCAAATGAAATGGCGATTTAAATAATCGCCGCTTCATTTACATTAAAATGGCTGCCGCGCTGAGCCGATCAGTTGTTTGTCGGCTCAGCGCACTAGTCTGGATGCTCCACGGTTGACATCAAAGGCATTTGTCGACCGCCCCGGTAAACCTCATCCCACGAGGCATAACGGGTGGTCGACAAATGCCTCTGATGTCGACCGCGGAGCATCCAAACTAGCACGCTGAGCCGACAAACAGCTGATCGGCTCAGTGCAGCAGCCATTTTAATTTAAATAAAGCGTCCATTATTTAAATGACAGTCCAGGAATGTAACTACTAAGACAAATCAACAGAAGACCGTTCTATTGACTGCTTGTTTGCTTTGGCTCCCAACCGTGGGCCGTGCGTTGAGCCCCGTGTGCATCCAAACTGCACCACCGGCCGCAAACAAATGGGCTGCGAGCCACATGTGGCCCTGATCTAGATAGTCTAGAGCTCAGAGGCCCGGGGCTCAAAGCAAAAATTGCTGGGGGATGTTTCCCAGCCTGTTCTAGATGACCAGTTCTTTCTAGCCTAAGAAGAACCTACCAAAGGAGCCGATATTCGACAATGCTGGAGACGCTACCTTGCACTGCGCAACAAGAACCATCTCCCAGCTTCCCAGCGAGGCAAGCAGCCCCCTCTCCAGGCATCCCAACAGGCCCAGGTGGCTGCCTGGCATATGTGCTCTGGGCAGGCTATGTGGAGTGTCAAGAAGTCAGCCACGGCCCTTCTCTCATATGTGGAAGAGACGCCAGGACCCAGTGTGGGCCGGGCTTCCCAAGTAAGCATCCCTGCTCCCTTGGCACATGCAGTAAACACAGCCCATGGGGGTCTTGATGCCACCGGCCCTCGACAGACTCACCATGCAGCAGCTCTGGGGGCTGGGCTCAAAGCTCAGCTGGAGACCTGGGGCTCTCGGCAGCTCCTGGCGGTGTGAGACCGAGGGCTCTTGCCTTCCTTTCCAGTCAGCCTTGGCTGTGAAGGGTGTTCCTGCGTGGAGCAAGTTCTGCTGTGCCCCTGGAAGCTGGGACAAGGAACAGCAAGGCCCCTGCAACCAGCACTGGCTTCAAGAACGCTTGGGGCAGGGTCATTTTACTGCCTCGACAGCTCTGCACCTGTTTTGAGTTCCTTGCTTCTAACTCGTGCCTCTCAGCATGTCCGTCAGCTCCAGTGAAAGCCTCTGCACCACCCCAAGGCTATTTATGGAGCACACGGCACAGCTTGGCTGGATGGAAACACAGTCTGCCCCGAGATCTGACATGGCTCTGAGCCCATGTTGTGCCAAGCATCAGTCACCTCCCGTTTCCTCCATGACAGCCAATCAGCCTCTGGACACCATGTGGCTGCAGCTCCCTGCCCTTGAGCCAAGTAGTTTCCTGCTCCTACGGCAGCCAAATGGGGGCTGGAAAACAGATTTGCTCTTATACGCCAGCTTGGCAGAGAGAAACAGCGGGGTCCTTTATACAGCTGCATAATCACATTCCAGAAGGCCGGGTCTGAGCCGCAACTCTGCACCCTGGGAGTGATACACCCCGGGATGCCCCAAGCCCCGCAGCAGCTGGGCTTTGCAGAAGGAATAATTACAACTAAGGGCATGACAATGACACCATGCACCATCTGCACCCATTGTGTGCTGCCTCCGTGCACAGGAGCTGAGCGTCCTTTGGGTCCTTCCCTCACCCAGGAACCCCGACCGGAGCTCAGTGCTAAGCAGGTTTTGCTAACGTGGCACAAGCCACTGAGGAGGATCTGCCACCTCCTAAAATGAGACCTTCTAGCTAAGCCAGCGCACGGCCTGGGAAGGGGCCAGGGACATCAGGCTGGGATTTAATGAGAGCAGGGCTCCCTGCTCCATCAGCTGCTGTGCCTTGACCGCTGACCCCTCCTGCTCTGGCTCAAGAATAGCTGCCAATGGCCAGCACAGGCAGGAAACCTTGGCTGGGATGGGCTCCTCCTGAAAATCTGGAGGTGGGCCTAGCCAAGAGCCAAGCAGCTGGGCCTGGCTACACCCGAAGGGGCACAGAGTCAGGGCTGCAGCTGAGAGCCCCGCTGTGTGACTCAAAAGCAGGTCACTGAGGCATACCGGAACGGTCGACGAAGGCTTCCTTTGTCTACTGCACCGCATCTAGACTGCCGCGCTGTGCCGGATCAGCTGATCGTCAGCACAGTGCGGCGGCCATTTTAATTTTAACAAAGCAGGGATTATTTAAATCCCCGCTTCTTTGACTATGCCGAATAAGCTATTTTACATGGCTCCATCAATGAAGCCATGTAGTCTAGACATAGCCCAAGAAAAAGACTCTTCATAATGTGTAAGTAGGGCAAGTCTAGATAAATCCATCAGCTTTTATTGTTTTCTGTTTTGGGAATTTGGATCTGATGTCTGTGCTGTTAGAAATGGGTTTTCCTCTCTTTTGTAACTAAGTTTTGGCCCAAAGCAAAATTCTCTATGAGTATATTAATCAGTGGCTCTTGCCATCTAGCTATTCCAAATATGCTTGTAACTAGGATACTGTTTTGATAATAAAAGTTCTTTCTTTTTTATTTAATCTGGAATTGCTTAATTTTTGTGTCCTGGTTTTACTCACAGACTTTAAGGTCAGAAGGGACCATTATGATCATCTCGTCTGACCCCCTCCACAGTGCAGGCCACAGAATCACACCCACCCCTCCCAGAATAATCCTCTCACTTATATCTCAGATATTGAAGCCTTCAAATACTTTGAAGACCCCAAAATGCAGAGAATCCTCTAGCTGTGATCTGTGCCCCATGCTACAGAGGAAGGCGAAAAACCCCCAGGGCCTCTGCCAATCTACCCTGGAGGAAAATTCCTTCCCAACTCCAAATATGGCGATCAGCTAATCCCTGAGCATGTGGGCAAGACTCACCAGCCAGACACCCAGAAAGTTCTCTATAGTAACTCCTATCATCCCTCCATTGACCTATTCCCACCGATAATGAATGGTCAATTAGTTAACAAGATCCTGTTATCTCATCAAACCATCCCCTTCATAAACCCATCTAGTTTAATCTTGAAACCAGATAGATCTTTTGCCCCCACTCCTTCCCTTGGAAGGCAGTTCCAGAACCTCACTCCTCTAATGGTTAGAAACCTTCGTCTAATCTCAAGTCTAAACTTCCTACTAGCCAGCTTATATCCATTTGTTCTTGTGTCCACATTGGTATTAAGCTTAAATAATTCCTCTCCCTCCCTGGTATTTATCCCTCTAATATATTTAAAAGTGCAATCATGTCCCCCCTCAGCCTTCTTTTGGTTAAGGTAAACAAGCCAAGCTCCTTGAGTCTCCTTTCATAAGACAGGTTTTCATAGAATCATAGAATCATAGGACTGGAAGGGACCTCGAGAGGTCATCGAGTCCAGCCCCCCGCCCTCAAGGCAGGACCAAGCTCCATCTACACCATCCCTGACAGATGTCTAGCTAACCTGTTCTTAAATATCTCCAGAGAGGGAGATTCCACCACCTCCCTTGGCAATTTATTCCAATATTTGACCACTCTGACAGTTAGGAATTTTTTCCTAATGTCCAATCTAAACCTCCCCTGCTGCACTTTAAGCCCATTACTCCTTGTCCTGTCCTCAGAAACCAAGAGGAACAAATTTTCTCCTTCCTCCTTGTGACACCCTTTTAGATATTTGAAAACCGCTATCATGTCCCCCCTTAATCTTCTTTTTTCCAAACTAAACAAGCCCAGTTCACGAAGCCTGGCTTCATAGGTCATGTTCTCTAGACCTTTAATCATTCTTGTCGCTCTTCTCTGTACCCTTTCCAATTTCTCCACATCTTTCTTGAAATGTGGCGCCCAGAACTGGACACAGTACTCCAGCTGAGGCCTAACTAGTGCAGAGTAGAGCGGCAGAATGACTTCACGAGTTTTGCTTACAACACACCTGTTGATACAACCTAGAATCATATTTGCTTTTTTTGCAACAGCATCACACTGTTGACTCATATTCAACTTGTGGTCCACTATGACCCCTAGATCCCTTTCTGCCATGCTCCTTCCTAGACAGTCGCTTCCCATCTTGTATGTATGGAACTGATTGTTCCTTCCTAAGTGGAGCACTTTGCATTTCTCTTTATTAAACCTCATCCTGTTTACCTCTGACCATTTCTCTAACTTGCTAAGGTCATTTTGAATTATGTTCCTATCCTCCAAAGAAGTCGCAACCCCACCCAGTTTGGTATCATCTGCAAACTTAATAAGCGTACTCTCTATCCCAATATCTACATCATTGATGAAGATATTGAACAGTACGGGTCCCAAAACAGACCCTTGAGGAACTCCACTTGTTATCCCTTTCCAGCAGGATTTAGCACCGTTAACAACAACTCTCTGACTATGGTTATCCAGCCAATTATGCACCCACCTTATTGTGGCCCTATCTAAGTTATATTTGCCTAGTTTATCAATAAGAATATCATGCGAGACCGTATCAAATGCCTTACTAAAGTCTAGGTATATGACATCCACCGCTTCTCCCTTATCCACAAGGCTCGTTATCTTATCAAAGAAAGCTATCAGATTAGTTTGGCATGACTTGTTCTTCACAAACCCATGCTGGCTATTCCCTATCACTTTATTACCTTCCAAGTGTTTGCATATGATTTCCTTAATTACCTGCTCCATTATCTTCTCTGGGACAGACGTTAAACTGACCGGTCTATAGTTTCCTGGGTTGTTCTTATTCCCCTTTTTATAGATGGGCACAATATTTGCCCTTTTCCAGTCTTCTGGAATCTCCCCTGTCTGCCATGATTTTTCAAAGATCATAGCTAAAGGCTCAGATACCTCCTCTATCAACTCCTTGAGTATCCTGGGATGCATTTCATCAGGACCTGGTGACTTGCTGACATCTAACTTTCCTAAGTGATTTTTAACTTGTTCTTTGTGTATCCTATCTTCTAAACTTACCCTCTCTCTGCTTGTATTCACTACGTTAGGCACACCTCCAGATTTCTCGGTGAAGACCGAAACAAAGAAGTCATTGAGCATCTCCACCATTTCCAAGTTTCCTGTTACTGCTTCTCCCTCCTCACTAAGCAGTGGGCCTACCCTGTCCTTGGTCTTCCTCTTGCTTTTAATGTATTTATAAATAAATTTCCATTTCCATTTCTCGATCATCCTAGTGGCCCTTCTTTGTACCTGTTCCAGTTTGAATTCATCCTTCTTAAACATGGGAGACCAGAACTGCACACAGTATTCCAAATGGGGTCTCACCAATGCCTTGTATAATGCCACTACCACCTCCTTATCTCTACTGGAAATACCTCGCCTAATACATCCCAAGATCCTATTAGCCTTTTTCACGGCCATGTCACAATGGCGGCTCATAGTCATCCTATAATCAACCAGGACTCCGAGGTCCTTCTCCTTCTCCGTTACTTCCAACTGATGTGTCCCCAGCTTATAACTAAAATTCTTGTTATTAATCCCTAAATGCATAACCTTACACTTCTCACTATTACATTTCATCCTATTGCTATCACTCCAATTTACAAGATCATCCAGATCTTCCTGTATGATATCCCGATCCTTTTCTGAATTGGCAATAGCTCCCAACTTTGTGTCATCCGCAAATTTTATTAGGACACTTCCACTTTTGGTGCCAAGGTCAGCAATAAAAAGATTAAATAAAATTGGCCCCAAAACTGATCCCCGAGGAACTCCGCTAGTAACCTTCCTCCAACCCGACAGTTCGCCTTTCAATATGACCCGCTGTAGTCTCCCCTTTAACCAGTTGCTTTCCCAAGTGACCTCTTCCCTGGTTTTTCTTGTAATACTTGAGTGGGGCAGTATTTTTTTTTTTATTTCCCAAAGTCCGGGTATTAGGATTTTGGGGGAAGTTTTTGGATCAAAGCCTGTAGAGATCAGGTTTTGGGGTGCTTTTGCGGGCCCCCACTTCTGCATTCATCATGCCAGAGTGGGGAACAGCCTTGATAACACCACAGTAGAGGCTCACTTTGAATGTATGCCTTGCATTAAAAAAAATAGTAAGAGAACTAAAAAAGAGCCACCGGGGCTAACCAAGAAAGTAAAACAAGGGGGTTGGTTGTGGAGGGACAAACAGCCCCATTGGCAAGGGGAAAGAGAAAGCCCCACTGGATGGGACCCCCCTGCCCAACCCTCACAGACCCAGCCTCCTGCCCTGCTCCATGTCATCTTTAATGACAACACACAACAGGGCCTTGCTTTGTGTTCTCACAGGAACACTGGCACCTCCAGAGCCACATTGAGACATCGCTCCAGAGAGGAGGGAGGGAAAAGAGCTGTATACGGACACTCCCGGGTCCCATGCGCGTTCCTGGGGCCGCCTGCGGACACTCCGGGGTCCCACGCGCGTTCCTGGGGCCGCCTGCGGACACTCCGGGGTCCCACGCGCGTTCCTGGGCCATCTCCGGTCAAGCACCGGCCAAGTGTGCTCAGGTTGTGAAAATGGACACGAGCCCAGCTCATGGTAGGACAGTTACAGGCCATGTTTGGAGCATCTCATAGGCCTTTGTAAATGTCCCACTGGAATGTAAATACCTTGTTTTCCTAAGTGATCTCAGTGCTAGCCTGCACCAGGAACTGAGCACAGTGTGTCCACTGCCAGGTGCATCGAGGTCACTCCCAGTCTTCCTGCAAGTTCTTGTCAGTCCCATGCTGAGGGAAGGGAAGAAAACAACTTCACTGTAAAATCACATTCATGTTCAAATTACCAAAGAGCTGCAATAATCCCAGGCGTCCAGGCACCCCACCCATGTCTTGCAATGCATACATCCCAGGGGGAGAGAGAGCAAGCCCTGACAGACTGAAGTGAGGTACAGCTCAAAGAAAACGGGTGACAGGGAGAGTCTAGCAGCAGGGAAGGTCTTTGGGTTCCTTGCTAGAGACAGAAATGGTCCTTGAGTCGCTCTGCTTCCTTCTCCCAGTCCCAGCTCCACTAGTCCCTCACTGTTTTGTATCTTTCCCACCTGCTGCTGGTATAATCAGGTCGCCTGCAGATGCACAGGGAGCTGCTGCAACTTGTTCCCACTGTAACACGGGCAGATCAGAGACCTTCCTAGGGACAGTTTATAGAAGAATGCCCCAAAAAGCCACTGCACTTTCCTTTGAAGCACGCAATGCTGAGCACTGTCAGAGACAGGAGACTGGCCTAGAGGAACTCTGGTACAACCCAGGTGGCAATTCCTACATCTAGACACTAGGCCAGAAGCTAAACAGGGCTGAGTCCTGCAACTCACCACAGTTACGAGCCTATCTGCCATGTATTCTGTGGGTCTGATTGCACAGAAGAGGGACCCAAGCCCAAGTGAACAGCCTCAGGAGACACGTGTTATTGGAGAAGGATTCATGAACGGGCTCTGCCTTGGTCTGTCATTAGCTCTTTGGAAGCGTGACTCCTAGAGTAACAGAATCATAGGAAAGTGGGGTTGAAAGAGACCCCAGGAGATCGTTCAGCTCAACCCCCAGCTCAAAGCAGGACCAACCCCAGCAGAGCCAACAGCCTCCCCACAGGACAAATGGTAGAATGTGGGGGGGATCCCAGTTCTGTGCCCCCAGAAGGGGCAGGATCCCAGGTGGAAGGGGTGGGGCTGGGCAGCTAGCTCCCAGTGCCACCCAGGCTGTGGTGCTAGCTCCCACCCAGTCCTCAGAGCTGCGCTCCAGTGTTCTGGCAGTGGTTGTGGCCAGGTGCCCTAGGGCCAGGGCCAGGGCCAGGGCCAGGGCCAGATTAAGGGCGGGGGTGAGCCGGGCAGCTGCCCAGGGCGCCAACCTATGGGGGCGCCTGATGGCAGCTGTAAGGGGCGCCGCACGCCCGGCCGCGCGACGCCCCTTACGGCCGCCAGCAGGTGCCGCGCGCCCCTTACGGCCGCCAGCAGGTGCCGCGCGCCCCTTACGGCCGCCAGCAGGTGCAGCACGCCCGGCCGCGCGGCGC
Source organism: Pelodiscus sinensis (assembly GCF_049634645.1). NCBI lineage: Eukaryota > Metazoa > Chordata > Testudines > Trionychidae > Pelodiscus > Pelodiscus sinensis. The sequence continues at coordinate 230,422 of NW_027465915.1, forward strand.
TCCTTGCAGCTGCTAGCAGGTGCCACACGCCCAGCCGCGTGGCGCCCCTTACAGCCGCCAGCAGGTGCAGCACGCCTGGCCGCGCGGCGCTCCTTGCAGCTGCTAGCAGGTGCCACACACCCAGCCGCGTGGCGCCCCTTACAGCCGCCAGCAGGTGCCACACGCCCAATTGCAGCTGCTAGGTGCGCAGTGCACTGGGGGGTGGGGCCGCGCATGCACCATGCGCCCAGGCGGAACCGCACGTGTTGCACGCCCGCTGCCCAGGGTGCAGGAATGGCTCAAGCTGGTCCTGCCTGGGGCCCTTAGACTCTCCAGGGTTTAACAGGCCAGTGCTCAAACCACTGAGCTATCCCTCCCTCCAAAAATACAGAGCTATACCTATCTCAGAGAACTGGAAGGGACCTTGAGAGGTCATCGAGTCCAGTCCCCTGCCTGCAGGGCAGGACCAAGTACTATCCCTGACAGATAACCAACCCCAACTAAATCATCCCAGCCAGGCCTTTGTCAAGCCTGGTCTTATAAACCTCTAGGGATGAAGATTCCACCATCTCCCTGGGAACCCATCCCAGTGCTTCACCGCCCTCCTAGGGAAATAGTTTGTCCTAATACCTATCCTAGACCCTCCCCACCGCAAATTGAGACCATTGCTCCTCATTGTCATCTGCTACCACTGAGAACAGCCTGGTTCCATTCTCTTTGGAAGCGCTCATCAGGTAATTGCTATCAAATCCCCCCTCACTCTTCTCTTCTGTAGACTACAAATCCCTCAACCTCTCCTAGGGCATGTGCTCCAGCCCCGTAATCGTTTTTATTCCCTTCTGCTGGACCCTCTCGAATTTCCCCACACCCTTTTTGTAATGGAGGGACCAGAATTGGATGCAGTACTCCAGACGTGGCCTCTCCAGTGCTGAATAAAATGGAATAATCACTTCTCTAGATCTGCTGGCAATCTTCTTCCTAATGCACCCCAATAGGCTGTTAGCCTTTGTGGCTACAGTGCACACTGTGACTCATCTCCAGCTTCTCATCCACTGGAATCCCCAGGTCCTTTTCTGCCAAACTGCTGCTTAGCCAATGGGTTCCCAGCCTGTAGCAATGCTTTGAATTCTTCCATCCCAAGGGCAGGACTCTGCACTAGTCCTTGTTGAACCTCATCAGATTTCTTTTGGCCCAATCCCCCAATTTGTCTAAGTCACTTGGATCCTATCCCTATCCTCTAGCATATCTACCTCTCCCCCTAGCTTCATGTCATCTGCAAACTTCCCGAGGGTGCAATCCATCCCGTCATCCAGGCCATTAATAAAGATGTTGAACTATTCTGGCCCCTGAATTGATCCTCGGGTCACTCCGCTTAACACCGACCACCAACCAGACATCGAATATTGAGCACTACCCATTGAGCCCGATAATCTAGCCACCTTTTTATCCATTTTACAGTCTATTTATCCAATCCCTACTTCCTTAACTTGCTGACAAGAATATTGTGGGAGACCATATCAAAAGCTTTGCTAAACTCAAGGTATATCATGTCCATCAACTTCCCCATATCCACAGAGCCACTTACCTTGTCATAGAAGGCAAACAGGCTGGTCAGGCACGATTTGTGCTTTGTGAATCCAAGTTGACTGTTCCTGATCACTTTCCCCTCTTCCAAGCACTTCAAAATGGATTCCTTGAGGATCCCCTCTAGGATTTCTTTGGGAATTAAGGTGAGGTTGACTGGTCTGTATTTCCCTGGATTGCCCTTCTCCCCTTTTTTAAAGATGGGCACGACATTTGCCTTTTTCCAATTTTCTGGGACCTCTCCTGATTGCTATAAGTTTTCAAAGATAATGGCCAACTTTCGGAGCACTCTCTGATGCATTAGAGCCAGCCCCAGCAATTTGTGTACATGCAGCTTTTCTAAATAGTTTCTAACCTGTTCTTTCTCCACTGAGGGCTGCCCACCTCCTTCCCATTCTGCATTGCCAAGTACAGCAAGCTGGAGCTGACCTTGTCTGTGAATACAGAGGCAAAGAAAGCATTGAGTACTTCAGCTTTCCCCGCATCATCTGTCACTAGGTTACCGCCCTCATCCAGTAAGGGCCCCACCCCCTCTCCGATCACCCTCTTATTGCTAACATGCCTGTAGGAACCTTTCTTGTTCCCCTTCACATCCCTTGCCAGCTGCAATTCCAATTGCACTTTGGCCTTCCTGATTACACCTCCACATGCTCAAGAAATATATTTATACTCCTGCCTTGTCATCTGTCCAAGTTTCCACATCTTGTAAGCTTCCTTTTTGTATTTAAGCTCACTGAAAATGTCTCTGATAAGCCGAGCTGGTTGCCGGCCATGTTTGCTTTTATTTTGCACATCAGGATGGTTTGTTCTTGTGCCCTCTATAAGACCTCTTTAAAATACTGACAGCTCCCCTGTACTCCTTTCCCCCTTTATATTCGCCTCCCAGGGGATCCTGCCCATCAGTTCTCTGAAGGAGACACTGACTGAGTGTCTGAAGTCCAGGGTGTGTAGTCTGCTGTTCTCCTTTCTTCCTGTGGTCAGGATCCTCAAATCGACCATCCCATGGTCACTGCTGCCCAGGTTGCCACCCACCTCTACTTCTACCAACAGTCTAAGCAGGGAGCCCCAGCAGTACCCTGGGGCACTCCAGTCTATCCTGTCACCCAGACAAGCTAGACTTACTAACAGGAAGTTACCCACCTTTGATTGGAGATTTTCTCAGCAGTGCTCTTCCCCCTTCCCCTCCCCGGTCATGCGCATGCTTTGCCTGCCTGACAAGCTGTCAGAGTATAAATAAGCATGTGCATGGTCCGGGCTTCTCAGTTCCTTCTCTACAAACAGACAGGTGTTATATCCAAAGCAGAGGGGAGGAGGACGGGTAGTGGAGCAGCTACAGGGACACTCATCTCAAAAAATGTCAGCTACTGCATAGGTGAGTAACCTTCTCTCCTTCTTTGAGAGACATCCCTGTGGGTGTTCCACTCAGGTGGAGTGTCTATACGCAGTGTCCCTTAGGACGGCAGGGGCTTTGGATTAGGTTGGAAGGCTGCAGCCAGAACAGCGTTGCCCAATCTAGTGTCAGCTGCAGTGTCCTGTAAGAGGGCACAGTGTCGTGCAAACGTGAGATTTGATGTCCATGTGGTTGCCTTGCATATGTCGACAAGGGGAACGCTGCATAGGAACCCTGTAGACGTGGAGATGGAACGTGTAGAATGTGCTCTGATGGAGTCAGGAGGCTGGACTTGTTTGACCTGGTAGCACAAGCGTATTTAGTCAGCTCTCCATTTAGATAATTTCTGCTTGGAGATGGCACTTCCCTGAGATAGTGGCAAAGAGACAAAGAGCTTAGGAGTCCTTCTGAATGGCTTAGTTCTATGGAGATAGAATGACAGCGCCCTGCACATGTCTAGTGTATGCATGGCAAATTCAAACCATTGGCATGTGGTTTTGGGAAGAATGTTGGTAAGTGAATGGAGTCATTTAGATGGAAGGAAGAATGGACTTTGGGTAGAAATTTAGGGTGTGTACGAAGCATGACTTTCTCTCAAGAAGTGGTGGTATATGGAGGGTGTGCCACGAGCTGAGTTTTCTCACCCTTCTAGCAGAGGTGATTGTGACCAGGAAAACTCTTTCCATGGAGAGGGGTAAGAAACAGCATGTGGCCAAAGGCTCAAAGGATTTGTGCATGAGTGTATTAAGGACAAGATCTAGATCCCAAGGATGTATTGGTGGTCTGATATTGGGATATTATGCCTGGATGCCCTTCATAAATCTTTTGGTGATTGGATGTGCCAATACGGTGGCATTATCTACCTTTTTGTGGAATGTGATGATGGCAGCGAGATGGACCTTGATGGAGTTAGTCGAGAGGCCTGTGGATTTAAGTTCCAGTAAATAATCAAGGATTGAGTGGAGAGGCACAAAGGTTGGGTAAGTATGTTTTGCGTGCACCAAGCGGCATGCCTCTTCCATTTTTGGAGGTAGGTAGTGCGTGTGGTTAGTGTCCTGCTGTGCAGGAGGACTGTGAGCACTGGTTCTGAGCACACTAGCAGGGGCTTTTGTGCATTTCAAAGCAGCAGTGCAGCAGGGATCCTGGGGTCAGAGTTATACATAGTTACATAGCTACTTAGTTTCAGTTAACATACAGATAGTTAGTTAGTATCGTTCTTCTTCCTGTGTATTTAAAAAACCCCTCTGTTTCAACATGCCGCACTCTCCCAGTTTCAAGAAGTGTTCCTTTTGTAAAGAAGGTATCCCTGTATCTGATGGCCACTCTCAGTGTGTCAGATGTTTGGGGGAGTTCTCAAAAATGCACTCACTGTCAAAAATTAAAAGCGCGGACTCGGAAGAACAGGGGATGCGTCTGAAGCTGTCACTGCTCCAAGAACCTCAGACTTGCATCGGACCTTGGACAAAACTCTGCAGAGTCTCAGCAAAAAACCTCCAAGTCCAGGAAAAGACAATCCTGTGCTTCCCCAGGCAGAGGGAAGAAGCACAGACTTTCAGTTTCTTCAGTGTTAGCCACTCCACGGCTGAGCACTTTTGACTCTGCAGGCACCTCCAGTACCAACAGTGAGTCAGCCACTTTAAAAGGTGCTGAGGCAAAGTGCTTTAAGCTGCCCACCTCTCTGAATGCACCCATGGTCCCTCAGTGACTCCGGTGCCCACCTCAGGCTTGCCGCAGCCTATTCAACCAGCAGAAGCGGCACTTCCCTTGGATCCTGCTGCTCCACTTGAGCCTTTGAAGCTGTATAAGCTGCCTGCCTGCTCAGCAAGGCAGCAACAAACAGCTGTGACTCACATGGCACCAGCACTCTCCTCAGCTTTCACGGTGCCAGCTCACCACAGCACGGCAACACAGTCCCTCTCTGCACCAGAAGACATGCTGCAGCTTGGCTCTGCACAGCCCCAGTTCCACAGTCCAGGGTCTCTTTTTGGGGGGGGGGGTGATTTTTCACCAAAGCCACAAGCACAATACTGCCAGTCTGCTGCGACCCCTCCCCACCTTTCTGGTGAGGAGAAAGATAACTTGGAGAACAACGACTTTTCTCCATCCTATTACTCACCTGAGTAAAGGGACCCACTCTGGCAAAATACGCCTGCCACGCAATACCCGTGGTATACCCACCCCTGGCTGGCACCACCTATACCATTCCCCGGCTACCTGCCATACTGGGGTAACTGGGAACACTATGGAGAACAGCATACTAATCATCTTCAGCGCGACTGGCAGTGGTATTGGCATATTTAAGGAAGCAGAACATGATCATTTTCCCATATCTGGACGATTTTCTGCTGAAGTCTCCAACCCATTTTCAGGGTATATCTACACTTGCTCCCTAGTTTGAGCTACGGATGCAAATGTAGCCAACTGAAATTGCTAATCAAGCGGGGATTTAAATATCCCGCGCTTCATTAGCCCAAGCGTTATTCCGCTCAACAGCTGATTTGAACCAGGAAGTGGGCTCCAGGACACATTAGTTCAAATCAAACCCCTTGTTTCAAACTAACGTTACTCCTCCATTTTTTGAGAAATTATGGAGATTATGGGATTATATTTAAATCCCCGCTTCATTAGCAATTTCGGTCGGCTACATTTCCATCCCTAGCTCAAACTAGGCAGCAAGTGTAGACACCCTCATGCTCTTCATGCAACATCGATGACCAGGGCTTGACAAACTGTGGCAAGAGCTACTCACTAGCCCCGCACTGCACATGCACCAGACTGGTACCGTGCACGCGCGCAGCGCCGGTAAAAGGGGCGCACGGAGCAACCGGCTGAAATCTACTCACCACGGTTGAGTAGAAACAGAGGTTTGTCGAGCACTGTGGATGAAGATGCAGTGCTTCCAAAAGTTGGGCCTTCAAATAAACAAGAGACAAGTCAACATTAACACCTACCCAAAAAATCCACTTCATAGGTGCCTTTCTTGACTCTACTACTGGCCAAGCCTCACTGCCACAGGAAAGATTGAGAGCAATCTGCAGTCTCATACACACCATTCACATCAACCCACAGGTCACAGCTCGCGACTGCCTCCAGCCACTGGGACACACGGTAGCCTCCAACGTTGTCCCCAATGCCTGTCTGCACATGAGATGCCTTCAAACCTGGCTAGCTTCGGTATACAAACCAAAATGGCACAAGCTTCTCACAATGCCTTCTACAGTCAAAGACTCACTGTGGTGGACCATTCCACTACACATATGTGAAGGGGTTCCATTTCAACAAGAAACCCCCAAATCAGCATCACAACAGATGCATCCCTCACAGGTTGGGGAGCACGCATAGGAGAAACCACAACACAGGGACTATGGTCCACTTCCGAACAACCCTCCATATCAACCCCCTCAAGCTCAGAGCTATACGCTACGCCTGCCTCCATTTCCTCCCTGTCACCAAAGGCTGCAGAATAAGGCTCATGACAGACAATGTAGCATGCATGTTCTATGTGAACAGGCAGGCTACGTCTACACTGGCCCCTAATTCCGGAAAAGTCATGCCAAGCAGGTAAGTCAGAATAGGGAAATCCGCGAGGGATTTAAATATCCCCCGCGGATTTAAATAAACATGTCCACCGCTTTTTTTCCGGCTTGGGGAAAAGCCGGAAAAAAGCGTCTAGACTGGCGCGATCCTCCGGAATAAAGCCCTTTTCCGGAGGATCTCTTATTCCTACTTTCCCAAGCTGGGAAAAAAGCGGCGGACATGTTTATTTAAAGCCACGGGGGATATTTAAATCCCCCGCGGATTTCCCTATTCTGACTTACCTGCTTTGCATGACTTTTCCGGAATTAGGGGCCAGTGTAGACATAGCCGCAGGGTGGGGTGCATTCCCACTCCCACTGCACGAAGGCCATCAAACTCTGGAATTGGTGCCTCAAGCACAACATCACCATGCGGACAACCTCAGTCATTGCTTCCCTATACAAGATAAGTGGGAGTTGGACAATTCCGTCCCACACACCATTTTCCAGTGCTGGGGGTTTCCCCAACTCGACCTATTCATAACAGCCCATAACAAAAAATGCCCCAGAGTTCTGTTCCAGAGGGATCCCGCTCCAGGGGGAGATGCCTTTTCACTCCCATGGACCAACCTGGTTTTTTATGCTTTCCCACCCATACCCATACTCAACAGGGTAATACAGAACAGACAATTCACATGTCATCTTAATAGCACCGGCATGGCCCAGGCAGCCATGGTATCCCTTCCTGATGGGAATGTCGAACATTTCCCCCATCGCCCTCCACTCCAGTCCAATCTCCTATCTCAATGCAATGGCCAGATTCTTCGCCCCAACATAGGCTGTCTCCACTTCAGAGCCTAGCTACTCAATGGTTCTCCGTTGACCCTGGGCTCCATGTTGTGCTGCCGATTTGAAATGCCACACCAAGCTGGGATCAGCTGGGAACTCCTCAGCTGATCCCAGGTTCTGCAGAAATGCCATGCTGGAACCCGGGCTCAGCTGTACGGCACTGTCGCTTTGAAGTACCCCTTCTTCCACCCATTTGCTGCCTCTATCTGATAGAGGCAGCAAGGGGGGGGAGCAACTAGATGACATCTAGTCTTAACATCCCTACTTTGTACCTCGGCTCTCACACTTACAGAGAAAGCTTGTAGCCAAGCCTAGAGTCAACTAACTACAGATTAACTAGGTACCAGAACTACAAGTTATTTACGGGTTCACACAGGCAACATACTTACCAATATGTGTTACAATCTGTGGTTCCAAAAGGTGACAGAGCTGTAGCGATCTGTCAGCACTAACTGGCTTTTAGGGTAAGCCCAGGCTGCTTTTCTTTAGAAACAGTTTCTTGCAATTTCAACCAGAAAGGACACTGTCTTAATGACCTAATCACATGTATCCTACTTCAGAAGACTTTCAAATCTGCACTTGAAAGGGAATCCTCTGAACTGGCATTCATGCTAAAATTCGACACTCTCCGCAGGGGGCTGAACAAAGACCCCAACTACCTTACCCATTACAAAGATAGCTTCCCCAATTATCACCTCTAATACCATTAACTCACAGGCATTCACCTTCCACCTCCCCCCCTCCCCCCGCATCCCCCTTCTGTTCTGAAATGTGATTTGTCCTTTTCATATGTGTTCTTTTTTTTAATTGTATCCTTTGGTATATATGGTTGTGACTATTTTCTTCCACTATTTGACCTGAGGAAGTGGGTCTGGCCCACGAAAGCTCATCACCTAATAAACCATCTTGTAGCCCTGTATTTTGTTTCAGCTACACCAGACTAACACGGCTACATTTTTATTACTTTTCTTTACTTTCTTTTCCTACCTCCAGCTTTAGAGTCCAAACAGCAAAGAGATGAAGAATTTTCCCATCAGCTATTTTTATTTCCTTCTTCCAGAATTCAAGTTGATGGGACAAGCTGACTTGCATGTAGCATCTTCCCCATTGTGCGAGCGCCTTTAACCTAGTCTTTGATGCCCCATTTAATTTTGATAGTTCTTCTGAATGGGTGGGGGAAACTACTTGTCCTCTGCCTGTGTTCCCAAGCCCATAGATAGCATTTTTATTGTTAAAAAGCAAAACTTATAGCCTGGGATTCAGACATTACAGGTGAGGTTAATGCAGGCAGCAACTAACACCCATTTTACAGCTCAAACACAAAATGCATCTTTGCAATTCTAGACTCTAGCTTGACTGATACTAACAATGGCTATTAGCCAGGATGGGTAGGAATAGTGTCCCTAGCCTTGGTTTCTATGGAGGTGGGTGACGGGGAGGGATCACGTGAGGATTCCCTGTTGTGTTCCCACCCTCTGGGGCATCTGGTGTTGGCCACTGTTGGCAGACAGGACACTGGGCTAGATGGACCTTTGATCTGACCCAGTACGGCCGTTCTTATGTTCGCAAGGAAAAAAGGGTTACTTACCTTTCGCTACAGTTGTTCTTCGAGATGTGCTGCTCATGTCCATTCCAATAGGTGTGTGCATGCTATGTGCATTATCGGTGGAAGGCTTTTCCCCCCATCGGTACCCATCAGGCAGCTATGGAGCTCCCTGAAGAGGCACCTGCATGGCATGGTTTATAGGGTTCAGCTGGCCCTCAACCCCCTCAGTTCCTTCTTGCCAGCTTTCCATCGGGGGAGATGGGTGGGATTTGGAATGAGCACAAGCAACACCTTTCGAAGAACAGTTATAAAAGGCAGGCAACTGTTTTCTCTTCTCCAGGGCTGTGTCTAGACTGCATACCTTTTTTGTAAAAGGGATGCAAATTAGACATATCGCAATTGCAAATGAAGCAGGGATCCTCTTAAAATAAGGGATGAGGGATCTTTCGGAAAAGGCTTTGTTTTCCAAAAGATCCGCATCTAGACTGGTGCTTCTTTCCGGCACAGCTCCAAGCCGGAAAAAGGCAGCAGCCATTTATATACTAATGAAGCAGGGGAGATTTAAATCCTTGCTTCATTTGCAATTGCGACATGTCTAATTTGCATCCCTTTTACGAAAAAGGGATGCAGTCTAGACACAGCCCAGGTGATTGCTCATGTGCATGCCAATAGGTGACATATCACAGTTTACCTGGAGGAGGTGTTGGAGATCACTGCCTAGCCATCTAAAGTCCCACAGGTCGAAGGCTTTGCGGCAGAGGAGCAGCCATGGTAATATGACATGCGTGCGGCTGCGCATGCCAGTCACTGAGTTTGCCCCTATGCTTGCAAGTCCCCATCCCTGACAAGTCCGTGCAGAGAAAGAGAGCCCCATCCCTGCAAAGTCCATGCAGAGAGAGAGCCCCATCCCTGCCAAGCCCGTGCAGAGAGAGAGCGAGCCCCATCCCTGCCAAGCCCGTGCAGAGAGAGAGAGAGAGAGAGCCCCATCCCTGCCAAGCCCGTGCAGAGAGAGAGCCCCATCCCTGCCAAGCCCATGCAGAGAGAGAGAGAGCCCCATTCCTGCCAAGCCCGTGCAGAGAGAGAGAGAGCCCCATCCCTGCCAAGTCCATGCAGAGAAAGAGAGAGAGCCCCATCCCTGCCAAGCCCGTGCAGAGAGAGAGAGAGAGAGCCCCAACCCTGCCAAGCCCGTGCAGTGAGAGAGAGAGAGCCCCATCCCTGCCAAGCCCGTGCAGTGAGAGAGAGAGAGCCCCATCCCTGCCAAGCCCGTGCAGAGAGAGAGAGAGAGCCCCAACCCTGCCAAGCCCGTGCAGAGAGAGAGAGAGAGAGCCCCATCCCTGCCAAGCCCGTGCAGATATCCCCATCCCTGCCAAGCCCGTGCAGTGAGAGAGAGAGAGAGCCCCATCCCTGCCAAGCCCGTGCAGAGAGCCCCATCCCTGCCAAGCCCGTGAAGAGAGCCCTATCCCTGCCAAGTCCATGCAGAGAAAGAGAGAGAGCCCCATCCCTGCCAAGCCCGTGCAGTGAGAGAGAGAGAGAGAGCCCCATCCCTGCCAAGCCCGTGCAGAGAGAGAGAGCCCCAACCCTGCCAAGCCCGTGCAGAGAGAGAGAGAGAGCCCCAACCCTGCCAAGCCCGTGCAGAGAGAGAGAGAGAGCCCCATCCCTGCCAAGCCCGTGCAGAGAGCCCCATCCCTGCCAAGCCCGTGCAGTGAGAGAGAGAGAGAGCCCCATCCCTGCCAAGCCCGTGCAGAAAGCCCCATCCCTGCCAAGCCCGTGCAGAAAGCCCCATCCCTGCCAAGCCCGTGCAGAAAGCCCCATCCCTGCCAAGCCCGTGCAGTGAGAGAGAGAGCCCCATCCCTGCCAAGCCCGTGCAGTGAGAGAGAGAGAGAGCCCCATCCCTGCCAAGCCCGTGCAGAGAGAGAGAGAGAGCCCCAACCCTGCCAAGCCCGTGCAGAGAGAGAGAGCCCCATCCCTGCCAAGCCCGTGCAGAGAGCCCCATCCCTGCCAAGCCCGTGCAGTGAGAGAGAGAGCCCCATCCCTGCCAAGCCCGTGCAGAGAGCCCCATCCCTGCCAAGCCCGTGCAGAAAGCCCCATCCCTGCCAAGCCCGTGCAGAGAGCCCCATCCCTGCCAAGCCCGTGCAGAAAGCCCCATCCCTGCCAAGCCCGTGCAGAGAGCCCCATCCCTGCCAACTCCATGCAGTGAGAGAGAGAGAGCCCCATCCCTGCCAAGCCCGTGCAGAAAGCCCCATCCCTGCCAAGCCCGTGCAGAGAGCCCCATCCCTGCCAACTCCATGCAGTGAGAGAGAGAGAGCCCCATCCCTGCCAAGCCCGTGCAGAAAGCCCCATTCCTGCCAAGCCCGTGCAGAGAGCCCCATCCCTGCCAACTCCATGCAGTGAGAGAGAGAGAGCCCCATCCCTGCCAAGCCCGTGCAATGAGAGAGAGAGAGCCCCATCCCTGCCAAGTCCATGCAGTGAGAGAGAGAGAGCCCCAACCCTGCCAAGCCCGTGCAGAGAGCCCCATCCCTGCCAAGCCCGTGCAGAGAGCCCCATCCCTGCCAAGCCCGTGCAGAGAGAGGGCCCCAGCTTCAACCTAGAGCAGAAGAAAAGTTCTGGATCTTCTTGGCTCCTGTAGTATAGAGCTGGTGCCTCCCTATGTAAGGGAAGGAACATGGCTACATGCACAATGGGAAAGATGATGCAAAACATGGGGCATGAGAAGGAGACTCAGTGCCCAGTGAAGACAGGGAATGTCAGCAGCATAGCAGAAAGCCAGTGAGAGCAACAGGGACCTGCAGCTTCTGCACTGAACTGCCTGCTGTACTTGGCAGGGCCCCATTCCGGCAAGCACCTTGAAAGTGGCTTTGGGGCTCTGCGTAGATGCAAGGGTCCAGCCACCTGAAGACACTTCCTCAGGCAGCAGTAACGTGCCTAATACTGGGTGTGGATGGTGCTGATACAGATGTCTTCATGTCTTAGTGCTGACTTCAGGTCACCATATTCTGGAGCATGAGGAGCAGCCCCATTGTCTGAAGACACAGAACCAGGAGCCCCATTCCATGTTGTATATTAATGTTTATTGAATCACTCAGGTAAGAATTCTCTCTATTAAAATCATTTGTGTTCTAAACTGATTATTTACAGACATACTCTCTCCTCTCCCCATAGCTCCCTACATCTCACAATGGTATCTACAGTTATTACACTATGTACCAACATTCATATTTTCAAGCTTTTTATATTAATTATTAATTCCCATTCATTGAGAAGCGAGCGTGCTGGGCGCTCCAACTAGAACTCAAGAAGAAGGGCAGCACATGGGCATGGGGCTGCCAGGCCACAGCAAAGTAGAAAATACAAAACCGAGTCAGTCGAGAGAAGAGGTGTGTGTGCAGCCCTCTGGCTGCCAAAGGGGCAAAAGGAGCGAAGCCAATGCGCTCGGGGTCCTGGAAACCCAGAGGAATCAACGTAGGGAGAAAGGCGCCAACAAGGGATACCTAGTGGCAATCTGGGGTCGCACGGAGGCTGCACATGGTGCTTCTCTGCCCCAGACCTGATCAGCTTCTGAAGAATTTCAAGTCTGTGTGTCTACTTAAGCGCCTACGTTTATAAAGAAAAAGGTCAGAGTGTGACTTCCCAATGTGTGTGGCCACCATGAGCCTGAAGCTGGAGACACAGAAACTGCCAGGTCTCATCCTGCCAGGGGCAGGTACCTCTATTTATCACAAAGAGGGGAGCTTAACTCTGAGATCAGCTGATGCCAATTTATGTCTCAGCACATTTCAGATTCTTGTCCCCTATTCGGATCACAGCTGGAAACGTAATTCTTCCCACCCCAAAGAAAAAGTCACTTCCTGTCTATGAAAGAGGAGGTAAGATGGCAGTACGTTGTGTTTCATGGCAAGGGAAATTACTCCCCAGTGGAAGAGCTATCCATGTCCTGTGGAGACAGACTGGGTGCGTGCAGCAGGAGGGTGTAACCAAGTCCTTAGAGAAGCTATGGCCTGTAGGAACATGGTACATAGCCAAGGCAACCTAAGGAAACTAAACTCCCTGAGGCTTTTGACACAACAACTGTGGAGACAGGAAGGCCGGGAAGAGCCTCCCGGAGTTAATTATGACTCTCCCATCTGTCCCCAAAGGCATGCTTATTAAAGGCTTTTGTAAAACACAAATGAACCCTCAATCCCATGAAGGTAATGGACACTAGCATGCCAGAGAAGGAAGGCTGGAGAGAGCAGAAGGGGCATGTCTGAACATGAGAACTGACTCAGTCAGACAACTGTTAAAAGTAGGTCCCGGACATAGCAAGAGGGAGTTGGGATCCAACAGCCGTTTGGGGACAGGTTGGAGCAATGTATGCGATGAACGTTTCCCTTCTCACAGTGACTAAGCTGGGAATGTCGTACTCTGGTTAGTGTATTAGATGGGTCACTATGGAGATGTTAATTTCTTTTCGCAGAGTTTTTAAATGACTCCTTTTTTTGTTATATGGATAAACCTCCCCCATCCCTGGGGAACCGAGAACACTGCCATCTCCTAGGAGATGTATCGAATGGTACCTCTAGCCCATCTCACACCTGGCCAAGACACGCACACACAAGTGTAGGCTCTTTGACTCATGTTGCTATCACGCTCTGGCAGGCAAATTCCAGGGGAGAAGCTGATGGATCCACCAGGAGGCAAGAGTTTGTAGGGAGGGGTGGTCACAGAAGCAAACACGTGCCTTCAGGTTAACGTAAGCCCCAGACAAACAAGAGAACTCCCCTCCTCCCCAACTGACCTAATGCTGTGAGCATGCAATGATTTGTCAAAACAGCTGAGGAAAGACGTGAGACCGGAGAGGGAGTTTGTGTGAAGGAGAGGGTTGTGACGTGGGATGTGGGAAGGAGGGTGCAGAGGATTTGGGTGGTGACCTGGGGTAGGGCACTGGGGTGCAGGGTCTGGGTAAAGGAGGATTCTGGCCTGGGAGAGGGGTACAGGAGGGGCTGCATGGTCTGGGAGGGAGATGGGTGTGGGAAGGGGTGGGATGTCAGAGGGAGACTCTGGATGGGAGGTGCTTACTTATGTAGTTCCCGGACAGCAGTGCTCTTGGGCAGGCTTCCCTGCCTGCCAGCAGCCCCAGACCACTCAAAGCAGCTGACTGTTCCACATGGCTCTCTGTGCTGTAGTGAGAAGTGTCGCATGCTGCTCACACCTCCAGCAAAATCTCTGGAAACTGGCCAGCAGAACCTGAGAAATGGTGCTGCACTGCCCCTGCGCCCAGCAAAATCTCTCAGCTCCCATTGGCAAGTTTCCAGCCAACAGGAGCTGGTGGTGTGGGCAGCACAGAGAGCCTCAGGAGCAGCCAGCTGCTTTGAGCAGCGTGGTTCTGTGCTGCAGGGGCAAGCAATGGGCTGGATTAAAAGGCTTGGCGGGATGGATCTTGCCTGCCCTTGCACTAGGGAGAAGCTGTCTGACACAGGGACTGCTTGGTCTGGGGGATTCGTGATGACAGTGTCCAAGGGAGGCTCATCCAAGTGAAATCCCATCTTAGAAACACAAAACTAACATTCCCCTGAAGCATGGCAATGCTTGGTCATTATGAGGTTATTCTCAGATCCAGCTCAGAGAAGCAGAATGGCTGTGAGCCAGAGGGAGGAATAGGTACAAGGCCTTCACTTGTTTTGCTGGGGCCAGACAGCATGTAACCAGAGAGGGCTAGACACAGATCTGTTAGAAGCACGTCGGTAAGGCCATCTGCTGAACTCTGGCTGGGGGAAGTGAGCACAGCTGTACAGATGGCAATAGGCTGGTGCCTGCTTACACTAGGGCTGGGCTGAGCCTACTGGGTCAACAACTGGAACGGCTGAGCACGTTAGTACAATACAAGACACACGCAGGGAGGGAGACCAGACCCCTGGCCCATGAGACTCTTCCCATTTCTCACCCCTACAGTACAGCTGCCACCTTCCCAGGGTGCTGTGGGAGATGCTCTTCTGCTCCGGCCAGGGCACCGGTGGCTAGCACAGCCACCGTGTTACTCCTTGGGCTGGACATTGGAGGTGCACACTCTCCAGCAGGAATCATCATTCCCACAGTCCCAGCTAGTCCCAAGAGCACTCCCATGTACTGCCCAGAATGCCATGGCTGCAGGAGGCTGGGCTGCTGGTGGTTACGCAAGGCTCGGGGCAGCAGTCCCAGCACTAGCCTCTCCCATCCCAGGTGCTAGTACAAAAGGAGGCTCGAGGCTCACAGGAAGCCACATACAGTCTTTAGCTTTGTTCTGAAGCGCTGGGTTATCCAGCCCCTCGCAGCTCCGTGTGGAAGCTCGGCACTTTCCCAGTGTGTGAGAAGAGGCCGCCTGGGCTTGCTCTCTCTGACACTGCTTTGTGGAAACTGCTTTAGGAAAGTTCATTTGTAAAAAGGAAAAAACCCCGTAAAAATATTCTCTGAGTGAGACACAAGGACGTTTGTACTTTGCGTATTCTTGGCCACCTCCCCGTGTGTTACATGCCAGCCCCCCGGAGCGTCTGGTTCCAAAGGCAGCAAAACACCGTGTGTAGCTCTGATGCTCCTGCGAGCTGCACGATCCACCGCTGTTCAGCCTCCCAAGAGCCCGGCAGTCTGTGTATCTGGGTCACAAGTCAGTGACTTTGTTCTCCACAGCAGCTGCAATCTGCTGCAGTCGGTATCCCAGCTGCATCTTCTGGGCTGTTGGGTCTTCTTCCAAGGCTGTGATGATCTGCAACAAGACTCACTGGCAACCTCCCTCATGCACAGAAACCATTAGCAGCAGATTCCCCTGGCTGAGGGCAAGCCTGAGCTGTGGGTACTGGGATCCACAGGGACAGTCTGTTTCAGAGGGACCCTGTGCAGTCTTGCTAGCCCAGTGCTGGAACCCTGTGAAGACCCTACGTTTTCCTCTGTGCCACCAGCTACTCTTCCCTCCAAACAACGTGCAGACCTTTCATTGCTTTGGGGGGAGGGTTATGATCATTGTGTTTACCTGAAGAAAAAATGTTACGGAAAAACCAAGAAAGGTGCCAAAGGCCAAAACCCAATCAAACTAGCTAAGTGACAGCAGCGCAGTCACTTTGCACGTGATTCCCTCTGCTGTATGTTTTGTCACTGTGGTCATGTTGGTTCCAGCACAGTAGTGAGACAAGGGGAGAAGTAACATCTTTTACTGCCCCAGCTTCTGATTGACGAGGGACAAGGGTTTGTGCTTAAGCTCCCCAAACAGAATCTAGTCCTATAAAAGATGTTACCTCTCACCTTGTGTCTCTAGCATCATTTCCTTAACCAGTCAGAGGCGTGGAAATGCATACATCTTACACTGCAAATGTACGGAAGTTATTATTCTCATTAAGTATGAAGAAATGCAAGTGTCATTATAACAAAACAGCCTTAACTCTTCCCCAAGGTAGCCAATATTCTTACATCAGTCATCTCAAATAACACAAAGCAACCTTTAGAAAACAAATCAATATGGAAACATTAAATAGTCTCAGATGCAAGTCCTCATGCATAATTTTCACCATAAAAATCTATATTGTACACTCTACCTACTGAAATACACAAAAACTGCAATCTCAAATCCTTCTACTGTTAATTGGGAAATATTTTAACTGACCCTATTGCCCTTTTAAGGTATCTTTGAAATTGAAATATTTAGATACAAAACAAACAAACAAACAAACAAACAAACCTCATACAAATCACCACTGCCCCAGAACAAGAAAAAACACCGGGATAAAATCTCAGAGCTCCAGGTGCAAGTGAAGGCTCTTCCGTTGTGACAAAATTGACATTTCTTTCTATTTGATGAGGCCAGCTCATCTGGCCCAGTTTTAAACGTGCACAGGCACTGCTGTCGCACCCTCTCGTCTAGGAGCCAACCTCATTTTCAAAAGGGATTTAGACATTGATGGGGTTTAGGCTCTTCTGACCGTGGTATTTGGGCTCTTCAGTCAGTACTGCCTAGTTACCTTTCATAACCTGTGCCTACCTGCTAGGTCAGTGGTCCCCAACGCGAGGCAGGTGCCTGCTGGGGCACTGATGTGCGCCTGCCGAGTGACCAGGGCCGGACCAAGCCATTCTTGCGCCCTGAGCCCTGGGCACGTGGCACATGCGCGGCCCCTGTGCCCTGCGCCTGGCAGTCCCAAAAGGCTGGGGACCACTGTGCTAGGTGGTCAGTGTAACCTTTGCGACGACCGTCAGTGCTAATTTGGCTGTTCACAGCTCCACTAAGAGAGCAGACGAGGTGACCGCATGCTGGGCAAGCGTAAGCTGCTAATGGCTCAGAGGGATGGATGGGAAATCACGCACTGAGGCTGGAGCCAGTAAGTGGGAGCAGCACTCACCTGGTCGTAGTATTTGTTGATGTATTTGTAGAGCTCATGCAGGGCCACCATGGAATTGAGTTCACCTGAGTAACTCTGTGGTAACAGAATAAACATCTCATTAGCCACCAGGATTATTCATCCAAGTCCTGCTGCCCTGGGACCTCGGGGCAATGCTTGCGAGAGCCTCTCAACCCAGCGTGGGAGCAGCGGCAGAAGGGATTTCGAGATTTCTCCTAGCAGGTAACAGGGGCGTGGATCGGCCATGCTGAAGAGGAAAGGGAGCAGCGATCCACTTGCTCCAGCACTCAGAAGCCTTTGCTACGTGAATCTTTCCCCCTAGAACTCTTCATTGGTGCTAGCGAGGGTGTCGGGGCTAGCACAGACACAGCACTAGCAGGCAGGTTGTAACCATCATGGGCCAGGTCATGATGAAGTGGTTAAAATGCTCGGTCCCTGCCAGCACTTAGCCGGGGATTCCAGTGGGGCAGTGATAGATATCCTGGGGAAAGCTACGGCAGACCCTGCGTCAGGCTGGCAGATTACACACCCTGAAGGAGCCAGTGTAGTGCTCTAGTTTTTGAAAGAAGTTAGTTATTTACCCTTGAGAGCTCAGCCAGGGCAGAGTTCATTTCCTGGTCGCTGGCGGAGATGGTCTGGCGAATGTCCGCATAGTACCTATGCAACGGGAGCACAGGGCCTGTTAACGCAGGCTCTGCTGCTTCCTCCCTACCAAGCAACCCAGCCACCACACCTGCTCACCCAGGCTTTACCTTTCTACCATCTGCTTGTAGCGAGGAATGTCCCGGGCATAGAGCAGCTTGTTGATTGGCGAGTCCTTTAAAAGGCAGAAACAGACTGACAGGTTATGGGAACCAAGACCAGGGAGAGAAAACACAACCGCCAGATTCCCACGGGGACAGGCAGCCTCCCTCCCTCCCCTGCTCTCCGAGGTGGGGAGAAGCAGCCTTTCCCCACAAGGTGCATGCAGGACAGTCCATCCCCTCTTGCAAGAGCCCCAGGTCACTGGCTATGCAAACATTTCCCAACAGAAGCACAGATTAGGGACTGTTCCCTGCCCCCGTCAGAGTGGGGAGTAGGTGCCAGAAAGAACAGCCATCCCAGGGCGTCGCCACTCTGTTTCTCTCAGTAGGAGGCCTGCAGACAGGGAGCCCCAGGACATGGCACCTGGAGAAAGCTGGAGGCAGTACTGTCTGTCCAGCGGAGGCAGTGTGCTGGCGAGGAAGCCATGA
Organism: Pelodiscus sinensis; assembly: GCF_049634645.1. Taxonomy (NCBI): domain Eukaryota; kingdom Metazoa; phylum Chordata; order Testudines; family Trionychidae; genus Pelodiscus; species Pelodiscus sinensis. The sequence continues at coordinate 248,853 of NW_027465915.1, forward strand.
CCTCACACTGTCCATGAACACGGACTCAGGGTTTACATCTAGCTTGGTCTCCACCAAAAGAAGGAGACCCGGCCATAGTCCCAATCCCGATTATAGAGGAGGGATTGGCAAAAGAGCCTCCGGGGGCTGGATCCGGCCCACCCAGTGAGCTGATCTGGCCTGTGGGTGCCCTGCCGCTCCCCCCGACCCAGGCCAATCAGGCCTTGGGGGCAGGGGGAACGCGTGAAGTCTCCTCCCGCCCTGCAAGTGGCTCAGGAATTGAAGTCAATTGCCAGCTGCTGCTCAGCTGGTAGCTGCCTAAGACACTCCCTTGATGGGTGGTGGAAGGGAGTGAGAAACGTCACATGCTCCCCCTCCCCAGGTCCTAACTGACCTGGCCCAAGCGCACAAAGTTTAGAACAGCTGGTGGTTTTCTCGGGGGAGGGGAGGACAAAGACTTTGCGTGCTCCCTCGCCCCTAGACCAATCAGGTTCTGGGGGTGGGGAAGCACGAAAGTGTTCTGGCCCTGCCCCTTGTGCCTGAGGTCCCGCCCCTGCTAGGGAAGCCTGGACCCACTTCAAAAATTTCTGAAGTGGGCCCCCCGTCAAAAATGATTGCCCACCCATTATAGAGCAACAGGCCCCGGAGAACACATCCTGTCCTTGCTTTCAAGAGCCCTTCCTATTTATTACGACCAGATTCTAATCCTCTGCCTGCAGGCACCGCTCCTCCCGTGCCCGGAGAGCTCTCCCCGAGCCTCACCTCCGCCTGCAGGCACCGCTCCTCCCGTGCCCGGAGAGCTCTCCCCGAGCCTCACCTCCGCCTGCAGGCACCGCCCCTCCCGTGCCCGGAGAGCTCTCCCCGAGCCTCACCTCCGCCTGCAGGCACCGCCCCTCCCGTGCCCGGAGAGCTCTCCCCGAGCCTCACCTCCGCCTGCAGGCACCGCCCCTCCCGTGCCCGGAGAGCTCTCCCCGAGTGGTTGGAGAGCACACATCGGTCAAACCCTTGCTGTGCTGCACACACTGGCTGCTCGACCCCAGGTCCATGCTTACCCGCCCCAGCTTGTGGTCGGCAACAGTGCAGGAGTCCATGAAGGTCTGAGCAATGACCAGGAGGACGGCATCCATGTTGTCCGATGTCTGCACATCAAACACAAACTGGGGGTTTTTGATTATGTTGACCCAGAATCGGAGAGGCAGGCTGCAGAGAAAAGGAGAGAGGGGGGGAGGCAGGTTAGGATAGAATGAGGCCAACCCAGCCCTGCCCTCAAAGGAGTTACTAATCCTGCTTGTTGCCTAGCCTGCATGGAGATCCCTATTCAGCTGAAGAGGAGGGTTCCCACGCCACAGAGTTTAAATCTCCTGGGAGACCCAGCTGTCAGTGCAGCACATTCACAGAGGAGCCTCTCGGAAGCAGAAACCCTTTTGCTGTGAGAAGTTTAACACTTCACACGTCACATTCCAGGCAAATCATTTGTGGAGACTCTCAAACCCAGAGTCAGCCACATGCACCTCAAAAACTGCAGGCAGAGTCCTGGAGTAAGGCCAAACCCTGACTCTGCATACTTTGAGTCGCCCGTCTCCTGCGGTATCTAGGGAGTGGTTCTCCAACTTTCCTAGTGCAGACCACATCTTTACAGAAATCCTGTCTCTTGAGCACTTCGCTTCTCCCTTCCCACCCTTCCTTGCATGCAGGGCAGTGTGCCTGGGAGTACAGCTTGTCTTTAGTGAACTAAGTGCTTAGTCCTCTGAAGCAGAGATTACTTACCCATACAGTAACTGAAGTCCAATGTCATTGGGCCCTATGAGTGCTCCACTGTCAGCTGTGCACACACGGCTGCACTCAATGGGAGATTTTAGTTAGCAGGGTCAGTGCCTGCGCACTACCCAACCTTTTGCTTCAATGCAAAGCTATATAGTTAGTTCAAACCAATGTGCTACTTCAGTTCCTTCTTAGCCACAAAGCCCAAAGATCAGCACAGAGCAGAGCGGAAGAATGACTTCTTGTGTCCTGCTCACAACACTCCTGTTAATGCAGCCCAGAATCAGGTTTGCATTTTTTGCAACTGCGTCACACTGTTGACTCATATTTAGCTTGTGGTCCACTATGACCCCTAGATCCCTTTCAGCGGTACTCCTTCCCAGACAGTCGCTTCCCATTCTGTTGTGTGAAACGGATTGTTCCTTCCACTTTGCATTTATCCTTCTTAAATTTCATCCTATTTACCTCAGACCATTTCTCTGGTTTGCCCAGATTATTTTGAATTATGACCCTATCCTCCAGAGCAGTTCCAATCCCTTCCAGTTTTAAGTGTACTCTCTATGCCGCTTTCTAAATCGTTGATGAAGATACTGAACAGAACATGTCCAAAACAGACCCTTGCCGAACCCCACTTGATATGTCCTTCCAGCAGGATTGTAAACTGTTAATAACGACTCTCTAAGTAATAACTACTCTCTCCATTGCTATCTACATACTGCACAGACTACACTGAGAGATTATGCCATGCACTATCTAAAAAACCGAGGAACCACCTGATCAGCATCCTGTACAGCAAACAGGAAAACATCAAAAAAGAGCTCTCCAATCTGGAGACTCTCATAAAACACCAACCTTCCTCACAAATGGACTTTACTAAAATAAGACAGGAGATCTACATTGCACACTTCACTTCTCTACAGAGGAAAAAGGACTGTAAGCTGTCTGAACTCCTACCCGCCACATGGGACCACAACAGTGGTACCCCTAACTCACCCAGCAATATCGTCAATCTCTCCAACTACACACTCAGCCCGGCAGAAGAGTCTGTTCTATCTCGGGGACTCTCTTTTTGCCCCGCCACCCCCACTAACATGATACAGTTCTGCGGTGATCTGGAAGCCTACTTTCGCCATCTCCGTCTCAAGGAATACTTCCAACACAACACTGAACAGCGCACTGACACACAGATACCTTCCCCCCAACAGCACAAGAAGAAGAACTCCACGTGGACTCCTCCTGAGGGCCGAAATGACAGTCTGGACCTCTACATAGAATGCTTCCGCCGACGTGCACAGGCAGAAATTGTGGGAAAACAGCATCGCTTGCCTGGTAACCTCAGTCGTGCAGAACGCAATGCCATCCACAGCCTCCGGAACAACTCCGACATTATAATCAAAGAGGCTGACAAAGGAGGTGCTGTTGTCATCATGGACAGGCCTGACTACCTAAAGGAGGCTGCCAGACAACTCTCCAATACCACATTCTACAGGCCTCTTTCCTCAGATCCCACTAAGGAATACACTAAGAAACTGCACCATCTGCTCAGGAACTCCCCACACAAGCACAGGAACAAATCGACATACCCTTAGAGCCCCGACCAGGGTTGTTCTATTACCCAAGATCCACAAACCTGGAAATCCCGGACGCCCCATCATCTCGGGCATTGGCACTCCCACTGCAGGACTGTCTGGCTATGTGGACTCTCTACTCAGACCCTACACCACCTGCACTCCCAGCTATCTCCGTGACACTACGGATTTCCTGAGAAAACTACAATGCATTGGTGATCTTCCAGAAAACACCATCCTAGCCACCATGGGTGTAGAGGCTCTCTACACAAACATCCCACATGCAGATGGAGTACAAACTGTCAGTATCCCTGATGATGCCACAGCACAACTGGTGGCTGAACTCTGTGAATTTATCCTCACACACAATTATTTCAGATTTGGTGACAATATATACCTCCAGGCCAGTGGCACTGCTATGGGCACCTGCATGGCCCCACAATACGCCAACATTTTTATGGCTGACCTGGAACAACGCTTCCTCAATTCTCGTCCACTTACGCCCATACTCTACATCGATGACATCTTCATCATCTGGACCCATGAGAAGGAGACTCTGGAAGAGTTTCACCACAATTTCAACAGCTTCCACCCCACCATCAACCTCAGCATGGACCAGTCTACATGGGAGGTCCATTACCTGGACACCATGGTGCAAATAAGTGACGGTCACATCAACACCACCCTATACCGAAAGCCTACCGACCGCTATGCTTACCTGCATGCCTCCAGCTTCCATCCCGGACACACCACACGATCCATTGTTTACAGCCAAGCACTGAGGTACAACCGCATATGCTCCAACCCCTCAGAGACCTACACCTACAAGATCTTCAACAAGCATTCTGTAAACTACGATACCCACACGAGGAAGTGAGGAGACAGATTGACAGAGCCAGACGTGTACCCAGAAGCCTCCTGCTATGGGACAAGCCTAAGAAAGAAACCAACAAAACACCACTGGCCATCACCTACAGTCCTCAGCTAAAACCTCTCCAACACATCATTAGTGATCTACAACCCATCCTGGACAATGATCCCTCGCTTTCACAGGCCGTGGGAGGCAGGCCAGTCCTTGCCCACAGACAACCTGCCAACCTGAAGCATATTCTCATCAGCAACTACACACCGCACCATAATAACTCTAACTCAGGAACCAATCCATGCAACAAACCTCGGTGCCAACTCTGGCCACATATATACACTAGCAACACCATCACAGGACCTAACCAGATCAGCCATACTGTCACTGGTTCATTCTCCTGCACATCTACTAACGTAATATATGCCATCATGTACCAATGCCCCACTGCTATATACATCGGCCAAACTGGACGGTCCCTACGTAAAAGAATCAATGGACACAAATCAGATATTAGGAATGGCAACATACAAAAGCCTGTAGGAGAACACTTCAATCTCCCTGGACACACAACTGCAGATCTAAAAGTAGCCATCCTGCAGCAAAAAAACTTCAGGACCAGACTTCAGAGAGAAACTGCTGAGCTCCCCCTCCTGTTCTGCAATGTGATTTGTCCTTTTCATATTTGTTCATTTTTTTAAATTGTATCCTTTGGTATATATGGTTGTGACTATTTTCTTCCACTATTTGATCTGAGGAAGTGGGTCTGGCCCACGAAAGCTCATCATCTAATAAACCATCTTGTTAGTCTTTAAAGTGCTACATTGTCCTGCATTTTGCTGAGCTCCAGTTCATCTTCAAGTTTGACACAATCCACTCAGGATTAAACAAAGACTGTGAATGGCTCGCTAACTACAAAAGCAGCTTCTGCTCTCTTGGAATTCACACCTCCAGATCTGCTACTAGAAGTGGGCCTCATCCTCCTTGATTGGATCCACCTCGTTATCTCCAGCCTGATTCTGGCCTGCATATTTATACCTGCCTCTGGAAATTTCCACTACATGCATCTGACGAAGCGGGTCTTTGCCCACAAAAGCTTATGCTCCAACACTTCAGTTAGTCTATAAGGTGCCACAGGACTCCTCGCCGCTTTTGCAGATTCAGGCGAACACGGCTACCCCTCTGATCTCTGAGAACAGTTATCCAGCCAGTTATGCACCCACCTTTCAGTAGTCCCATCTAAGTTGTATTTGCCTAGTTTACTGAGAAGACGATCATGTGAGACCCTATCAAGTGCCTTACTGAAGTCTAGGTATACCATGTTCACCATTTCTCCCCTATCCACAAGACTTGTATCCTATCAAAGAAAGCTATCAGATTGGTTTGACATGATTTGTTCTTTACAAATCCATGCTGGCCGTTACCTTATTATCTTCTAGGTGTTTGCAGATGAATTCCTTAATTACTTGCTCCATTATCTTTCCCTGGTGCAGAGTTAAACTGACTGGTCTGTAGTTTCCTGGGTTGTTCTTATTTCCTTTTTATAGATGGACACTATATTTGCCCTTTTCCAGTCTTCTGGAATCTCTCCCTCTTCCATGATTTTTCAAAGATGATAGATAAAACCTCAGATACCTCCTCTACCATCTCCTTGAGTATTCTAGGATGCATTCTCCTGCATGTAAGGCTGCCGAGTGTCCAGGTGTGAACCTATAGACACTGCTAACTGAAATCTCCAATAAATAGTGCATGGGCTCGCTCACCTTACAGTGGAGTACACCTAGGGACATACACTCAAAGAAGAACAATGGTAATTTTACACACTCAACTTTGCATTTCACCTGCACTAATCCATCTCTTCTGTTTCTCTCCAATAGACACAGGGGCTGCCAGCAGCATGTGACCAACCAGCAGGTACTCCAGGGACCACAGTTTGGGATTCTCGTCTAGGGAAGTGTCAGGCTGCAACTTCAACTCCATACCTATTTGTCTTCCAGATATGAATGGTCTCAGAGTCCAAAATTCCATGGTGTATTGCTTGGTCATCTAACAAGTCAAAAAAATATTTAACAGCCAGTGGGACAGGGCGGCTGGTGCTGAGGATAACCTGGAACAAGTCATCCACAAACTTCTGCAGGGTCCCCTGTGGACAAAACAACAAAGATAACACACAATGAATAGGAAGAATGTAAACAAATATTACAGGAAAGGCTTCACAGATTTCATGGCCACAAGTGATCGTTGTGGTCATCTAGTCCAATCTCCTGCAGAACTAGGGACACAGAACTTCCTGACTTCAACAGGATCCCTGCAGTGAATTTTAGAGAGAAACATCCCATCTTAATTTAAACATTGCCCAGGATGTAGAGTTCACCACGACCCTTGGCCACTTGATCTGGTAGTCAATCACCCTGTTAAAAATGTACATTATTTCCAATCTGGAGTCACTTCCAGCCATTGGATCGTGTTAGATCTTTCTCTGCTAGACTGACGGGCCAGTTTCAAATATTTGTTCCCCATGTAAATATCAATAGACTGTGATCAAATCACCCCTTACCCTTCTCTTTGTTAAGCCAAGTAGATTGAGTTCCTTGTGTTTATCACTATACAGCAAGATTTCTAATTATTTCATCATTTTGGTGGCTTTTCACTGTTGGTGGCCTCTCCAATATATAACTTAGTTCTGTGAATTGTGGGTACTAGAACTGGACACACTATGCCACCAGCAGTCCCACAGTGCCAAATACAGATGTAAAATAACTTTTCTTCTGCTATTCAGAATACCCAAATCCTTGTCACATTCAGTGTGCCCCCGTGTAGTGCCCCACCTTATGAGTAGGGCTTGCATGTTGTTTGCTTATGCCTGGCTTACCAACCAATCCAGATCACTCTGAATCAGTGACCAGCCTTCTTCAGCATTTACCACTTGCCAATTTTTTATGTAACCTGAACATTTCATCAACAATGATTTTATATTTTCTTTTAGGTCACTGAAAAAATATTAAGTAGCAATGGGACATGAACTGATTCCTGCAGGACCCACTGGAAATACACCTACTTAGTGACAATTCCCTGTTTACAGATACATTTGTAGTCTAATAGCTAGTCACCTTTTAATCCATTTAGTATGTGATATGTTAGTTTATTGCTTTCTAGTTTCCTCCCCAATTAAACGTTACGTGGTACCAAATCTAAGTATAATACATCAACATTGTTACCTTTATCAACCAAACTTGTCACCTCATTAAAAACTCTGATTAGTATAACAGGATCTATTTTCCACAAGGATATCTTCATAGGCAATAACTGCGTTATCCTCCTTTAATTCTTTATTAATATAAGCCTGCATCTGCCATTCCATTTTTCCCCTGTGATCAACTTCAGACAGGTCTATAATTCCCCGAGCCATTCCTTTTGTTCTTTTAAAATATTGACACTCCTCCCACCCTCTGAAACTTTCCCAACATTCTAAGTCTTACTGAAATAAATCCACAGTAACAGGCCAGCAAGTTCCTCAGCCACCTCTTAATAAAACCTTTGGAAGCAAGTTATCTGGACCTATCATTTAAACATGGAATTTTAACAGCTGAGATACTTGTAGCATAGAAAGTGTGTTATCATATGTTAAGACATCATCTGTTTTCCCCTCTAATACAGAGCAGAGATATTTATTCAACACTGCTGCCTTTTCAGGATTATTACTCATAATTTTACCATTTCCATATAGTAGTAGCATTGTTCAGATTCTTTTTGTTCTTAATATACTTAAAAAAACCCTCCTGTCCTTAACTCTGCTGGCCATGAATTTTTCCGGATGTCCCTTTGCTTCTCTTATCAGTTTTCTACAATTCCCAGCTTGAGAGTTGTATTCATTACTATCAATTTCTCCTTTCTTCCATTTGTGGTATACTATTTTTTGTTAAATTATAGCTGCCTTTACTTCCCCTATAAATCATTCAATTCTTTAATTAGTATAGCCTTCTTTCTTGACTGTGGGATTGTGGGATTTTGGGCATCTAGTAGAGTGTTCTTAAGCAATTCCCAATTATCAGTCATAATTTTCTGATGTGGCAGCCAATCTGGTACCGATTTCACATTCTACTCTCCTTCTAATTTCTTCATGTGTCTTTATATCGTTCCACTTTAAACTTGCCATCTTTTGAAGAACTTCCACTACCTCCAGCCTTCTGTTGTCTGTTTAATTTAATTTAATACAGCTGTTTCCAGATGGTAAAGTAATACTGTTAATACATTGGTGTGATACATTTTCTCTGTGGCATCAAAGGTAGTGTTTTTAGCTGTACATAATTCTGACAGTTTCTCTGCAGCACACACAGCTACAGTAAATTTCCTTTCAATTTCATCCTTGATGGAATTCATCAGCACTGATCAAGCTTCCTAGGTACACATCAGATCCCACTTGTTCTAAAACTTCACCACTACTGCATTTCAGATACTTAATCTGTCGTCCCCTTCTCCATGATTCAGTCACTTTATCTCCTTGGCACTTAGTGTAAATCCAACTGCTATTGACACCCTGTCCATAAACTGATTGCCTCCTGACACACAGGAGCGATGAATGGCAACTCCTGGCTTGTTCTCAGATAGTGCCCTGTTGATACGTTGTCTGAAAACCTGCCTGGTTGAATTGTGTAAAACAGAATGGAATGCTACAGAAGCTAACAAGATCACTTGCCATTTTAGAACATTTGGATGCAGGTTTGTGCCTTTTTGGGACCAAGTTGTGTCTATCTGGAGTTGGCCCAGGTCCTATCTATTGCTGATGCATCTGTGATCAGCATCAAGGCGTGGAGAAAATTATCCTGACAGCTGTTGGGGGCAGTGTGATGTAGGATGGTAGCACAATGTGATGTCTCATGCTGTGTCTGATGAAAACAAAGCCTGCCCATGGCAAGATTTGCTTTTGCCAACTGGGAGTTGATTAAGCTGGGTTAAAAGACCACTTTTCATAGTTCACCAGGAGTTTTGGGCTGTGGGGATTTCCTGATAAGACCTGCCTTTGATAAGCCAGTTGTCAAAGTATGGATAGACATTAATCCATTCTCTGCTCAGATTTGCCACCACCACTGGCAGGCATTTTGAAAACACGTGGTGGTATGGAAAGAATGAATGGCAGCACTGTCCATGGTAGTGACTGGGTCCCACACCACACAGATACTTCCTGTGACTGGATGGGTCACAAAAGGAGTGTCCACATCTTGGAGGTCAGGCACCCCTAATCAGCCTTGAGCAGAAGAGAAGGGATGATGGAGGCAAGTGTTCCCATCCTAAATATGAGATGGCATTTGCTCTCTAGTACAGGATGACCTTCTCCTCCCCCACCCCCGCACTTTTTACTTCAAAGTAAGGCAATATCAGGAACACAACCTCTTCCTCTGAGCTCCAGAGGTGCCTCCTCTAAAAAGCAGACAAGCCATATACATCTTCTTCAAGTTGGCTTGTGTGAATTGAGTCCTAAAGAGAGATGGGGGCACCGTCTGAAAACGGATGTGGCAGCCATTGGAGACACCTGATGAAAGCATGCTGGGTGCCAAGAATCTTTGCTGAGAGGGAGTGTAAGCCAGCACCCAAAAAGGAGGATTTGGGTGGCTCCTGAGTGGTTCAAGGGTCTCTTCACCCTACTATAAATGCATCTGGATCCACCAGAGGCTCCATGAAGGCAAGCTCATCTTTTATCTCCTTGCTGAGGCCAAGACAGAATTGGTGTAGCTGGGTCATCTTATTCCAGGCCACACCTGCTGATGGACATCAGAAGCTGGCTGCATGCACTGCAGCCAACTGTGAGGCCTGCCAGCCTCTGTAGGACCACCTTTGCATCGTGAGTTCAGAGTGGATCATCAAAACTTGTCACAAAGGCCCTCACAAAAGGGTCACACGTGGCCAAGATGCCACTTTTGCCTGATGCATCAGGCAGGCATTAGGCCATCTGCACCGACTCATAATCCCCAAAGCTGCTAAAAGGCCCATGGTAGCACTCCTGTGGGTGTGGGTGCTGAAGGCAAGGGAGACATTCCCACTGGTAGTCCTGGGGTCTATTCTCACAGTGAGCGGGTCTACTAGTAAGATTTGGTTTTTGGCCTTAAGCCACTGATCTGCTCCTGGAGGCTCAGTGTCTCTGGGTGCCCTGTAGTGATGTATTTGTGGGCTCCAGGCCCTTTTCTGGTAGAATGAGCCAAAGAGGAGAACCAAGTGGTCCGAGCAACCTGTAATGGCCAGTGGCTGAGGCAGGCAGTCCAAAGCAGAAGTCAAAAGCTGCTCAGTTGGCTTCCTCTACCTAGTCCAGGGACCCACGAAGAGTGTCACCTGTCCATTCGCTCAGGGGCCTGGCTCCTGGAGGCCTTTAGCACGAAGGCTGTTGGTCAGCGATACTGTCTAAATGCATCATCATGGCCCAGCAGCTCAGACTGCCATCCGGCAGGCCATGTTCACTCCTGGAATCCTGACAACTGTGTGGGGAGTTACAGCTTCAGAGGCGTGTATTAAGACATGCTTATTCTTGTGTAGCATGGAGGCCAGAGTGAACTGCACCCTACTACAGGGCTCTTCTCAAGACAGAAAACACACAGTGGCTGTGGCCACCTGAGAACGGGATGAGACCACTGTAGGATGGGCATGGTTTGGAGCTCCAGGGCTCGGAATCTATGATTTGGCACTAGCTGTGCACATTTACCCTGCTCTTTGAACCACTGTGATGGGGGGGCGGTCACAGATGACCCCTCGGGGGTGCCTTCTGGGGTGCTGACACTGCCACTCACCTTCCTGCTCTCTGGGGCACCTCACCACTCGGTCCTGCTAGGCCAGCTCCACTGGTCTCCCCCAGCCAAGGCCCTGAGCTGAGGTCCCTGCCCCACCGAGAAGCAGCACAGACACTGGACCTCCTCAGGTCCAAGGAGAGTGCAGTTTAGGGCCTAGCTTCCTGAGAGAAACTCCCCAGATGGGATCAGACCCCAACGAATTAGGTGAGCCCCCTTTAACCATGAAAGGGCGAAGGTGCACACTGATTGCCCCCCCAGGTAACAATTACTTTCACTTGGATTGATAGAAAATAGAAGTGATTTTATGAAGTGGAAGCAGTAGGATTTAAGTGGTAATAAGTGAGAAAAGGCAGAGCAAAGTAGGTTACAAATCAAAAGAAAGAAAAACGCTTGGCTAAGTCTACACTGAAACCTCACTGCAAACTCTCAACACTGACCTCCAAAACCCCAGACTGGGCAATGATGAAAAGGGCTCTTGGAACGGGGGTACCCTTGCTTTCTCGGCAGTGGTAGGGACCTCGCGAGCCTCTGAAGCACACACAAAGACCCGCCAGGAAGTGCAGGATCCAGGGGGCTTAGCCCAGACTTGCCACGCAACCTACCTTCATGGAGAGGAGACGAGTCAAATAAATTTCAGGAATGGCCTTAGCTCGCTCCCGATCCCGTAAGCTTCCTCGCCTGTGCTTGGGGAGCTCTGGTTCCTCAGTAGGTTTTACTAGATGCCAAAGTTTTATTCCACCCTCATCTGCATCCTCCAGCATCGGCGTTTCTGAAACACAAATGCTATTGAAATCTCTAGAGACTGGCCACACTGCTTGGAGCCACTTGTTGCACTTACAAGAAACCACAAGAGTTTCCTGCGCTGGGGGAAGAAACAGCAAGCTAGACCCTAGGACACTGCTTCTCAAACTTTTTGGCCCATGGACCACCTGGCTCAATGTAAACCATTCCACAGACCACCAGTTGCTAATGGAAACTCACCATTAATTACATAATTATACCCGAGTTGCAGCTAGGGAAAATGGTTTAATTTAAATTATTAAACCGGATTAAGCATTTTAACATTCTCATGTTAGTTTATCAAACTTTATTTTAAATAAAGAAAAATATTAATTTCTGCCCAACACAAAAGGTTTCAATGTTTTCTGTATTAATGGCAGGGGTGGGAACCTTTTTTGGGTTGGGGCCACTGACCCACAGAAAAATCAGTCGGGGACCACACAAGTGAGAAGCAAGCAAACAAACAAACAAACAAACAACCCTCACTGATGTGTCTCCCAACCAAGACACCTCACTCCTCTGGCACTCCAGCACTGACAGGGGGAGGGGAAGGGACAGGGAGCTTACAAGAAGTGGAAACTTGGACAGATGACTAGGGAGGAGCATAAACATATTGTTCGAGAATGCAGATCTGTAATCAAGAAGGTGAAAGCACAATTAGAATTGCAGCTAGCAAGGGATGTGAAGGATAACAAGAAAGGTTTCTACAGGCATGTTAGCAATAAGAGGGTGATCGGAGAGGGGGTGGGGCCCTTACTGGATGAGGGCGGTAACCTAGTGACAGATGATGCGGGGAAAGCTGAAGTACTCAATGCTTTCTTTGCCTCTGTCTTCACAGACAAGGTCAGTTCCCAGACTAATGCACCAGGCAATGCAGGATGGGAAGGAGGTGGGCAGCCTTTGGTGGGGAAAGAACAGGTTAGAAACTATTTAGAAAGTCTAAACACACACAAATCCATGGGTCCAGATTTACTGCATCCGAGGGTACCGTGGGAGCTAGCAAATGTCATTGCAGAGCCTTTGGCCATTATCTTCGAAAACTCATGATGATCAGGAGAAATCCCGGCTGATTCGAAAACAGGCAGATGTAGTGCCCATCTTTAAAAAAGGGAAGGAGAATCCAGGGAACTACAGACCAGTCAGCACTACCTCATGGAGGGGATCCTTAAGGAATCCATTTTGAAGCACTTGGAAGAAGGGAAAGTGATCAGGAACAGTCAACATGGATTCATGAAGGGCAAGTCCTGCCTGACCAATCTGATTAGCTTCTATGATGAGGTAACTGGCTCTGTTGACATGGCAAAGTCAGTGGATGTGATAGACCTTAACTTTAGCAAAGCTTTTGATACTGTCTCCCACAATAGTCTTGCCAGCAAGTTAAGGAAGTATGGATTGGATAAATGGACGGTAAGATGGATAGAAAGCTGGCTATACTGTCGGGCCCAGCGGGTAGTGATCAACTGCTCTATGTCAGGTTGGCAGTCGGTTTCTAGTGGAGTTCCCCAAGGATCGGTTCTAGGGCTGGTTCTGTTCAAACTCTTTATTAATGATCTGGATGAGGGGATGGATTGCACCCTCAGCAAGTTTGCATCCCTGGAGGTGTTTAAGTCTCCACTTGACAAAGCCCTGGCTGGGTTGATTTAATTGGGATTGGTCCTGCCTAGAGCAGGGGGCTGGACTTGATGACCTGCTTAGGTCTCTGCCAGCTCTATGGTTCTATGATTCTAGAATGATTCCCATAGGCCAGATTTACATTTCTGGAGTTGGTGGATTTTGTGGACCTCTTTAGGCTCTGAGGTAGGGACAAAAATAAGGGGTTCAGTGTGCAGGACAGGGCTGCCAGCGAGTGGGATAGAGATGGGGATGTAGGATCTGTTCAGGAAGTGAGGTAAAGGAGGGTGCAGAAGCAGGCTGGGAGTAGGGTGTCTGGCCAGGAGGGAGGGTGTAGGGGCGAGCTGGGTATGCAGGGTCTCAGGGGGGGATGAGTGAGAGAGTTCAGGGCGCGGGGGTTTGGGTATGGGGGGGTGCTTACCTGGCTTCACACCCCTGTTGCTCCCAAGGACCGTCCCTCACTGCTCCCATCGCCCTGCAACAGCACATCACTGCGCTGCCATTCCCCCAGCGGGGGGAGCTCAGCCCCGCCTTCTCTGACTTCTTCTTTGACTTTAGTAAGGCATTTGATACGGTCTCGCATGATATTCTTATTGATAAACTAGGCAAACATAACTTAGATAGGGCCACGATAAGGTGGGTGCATAATTGGCTGGATAACCGTAGTCAGAGAGTTGTTGTTAACGGTGCTAAATCCTGCTGGAAAGGGATAACAAGTGGAGTTCCTCAAGGGTCTGTTTTGGGACCCGTACTGTTCAATATCTTCATCAATGATGTAGATATTGGGATAGAGAGTACGCTTATTAAGTTTGCAGATGATACCAAACTGGGTGGGGTTGCAACTTCTTTGGAGGATAGGGACATAATTCAAAATGACCTTAGCAAGTTAGAGAAATGGTCAGAGGTAAACAGGATGAGGTTTAATAAAGAGAAATGCAAAGTGTTCCACTTAGGAAGGAACAATCAGTTCCATACATACAAGATGGGAAGCGACTGTCTAGGAAGGAGCATGGCAGAAAGGGATCTAGGGGTCATAGTGGACCACAAGTTGAATATGAGTCAACAGTGTGATGCTGTTGCAAAAAAAGCAAATATGATTCTAGGTTGTATCAACAGGTGTGTTGTAAGCAAAACTCGTGACGTCATTCTGCCGCTCTACTCTGCACTAGTTAGGCCTCAACTGGAGTACTGTGTCCAGTTCTGGGCGCCACATTTCAAGAAAGATGTGGAGAAATTGGAAAGGGTACAGAGAAGAGCGACAAGAATGATTAAAGGTCTAGAGAACATGACCTATGAAGCCAGGCTTCATGAACTGGGCTTGTTTAGTTTGGAAAAAAGAAGATGAAGGGGGGACATGATAGCGGTTTTCAAATATCTAAAAGGGTGTCACAAGGAGGAAGAAGAAAATTTGTTCCTCTTGGTTTCTGAGGACAGGACAAGGAGTAATGGGCTTAAAGTGCAACAGGGGAGGTTTAGATTGGACATTAGGAAAAAATTCCTAACTGTCAGGGTGGTCAAATATTGGAATAAATGGCCAAGGGAGGTGGTGGAATCTCCCTCTCTGGAGATATTTAAGAACAGGTTAGATAGACATCTGTCAGGGATGGTGTAGGTGGAGCTTGGTCCTGCCTTGAGGGCAGGGGGCTGGACTCGATGACCTCTCGAGGTCCCTTCCAGTCCTATTATTCTATGATTCTATGATTCTCCCCATGCAGCAGGGAGCCTGTGCAGCCGCTCCAACCTCTCAGACATAGAACCACAGAAGGGGAGGGTTGGGAGAGACCCTAGGAGGCCTTCTGGTCCCATCCCCTGCTCCAAGCAGAACCAACCCCAGGTCAATCAGGCATAGAATCAGAACTGGAAGTGACCTTGAGAGGGCGAGTCCAGTCCCCTGCCCTCACAGCAGGACCAAGTATGATTTAGATCATCCCTGACAGATGTTTGTCCAACCTGCTCTTACCTATCTCCAGTGCTGGAGATTCCACAACTTCTCTAGGCAATTTACTCCAGTGCTTAACCATCACCCCCTTGCTGCAGTTTAAGCCCATTGCTTCTCGTCCTGTCCTCAGAGGCCAAGGAGAACAAGTTTCTCCCTCCTCCTCATAACACCCTTTTGGATACCTGAAAACCCCTGTCATGTCCCCTCTCAGTCTTCTCTCCTCTTTACTCGCTGCCTCTCCTCCCCTGCCTCCTTTGGGCATTGCAGCCTCAGAGTGGCTCCAGGGGCCCTTTCCTAAGGGTCAGGCACAGCCCTGGCGCTACGCTGAGCTCACCTGGCTGAAAGGCGAGCCCTGGGTGCAGGGGCCAGGATGCGCTGCTGTCCCCAGGAGTAACCCGGCTGGGGAAAGCCCAGGGTCTCGCGGCTCCCCGGTGCGGCTACTCCGCAGCGCAGAGGTCAGTTCCGTCCTGCCTGCCCCGTCTGGGAGGCTCGCTCCCTTGCATTGCTGCAAACTCCAGGTCGAGCCTGCGGCGTGGGGAGCTGCCCCTGGGAAATGCACCAGAGTTTGCAAATAACCGGGTGCATCCCTCCCTCAGCCACCATCCCTCGCTGCCTTTCTGCGAGAAGGAGGCTCCCCCTTCCCACCAGCCAGCATGTACAAAGGAATCCAAATTGCAAAGCAAAGGGAGTGGAAACTTTCCAGCCCCCTGCCGAGCGCTGTTGGCAAGCCCAGGGCTGCAGCCCACTCGCTGTGCCCGTCGGAGAAAGGGGAATGGGCAGCGAGAGCCTGCCCCGAGCTCGCTGGCTGCACTGAGCCACACACACGCGGCGCTCCTGCCTCAGCTTTTGCCTCCTGCATGGCCCAGCCAGTGCTGTAGCCCCTTTGCATTTCCCCATCTCCTCCCCACACCATGTCCCTTAATGAGCTGAAGGGAGGGTCTGTCTACACTAGCCCCCTAGTTCGAACTAGGAGGGTAACGTAGGCAACCGGAGTTGCAAATGAAGCCCGGGATTTGAATTTCCTGGGCTTCGTTTGCATAAAGCCGGGCGCTGCCATTTTTAAATGTCCGCTAGTGCGGACACCATTTCACGAGGAGTAACGGTAGTTCGGACTAGGAAGCCTAGTCCGAACTACCTAGTCCGTGCCGCGTGTAGCCGCGTGTAGCCGCGCGGCACGGAGTCCGCACTAGCGGACATTTAAAAATGGTGGCGCCCGGCTTTATGCAAATGAAGCCCAGGAAATTCAAATCCCGGGCTTCCTTTGCAACTCCGGTTGCCTACATTACCACCCTAGTTTGAACTAGGGGGGTAGTGTAGACATACTCGGAGAGACCTGAGCTGAGCCCTGCACTGCCAGAGTGAAACCCACTGAGCAGTTCAGGGAAATCCTTCCTGCTCCTGACCCCGGCCTCCCCTTCCCCAAGTGGCTGGAAACCCCCGTACTGGGCCCCACTTGTAGCCTCTCCCTGTTTGAGTCCTGTCCTCACCCACCCGCTCTAGGAGAGAGGAAATCCCCCTCGACTTTGCACTTCCTTCCCTCTGCGCACGAAGCCGGCGCGAGTTCCCAGATGCGTGGGGAAGTAGGAGGGGCTGAACTCAAGCCACGGGCCACTAGTGGTCCATGGGCCACACTGAGAACCACTGCCCCAGGATGGTTAATTCATGGGTCAATTAGCTGGACTGCACCCAGCTTTTGAGTAGCAAACTAGAAGATTCTAGTTCAAGCTGCTTCCCTTTATCCTGCTCCTGGTCTTAGGGGGCCTCTGGCTATTGCCTAGGAGAACAGCCCTGTCCTGGCTTGCCGGATGCTGGGCTTGGTGACACTATTTTAGGAGCATGGTACATTAAGGCCTCAAGCATAAGACTCACTCTCGCCGGGGACGTAATCCTGAGTCTCCCGTGGGATGTGTTTGGTCACACGTGGGACCAGAGCAACAGTTGCTCCATCAGGCACCTGCAAAGAAGCAGAACTTGGGTTAGGACTGTTCTGCCATTTCTCCTTCTCACAGTGACAGGCAGATGTTACACAGCACAGCAGCTCTGCCCCGAGGAACGATGGTCTCCTGAAAACAGGAGAAGACTTGGACTCAGGACCCCAGGGTTCCACTCCTGGCTCTGCTATTAACTCCTCTCAGAGCTTGGTAAAGTTTCTTCACTACTCCATACCTTAGTTTCCCATAGGCATGGGACCATACCATGGTCACAAGGGCTGTAAGGGGCAATGATGTCTGTCAGGTGCTTCGAGGCAAGGGATTTTAAACATTTTTTCATTCCCAGAGGCCCAATCCCAGCTCTGAAGACATTGGGCATGTAGCCTTCAACCAGCAAGCTTGTCTCCTGCTGACAATTGCAGGCATGCAGCACAGTGTACTCACAATAACAGAAGGGAGGTGCAGTCTAGTGCACCCCAGTTATACATCCTTATATCAAAGGCAATACTGAGAAAGGAGGAAAGAAGGAGCTGAGCAGCGCAGAGGAAGTGTGACGGCAGATACTGTGGTGAACGTTACATGTGACTGGTTAACGGAGAAGCGGCCTTCAAATCCATTGCTCAGAGAGTGAGGCTGTAACATCAGACATGTGAGAGACTCGGTTGGGTACAGAGGAGATGCACTGACTGAACAGCGGGTCTGTGACTGCAGCAAGTCAGAGCCCGGGGCGGCTGGAAAGGATCTTTCAGTAGGATCAGGCAGGAGTCAGATCTAGAGATGGAGCATGCCCCCGGAACAGGAAGGGTATGGAGAAGGGGAAGGGAGGAAGGAAGCTCAGTTCTGACCTTGTAGTGCTGAAGAGTATTCAGGCGCTTCCAGGTGCCCTGAATGACAGATGTCACATCCTCGTCAGAAAGGATCAGGTGACCAGCCAGACCTGATCTCCACTCTAAAAACACAGAAAATAAAACTGTTACTGGGAAAGTTGAATGGCCTTTAAAACGCTCTTGCATGTTTCACTTGCAATAAGCAGAGCCCAGTACCAGGTCAAACTAACAACAGGCCAAAATACTACCTATCAGCAGTGCTCTGTACAATGTGGAGTTTCCTTTCATAGCAGTTATGAAATACAGAAACGCTATCCTATGCAGAGATGTGCATTGTAGTAACGTAACCACACAACTTCCATGCCGTAATGCAGACAGCACAAATGTGCAGCATGTGTTAGCGGAAGAAGGGCTGTTCAATGGTCCCATTATCTATTAGGGTTGTTACTCTGTTAAAACATTATTTTGACACATGGCAGCAGAATAGTGTCTGCACTGTCACAGAAGAAATGAATAGTGATAGAGATGTAGCCGTGATAGTCTGGTGTAGCTGAAGCAAATACAGGACTATGTAGCACTTTAAAGACTAACAAGATGGTTTATTAGGTGATGAGCTTTCGTGGGCCAGACCCACTTCCTCAGATCAATATGTGGAAGAAAATAGTCACAACCATATATACCAAAGGATACAATTTAAAAAAAACACATATGAAAAGGACAAATCAAATTTCAGAACAGAAGGGGGATGCGGGGGGGGGGGGAGGTAAATGTCTGTGAGCTAATGATATTAGAGGTGATAATTGGGGAAGCTATCTTTGTAATGGGTAAGATAACTAGAGTCTTTGTTAAGACCCCCGTGCAAAGTGTCAAATTTTAGCATGAATAACAGTTCAGAGGATTCCCTTTCAAGTGCAGTTTTAAAAGGCTTTTGAAGCAGGATGCAGGTAATTAAGTCATTGAGACAATGTCCTTTCTGGTTGAAATGGCAAGAAACTGTTTTTTCTTTGTGATCCTGTCTAATATCTGTTTTGTGGGCATTGATCCTTGAAAGGGAATCCTCTGAACTGTTATTCATGCTAAAATTTGACACTTTGCGCGGGGGTCTTAAAGACTCTAGTTATCTTACCCATTACAAAGATAGCTTCCCTAATTATCACCTCTAATATCATTAGCTCACAGACATTTACCTCCCCCCCCCCCCCCCGCATCCCTCTTCTGTTCTGAAATTTGATTTGTCCTTTTCATATGTGTTCATTTTTTTAAATTGTATCCTTTGGTATATATGGTTGTGACTATTTTCTTCCACTATTTGACCTGAGGAAGTGGGTCTGGCCCACGAAAGCTCATCACCTAATAAACCATCTTGTTAGTCTTTAAAGTGCTACATAGTCCTGTATTTTGCTTCAGAAGAGATGAAGATATTGCTCTTGCCCCCAAAGAATTTTAGATGAGTAATGGCACCCCAGCCACCCTGCTAGTGAAGGCATGGGCCTCTTACCCCTGCCTAGCACTCATGATGCATAGGCCACTAGCTTTCTACAGCTGGGATCGCAGCAACCTCTCTGTGCACAGGAGAGAGAGGCCCACCACCACCTTCCCATCTGTCGGCACCTGTCGCTAGTACTACCAAGGCAATGCATGGTTTGAATGAAGAATGGCGCCTAAGTGCTACAGAGTTCAGTCGAGAGCAACTCAGATTTGTGTTTTTAGGCTTCCATGCCAAATAAAACCTATGCTTGCAGGGTCAACACAGGAACATTACTCACTGGCAAGTCCACTGGGCCTCGTCATCCTCTGCCTCCTTGCCAAGCAATGGCGATTTTAGGCTGGGAGATGGTGCCATACGCCAGAGGCCAGGCGTGATGGGAGGAGAGGGAGCAGGATGAGTCCCGAGTGAGCCCAATGCATTACAAGCATGAGCCTGCTCTGGGAACACAGCTGTGCTCAGATGCCTCACAGCTGCCAACAGAGAAACAGCAACGAAGGAGGAAGACAAACTGGAGAGCTCACCCACCAACATGAGCCCTGCACTTCATTAGCCTCCTTAGGGCCTGATCCTGCCCTGCTGAAGTAACTGGGAGTTCTGCCACTGGCTTCTGGAACAGCAGGATTGAGCCCATACGCTTCTGCCACCTTGGCACTGGACCCATGCTGTCCACTCCTGCTGAGTGCACTGCCTGATCCCACGTCCCCTTCCTCTCCTCAAAGCCCCACTTCCTCTGCAACCCTCCTGACAGCAACCAGGCAGCTACTGCCACTGGCAAATGTGTAAAGAACACAAGAGGTGGCAGCAGCAGCAAGCACGTACCCTGCTCCCCCCCACTTTCTGCTCTGATCCCTCTCCTGCACTGACCATATCACTGACACCAGAGAGAGCACAAGCTGGTTGGGGCGGGGCCTGTCACCACTGGCTGTGAGTGGCCAGTATTGGGCACTCCAATGGGCATTGGGCACACTCGGGGGTGCTGGATTGAAAGTTTGATTCTTTTCTAGTTTAGGTTTAGTAATGTCAGGCAATATATATAATCTTATTTAATATTGTAGTAAGTCGAACCCTTTAGTTAAGTGTATATCTCCTATATTTCCTTGTTCTAGAGGTAGTGAGTGAAAGAGAGAGAGTTTTGGTCTCGTGTTCATGAGATTAGAGGAATGTGGAAGGCTAAGGCCTTAATTGTTTGATTTACAATGCCTTTTTGTTTTGCCCAATGCAGATATTGATGTTATGTTCTTCCTTGAGAGGTCCTTGTAAAAGATTATTTGTGTGTGAAAGAGGCATGTATGTGTCAAAATAAAGGTGCAAAAGTTATTGCTCAGAACCAGATGGCCAAAGAAGGAGGGATGAGTGTGGGTAAAACTAGACAACCTGGCGTCAAGGAAGAACCATCTATAATCATTGATGTGTACCCCTACTCACAAGGTGATTGGATATTGGCAGATTGATGACCTTAAAGCGGAGCTAGCACCCCTGAAAGACGACTGATTACAGGATGAGCTTTGGAAAATGTTTTGGGAACACTGACGCCAAAGAGCTAATACTCCGGTCACGGGCTGACACAGCAAAATCCATAGACTTCAGCAGAGAAAAGGATTATAAAAGCAGGGTGCTTTACTATGGAACTTTGGGTTCGTCTTGCCACCAACGCCAGAGGAGCATCAGATCGATCGACCGGCTGACCGATCTAGCTGGCCACTAGATTGATACAGCGACGAGGAGACCTGTGGCACCTTATAGACTAACTGAAGTGTAGGAGCATAAGCTTTCGTGGGCAAAGACCCACTTCGTCAGATGCATGACGAAGTGGGTCTTTGCCCACGAAAGCTTATGCTCCTACACTTCAGTTAGTCTATAAGGTGCCACAGGACTCCTCGTCGCTTTTGCAGATTCAGACTAACATGGCTACCCCTCTGATAGATTGATACAGAATCTGGACTGGTAACTATGACATCGTCAGGCAGGACTGTGTGTGTGGTGTTTGTGTGTGTGAGTGATTGACAAGCATATGCAACTGTTGTATTCTCAATAAATGCGGCGTCCTGCCTTTTCCCCTAGAAAAGATCTCGTGTGCTTCATTTAAGCATAACAGGGGCAACTCCATCTTCAAGCTCATCACTGCGTCTTGGGGCCAGTGAATCGTGCTCACCGAGGTCCAAGGAGTCTGGGTCTGGCCGATGACAATAGGGTGTTCCTTTATAGAGCTGATCCAGGGTTTTCTCCTTCACCTGGGTGATGGTATCACAGTCTAGCACTTTCACAGACACACCCTGGGAATCCTCTGCCTCCCCCACAGCAGCTTCTGTCTGAGTCACAGCATTCAACGTCTGGGGAAAGAAAAGAAACTGGTGCAGCTGGCGTGGTGATGAGCCCCCCACCCTGTCCACTTCCACATTCCAGAACACTGGGAAAGGGAACACCAGGAGCGTATGAGCCACGCTCTCGGCCCTGCTTCTGTCAGTGGCATGACGAGCTGTGTAACTGGCTCAGCAGCCTCCTGATGGTGCCTATGTTGGGGGCCTCCTCAGGTCTCAAAGAGCTGGTACAGCCACTCCTACGGCCCTGCCTCCTCCTCCCATGACTTGGCAGTGGATGTAGCCAGTGAGGAGGAGATCTGGCCAAAGGACCACTCTGCTCTCCCAGTTCCTGGCCTCTTCAGGCCACCAGCAGAAGAGCAGCTCTAAATGGCACTGAGGACAGACCCTGGTGTGAAGCCATGGCTTCCAGTGGCAGGCCACTACCGAGTGGCTGGCTTTAGTCTGGACTCAGGGTGGATTAGGACCGTAGTTCTCAACCTTTTCCCATTTGCAGAGCCCTCACCAATGCTGACTAGAGGTGGGACCCCGTTGGAATTTGATTCCCTGCAGATGAGCCGAATACTGTACAGTCTGCGACTTAGCCATAGGCTGCAGACTCCCGGGGGGCCCCGGTGCACAGGCTGAGAACCGGGGGACAGGAGATGGGGTTGCATTGGCACACAACAAGGAGGGAAGCGAAGGCACAAGGTGCTGTGCAGGAGGGAGCTCTCACCAGACTCCGGTACTCCAAGTCCTCTCGCAGCAGGCGGTTATCATTCAGGGTGTATTTGGCTTTCCCTGTCACCCCGTCCACTGGTCCCTTATCCACCTGGTGCTTGATTCCTCGGAAGAGCATGTAGAGCGGCTCCCCAACAGAGTCCTGGCAGACA
Source organism: Pelodiscus sinensis (assembly GCF_049634645.1). Taxonomy (NCBI): domain Eukaryota; kingdom Metazoa; phylum Chordata; order Testudines; family Trionychidae; genus Pelodiscus; species Pelodiscus sinensis. The sequence continues at coordinate 271,566 of NW_027465915.1, forward strand.
GAAAGTGCATCAGCTCTTGGGAGAAGCCACTTTCACGCTGGCTGCCACATGGAGCCCTTTGCGCCCAGGAGCGTAGCCAGAGGCACCGCTCAACAGAGCAAGCCAAAGAATCCCAGCCGGAAGGTTCACCCACCCCAGGAAAACAGGCCAGGTGACCAAGGCACTGAGTGAGGCCCCAGGCTCCTGGGCTGGAAAAGAAGCCTGTTGCTCGGTTCACTGGGAGCCTGACAGGGCAGTCCCCAGAGCCGGGGATGACCTTGCTGGACCATCCACAAGCCTAGCTCCTGGGTTATGGTCCCTAGTTCCCCAGGGCTCTCCAGGTTCTCCCATTCAGACCTCGCACCAGGTCCTCAGGCAAGGAGTATCTCAGCACCCTCTGGCTAATAGACGAAGTGCTACCTCCCCTTGGGATGTGCTCAAGGCTCTCAGCCTCTAGAGCCTCAGCAGCTCCAACAGGGACAGCTCCATTCACGGCGCGTGGAGGATCAGGCCCCTGGCCAGCCTTTACCCATAGTCCAGGCCCTTCTTTTGTAGGCTGCTCTGTCCCCAAAGCAGTGATCTGGCAGCCTCCCTACCCCCAATCCCCTCGCTTCACTGTCAGAGTCCCGTTAGCAGGCCTCCACGTGGCATCTGCTCACTGGCTGCTGAGGGTTAGGGCCAGCAGCTTCACTCATGGAGCCTTTGTGTGAGGTCTACATGCTCACCCCACTTTCCTCCTGCCCGGGGGCTTGTGCAGCTCATCCCAATAATGAGTGGGAGATCCTCAGCCTGGACAGTTGGGTCCGCTGGAGCCATGTCTGGGCTGCTGGCTTGAGGAAGTGCTGGGTGCTGCGCACTCTATGCACTGAGCAATCCAGCCCTTCTTTCCTGCTCCTAGGGGAATGAACCCGGAGGCACCTGGGCAGGCAGCAGGGGTGCAGCACTCTGAGTCTCCATTTCTCTTGGCTCCCCCCTTCCCAGGCCTAGCCAACTCTTACCCTTACAAACGTGTACAGACAGATGGACATCCAGTTGGTGAGCAGCTTCTCCACCACGGTTTCTGTCCTGAAAGAGAAGCCCAGGCCACTTATTGCGCGCTCTCCGCGGAGGTGCCAGAGCAGGGAGCGGGGTGATGATTAGGGTCAGGACTTGCTTTCCAGGAAACATGCACTTGAGGACCCCGCTCTGTGAGTACAAATGTCAGGGCTTTGCCTGAAGGGGGCACTGCACATCTGATGTGTGAGCATTTCAGCTGAGCAGGCTGCCCCATGGACCCAACCAAAAAGCACCAGCACTGGGCTGTATCTCCAGGTCCCTGCAATGGGTCAGATCTCCGCAGGGGGCAGCCAGGGGTCCATGCCCCCTGCTTCCAGGGCAATGACGTAAAAATAAAAGGGTTGGATCACTTGCCAAGTACCAATCATGCCCCCCACTCACTGCAGAGGGGACAGGCCTAGAAAGGGCTCAGTGTGGCCTAACCATGCTGCCTGAAATAGTTGTTGGGAGCAGAGCAGTGCTGAATACTGGGAGAAACCTGCCCCCTGCAAGGACAGAGCCACTCTACAACACCAACAGCACCTGCTCCACAACCTGGCAGGCAATGAAGAGACCAGCCCTACAACCGCGCGATGGCTCCCTGCTCACCTCCTCCCTCACCCGAGGGCGAAATAGCTTTCTGCAAGCCCTGACCCCAGTCCCTGCCTCACACAATATTCTAAACACTCCTAAACCCAGAGCCGCCAGACATTATAGAACATAGTATCACACCAACACCCCAGCTCCTCCTCCGATAGCACATCCACAGCCCCAGCTCCCTGCCCCCGGTACAACACAGTATCACACCCACACCCCAGCTCCTCCCCCCCAAGGCAGACAGACCTGCATTCCCATACCCCCCACAGTATAACACACAGACCCACATCCCTGCTGATCTCCCACAATTCACTCAGTGCCAGACGCACATATAATCATAAGGGCTGTGTCTAGACTGGCAAGTTATTCCAGAAAATCTGCCGCTTTTCCGGAAAAACTTGCCAGCTGTCTACACTGGCCGCTTGAATTTCCAGAAAAGCACTGACGATCTAAAGTAAAATCATCAGTGCTTTTCCGGAAAAACTATGCTGCTTCCATTCGGGCAAAAGTCTTTTTCCGGAAAACTGTTCTGGAATAGGGCCAGTGTAGACAGCACACTAGTGTTTTCTGCAAAAAAGCCCCAATCGTGAAAATGACGATCGGGGCTTTTTTGCGGAAAAGCGTGTCTAGATTGGCCACGGACGCTTTTCCAGAAAAAGTGCTGTTCCGGAAAAGCGTCCTGCCAATCTAGACGCGCTTTTCCGGAAATACTTTTAACGGAAAACCTTTTCCGTTAAAAGCATTTCCAGAAAATCATGCCAGTGTAGACGTAGCCAAGGAGAAAAGGACATTTCCGGCTGCTTTTTGTGTGAAATGACTCAGCAGTCAATAAGCAAATTTCTGTTGCCTCCTCTTGGGTCGCACTTCATGTCTGGACACTGGCTGATTTTCTATCTGATGCACAGCATGCAGTCTCCCTGTTACCACTGAGACACCAGGGAGCTGTAGGACAGCCAGGAAAGCTTCTGTTCAGGGACCAGCTACTGAATCATTTACTCACCGCCGCAACATCAGCTTGGGGTTCTTGGCCACGTACTGCTCAATGAGGTCATTCAAGAGAGTCTTTAGGATGTCAGTGAAGTACTCCAGCTTCCCGTGCAAGGAGACAGTGAGCAGGGATGCCACATAGGCCCGGTCCCTTGGAGAGAATGTACGCTGGATTTCTAGAGTGTGGATGAACTGCAGGGAGAGAGTCAAAGAGGAGTGAATGCTCTAGTGTGTTACAAACAGAGTAAGACAGCTATGGACTTTCCCAGGAGGGGGCTGTAGACAGGACACTTCCAGGTGTCCCACTCTCTTGCTTTTCATCAGGAGGCACTTTTGTCTCTCCTGGCAACACCTGCCTGTGCAGTGGTGCAGGAGCTACGGAAGGTGGGTTACCTTGGTAAGGAAGAGTTTACTATTGAGGAGATTGGACAGCTGCACCAGGCCCTGCTCCATGGTTTGCCGACGACACTCAGGCATGTCCAGGCCCCTCCGCAGAGGTGACTCCCGGTGTCCTGGGAAGAAAATGCGTTCTGCGTAGGATCTGTAATCCAGGAAGGGGATTCCGGTGCCAACGAGGTCACTGGTAAGATCCATCATCTCTGTCATCAGGTCTGAAAGCAAAGGGGGCTTCTGTGTTACAGAGTTAGAGCAGAAGAAGATTGGGTCCCAGAGCAACAAACACAGACAGGGCTGGGAGCTGGGCAGTAGCTAGGGCTAATGGGATGCAACTGACAGAGGAAACAGACGAGTTAAACGTCAATGAGATGCTGCATCCTGTGGAATCCTCTCCCAGTGGAATGTGTAGAAGCCATCACCTGGGACATTTAAAAGCGGAGCATGCAGGGCACTGGCAAATGCTCTGGAAGGGAGCTCTCCAACCCTGGCTTCCAGGCAGGGACTAGAAGGTCTGCTGGGGTGTTATTCTTGTTTACGGCTGGTGGCCATCTTCGGAGTTTAAAAAAGGAGAAGCAGCTCTGCCAAGCAAACCGGCACTGTGAAAGGCTGCCTGGTGTTTAGCCAGGCTCAATATTAGTAGGTGGTATCCAAGTCAGAGACAGAGCATTACACAATCGGTACAGCCCCGTGACTTCCATGTTTCTCACAGCTTTCCACTGCTAAATCGAGACCACAGTAGTCACTTCTCTAACGACTGTGGGTCAGGGGAACACCAGAGATTCCCTTCTCTAGAATGTGATGTTCCAGATGAAGAACTGGAGAGACAAGCGGGGGCCAAACTCTTCCCCACACAAGGGCCTCCCCAGTGACAATGGCGTGTGGGGAGCCGAGCAGAACTAGGTTGTAACTCATGGGGGCTGCTTGATTGTTCACACAGAGGCAAGGACCATAGGGCCTAGGAGAGAGGGCTGAGTCGGAGGTGGTGATCCAACTCCTCTGTTCGCAGGGCTGGGGAGGAAAGTTCTCTTACCCGTGAACTCCTTTTTGCACCTGTCCCGGACACTTGTTTCCAGATTTTCCAGCTGGATTTGAACTTTCTTATAATCCCTCAGAGCCTGCTTGCTCTTCCTCCTAGAATGGGAAGCAGAGCTGGAGACCACCGGCTGACTCTCTGCAGATGGGATTTGCATCAGGCTGGCTGTAAGTTTGGCTTCCAGTCCCTGAGCTGGGAAAAGGAAGGGCTTCCGCAGGCACATAAAGAATGGAGGGAGGGCTGAGTGGGCCAGATCCCAAGTTATGTGTGAGGGGCCCGTCTTCTTCAGAACGGACGAGCCTCTCCCCATGGAGGCCTCAAGTTCATCCTTGCTCCTCAGAGAGGAACAAACTTCCAGCTCATGATTTCAGGCAGCTCCAGACCGACTTGCTAACGACAGTATCCTACCCTGGAACTGCCTTTCCTAGACCAGCTTACACGATCACCTGCTCTGTGCTACGTCTTATACTGAGACCATCACTGGGGGCTTCCATACAACTCAATCATTCTAGACTAGCCAATTAGCCCGTCATAAGACGGGATTTTCAGGTCTCTCCTCCATGTCAGTCTTCTCTCCTGAGCCTTTGGTCTCTCGCTCTGTGTCTCTTTCTCTCTCTCTCCTCCTCATAGAATCATAGGACTGGAAGGGACCTCGAGAGGTCATCGAGTCCAGCCCCCCGCCCTCAAGGCAGGACCAAGCTCTGTCTACACCATCCCTGACAGATGTCTATCCAACCTGTTCTTAAATATCTCCAGAGAGGGAGATTCCACCACCTCCCTTGGCAATTTATTCCAATATTTGACCACCCTGATACTTAGGAATTTTTTCCTAATGTCCAATCTAAACCTCCCCTGCTGCACTTTAAGCCCATTACTCCTTGTCCTGTCCTCAGAAACCAAGAGGAACAAATTTTCTCCTTCCTCCTTGTGACACCCTTTTAGATATTTGAAAACCGCTATCATGTCCCCCCTTCATCTTCTTTTTTCCAAACTAAACAAGCCCAGTTCACGAAGCCTGGCTTCATAGGTCATGTTCTCTAGACCTTTAATCATTCTTGTCACTCTTCTCTGTACCCTTTCCAATTTCTCCACATCTTTCTTGAAATGTGGCGCCCAGAACTGGACACAGTACTCCAGCTGAGGCCTAACTAGTGCAGAGTAGAGCGGCAGAATGACTTCACGAGTTTTGCTTACAACACACCTGTTGATACAACCTAGAATCATATTTGCTTTTTTTGCAACAGCATCACACTGTTGACTCATATTCAACTTGTGGTCCACTATGACCCCTAGATCCCTTTCCGCCATGCTCCTTCCTAGACAGTCGCTTCCCATCTTGTATGTATGGAACTGATTGTTCCTTCCTAAGTGGAGCACTTTGCATTTCTCTTTATTAAACCTCATCCTGTTTACCTCTGACCATTTCTCTAACTTGCTAAGGTCATTTTGAATTATGTCCCTATCCTCCAAAGAAGTTGCAACCCCACCCAGTTTGGTATCATCTGCAAACTTAATAAGCGTACTCTCTATCCCAATATCTACATCATTGATGAAGATATTGAACAGTATGGGTCCCAAAACAGACCCTTGAGGAACTCCACTTGTTATCCCTTTCCAGCAGGATTTAGAACCGTTAACAACAACTCTCTGACTACGGTTATCCAGCCAATTATGCACCCACCTTATCGTGGCCCTATCTAAGTTATATTTGCCTAGTTTATCAATAAGAATATCATACCAGACTGTATCAAATGCCTTACTAAAGTCTAGGTCTCCTACTGCCTCCCCCTCTCTCTCAGCTCTCCTCCGCCTCCTGCCTCTCTCTCTGTCTCTCTCTTCTCCCTCTCCTGCCTCTCACTCTCTCTCCGCTCTCCTCTGTCTCCGTCAGGGATGCATGCTTGTCCAGGCCGCGTCCCCTGGCCGTGTATGTCACTGCCCCACCCCCCTTCGCCTCCCGCCACGGCGCTCAGCTGTCTTCTGCACCACTCAGCCGGGCCATTGTGGGGAGCAAGCGGCACAAGTGGCTGTTTGGGCACCACGCTCCCCATGCAGCACGGGGGTGTTGCATGGGGAGCATGGAGCCCAAATGGCCGCTTGCGCTGTTTGCTCCCACGTGGCAGCCTGGCTGAGTGGCGCAGGAGTCAGCCAAGAGCCACGGCGAGAGGCGAAGGACATGACTCGGGCAACAGCGCCACCCTGAGGGAACAGCCAGCATTTCAGCGTTACAGACTCAGACATTGGGCTACTATATATATGATTAGGGGTATGGAACATATCAGGGGCCACTGACCCCCACAAAAAAATCAGGCCTGAGGAAGAAAGAGATCTAGGCTGGAGCAGAGGGTTGGGGTGTGGGAGTGGGGTCTGGGCAGGAGTCAGGGTGTTGAGCAGTTCAGAGCTGGGGCAGAGGGTTGGGGTGTGGGAGTGGGGTCTGGGCAGGAGTCAGGGTGTTGAGCAGTTCAGAGCTGGGGCAGAGGGTTGGGGTGTGGGAGTGGGGTCTGGGCAGGAGTCAGGGTGTTGAGCAGTTCAGAGCTGGGGCAGAGGGTTGGGGTGTGGGAGTGGGGTCTGGGCAGGAGTCAGGGTGTTGAGCAGTTCAGAGCTGGGGCAGAGGGTTGGGGTGTGGGAGTGGGGTCCGGGCAGGAGTTAGGGTGTTGAGCAGTTCAGAGCTGGGGCAGAGGGTTGCGATGTAGGAAGGGATTTAGGCTATGGGGTGGGACTGGGAGTGCAGGCTCTAGGAGGGTGTCAGGGTGCAGGAGAGGGTTCTATCCTGGGTCAGAAGGTTTGGGATGCAGAGTGCAGGCGCTGGGAGGGAGTCTGAGTGGGGGACAAGGCTCAGGGCTGGGGCAGAGGGTTGGGATGTAGGAGTTTGGACTAAGAGCTAAGGCAGGGGATGAGGGAGTAAGGATGCAGGAGAGGGCTCTGGGAGATGGCTCACGGCTGGGGGGCATTGGGCACGGAGCACTCACCTCAGGAGGCCCCCAGCTTGTGGCACGGGGCTATGGCAAACTCCCTGCCTGCTCTGGCCCTGCGCACCCCTGGAAGTGGCTCGTGGGGGGGAAAGGTGGCAGGTGGCTCCATACACTGTCCTACCCTGGAGGTGCTGCCCCGCAACTCCCACTGGCTGTCGTTCCTGGCCAATGGAGGCTGCGGGGACAGAGCCTGCAGGCAAGGACAGCAAGCAGTGCGCCCCTGCTCACCACAAGCTGGTGCGCACTGCTCCAGCCTGGCGGGGGGAGGGGGCACCCAAGGCTCAGAGCTTCCAGACTCCATCACAGACTTGCTGCAGGTGGGATCTGGCCCATGGACTGGCAGCTCCCCATCCCCCCAGCCCAGTCAAAGCATTTTGTGCAGAAATGAGCTTAGAGCTCGGCTTCTCCTTCCAGCTCACCAGGAAGCTCTCGCAGTGGAACTGGTGAGGGTGGCAAGGGAGGGTCTGTGGTAGCGACATCCCCCAAGAGGGCATGGAGAAACCAGAGAGCAAGGGCCGGTTTGCACAAGGGTTAATGCCGCCCTCAGCCCACGCTGGAAGATTTATCTGGGTTTACTTGTAAACACTGAATTTCCAAGGTAAGTGGCCTTTCTGGTGAGAGCTCAGGCACCAAGGCCAAATCTGCGCCCTCCCCAGGCCAACGGGAAGGCTGCTGAATCTCACCCACAGTAAGGAAAGTGGAGGGGCTACCATGAGCTTCCAATGTAGGGGCCTCAGTGTGCATTGAACACTCCTGTCGACTGTGCCCGGGTGGCCCAAAGATCCCAGACCATCCTGGCAGCTATGCCCCATGGCAGTCTCAGGTGTGTTTGCCCATGCCAACTGTAACCTGGCAGCTTGCTAAAATCCCAGCAACGAGGCAATGGCACAGGCTTCAGCATGGGCCCTGGCACACACTTGCTAGAGAGAGAGCAGCCCCTCCCCCCGCCCCCAGGCTGCAGCACAGACACCCCAGCCCCTCACACCTGTACACGAAGACAATGAACAGGACAATCAGAGCCACAAGGGAGGCTCCAACCCCCAAGCCAATCTGAGCCTCCAGGGGGAAGGTGAGCTGGCTCTCAGTGTCGTACTGCACTCTGCCCAGCAGGAAGTTCAAATTCCCCATCTGCACCTGCAGAAGAAACACAAGCCCAGGCAAGAGCAACGTGTCAGACCTCTCATCCTGACAACTGAGTCACGGGCTCCAAGGGGAATGCCTGACTGCATGGCCCTCTCCCGGCCGGTGTCTCCTCTCCCCTCTCCCCCCTCCCTGCCGGAGCATCTGTCTCCCCTATCCCCTCTCCCCACCGGCACCTCCGTCTCCCCCTCCCACATTGTTGTCCACACCTCCATCTCCTCCTCCCCCTCTGTGCTTCTGCCTCTTCTCTCCCTCCCCACCAGTGCCTGTCTCCTCCCTACCTCCAGCCCCCACCCCTGCACCCACAGTGCAAAGCCCTGCAGGGGCAAGCCTTAGAGCACAGCCTCAGCTGACTGTCGCTCACACTATGGGGCAAACATAACAGTGCTGATACCCAGGGAGGGGCCTCAGAGCCCAGGAAGGGGTGGGAAAAGGGTCTTGAGTCCTTGGGAAGAGGAAAGGTCTCAGAGCCCGGAGAAGACTGGTGAGAAGGGTCTCAGAGCCCGGGGAAAGGTCGGGACAAAGGTCTCGGAGCCCGGGGAAGGGCCGGGAGAAGGGTCTCAGAGCCTGGGGAAGATTGGGAGAAAGGTCTTGGAGCTCGGGGGAAGATTGGGAGAAAGGTCTCGGAGCTCGGGGGAAGATTGGGAGAAAGGTCTCGGAGCCCGGGGAAGATTGAGAGAAAGGTCTCGGAGCCCAGGGAATGGTAGGGGGAAGGGTCTCAGAGCCCGGGGAAAGGTCGGGACAAAGGTCTCGGAATCCGGGGAAGGGCCGGGAGAAGGGTCTCAGAGCCTGGGGAAGATTGGGAGAAAGGTCTCGGAGCTCGGGGGAAGACTGGGAGAAAGGTCTCGGAGCTCGGGGGAAGACTGGGAGAAAGGTCTCGGAGCCCGGGGAAAATTGGGAGAAAGGTCTCAGAGCTCGGGGGAAGATTGGGAGAAAGGTCTCGGAGCTCGGGGGAAGATTGGGAGAAAGGTCTCGGAGCTCGGGGGAAGATTGGGAGAAAGGTCTCGGAGCTCGGGGAAGATTGGGAGAAAGGTCTCAAAGCTCGGGGGAAGATTGGGAGAAAGGTCTCGGAGCCCAGGGAATGGTAGGGGGAAGGGTCTCAGAGCCCGGGGAAAGGTCGGGACAAAGGTCTCGGAGCCGGGGGAAGGGCTGGGAGAAGGGTCTCAGAGCCCGGGGAAGATTGGGAGAAAGGTCTCAAAGCTCGGGGGAAGATTGGGAGAAAGGTCTCGGAGCCCAGGGAATGGTAGGGGGAAGGGTCTCAGAGCCCGGGGAAAGGTCGGGACAAAGGTCTCGGAGCCGGGGGAAGGGCTGGGAGAAGGGTCTCAGAGCCCGGGGAAGATTGGGAGAAAGGTCTCGGAGCCCGGGGAAGATTGGGAGAAAGGTCTCGGAGCCTGGGGAAAGATTGGGAGAAGGGTCTCGGAGCCCGGGGAAGGGTCTTGGAGCCCAAGCGGGAATGTCCTGCTATTTTTAGGCCTGTAGAGTGAGTGCTGTCAGCTAACCCAGGCTCAGATGCATTGCTGTGGGGTTGTGTTGCTTTGCAGATTCCCCCCTTCAGTGTCTGTGCAGCGTAGCTGAGCTCTTACTGTAAACTCAGGGAGCGAGTCGGTGCCCTCCCGCTGGGTTTGGTGCCGTGGAACTGGCTGCTCGGGTGGGGGGTCACAGTACAGATGATTCCTCGTCAGGGTTTTTACAGCACAGACCCCTTCCCCAATCATGGCCACCACTTCTTCCTTGGAAATGGCCAGGTCCAGATTCTCCCCCTGGAACACAGGTACCAACGGGTATCAGTGAAGGGCCCCTGGGGGAGGCAAAGCCCACGGACAGCACACAATAACCCAGGCCAACGAGGCATAGCGAGAGATCTTAGCTCCTGCTCAATCTCAGCAGGAAGGACACTTGCCATCTGAGAGCAAGCAGCAGCAAGCCCTGTGCATGGATAGCCATTCCCTGGACGGGAGCCTCTGGGGAAAACAGGCCACTCACCTTTGCAACTGGTGTTCTCAGAAATTGTTACTCGTGTCTATTTCAACTGAGGTGGCTGCCGGAAGGTTTTTCCCTAGCTGCTTCCTTCTTGCCCATCCTCCTCCCCTGCTGTCGCAGGAGCCAGCAAGGGGCAGACAGGAGCAACACAGCTCAATGAACAACCGTTCCAAAGGGGCGTCGCCGTGTTTTCTTCTTCCAGCACGTGCTCCCACCGAGTCCAGTGAGCGGATTCACAAGCCTTACCTGGAGGAGGAGGAGGAGTCCGAGTGCAGGGCTGACTTGAGAACCGCAGTACCAAAGCCGGGTCCTGTTTGGACCGTGGCACGATGGCAGCGTATGACGTGAAGATATGCACTCAGGACCACGTTGCAACCCTGCAGGTTTCCTGGAGAGGAACATGTGCCAGAAAAGTGGCTGAGGAGGCTTGTGCAGTGCACCCCCATGAACAGTGGTGGGGACACCATGGCCAGAGCATAACACGTGTTGATGCACCTCATCATGGAGCAGATGCTCTATGACAAAACAGGCAGACCCTTCATCTGGTCCACCACTGCAATGAACAGATGTGAGGATTTCTGAAAAGGCTTAGTCCTGTCAATGGAGAATGCAAGAGCTCCTCTGATATCCAGAGAGTACAGCTGTGGCTCTCATGGGCTTTGGTGATGTTTGGGATAGAAAACCAAGAGGAAAATGTCCTGGCCCTTGTAGAAGGAAGAGATCACTTTTGGGAGAAAAGCAGAGTGAGCGTGAAGCTGAACTTTGTCCTTAAGGAACACAGTACACAGAGGGTCCGACATGGGAGCGTGGAGTTCCAACGTCAGTCTGGCAGAGGTAATGGGGAGGAGAAATGTCACCTTCCATGAAAGGCAGAGTAGTATCACAGAACACTAGGACTGGAAGGGACCTCGAGAGGTCATCGAGTCCAGTCCCCTGTCCTCATGGCAGGACCCAGCACTGACTAGACCATCCCTGATAGACATTTATCTAACCTACTCTTAAATATCCCCAGAGATGGGGATTCCACAACCTCCCTGGGCAATTTATTCCAGTGTTTGACCACCCTGACAGGTAGGAACTGAAGGTACCAGTTACCCCGGCCTAGTCATGCTAGTATCAGAATGAAATTCACCCTGTCCCTGTGGGGCCTGAGGAGCAGAGGGACGAGGGGGAAGGCATACTGCAAGCTGGGTTGCCAGGGGATCAGGAATGTGTCTGCTAGGGATCCCGGCAGACTGAGGCCCCAGACTGAGCAGAACTGTGGCATTTGGGCTGGGTGGCAAAGAGGTCTATCTGGGGAAATCCCCACACATGGGACACAGCGTGAAGGACATCCAGTCGAAGCGACTGCTGCTGAACAAGGAAGCACTGGCTAAGGCAGTCTGCCAGCTGATTTTGAACCCCTGGAATGTAAGGTGAATAGAGTGGTCTACGCACAAGTGCCACAGACGAAGGGCTTCAGTGCAAGGAGGGTGACCTGTTTGATGGCACATGGCTGTCGAGTTGTTCATCGTGACACCACCCACCGATCCCGAAGGTGAGGGAGGAATGCCAGACACACAAGGCAGACTTCCCGGGGTTCGCATACATTGATATAGAGGGGGCAACTCCTCCTCTGACCACATCACTTGAGTGGTGAGATCCCAAAGGTAAGCACCCCTGCCCAGAGCAGATGCGTCCATGACCAGGGACATTGTGGGCTGAGTCATGGAATGGAAAACCAACCAGTATCAACCAGGGATCAAGCCACTAGCCACGGGCCTGAGCGACGTGGTGAGGCACCATGAGCAACGTGTCTACACTATTCTGCCCCAGGAGAAACACCATTGTCAGCCAAGACTGGTGCGGCCGCTGGTGGAGCCTGGCAAATGGCATTACATATGTGCAAGCCCACCATGTGACCCAGAAGCCTGAGGCACATGGGGGCACGGTGACAGGAAAGCCAGAAAGAGACTGTAGTAGCTTGTTCAGGGAGGCGAAGCGGTGGTCCAGTAAGAACACCCGAGCTCTGGTGGAGTCAAGCACAGCTCTGATAAACTCCATCTTTTGTGTGGGAATAAGGGTCAAATTACCGGGGTTGAGCAGCAGGCCCGGCCTGTTGAGTGTGGCCCTGGTAGGGTGATGTGAATCTCCACCTGATGAAAGGACTGACCTTTAGAAGCCAGTCAACCAGGTAAGGATAGACCCGAACCCCACAATGCCCAAGAAAGGCTCTCACCACTACTGGGCCCTTGGTAAACATTCTGGGTACTGTGAAGAGTCCAAAGGGGAAGGCCATTAACTGATAGTGCGACTGTCCCACCAGGAACCATAGATACTGTCTGTGGGTCTGTCTACACTAGCCCCCTAGTTCGAACTAGGCTGGCTAATGGAGGCATTCCAACTTGCAAATGAAGCCCGGGATTTAAATATCCCAGTCTTCATTTGCATGTTCCCGGGCGGGCGCCGTTTTTAAATCTCCCTAGTCCGAACTAACTGCCCGCGGCTACACGCGGCAGTCAGAAGTTAATCCGAACTAAGTCCTTAGTTCCGATTAACTGTTACACTCATTGCAGGAGGAGTAACAATTAATCTGAACTAAGGACTTAGTTCGGATTAACTTCTGACTGCCGTGTGTAGCCGCAGGCAGTCAGTTTGAACTAAGGGGATTTAAAAATGACGCCCGCCCGGGAACATGCAAATGAAGTCCGGGATATTTAAATCCCGGGCTTCATTTGCAAGTTTGAATGCCTACATTAGCCACCCTAGTTCAAACTAGGGGGCTAGTGTAGACATACCCTGTGGGACTTTTTGACAGCAATATGAAAATAAGCGCCCTTTAAATCCAGGGCATCTTACCAATCCCCTGGATCCAGTGAGGGAATGATGGAGCCCAGCGTGATCATCCACAATTTGTGGCTGATCACAAACTTGCTGCGCTCCCGAAGGTTGAGGATAGGTCAAAATTCCCCGTCTGCTTAGGGAACAAGGAAGTAACAGGAGTAAAAGCCCTTGCCCCTGAAATCCCAAAGAACCTCTTCCACTGTACCCAAATCCTGGAGCATGTGCCCCCCGCCCGCCTGTGAAGTAGAAGATGCTCGTGAGAGGGGTCTCTGAAGAGGGACCGGCAGGAGAGGTGGTAGGGAACAGAATGGGATAGAGTAGCCCACTTCCACTGTCCAAAGGACCCAGTGCTCTGAAGTGATGGACGTCCAAGCATGAGGTAAATGTGACAAACAGCTGAGAAGCGCATGATCTGGTAGCTTCATGATGCAGTCCTTGGGCGCACCTTCAAAAGCATTGTTTGGAGGAGCCGTGACTGGCCCTCATTGGTGCCAGTATGCCCCAGATGGCTTGTGACAGAAATACCACGCTTGCCTGCAAGAGTAGTTCTACTGAGGATGAGAGGAGAAAGGCCTCTGCTGTGGAGGGTTGAAGGGCTTGCACTGTGTGATAGAAATATGTGAGCCAAAGGACTTCATAGTATTCCTGGAGTCCTTAAGGTTCGGCAAACAGGCCAAGCCCATCAAAAGGAAGGTCCTGTATAGTCTGCTGGCCCTCAGGAGAAAGGCCAAATGGTTGTAGCCAGGTAATGAATGCATAGTGATGCCCGAGGCTAAGACATGAGCCACCAAGTCCCCATGTTCAGGGAGGCTTAAAGGCAAGTCCAAGAAACTGCCTTGCCATCCAAGACCAGAGCATCAAACTCAGCCCTAGATTCCTGGGACAGAGAGTCCTTGAACTATGGGAGGGAGGGCTATGAGCTATATGCATAATGGCTCAAGATAACCTTGTGGTTTGCTATCTTGATAACCAACCCTTCCTCCCCCGTGGAGCAGACCTATGGCCAAACAAGTCATGACTTTAGCATCCTTAAAGTTGGGCACTGGGGCTTGGTAAGCCTGATGCTCCTTTTCATTAACTGCCTCCATAACCAACAAGCACGGTGGGGTGGGTGAAAAGGTATTCAGATCCTTTAACAGGAACAAAGTACTTCCATTCCATCTCATTGGCAGGTGGGGGAGTGGAGGCAGGGCTCCACCAGCTCATTTTGGCTGACACCAGTATAGTCTTATTAACTGGCAGGGGCACCCAGAAGGAGGCCTCAGCAATCACAATAGGCAGCAGGTTTAAAACAAACAAACAGACAAACAAAAGTTTTTCTTCACTCAGCGCACAGTCAACCTCTGGAACGACTTGCCAAAGGATGTTATGAAGACTAAGGGTATGTCTAGACTACACACTTCTTTCGAAAGAAGCTTTTTCGCAAGAATTAAAAAAAGCGTCTTATGAAAGAGAGCGTTTAGTCAGCTACAACTTTTTTCAAAAAAGCAATCCGCTTTTTCGGAAGAGAGCACCCAAGAAGGACTTTATTCGAAAGAGCTCTTTAGAAAAAAGGCATTCTTCCTCATAAAATGAAGTAAAAAAACCCACCACATTCTTTCGATTTAATTTCGAAAGAATGTGGTGGCAGTCTAGATGCAGGTGAAGTTTTTTTCAAAAAAAGGTCACTTTTTTCGAAAAAACTCTGTAGTCTAGACGTAGCCTAGGACTTTAACAGGGTTCAAAAAAGAGCTAGATAGATTCATGGAGGTTAGGTCCATCAATGGCTAATAGCCAGGATGGGTAGGAATGGTGTCCTTAGCCCCTGTCTGGAAATGGATGACAGGAGAGGGACCACGTGTGGATTACACGTTGTGTTCCTTCCCTCTGGGGTATCTGGTATTGGCCACTGTCAGCAGACAGGATACTGGGCTAGATGGACCTTTAGTCTGACCCGTTATGGCCATTCTTATGTTCTTAACCACCACCTCCACCACTGGGAGGTTAAGGCTAGCACCCTCCTTATGGAGGAGGTCCTGCAATACCCCCTGAGTGTTGGCTACTGCTTCATCAGGGGTGGAACTCGAGGAAGCCAGTGGGGGAGACCCCACAGACTGTGTGCCCTCCGATTGGTCCTGTTGTGGTGGGGTACGTGGCTGGTCCTCAGGAGGAGGTGACGCAGGCAGTTCCTGGTCTGGAGGCAGAGGGCAACTGGTCATCGCTGTAGGGACGTTGGACTGGGAAGGGATGGAGCCAGTGGGCAACATGCTCTGAGCCTGGTGGAATGCCTAGGGGGCCCAGAGTTGCACTGAGGTAGACACTGCTGAGCACCTAGGTCTCAGGGTGAGCAAGGGCCCATGGGTGTTGATCAGTCTGAAGCCACTGAGGCTCCCTCCAGGAAGGCAAGGGAGAGCCTAAATGGGACGGACATGGTGGAGCCACGCCTGGCTGTGCTTCTGACACTGGACAGTGGGTGGATGACTGAGGCAACTGTGAGCAACAGGCCCACTGTGAAACAAGGACTGGTGCTGAAACCGGGAGCAGCGCCAGGATACCACGTCGCAGGTCAGCGCTAAGACGAAGACGCACGCTCTGAAGAGCAGCAATGAGAGTCTGCTCTCTGAGGGATGGCACCAGACCTCTGTGTGGTGCCGAGAAGAACCCCTCTGCACTGAAGAACGGTGCTGAGGGGCAAGGTCAGCGGTGCTGTTCGCTAAGCTGTGAGCAAGAGGCAGGCCCCAGCTCACAGAACTTGGCACAAGCAGGGCTGAGTGTGCAAAACACTCATTGGTAATAGGCCCAGGTGCAGAACAGTAATTGGTACTGGGCAGAAGTAAAAAGCACATGGTATCACTAGCTCATTAAAAAAAGACCTTGGTACTCACTGCTTACAGAAACAGACTCTGGTTCAGGAAAGGGTCTAAAATGACAGAATGAGGGATAGAGATGATCTAATCAAACCACAAGGTGCAGGGTGATGGGCGGTATCTAAGTAGCGTCAGAGAGTGGTAACCTGACAACATCAGAGGGTGGCAACCTGACACGTCAGCAGTGAGGTGTGACTTGTCGTACCTGTATATAAAGTGGTGTGTTGGTGAGGACAGTTTTTGTATGACCTAGGGGGCAGTGGAAATTTCCTACTGACTGAGTCGTTCCACTGTGGCAAGTACACGGGCGTAGTGGTTCAGTAGAGTCGACTGACAACTGTTATTGTACCTCGCTCTACAATAAACCTGCCTGTCACCTTTGGTCCTTATCTGGTTTGTGGTCTTTGGGGGCTCTCTTGGGGTCTGCTGTGGAGACTAAATGCACAAGTCGACACTGCACACATCACTGAAGACACACACAAGAAGCCTTCTGGTGATCATCATCAAACGGAGCCAGAGACCTGTGAGGACACCTCAGCAGTAAATCCTATCTCCCCTACCTGCAGAACTACAGCAAGCACTCAATGAACAAACCAGATTGGCAGATCTTTGGCGTAAGTAACAGGTCTGTCAGTAGGATGCAGGACTAGCTGGGATCTTTGCTAGATAATCTCACCCATCATTACAGGACATCCTCCTAAAATGTTACCTAATTTCTAATGGAAATGGGTCTGGCTTCACTTCTAGCCATTGGTGGTGGTTCTGCCTTTCTTGACTAGGAACCCTTTATTAGTCGTATCACCTCACCAGCTTCTTTCTGATAAACAAGTAGAGCTCTAAGTCACTCACTGCAATCTATTTTCTCTAGCCCCATAATAATTGTTGTGGCTCTTCTCTGTACTTACTCCTCTTTGTACATCCAAGGCTCCCATTAGTCCAGTGATAGCACCATTATTAACAATTATGCAATCCCTATCAACTCTACTGAAAGACTTACAACATTGCTAGGATATTGTGTACCTATTATATTGAAAAGCCTTGCATTGTGCTTTGCCTCACCAGTCATGGATTCTTCCCTGATGTCTCTAGCTTTCCTATCAATTTTCTATACTGCATAACTTCAAATTGCTTTTGATTACTGTCTTTGTATCCTCTTTCCCATGTGCTCTGTAATGCTGTTTTATTTCTAATTGCTTTCCTCAAACCCCGTAGAATGCTCTAGCAATAGTGCATGGAGCTAGCAAGTTATGCACATAACCCAGGGCTCTTTTGAGTTGGTCTCCTTCCCCAGCTGCTGGGTGATGTCTCAGCATGTGTCATACTGCATCTCATTTAGGCTGCAGGCTGCTAAAAGCAGGGACTGCCCTTCTTATCTTTGCCAGTGATAGGCCATTAATAGCTATGGCACTGCCAGGGTATCAGAATAGTCCCAGGCCCTCAGTAGGAAGTAGGTTTGTGTGAAGTTTATTGTGATTTTGAGCTGGTTGTAGACTTACCTCCACGGAAATGACGCTCCCAGGCTTGTGCCGATATGGTTTCGCAGGGTCCTCAGTGTTCAGGGGTTTCAGGGCTGGATTGACTTCATAGGAGAAGGGTGTGGGATGCAAGGAGTTGAAATCGAAGATCAGGTTATCCAGAATAAATTCCAGTTTGACCTGACCAATCCGCAACAGCAGGTTAATAGCCGGAGTTTTACACAGGATAAGGTAGGAGGAGTTAATGAGACACAGTTCTTCAAACTAGAAGCAGAAGGGAAGAGCGTCAGGACTCTGAAAGAATAAGCCAGCCTCGCTGGAAAGTTCCTACTGCCTTGTGGCACCCCATTGCCACGGCTCTGTGGGAAAAGTGTAAACAGAGCACTCACCCTGGCTAGGTGCCAGCCCAATCACCCACCCCAGATTCATAGGGCAAGTTTCCAGGGGATTTTAGTGGGCTCCCAACTCTTCCCAGCAGTGTGGAGCACCTGGAATCCCCTTGCCAACAGTCCCTGCAAAGTTCACTTGGGCTTTCTGTGGGTCAGCTGCCCGGGAGGCTGCACCCCTCTAGGGTTCTGCTGCTTCGATTGATCAATGATTGTTGTTACCTTTCTTGCAATGTTTTTATATTTTATAAACCCATATAAACCTATGGGATAACCTCTGGTGCCCCACTGGAATTCATAGCCACAAATACAACCTGTTCAGAAAGATGGGGAAATTCAGCTTTCGATAAAGCAGTTTATCAGTGCAATACAGCAAATCAGTGGCCTGCCCAGTCCTGCATCCTGTCAGGGGCAGTCCAGGAGGTACCTTGTATGCCCAGAGATGTTCATCCTGTGGGCACGAGTGCTTTGAAAAGGAGCAGAATAGTAATGCACTGCTACCCATCTCAGGGAAAAGAGGCAACTGTGCAAACTGATTTGGCAGGGGGCTGTGCAGAGGTGATGGCAGATCAGCACTTCAAAGGGTGGGGATATGCACCAAGGTCTCCATTGCTGCATCACTAATGCAGAGCACATGTGCAGCAGTGACGATCCAGAAGATCCAGCACAAAGCTGTGCTAGGGCTGCCAGCTGTTACAGGAGAGGGGCTCTAGATAGACAGACAACCACAGCTGCCCCCTCAGGACTCGTCTTTGGGGGTAGTCACGCTGGCAAGGTGAGCGTCTCAATGGCAGGCTGAATTGTGGGGATCACTACTTCGTGAAATTGTGATTTTGTCATCATTCCTCTGTGTGGGATGGAACCTTGGCACTGCAAAGGCAGAGCTGTGCAAGGACGGGGTGCAGTCTGGTTTTACATGAATGGAGATGCCTCTCTCCTAGAACTGGAAGGGACCTTGAGAGGTCAAGTCCAGTCCCCTGCCTTCATGGCAGGACCAAGCACCATCCCTGACAGATTTTGCCCCAGATCCCTGAATGGCCCCTCAAGGATTGAACTCACAACCCTGGTTTAGCAGACCAATGCTCAAACCACTGAGCTCTCCCTCCCCCGTTTTGAGGGGGCACTTGGCAGCCAGGCCTCACATCAGTGTAGATCTCCTCTTGCCTGCTGCTGCCACCACGCCATTTCTGTCTCCCACCCTGGAGCATTCTACCAGGCTCTTGGCAGAGATGGGGCTTTGGGAGCTGCAACCTTATCAGGGGAAGGATGGTGTTAAACTCTGACTCTTGGGGACACTGCTTCACCAAGGAAGACGTTCTGTTTCCTGTGATCACTCTTAGTTTGTAGTATGCAAGAAGGCTCCAACAAGAGCCAAGAACCTCTGACACCGGAGATCTCTGGCCATTAGCTCTGACCAAGGCTTCAGCCCCAATTCTATTCCATGGTTTGCCAGCACAAGGGTCAGGATACCTGCTGGATGCTGCACAGGGCATTCTGTGGACACTCAGTTTCTGGCACGATCCGACGCCATCGCCCCAGCCCTCGTCGGTGGCGTTCTGAGGGGGAAACCGTAATCCGGATCTTTGGACTTTGTACAACATCTAGATTGTGGCCACGAACTCGGATCACTCTCCCACCACTGCAACACACAGAAGCCGTCAGAATCACCTGGTCAGCCAGCACTTAACAACCCGTGAGCTCTCTGCCAACCCTGCTCCATGGCTGCTGCCAGCCTTTCTAGGCCAGCCGATGGATAAGTGGTTCAAGGCACAGGCCTGGACTCCATGCAGATGCAGATACTGCTCCAGTACCTGCTGAAAGCATGTGTGAGCATGCGGATGCAGCTATCAGTGCCCTGCGGTAACAATGGGGCATTTGTAGCATCAGGGATGCATCTCTCCCTACCTGAGGAAGCTCTTGGCTGGCTCTGCAAAAGTGATATTGGGATCCAGAGTGTATCTGAAGAGGAAACCTTCTAGTCTCCGTTCCGAGTGTCCATATTTGATAGTTACTGGAAGCTCCACAGACATGTTACTGGGGCTCGTCTGACACTGTATCTGATTTTCCTGCATCTCAGAGAGGCTAAGAGACACACATAGGAGAGATCAACAAAGGGTTAACACAGCGGTTCTAGAAACATAGAATACCGGGACTGGAAGGGACCTCGAGAGGTCATCGAGTCCAGTCCCCTGCCCTCGTGGCAGGACCAAATACTGTCTAGACCATCCCTGATAGACATTTCTCTAACCTACTCTTAAATATCTCCAGAGATGGAGATTCCACAACCTCCCTAGGCAACTTATTCCAGTGTTTGACTATCCTGACAGTTAGGAACTTTTTCCTAATGTCCAATCTTCCTTCCTTCTTTCTCCCCAAAGAGCTCCAAGCATCTCTCCATATTTGTTCTCAGGTTTATTGCCCCCCCGCCTAAAGGCCTTGTGTCCTCGCTACTGCCCTTACAAACAGGAGTAGTCACGACACATTTCTGAGCTACTCATCACTGGTGCTAGAGTGAATGGCTCATGAGATTTTTAGCATGAAGCCTGGGCCAAACATGAAGGGACTGGCACATGGCACCTTGTTTAGTTACAACCTGCATCTAGCCAGCAGCTCTTACATGTGGCAAGGCAGGTCTCCAATGAGAACACTGATCTCATTGGGCCACCCAGTCAGCAGCTTGGAACCCAGCAGGGTAAGGCAGGTTCCTCCAGCTTTAGGGCCTTGAGATGGAGCAATTAACTTCAGGGCTGGGTTCTGAATGGAAAGAAAAGAGAAATGAATGAATGAGAAACATTTATCAAAATAAGTGAAGGAAAAACATAATCTGAGACTGCCAGAACATGAAATACATAGCAGACTGCAGGCCAAACACAGAGCAGGCAACACACAATACTCCCCCAAGAGGGTCAGTCACAAGTATAATTAATGTTATTTTTTAACAAGTTTCCTCAGCATGGACACATGTTCTCCGGAATGGTGGCCAAAGCACAAAGGAGCATATGGATTCTTTGCATATCTGGCACTTAAATATGTGGCAATCCTGGCTACAAAAGTGCCATGAAAATGCCTGCTTGTACTTTCAGGAGACACTGTAAATAAGAAGCAGGCAGCACTATCGCCTGTAAATGTAAACAAACTGGCTGAACAAGGAGGAGGACTGAGTGGACTTGTAGGCTGTAATGTTTTACATTGTTTTGTTTTTCAGTGCAGTTATGTAACCAAAAAACCCTTCATTTGTAAGTTGGATATTCATAATAAAGAGATTGCATTACAGGACTTGTACGAGGTGAACTGAAAATCACAATTTCTTTTATAATTTTGACAGTGCAACTATTTGTAACCAAAAAACCCAATAGTTTTATATTTATATTCTGTGTTGTAATTGAAATAAGAGTTACCTTTTTCTGTAACCAGTGTTCTTTGAGATGTGTTGTTCATGTTTATTCCATTGTAGGCATGTGTGATCACACACATGCACTGGTGTCAGAAGTTTTTCCCTGAGAGGTACCATAGGGGACTGACTCTGGAACCCTCTGGGGAAGCACATATATGCCATGGTATAAGGGGCACCACCAGCTCTCCCAATTCTCATTCCCTCTTGCCAGAAATGCCCACCCTGGGGAAGAAGGGCAGAGCACAGAATGGACATGAGCAAACAACACATTTCGAAAAACATCAGGTACAGAAAGAGTGCTTGCTAATGTCTTTTCCAGTCTAGGCAACTCCCAAGCAGTACCACTAGAGGTCAGCAGGAGTTCATGCACATGTAAACTGCAACATAGCTCTGCCAAACAGAGTCCTCTATGGCAGTGGTCCCCAACCTTTTGGGGCTGCCGGGTGCCTGAGGCGGGGCCGCGCGTGTGCTGCGCATCCGGGGGTGGGGCCACGTATCTGCTGCGTGCCCGGGGGCGGGGCCACGCGTGTGCTGCACATCCGGAGGTGGGGCCGCGTATCTGCTGTGCGCCCGGGGGCGGGGCCACGCGTGTGCTGCGCGCCTGGGGCCACGCGTGTGCTGCGCATCCGGGGGTGGGGCCGCGTATCTGCTGCGTGCCCGGGGGCGGGGCCACGCCTGTGCTGCACATCCGGGGGTGGGGCCGCGTATCTGCTGTGCGCCCGGGGGCGGGGCCACGCATGTGTTGCGCGCCCAGGGGCGGGGCTATGCGTGTGCTGCGCGCCCGGGGCCACGCGTGTGTTGCGCGCCCAGGGGCGGGGCCACGTATCCGCTGCATGCCCGGGGCGGGGCCACGCGTGTGCTGCGCATCTGGGAGTGGGACCACGTATCTGCTGCAGGCTTGGGGCGGGGCCATGCGTGTGCTGTGCATCCGGGGGTAGGACCACGTATCCGCTGCGCGACCAGGGGTGGGGCCACGCGTGTGCTGCGCACTCGGGGCGGGGCCACGCATGTGCCGTGCATCTGGGGGTGGGGCCGCGTATCCGCTGCGCGCCCGGGGCGGGGCCACGCATGTGCTGCGAGCAGGGCCAGCTTTAGGTTTTTTACCTTCACAAGCAAAAACATTTTGGGCCACCCCCCACCTGCTGCTGCAGGCCAGGCACTGAGGAGGAAAGCACCCCTTTCACCTTGCAGCTCTTTGGCTCCCACCTCGCCCTCCAGCCAAACCCAGCCTACGTCTTGTCTCCCCCCCACACACATCCCAACCCCCCCCCCCACTCACCGAACTCAGTTTCCACCTCCTCTCCCCTCCCAGGCAAACTCGACTCCTCAGTGACCAGACGCAGTCTGCCCCCCTTCTGATCCACCCTGCGCCCTCTCCTCCCTCCCAGCCAAACCCGATCTCCCCCCTCCCCACCGGACCAAGTCCGCTCCCCTCTCCTACTTTCCCCCATTGACCAAACTCCATCTACCCATAACTCCGGTCATCTGAGGAAGGGGGCTGTGCCCACGAAAGCTCATGATCCCATCTACATGTTCTGTTAGTCTATAAAGTGCTACCAGACCGTTTGTTGTTTTTTATGAAATCATAGTGTTCATGATTCAAAGGAATGATAGAAGGGAGAGCAGCAAAATAGAGACAGTGGATTTCAGGAAGGCAGATTTTGGTAAACTCAGAAAGCTAGTACCTAAGATCCCATGGGAAGCAAGATTAAGGGGGAAAAACAACTGAAGAGAGTTGGCAGTTTTTCAAAGGGACATTATTAAGGGTCCAAAAGCAAGATATTCCACTGCGTAGGAAAGTTAGAAAGTATGCCAAAAGACCACCTTGGCTTAACCAGGAGATTTTACATGGTCTAAAAATCAAAAAGGAGTCTCATACAAAATGGAAATGAGAGCAAATTACAAAGGATAAAAATAAGCAAACACCACACATATGCAGGGGAAAGGTTAGAAAGGCAAAGGCACAATATGAACTCAAGCTAGCTACAGACATAAAAGGTAACAAGAAGATATTTTATAAGTATATTAAAAGAAAGAGGAAGATGAAGGACAGCACAGGCCCATTGCTCAGTGAGGAGAGAGAAACAATAACAGGAAACTTGAAAATAGCAGAGGTGCTTAATGACTTCTTTGTTTCAGTCTTCACCACAAAGTCTTATGATAAAGGAATGCCTAACATAATGAATGTTAGTGGGAAGGGGACAGGCTTAGATGATAAAATAAAAAAGCAAGTTAAAAATTACTTAGAAAAGTTAGATGTCTGCAAGTCACCAGGGCCTGGTGAAATGCATCCTAAAATACTCAAGGAGCTGATAGAGGAAGTAGCTGAGCTTTTATCTACCATCTTTGAAAAATCATGGAAGAGGGAGAGATCCCAGAAGACTGGAAAAGGGCAAATATAGTGTCCATCTATAAAAAGGAAATAAGAACAACCCAGGAAACTACAGACCAGTCAGTTTAACTTCTGTGCCAGGGAAAGATAATGGAGCAAGTAATTAAGGAATTCATTTGCAAACACCTAGAAGATAATAAGGTAATGGCCAACATGGATTTGTAAAGAACAAATCATGTCAAACCAATCTGATAGCTTTCTTTGATAGGATAACAAGTCTTATGGATAAGGGAGAAATGGCGAATGTGGCATATCTACACTTTAGTAAGGCATTTGATATGGTCTCACATGATCTTCTTATCAATAAACTAGGCAAATACAACTTAGATGGGACTACTGTAAGGTGGGTGCATAACTGGCTGGATAACCGTTTTCAGAGAGTCGTTATTAACGGTTCACAATCCTGCTGGAAGGGCATAACAAGTGGGATTCCGCAGGGGCCTGGACTCGATGACCTATTGAGGTCTCCTACAGTTCTAGTGTTCTAGGATTCTAAGGCAGGAGCTGACCACAGTCCTGCAAGAGCAGATCTGGGTGTTCTGAGAACTGGCCACAGCATAATCACAGTTAAGATCATGTGTGCTGAACCAGTACTGACAAGGCCACGCCGGGGTGATCATAATTACTCAAGCCCAGTCTCTAGATTTTTGCCAAGACTGCCAATAAGAGGGGCCAGCAGGGAATATACTTCATATCTCCCACTCATGACAGGAGAAATGCATCCAAAAGGGTGCCCCTGCCGAGACCCTAGAGAGAGCAGAATTGGTGGTAATGACTGTTCTGTGTGGTAGTGAACAGATCCACTCCAGGAACTCCCCACTTCTGGAAGAGCGTCCAGGCAACCTTGGGGTGGAGCTCCCACTTGCACTGGGAGTAAAAAGTTCTAGTGAGGCAATCTGCCAGCATGTTTCAGATGCCAGAAAGATGTGCAACCTCCAGGTGGATCACATGCTGGATACAAGTCACCCAAGTTGAAAGCTTCTTGACAGAACCAGCAACTATACTCCCCTTTGCCTGTTGACATAGAACATTGAGATGATATTGTTCATCAATACCGGCACCATTCGACTGGACAACTGAGGGAGGAAGCCCCTGTATACTAGGCAGATGGCCCCAAGCTCTCTGACGTTTCTGTGTGGTGCCTACTCCTCCAGAAACCATGTTCCCTGGGTTTGCAAGCTACCAAGATGTGCTGCCAACCTGAAGGCTGAGGCATCCGACAGCAGAGAGATTGTGGCTGTGGACTCTTAACTGGTACTCTTTCTAGCACCCACCTTGTGTTGGTTCATCACTTTACAGGTAGCGTGATGACAGCCTTCCAGACAAAACTGTGGTCACAGCTTTTCATCTAGACAACCGTAATGCCACTGCAAAACTTGATGTTGCTTTCTGTGGCAAAAAGATTGCTTCCCAAATACCTACGCGTAACACTTGACTGTATGCTCTCCTTCCGACGCCATCTGGAACAAACAAAGGAGAAACTAAAGCCAAGGATCAATCTTCTAAGAAAACTCGCTGCAACCAGTTGGAGAGCTGGAGCATGCACCTTGAGGACCTCAGCAATAGCCCTGGTGTATTCTGTTGCTGAATATTGCTCTCCTGTGTGGTCAGAAAGTGCCCACACAAAGCTAGTTGACACTCAACTAAATAGCGCCATGCGAGTGATAACAAGAACTTTAAAGCGCACTGCCATAGAATGGTTACCGACACTGGCAAACATTGCTCCACCGAGCATTCGTGGACAGAAGCAGGAATACAGACTATATCAAAGTATCAACCGCAGCAGCCAACCTCTCCCCATCCAAGTTGAATGGCAGCAAGGAGACGTTCCAAACAAACATCTTGTGTCAGATCCCACCACTGAGCAGAAAGGCTTCGATCTTCTCCGGAGACTGTGGTGTGTCCTAAACTGGCTTAGGACTGGTCAGGGCAGGTGCGATTATCTACTGCATAAGTGGAATCTGTTGCCATCTCCACTTTGTGACTGTGGCAGTCCGCAAACTATGCACCACATTGTTGCAGAATGCTCAACACGAAAACTCACTGGCTCATTGGAGGATATCCACAATCTAACCAGTGACGCCTCTTCACTGGCTGGAGAGCTTGGTCGTCCAACTTTGACGAAGAAATATAGTATTCAACACGACATTCGAAGGAAGACAAACACTTTTTAGGTAAGAACAGCCTGTGGGATTGCGATGATCTTGTCCAGGCAATCCCTAGAGGGAAACAGACCGCTTCCAGTCACTGTCAGAGGACATGTTTTGAGCCTCACATGGTGGGCAACGTAAGTGTACGCTGTCATGTGCCCAGGTGCTGACGGAAATCCACACGGATTCCAGCCACTGGACTTGTATCTGCCATTATACACCCGATGAGGTGCCAGTGGAGGTTCTGAAGGGATGGAGGATGGGTACTGGCACAGCTCACAGGACGGGCATTGGGTTCCACCTCACACTCTAAACAAGAGTCCTCCTGAGGTGATTCTGGGGGGATCAGCACCCTTCACTTTCATCGGTCCAAGACCCAGTGCCTGATTGGGGACAACCTCATAGTTGACAGAAGGCCAGTTTGTCTCTGGCTGGTCCTGAGGGTCCCATACCAGACTCAATAATCCATGGGATGGAATCAATTGTGCTCCCAGGGGACCAGGGATGGTCAAGTGACCCAGGGCAAGTCACACTTTACTGCTCTCCCCTAGTTTGTCCTTGCTTGGCATGTGTGAGCACCCTCTCAGACTGCTGTAGTTTATACTTACTCCTTAGTGTCAGAGATAGAGAATAGTGCTGAGAAATGCCCAGTGCTGGATGGGGGCTTTGCACTGAAGCTGAAGCAAATGGTGCCAAATCCAATCGGCTTCACTCCAGTACTGGCCCAAGTGCAGCCTCCATTAAGGAAGCCCTCAGCCTCACCTCCCTGTCTTTCTTCGTAGGAGGCTTACTGTCCTGACAAATGTGACAGCGCTGACATTCACCAGCCCTTCCCAAGCATGTTAGATGATGAATGTGGGCTGCTCCCCAGCAAGGCTTGCTACAGGAGGCACCAGGGTTAGAGTCCGGGCACTGAAGCTTGGGTGAAGGAACTCCAGGAAACGCCTCTATGCTAAGGGCAGGGACTATCTACCATAATAGCATTTATTGACATGACTGCTGGACTAAGACAGACAACCCACCTGAAGAGAAACCCTGAAAAGCACCTTGCTGAAGCAAGAGGAGTTGTTCCAGCAACCATCACTGGTGATAAGATGGAGCAGAGTGTGGAGCCAGCAGTGCCCCCTCTCCCGGCACACAGAGGCACCAAAGCCTGCCCAGTGGGTACCGTTCAGGGAAACATCTGCAATGACGATGCACACAGTGTGCACACACCTAACGTTCAATGGACATTAGAAACACCTCAAGAAGAATACATGTTTTCTGGCCTACATATCAAGGGTCGCTTCCCAAGCATTACCAAAGACCGGTGTCTTTTTTGGGTAAGCAGTGCATTCTTGCACTACATTATAATTTAAAAAATCATTGTTTTAAAAATAATCTCCCAGGTCTATATCTACAGAATCATTCTAAGCCTGTCATCGCTTTGTTCAAGGGGAAAGGGCTTTCAACCCAACCTGACCATGTCATGGCAGTTTCAAAATTTCCACCAACTAATAGACCTGGAGCTAGAAGGGCAGTGAGACCCCTCTGTCACGGCCCCGTCACAGAGGGTGACAGCATTTAAATTATGATTCTGTAGATTTTTACAAATCTGATGAAACCTCCCTGGCCTTGCTATCACTAAATTAAGAACATGAGACTGGACCAGACCAAAGGTCCATCTCGCCCAGTGTCTTGTCTTACAACAGTAGCCAATACCAGATGCCCCAGACGGAATGAATAGAACCGGGGAATCATCAAGTATCTCTCCCATCGCACATTCCCAACTTCATACAGAGCCTAGGGTCACCATCTCTGCCATCAGGGCTAATAGCCATTGCTGCACACTAATCTCCAGGAATTTATCTTTCACAACCCCCTGTGGCCGGGTCTCCCGGGCAGCAGGGTGGCATAATGGTTAGGACCCAGAGTTAGCTGATGGCCAAAGGGCATAGGCCCCTGTTGCTAGGGCCCCGGAATTCCACCCTCTTATCTGAGTCTAGTTCTTAAGTTTTGGGCGTGGCTCCAAGAGTCCAAGTTCCCCCTCCTCAGTAAGGGCTCCTCGTAGGTTCTCCCCCTTTGCACTAGGGGGAAGGGTTGGAGGCTTACGTGCTCCTGTGGCTGACCCAGTAGAAGGCTCTGGCTCAGGTCCTGCAGAGAGCAGAACCAGCTCCTGTCTCTTCACTAGTCAGCACCTAACTGAGCCATGGCTCCTTCCTTTTATACCCCCTCCAGGCCTGGCATTAGCTGCAGGTAAAACAGGGTGCAGCTAGTTGCGCAAAAAGGCTTTGTTTAGCTACAACACTGCCATGCCCTCCTCTCACTCCCTTACACCCCCACCCCCTTAGTCAGCTCTTTTCCAAGCTTAAAAATTCAGTCTTATTAATCTCTCCTCATATGGCAAACCTGTCCATGGCATGAGATTTTACTACATTTTATTCCCAGGCTCTGAGGGAAGATTTGTTTATTGCAACTAACTCTCACCTCTGTTACTCATCCATCACCATTCACCCAGCCAGCACCTTACTCACTCTTACATTAAACTCACTTGTAATGGGATAAAGTATATTTCTGCCTCACTTCAGTTGTTGCCTCCAAGCTCAATAATACCAGACTTCTAGCTACTACAATGAAGCAGCTCCCAAAGCTGTGCTGACCTGTACTGAAAGTATAGGTCCCCTCGTTAGTGAGGAAGAAGAACAATTAACTGAGTAAACTTAAAAAACAACAATTGATAACGGAGTAATTATCAATGGTTTGCTGTCAAATTGGGAGGGTGTATCTAATGGGGTCAGTCTTGGATCTGGTACTATTCAGTAGTTACAATAATGACTTGGATAACAGGTGGAGCACATACTTATAAAATGAGCAGATGACACAAAGCTGGGAGGATAGCAAGGAGGACAGGTTTAAAATTCAAAACGCTCTTGACAAAATTGGACTGAATTCAGCAGGATGAAAAGAAACGAAGACAAGTGCAAAGTACTTGACTTAGGAAGACAAAGAAAGAAAAGGGAGTTATACAACTGGGAGTAACTGGCTCGCTGATAGCACTACTGAAAAGGATTTGGGGGCCCGAGGGGACAGGCCACACATTGAATACGAGTTAGCAATGTGATGTAGCTGCAGAAAAGGCTGATTAATTCTGCAGGGTATTAATGAGAGTGGTGCACGTAAGGCAAGAAGACAGCTCTCCTTCTCTACTCAGCACTATGGAGGCCCCAGCTGGAGCACTGTGCCTAGTTCTGGGCACCACAATTTAAGAGAAATGTGGACAAACTGAAGAAAGTCTAGAGGAGAGCAACAATCATGATAAAAGGCTACAAAGCCTGACCTGTGGGGACAGGTTAAATACTGACACTGGGTATGTTTAGTCTTGAGAAAAGAAAACTGAGGGGTAAACTGATACCATCTTTCAATATGTTAAGGGTCAATATGAAGAGGCTGGCAATCAATTGTTCTCCAGGCCCACTGAGGTATGACAAGTAACAGGCTTAACTGGCAGCAAGGACAGTTTAAGTTAGCTAGTAAGACAATGTTTCTACCTATAACAGGGCTGGGGAAACCTTTTTTGAGTCAGCGCTGTGGACCCACAGAAAAATCCATCTAGGGCTGCACACAGGTGAGAAGCAGCAAAAAAAAAAAAAAAAAAAAAAAAAATTCCTCACTGACATGGCCCCGACTGAGAAGGAGAAAGACCCTCCTCACATTCCTCTCGCACACCAGAGCTTGGGGGGGGGGGGGGGGGGGGCAACCTAGCAGTTTTTGTGTGCTCCAGCCCAATGGCGGGGCAGCAGGAGGGCTGGAGCACCAGCACAGGTTCCCCAATGTGGGTGGGTGGGAGGGGCCGTAAGCCTTGGGGGCTGGATCCAGGCAAGTCTGAGGTTCCCCATGCATGACCTGTAGGGTAGTGAAGCTCTGGAATAGGCTTCCAAGGCAGGCTCCCCATCATTGCAGCTTTTACAAATAAGTTTGACCAACAGCCATTAGGGATGATCTAGGCTGACCTGGTCCCACCAAAATCTAGGGCACTGGACGTGAATTCCTGAGATCCCTTCCACACCTCCATTTTTCGGATTCTATGCCCCATCCCAGGGGTGGAAACCGCAGGCCTGGACGCGGCGTCCAGCTTGCTTAGAGGTGGGCCCCCGAAACTCAGCCTCCCCCCCCAGCATTGGAGAGCCTACACTGGCTCCAGCCCTCCCCCGTCGCTTCTCACTTGTGTACAGCCCCCGACTGATTTTTCTGTGGCTCAGCAGCCCCAACCCAAAAATGGTTCCCCCCCCGCCCTACACTGTGCCCCCTCTCCACAAGATGCTATGGAGACAGCACAGAAATGCAGTTGTGGGGTCTGTAGGAGCCACGTGAGAGAGGTTTGAACTGAGATGTTACCTGATAGGCAAAGGTGTGTCCAGAAAGTCCATGTCCTCCTCCAGGTACTTCCACAGCGACGTGACCAGACCTCTCCACCCAGCTCGCACCCGTGAGGCAGACGATACTGCAGGGAATCAGAGAACCATGTTGTGGCAGGGGACACCTTTTGGAGTGCAATGCAGAGCAGTGAGAGGTGGGGTCTCTGCTTGCTCTGTACCCCGAGTGCCTTCACCTGCTCTGCTGCTAAAGCTACTGGCCAGCACCCACGCATGCACTGCTAATGTGCTGAGCAGTGCGGCAGCCTGCCTGTTTACTACAGACACATGCTAATCTCCATCAGCCTAGAGTACCACTCACCAACCGACATCAACACACACCCCGTTCTCAATTTCACCCAAACCACGGCCCTGAAATGTGCAGTCCTTTGCTGGACTAAGGTTTGTGGGTCCCTTAAAGAGATACAAGCATAGCAGCTTGTTGCCTTCACTTGAGTTAACAATCACGCCAATTAAAAAAAGCTGGATTGGTTTAGATGAAAAACAAAGGAGACAGGTTTAAAATGAGGGAAAATACAAGGGATAAGGACAAATAGTTACACACAAATGAAAGTACGAAACACTTGTGCAGTCCCCTTACTAAAGAACCCTCTGACTTTTCCTGGGAAGATCCTTTGTGCTGCAATCCAGTCCTAGACAGCCACCCTATGAGCGAAGAGGGTGACATTTCATATCCAGCACTTGCTCTCCTTCGCATACATTCCCAACATTGATTGCAGTGTCCCAACCAAGCACTTGTCTCAGTGCTCCACAAAATGTCCATAACTCACTGAGCAGCTGGGACATAGAATTTGACTCCCAATCTGATAAAATCTCCCTCTGCTAAAAATAGTGAAATCGGCTTTGTCAGAGAGTTAGTCTCTGTTAGTTACAGCAGCTCCTTCAGAAAAACTCACAGCTCCTATTTTTTATCCAGTGGGTAGGATGTGACATAGGGTCCACAGTGTCCATTTCTACCCTATAAAATAATTTCTGCATCCCAGGCAAGAGGTGCACAAGGACTTTGAGTCCTGCAGGCTTTTTTCTTTTTTGAGTCACAGAATCTACAATAGTCTCCCACGTAGGTCTGTGTCCCTGGCCAGTAAAAGTTCTTCTTTAACCTATCGTAGGCTCTCAGTGCCATCAAGTGACCAGCAAAAGTGCAGGAGAGGTTCTGGAGGCGCTGACTCTCCACAGGGCTGGGCAGACACAACTAATTGCTTGTAAGGGTCCCCAGGATTCATGTCCTAGTTCACATTGCCCCTCATTGGGGTCTCCTATAGCAGTGTTTCTCCATCTTTTTATAAAGTAAAGTACCCCCAGGCCCCCTCTCTAACCAAATGCACCCACCCCTCCTCCAGAGCCAGGCACTTCCAGCCCCCCCAAATCCAATGCCCTTCCCCCTCCCGCAGAGCCAGACACCCCCAGCTCTAACCCAATGCTATTGGAGTGCCCCCTGGTAGCTCCAGGAATGCAGTGTACCAATGATGGCAAGGCTATGCTGATGCTAATAGAATTACCCGGTATTGTCCCACAGATCTTGAGAAAGATCTTGTGGATGACTGGTTGTAGCGGGGTACATGCACCGCCACAGCGCCACCAGCCATCGGTGCTGGGAATTAGCTCAGACGGCAGGTGGCGGGATCCTTTTCGGGACACTGCCCTCCGGCAGTGCCCACAACAGCCTCTACGCTTCCCCCCTTCCGGGGGCTGGTGGGTTGTAGGTCGGTAGGCCTTCGGGAGGCGGTTCTTCCGCCTCTGATGCAGTGGGCGGCCGGTCCGCCCCACTGTGCTACCGTGCCTTAAAATAGTCTAAGTCAGTGAGTCTATAACCGGCCTTGCTTCAGGTCGGGGTGAGAGGCAATAGTTCGCGTGCCCGGTCTTGCTTCAGGTCCGGGCCGCAGGGGAAGAAGTTCACCATATACGCAAGTCTATCAGCTCACAGTTCTGGGCAGGGCAATAGTTCTAGTCCTGCCCCTTTAAAAGATCCAGCCTGACATCCGGCCAGCACCAAAGCACCGTAGGTAAGTCTGGGCCCTCGAGCAGGGCGGAGCGACAAATACAGTCCATAGGCCCAGGCCCTCGAGCAGGGCGGGGCGACAAATACAGTCCATAGGCCCAGGCCCTCGAGCAGGGCGGGGCGACAAATACAGTCCATAGGCCCAGGCCCTCGAGCAGGGCGGGGCGACAAATACAGTCCATAGGCCCAGGCCCTCGAGCAGGGCGGGGCGACAAATACAGTCCATAGGCCCAGGCCCTCGAGCAGGGCGGGGCGACAAATACAGTCCATAGGCCCAGGCCCTCGAGCAGGGCGGGGCGACAAATACAGTCCATAGGCCCAGGCCCTCGAGCAGGGCGGGGCGACAAATACAGTCCATAGGCCCAGGCCCTCGAGCAGGGCGGGGCGACAAATACAGTCCATAGGCCCAGGCCCTCGAGCAGGGCGGGGCGACAAATACAGTCCATAGGCCCAGGCCCTCGAGCAGGGCGGGGCGACAAATACAGTCCATAGGCCCAGGCCCTCGAGCAGGGCGGGGCGACAAATACAGTCCATAGGCCCAGGCCCTCGAGCAGGGCGAGGTGGCAAACACATTAAGCAGAGCCCGGGACCCTGATGCAGGGCGGGGTGATAAATACAATAAGCTGAGCCCGGGCCCTGGTGCAAGGTGTGGCCGCAAACAAACACACCGGTTAGTAGAAGCTCCTAGTTCAGGAGCTGGGCAGGTAGCGCACCTGCAGCAGTGGCGAGGGGGAGACTGCCACCCAGTCAATAGGTGGCAGGGGGGCGCAGGCCCACCCACTCCACTGCTCCCCGGCCCAGGGGCCCTGGACGCAGCAGTGCAGCTGCTACTGGCTCAGCAGGGGCTCCAGCCCGCAACGTGCTGGCCTAGGGCTGCTCTCAGCCCATGCTACCCCCTAGGCCACTCCTCGTCTCCCCCTTTGCAAGTACCTGTACCTCCGACAGGTCAGTCAGGGAGTCGAGGGCGGTGTCGTCCCAGCAGGGTCCGGGCGACCAAATCCAGGCTTCAGTGGGTTGGAGCTCTGCAGCGTCCAGCGTGGGTACAGTGGAGGCACAGAGAATGGGACGCGGGGAACAAGAGGGGCAGAGGGGTTGGGGTCTAGGGGCAGTGCAGGGACTGGGCAGCACAGAGCTGGGGGGGCAGGAATCGGGAGAGCAGGGTGTAAGGGCGGCGCAGAGCCAAAGAGTCGCAGGGAAGAGGGAGAACAGGGGGTTTGGGGTGCAGGGGAGGCGTGGGGAACGGGCGGCGTGGAGACAAAGGGGGGCTGGGGCCGTGGCAGGACTGGAGCCGGCGGGGCGGGCCCTGGCTGTGCCGCGCGCCACAGCCAGCTCCCAAGGACATGTGGCCAGAGCCAAGCTGCCGCGGCCCTTTACAGTCAGCAGGGCCAGGTCACGCCGGCGTCCTGGCATCCCGCCCCGCCTCCTCACGCCGGAGCTGCACGCAGGCAGCCCGGTGGGAAGAATCACCACACTTCCCTCTTCCCAGTGGCGCTGTGCTCCTCTGCCGGCCGGATGATCGGATGGGGCGCGCCGCCTGTAGTGCGGGCTTTGGCCAGTCCGTCACAACAGCCCACCGGGCCAGTCCGCCCCTGCACTTGCCAGCTGGAATAATCTACTCGCCATGGGCGAGCGCATTTGTCGAGCCCTGGTCATTACTGCATAGGTAAGTCCCTCTTCTTCCAGTGATGTCCCCATGGGTGCTCCACTGTTGGTGACTGTGTGGCTGTATTCAAAAGCACATGGAAGGCGGCCCTTGGAATCATGACTTGATCACAGTCAATAGCACTGCAGAGGCCACAGAAGAATCCTTAGCTGGACTCAGAGATAGGCTAATGCTTCAGAAAGGTATCACTGGTGGACCATGTAACCATTCAGCAAACGTCTCTGAGGGGGACCCCCTGAAGGAAAGCCAAGGAGCTCTCGCAGAGTGTGCTACAGGTGCTTCCAGAAGTGGTTTAGTCCGTATGGCGTAGCACTTCATTATGCAGGAAACTACAAGGCTGGAAATGTGTTGCAATGAGAGAGGTTCCCCTTTGGAGTGTTCCACCACCACGATTAGCAGTTGCTCCAATTTGCAAAAAGGTCAGGTTCTGTCTATATAGAAAGCAAGTGCTCTGCGCACGTCAAGGGATCGAAGCACAGCCTCACGCCGAGCTGAGTGTGGCTTAGGGTGGAAGGAGGGGAGGATGACGGGTTCATTTAGGAGGAACAAGCTTTAGGGATGGTGTAGACGGAGCTTGGTCCTGCCTTGAGGGCGGGGGGCTGGACTCGATGACCTCTCGAGGTCCCTTCCAGTCCTAGGATTCTATGAGAGGTGTGGGCGCAATATGACGCTGTATTTATTAAACGTGGCATACGGTGGTATTGCCATTAAGGCCACCAACAATGAGCCATGCTGTTAGGTGAAGGGCATCGTAATCTGGTCAGGTCTGTGCTCCCCTAGAGAGGCCCCTGCGCCAGCTGTCCTGGATTACCTCTTGGGGCTCAGGCTTCAGGGCCTGCCTCCTTCCTCTGTCCGAGTGTACCTGGCAGCCGTCTCAGCTTTCCACTTCACTTCGGGGGGTAGGACCATTTTCTCGGACCCCCATGGTGCACTGGTTTCTTAAGGGCTTGGACAGGGTCTACCCTCAGGTGCACGAGCCCTTGCCCTCTTGGGAACTAAATCTGGCTCTCAAGGCTTATGCCCTCCCCTCTCCCCTTCTGAGCCGTTGGCTACGTGTTCCCTTCTGCACCTTTCCTGGAAGCTGTCCTTCCTGGTGGTCGTTACTCTGGTCAGATGAGTGTCAGAGCTCAGGTCCCTAGTGGTGGAACTCCCATGTGCAGTCTTTTTAAGGGTAAGGTCTGGCTGCGCCCCCGCCTGCCTTTTGGCCCACGGTGGTTTCTTACGTCCATGTTCACCAGGATATTTTTCTCCGTTTTTTACCCTAAGCCTCATAGCTCCAGGACAGAACAGGCTTTTCACACCCTTGAGCTTAGATGTGCTTTAGCCTTTTATTTAGAGAGGCCCAAGCCCTTCTGTGAGTCCCTGCAATTGTTTATCTCTATAGCGGACAGGATGAAGGGCCAGCCAGTGTCGGCCCAGCGTATTTCATCCTGGATCACAGATTGTATCAAAGTGCGCTACGAGCTAGTGCGGGTTCCAGCCCCACCCGTTACGGTGCATTCCACGAGAGCTCAGGTGTCTTCCTGAGAAGAAGCTTGAATGTTTGTCTGGTTATTAGTATCATACGGAGTGTATCTGCAGCAGATGGACCTTTTATCAGGCAATCATCCAGGTAAGGAAAGATAATAATGGCTTGTCAGCGCACGTAGGCCACAACCACGGCAAGTGTTTTTGAGAACACACTGGGTGCAGAGAAGAGGCCGAAAGGCAGCACCCGGTACTGATAGTGGTCTGATCCCACCAGGAAGCAGAGGATTTATCTGTGCGCAGGATGTGTAGTAATATGAAAATAGGCATCTTGCAGGTCTAGGGCTGCAAACCAGTTTCCTTTCTCTAACAATGGGATTACGGACGGTCACTATTTTGTATCGTTGTTTTCAACAGTATCAATTCAATCTGCGGAGGTCTAGAATAGGCCTCCAACCTCCCATCTTCTTTGCTGGGAGAAAATAGCGGGAGTAAAAGCCTCTGCCTCTGAACTCCTCGGTACCATCTCTACTGCTCTGATGGTGAGGAGGTGATAGACCGCCTCTTAGAACAAGTCTCCATGAGACGGATCCCTGAAGAGGAACAGGGAAGGTGGAGAGGCAGGAGGTAATGTTGTAAATGGGATAGTGTATCCTGATGTTACAATTTTGAGGACCCAATGGTCTGATATAATGGCGGACCAGGGCCTGTGGAGCAAATCTTCCAAAGCAGGTTCCCCCTTAGATGAAACAAGCAAGCCTTACCTTGTCTGATGGTTCCTGACTGCTCCGGAAGAGGGCAAAACTATTCTAGCTGCCCAAGGACCTGGCCTTGCTGGTACATGAGTTTGAGTGGCTTTTCTAAAAAGGGGTATCAGGGTGCCAATGCCTCCAGCTAGGGAGCACAGCCGTCCTGATACTCCCCACCAGCGGCCCTCCAGGTTTTATTGGATCCCTCTACAGGACAGCTTTCCTGTGGACTGGAGAGCCTGAGGCTAAGCCAGCCCTAATTATAAGATGAACCCCATCTGCAGTGAAGCAGGGATTCCAATATAAAGAGCAGCAGGAAGCTGCTGGGAAGCATGCAGTAGAGCGAATAGGTGAGTGCCAGAGGCAGGAAGCCTGGTGGTAAAACTGGGGAAGCTGGTGGAAGGAGCAGCTATAAGGTGCAAGTGTGGCTGCTACAGAGCCCTAGCCAGACAAAGCCTGCGAGTGGGAGCTCAATGAAGGGAAGAGGAACTAAAAACTCGGCTTGCTTTGGACTTCTGAGTTCTGTCCTTGTGACAGACTCTGTAACCGGCCTCAGGAGAGCTGGGGAAATTAAAACACTGAACGTAAAGGGTCACTGAAGGCTGGGTGAGCCCTTCAGGAGCCCAGATGAAGGAGAAATACGAGGTGGGATGCACAAGAAGCAATGGCAGGGGAGCCACCATGCTACAGTCCCCAGTCTGAGTCTGAGGCCTCTTAGCAAGACACCACTACCTGCTGCATAGACTCATCTGTTCACTCCTAAGCAGCAAGTCCTCTTCCTGCTGCGAGCCCTTGGACTGGTGCTGAAACAACGGCTGACAGCAGTGTCCCCACAGCCACTTTCCAAAGGACCTCACTCGACTCCCGCGGTGAGGGAGCTGATGACGCGGGACAGGAGCAATGCAGCTGTAAAAGTCCTTGTCACTATCAGAGGTTCATGATCCGAATGCTCGTGGTCCCATCTACATATTTTGTCAGTCTGTGAAGTGCTACCAGACTATTGGTTGTTTTTTAAGTTTATAAAGGTTCATCAGACATTCTGCTTTGCTCTTTGCTCTACCTCCCATTCCGTTCTTCCCGCTCCACTGCCCATGTGCCTACTCCTATGCCCTCCTCCTGTGTTTGCTGCCATCCCTTTGGTTTCTTTCTCCTGGCTCCCTGCCTTGTGCTGCCAATCAGCCCTGTGCCCCTGCCACATTCTTACAGCCCCTTCCTGGACCCCTAGACATATTGTCTGACAACCCGACTCGCTCATGGACATTCCTATCCCATTTCTGGCTCCAGCCTCTCAAGACAGATGTTGTTTCCCTGCCTCCTCCTTCTTTAAAGATGTCTCTAGAAGTGTTTAGATTCTAGTTTGTGGCAAAGAGCCTTGACCCAAGGACCAGGAGCCAGTATCATGTGCTGTGCAACCCTTTGCTGGCCACCAGCAAGTCATCTGGGGCCCACCAGGGCTCACTAGAGAACAATTTGGCTATCTCTGGCTGATAAGATTTTGCCATCTAAAAGCTGCCTCAATTTCACCCTGGTTTTGCTGGTCATTATTTGGAGGTTGTGAGCTGGAATAAGGCTCACGGTGTCCCCTTCATCAACACTATTCCCATATTAAGCTACCTGTTGGCTGTGGCATAGGAGACAAGTTTCAGTTTTGAAACTTGTACAAGCAACACCCTTTTCTATCATGTGGTTACCTTGCAAGTGAGCTTGAGGTCACATGGCTCAGTTACTGCAATTGCATGTAGCAGGCACAGCACTCCTCTTGCAATGACAGATTGTTCAGAATGGGCAGCATGATCTGCTCGCTGGTTTGAGCACGTGACCAAACTTAAACCTCCTCAGAGGTCTTTTATCTCTGATGCCTGTAAAGTGATGGATTAACCTTGGGCTTACAGGTCTTCAAAGCCCTTAGAAGTAGGCCCTGGCTGCACCTCAGAAGATTTCTTGAAAACTCATCCAGTCAGGCTGTACCCTGGCACCCTCTTCCATAAGGAATCCCAGTGCCTCATAGAATCCTAGGGCTGGAAGAGACCTAAGGAGATCATCGAGTCCAGCCCCCTGCCCAAAGGCAGTTCATCTCAGCTCGTCAGGCGATGAAGGGCTTTGCTACAGACAAGCTCACTTCCCATTCACACCGGTCTTAGCTTCTCTGCCTCCTAAAATTCAGCTGATGCCAAGAAAGGCATTTTGCCTTTTATTGAATATTTCCCTCTAATCCCCTCCTGTTTTTCACAGGGTTTTTTTTTCTAACCTGATATATTTATCAAGATTGTATCACATTCGTTGTTTTTGTTGGGAATGAAGAATGCTAGTGGCTAGGCTCTTGAAAATTAAACTTAGCTTCCGTTCAAATTCAATGCCCGAGTGGTAAGAAGGTGGGAAAAATTGCTGCACGTGAGCGTCACTGCCCTTGGGAAGGGGCAAAAGGCAGCTCAGTGCTCAGGGCAAAAGGTTTCGATTCCAGTTACAGTGGCTAGAGCAGGGGTGGGAAATCACCCCATTCTGATGTGAGTTGCCCAGTGGGAAACCTGATGTTTCATTCCCTGGGGGAATTTCACAATACTCTACCTGCTGGAGATTTCATATTCTTGAGCAT
The DNA here is from genome assembly GCF_049634645.1 of Pelodiscus sinensis. Lineage (NCBI taxonomy): Eukaryota > Metazoa > Chordata > Testudines > Trionychidae > Pelodiscus > Pelodiscus sinensis. The sequence goes on from NW_027465915.1 coordinate 310,031, forward strand.
CTACAGCACAAGGAATTCCTGCAACCGTAACAGTTTCTGCAATGTCTTGATGTTTCTGGCCAAGGTTTGAGCCAGCAATAGTGAGTCTAGTGCCACCTTCAACTGGTCCAGAGAGGGGATAAACCTGCAAAGATACCCAAGCAAGTGTTCATTTCATAGCAGCTCAGATAATAGCAGCCTCACATGGCGCCATACACAAAACAGCCCAAGCTCTGTTCCCTACCTGGGCTGGAGATAGGAAACTCTTTTTGGTGGCCAAGACATGTGTTTGATTCTCTTGCTATAGAGTACCTCCTCTAACATCACAAGAAAGAAAGACTACTCCTCAGGGAATTCTGCACCAACAAATTAAGAATCCTGTGCACAATATTTTTAAAATCTGTAAAATTCAGCACATTTTATTTGTTAAAATAATACAATGTAATTAATGGAAGCCCCACACACCCAGGGCTGATAGCAGATGGGAGCAGCTGGGGGTGGGAGGTGGGGGGAGGAAATCACAAATTCTGTGTGAAAACAAAATTCTGTAGGGAATATGAATTCTACACCAAGGGTACGTCTACACTACATGGCTCCGTCGACGGAGCCATGTAGATTTGTTTACTGGCCAAAGGGAAATGAAGCGGCGATTTAAATAATCGCCGCTTCATTTAAATTTACATGGCTGCCGCGCTGAGCCGACAAACAGCTGATCAGCTGTTTGTCGACTCAGCGCGCCAGTCTGGACGCTCCCCTGCCGACATCAAAGCCCTTTGTCACAGCCCCAGTAAACCTCATCCCACGAGGAATAACGGGGCTGCCGACAAAGGGCTTTGATGTCGGCAGGGGAGCGTCCAGACTGGCGCGCTGAGTCGACAAACAGCTGATCAGCTGTTTGTCAGCTCAGCACGGCAGCCATGTAAATTTAAATGAAACCGCGATTATTTAAATCGCCACTTCATTTCCCTTTGCCTACAACCCTAATCTACATGGCTCCGTCGATGGAGCCATGTAGTCTAGGCACAGCCTAATTCTGCATTGTGCAGTGGTGCAGAATTCCAGCAGGAATAAAGCGCTATAGATGAGAGGCCTAGGATCCAGGCCCTCCTCCTTCCCACACTTGGCTCTTATCACTGATCTCCACAAAGATACAATTCCAATGAATGCCTCTCTCATCCTTTGCCTACTCACTGTTCCACTACTGCTTCTTGGGGGCTCTGGGGAGGAGGAGCTAGTGTGTAAGTGGTTATCTATTGCTGGTATTGTAGTAGTGTCCCGAAGCTCTCCCAGTGGGTCAGTGCCCCCTGCACTAAGTGCTGCACAAAAACACAATCCAAAGACATTTCATGCCCTTGAAAGTGAGTGGGACAAACTAAGACAAGAGCGTCAAGTGGGGATAGCATATAATCAGGGATGGTCTAGACAGTATTTGGTCCTGCCACAAGGACAGGGGACGGGACTCGATGACTCTCGAGGTCCCTTCCAGTCCTAGTATTTTATGATTCTATGATAATTGGAGAGAGGACAAGGTGACAGCCAGGGCGATACAGGGCCGCAGACACTTACTTGATGCTAATCTGCAAGGGTCAGCTCAAAACCACTTTTTATTTTTTTAATAAACCAGATTTATTATTAATAATCTCTGTGCCCTTTTCCATCCCTCCCTAGGCACCTTCACTTCATCTTGCACCACTGAATTATGGCAGGCTCAGCTATCACTATACTAGTCTAGCCCAATCACTAGACTCCCACTTTTTGGACCTCTGCCCCAGCTCCTGGATCCAGCTGCAGCCTGCATATTGTTTCAGTTGGTAGGAGGTGCAAATGTGTTGTGTTTGCCAATCCTGGACTGGTTGCACACTAGCACCATGTGTCAAGCTTTCAGAATGCTCAGGGCACGTCTAGACTACGTATGCTAAAGAGCATATTCTGGAATTTGCATATCTTCTTCCCATCATCTTTTCGAAAGAGGATCTTTCGAAAGTGAAAGTAGTCTGGACATGGTTTTTTCAGAAAAAACTTTTTTGAAAAACCGCGTAAACCTCCTTTTTTTTAAGAAAGAGTGGTTTTTTCGAAAAAGGGTCCCCCCCCCCCAAAAAAGTGTCCAGACTATTTTCAAGTAACTATACTGTAAAGAGACCAGAATGTCAGGGTATCAAAGGGACCACATGAGATCCTCTTTCGAAAATGCGATTGGAAGAAGATATGCAAATTCTAGATGTGCCCTCAGCGCTCACTCTGACCTGTGGAAGGGGAACCGCTGCTGCTATGTGGACTGTCAGTGAGGTTTCCTGACTGCTTTGTGGACCCCCATTGCTCTCGAATGCAGTATAGAAATGAGGAGTGGCTACTCACTGAATAAATAAGGGGTGCAGGGCATATGTCAGCTATCTCTTCTGTGCAGGATCCTCGGAAGATGCAGCTGGACTGCTCCCCTCCACACCACACACAGTTATACTTGGAGTCAGCCGTTTGGCAGCGGCTGCAATCCACGTGTCCCATAGAGCAGTTATACAGAGTTACTGCAGAGCAACGACATTCAAAAAGGCATCTGTGAAAACCCCAGCAATGCACAGAATGACCCCAACAACCAAGCGTCTGGCACCAACACACAAAATAACAACTCAGTGCTTAAGGGTTGCCCCTGATTTCCCAGTGATAGAACTATTGTTACGAAAGCCTGAATACAGTCTACTTCTAAATTTTCCCAACTACCCCGGTTCCATTCCCAAATCCCTCTTCTGCTGGTGAGGTGTCACATTCCTACCATAGAGATCCACAGCGCTGTCCACTCGGAGGTGTTGTTTTCTCTGTACAAACACCACAGCATTGAATTCAAGTTGAGATGCCAAGTAACTATACTGTAAAGAGACCAGAATGTCAGGTATCAAAGGGACCACAAGACCACTCACTACATAGCTGAATAAACAGAAGTGCCTCAGTGTTTCATATAGTGGTAACATGCACATTACAGCAAGTCACTTTCCTTTTTCATGAACAGAAAATGGGTCTGATTCTCAAAGACCAGCAGGGTAATTGCACATGGCCATTTGTGGGCCCAACTAGCCACCTCCAGAAGCACATGCTGAATTACATGTTTACATGTGTTATTTTCACTGAAACATCTTGTGACAGACCAAGTAGCCTAAAGTAGACTCACCTCTCTGTGCACCTGGTCAGTATGCCCATGTGAACCAAAGGGTTGAGATCATTAAGTAAGGAGGAGGTGATTAACACATCAACAAGGGGATTCAGTTTGTTAGCTGCGGATGTTTTAAAGAGAGATGTTGCTGGCCAAGGTCTGAGCCAGCAATAGTAATGGCTGGAAGGAAAGACCAGAGAAGCCTAAAATCTCAGACAATTGTGATTTCTTCTCTCTACCCCACGCTGAGCCTTGGTAGGAGGAAAAGACTTGGGGGAAAGCTTCATGCTGTGGGGAGTAAACACTTGTGAAGTACATTGTAAGTAAAGTACAAGGATTTGAACTTGGCACTGGTATGTGTGCATTAGGGCTCTTTGCGGGGGAGGGATCCAGGTGAGGAACCCGCATCCTGTGAGAACGGGGGGGCTTGTCTGAGATCTTCCATTTTCTGGTATAGGAGAGGGCTGGAGGCAGGGAACGAGGAACCATGGTGAAAAGTATGTGCTGCGCAGTGGAAGAGCAAATGGCGTTTCAGAAAATCCATCCAGAGTTTCAGCAGACCCAGCGACAAGCGGGACAGGCCTTGTCATCCTGACAGGCAGAGCAACAGCTCCTGGAGATGCAGGTTAATCTCCTGGCAGGGAGTGAGAGCCAGGTGGTAGACACAGGGCTCTGAGAGACGGGCCTAACAAATGACCCCCAGGCCTTGTAGTTGACATTGAGAGCATGGCATGAGAAGCGGGTATGGGCCCAGTGAGCTCCTTATGCTGAGTAGCAGCACAAGCAAGGCACATGGCACTGCATGATGCACAAGCAGCTGCCTATGGAATTGTAAAAGCAGCCATTCTAGATCCATGGGGCTCTGTGAAGAATGGTACAGGCAGAAAACTCAGTTGCAAAGGTGGCCAAGGGAACACAGACTAGGCCACTAGGTAGCTGAGGCCAGATGACTGAAGAGCTGAGGCGGTCATGGACACTACCAAACTAGAACAATTGCTACAGAGTCACTCCTAGCTCGGCAGAGTTTGGATGTGGGCATATCAACCTGCCTCATTAGGAGCTGCTGTAAAACTCCTGGGGATTTTGCGGAGGTGAGCATCTCTAACGAACCAGCAGACATGACACAGGCAAGAAAGGAGAGAACCCACAAATGAGAACAAGGTGGAGGACAAGATGACCCCTCCCATACACCAACAAATTGTGTGCTACCAGTTCGGGGGTTAGGACACTTCAAGGGGAATTGCCCCATATAGACAGTAATCTGAGTTCTGCAGTACCCCTCGGGAATCAATCAAAAGGGACACCCACAATGTCTATGAGATTGGGCACTGACAAGGGACATGAGTGATGACTGCCACTGAATGACGCTTCTTGCTCAGCACTTGCAAGATGAAGACCAACTGGATGGTGTCAGGAGAGAGTTTAAAACTGTCTTGTGTTCATGGAGAGGAGAAAATCCATCTGGTGGCCAGATACCTCTGGAGATTCAGGGAAAGTTTGGATGGCAACAGGCTGGGGGTGGTCAGGACCTTGTCCTAACTGCCATTAACTGTGAGTTCTGAAACTCAAATAGCCAGGAAGGGCAGGAACAGGGTGCGCAAGTCGTCATAAAATGAGTGAAGAAGCTTAAGGGGGGCTAGCGAAAAGAAATAGGACACACTATATGGGAGACAAACTAAGACCCCAAGACCTGGAAGGGTCCCCATGTCTAAGGGACCGGTGGAGCAAACATAACCCATGTTTTCTTGAAGAAACAATGTCAGGAGGATCACAAAGTCAGAGCCACCTGCCTTTCCTGGATAGAACACCAGTATGATACAGTTCTCGCATGATTCTGGGATGCATGAACAGGAATGTTGTGAGCAAGACAGGAGAAGTTCTTCCGCTCTACTCTGCACTGATTAGGCCTCAGTTGGAGTACTGTGTCGAGTTCTGGGTACCACATTTCAAGAAAGATGTGGAGAAATTGGGGAGGGTCCAGAGAAGAGCAACAAAAATAATTAAAGGCTTAGAAAACATGACCTATAAGGGAAGACTGAAATAACTGGGTTTGTTTAGTTAGAAAAGAGAAGACTGAGAGGGGACATGCTAGCGGTTTTCAAGTATCTAAAAGGGTGTCATAAGGAGGAAGGAAAAAAATTGTTCACCTTGGCCTCTGATAATAGGACAAGAAGCAATGGGCTTAAACTGCAGCACAGCAGGTTTAGTTTGGATGTTAGGAGAAACTTCCTATCAGGGTGGTTAAGCACTGGAATAAATTGCCTAGGAGGTTGTGGGATCTCCACTGGAGATATTTAAGAGCAGGTTGGACAGACACCTATCAGGGATGATCTAGATCAGGGGTCAGCAACCTATGGCTCACTTAGGAGCCAAATACGTCTCACAGCTTGAACTTGCTCCCCCCTGCAACACAGAGCTCATACTGGCGATCCAGCATCACACCCCCTGCAAGACTGGAGCCATGTGGTGGAGGTGCACATTGAGTGCACAGGGTCTGCAGGGGGAGGGTGGCTAAGATGGCAGTGGAGGATCTGGGCTTTGGGGATGAGGCGTGACACACGCACTTCTTCCAGCGCTGCCTGCAATTTATCATCCCTGGAGAGCAGCAGGTACCAGCCAGGCTGTGGCGGCGATGGGAGCGGGCACTGCTGCTGTTAGACAGCATGTGCGAGGCTGAGGGGGCCCATTGGCACGGTCTCAGGGCCCGTCCCACCGAGGCCCCTCAAGGTCTGGTTCTCCTTGTGGCCGGCTCCCAGGCTGGGGATCCTGCCGCTGCTCCATAGCCCAGAATCCAGCAAATGGAGCAAGGGGAAGCCATGCCTGGGACAGGGAACCTGAAAGCAGCACAGGCACAAAAAGCTAGTAAGTGCCGCCCAGACCCTGCCCCCTCTGCGCCGAAACACTGAACCCACAGCCTGCGCCTGCCCCCTCCCCCCCCTGGCCAGACACCCACCCTCACCCTGCGCCTGCCCCCTCCCCCCTGGCCAGACACCCACCCTCACCCTGCGCCTGCCCCCTCCCCTCCCTGGCCAGACACCCACCCTCACCCTGCGCCTGCCCCCTCCCCCCTGGCCAGACACCCACCCTCACCCTGCGCCTGCCCCCTCCCCTCCCTGGCCAGACACCCACCCTCACCCTGCGCCTGCCCCCTCCCCCCCCTGGCCAGACACCCACCCTCACCCTGCGCCTGCCCCCTCCCCCCCCTGGCCAGACCCCCACCCTCACCCTGCGCCTGCCCCCTCCCCTCCCTGGCCAGACACCCACCCTCACCCTGCGCCTGCCCCCTCCCCCCTGGCCAGACACCCACCCTCACCCTGCGCCTGCCCCCTCCCCTCCCTGGCCAGACACCCACCCTCACCCTGCGCCTGCCCCCTCCCCCCCCCGGCCAGACACCCACCCTCACCCTGCGCCTGCCCCCTCCCCTCCCTGGCCAGACACCCACCCTCACCCTGCGCCTGCCCCCTCCCCTCCCTGGCCAGACACCCACCCTCACCCTGCGCCTGCCCCCTCCCCCCTGGCCAGACACCCACCCTCACCCTGCGCCTGCCCCCTCCCCTCCCTGGCCAGACACCCACCCTCACCCTGCGCCTGCCCCCTCCCCCCCCCGGCCAGACACCCACCCTCACCCTGCGCCTGCCCCCTCCCCCCCCTGGCCAGACACCCACCCTCACCCTGCGCCTGCCCCCTCCCCCCCCTGGCCAGACACCCACCCTCACCCTGCGCCTGCCCCCTCCCCCCCCTGGCCAGACACCCACCCTCACCCTGCGCCTGCCCCCTCCCCTCCCTGGCCAGACACCCACCCTCACCCTGCGCCTGCCCCCTCCCCTCCCTGGCCAGACCCCCACCCTCACCCTGCGCCTGCCCCCTCCCCCCCCTGGCCAGACCCCCACCCTCACCCTGCGCCTGCCCCCTCCCCCCCCTGGCCAGACCCCCACCCTCACCCTGCGCCTGCCCCCTCCCCTCCCTGGCCAGACCCCCACCCTCACCCTGCGCCTGCCCCCTCCCCTCCCTGGCCAGACCCCCACCCTCACCCTGCGCCTGCCCCCTCCCCCCCCTGGCCAGACCCCCACCCTCACCCTGCGCCTGCCCCCTCCCCCCCCTGGCCAGACCCCCACCCTCACCCTGCGCCTGCCCCCTCCCCTCCCTGGCCAGACCCCCACCCTCACCCTGCGCCTGCCCCCTCCCCTCCCTGGCCAGACCCCCACCCTCACCCTGCGCCTGCCCCCTCCCCTCCCTGGCCAGACCCCCACCCTCACCCTGCGCCTGCCCCCTCCCCTCCCTGGCCAGACCCCCACCCTCACCCTGCGCCTGCCCCCTCCCCCCCCTGGCCAGACCCCCACCCTCACCCTGCGCCTGCCCCCTCCCCTCCCTGGCCAGACACCCACCCTCACCCTGCGCCTGCCCCCTCCCCCCCCGGCCAGACACCCACCCTCACCCTGCGCCTGCCCCCTCCCCCCCCCGGCCAGACACCCACCCTCACCCTGCGCCTGCCCCCTCCCCTCCCCGGCCAGACACCCACCCTCACCCTGCGCCTGCCCCCTCCCCTCCCTGGCCAGACACCCACCCTCACCCTGCGCCTGCCCCCTCCCCTCCCTGGCCAGACACCCACCCTCACCCTGCGCCTGCCCCCTCCCCTCCCTGGCCAGACACCCACCCTCACCCTGCGCCTGCCCCCTCCCCTTCCTGGCCAGACACCCACCCTCACCCTGCTCCTGCCCCCTCCCCCCTGGCCAGACACCCACCCCCAGCTTATTCCTGCACCCTACCTCCCAATCAGATTCTGCACCTCCATCCCTATCCCACTCACTGGCAGCTCTGTCCCATACACTGGACACCTCATTTTTGGCCCCACCCCAGAGCCTTGGAGGGCCCACAAAATCCTCTAGCCCTGGAACCCCAGAAGAGTTAAACTGGCCTGAGGCCTTGAATCTCAGTTCTCCCTCCCCTCCTCCACCCTCGGGCTCGAGTGCCAGGGGAGCGAGGCATCTCAGTTGGGCCCATATTAGTGAGGATTGGAGGTTTTTGGCTTCTCACTTGTGTGATCCCAGAATGATTTTTCTGCGGGACAATGGCCCCCAACCCAAATATGTTCCCTACCTCTTCCATAAACAAAGACAACGTTGAAACCCTTTGTGTTGGACATAATGTTTTACTTTATGTAAACATGAAGCCTGGCCAATAAGCCCTCAACTGGGGGCCAAACCCCAGCAACCTCATAAACTACTGTACCCCCTACCCCAACCCTGTGCCCATCAAACACCTGAAGCCCCTTCCCTGAGCCCCTCCTATCCCCACATCCTCCATCTCCTGCACTCCCACATCCCTGCCACAACACTTGTGCACCCTCACACCTCCCAACCTTGTGCCCTGAGTCCATCATACACCCAACCCCTCCGAGCCCCTCGTACACTCCAATGCAGACTCCTGCTCCCCCACATCCCCAGCCCCCACCATAAGATTGACAGAAGGCAACATGAATGTGGGCATGAAGCTGGATTGCAACAGTTATGATGTAAACTTCAAAGAAATGTGCGAAAAGATGCAGCAGCTGAAGTTCCATTAAATAAAGTCAGTGAGTACAAGGTTTCATTTATGCTATTATCAGTCATGTCAATTATCAATAATATTAAGCTGTACGTTTTCAGGCATGCAAAAGAGCATTCTTATACAGCTCTCTGTTGACCACTTGTTCAGAATTTTGATGTAGTTTGGCTCTTTGGTTTGAAAAGGTTGCCAACCCCTGATCTAGATGGTGCTTAGTCTTGGCCTCGATGGCCTCTCAAGGTCTCTTCTAGTTCTGGGATTCTATACTTCTGTGATGAGGTTGCCAAACCTTGCTGTTTAAGGGATATGAAGTAGTCAAACCCCTGAGGGATCAGAAATGCATCCACTAGTAACCCTGAACAGTTTTCTGAATTGAGAGAGGTAATTAGTGTTCCCCAACGGTCCATACCGGGACCAATCCTATCCAATATATTTATAAATGACCTGGAGAAAGGGATAAACAGGGAGGTGGCAAAATTTTGCAGATGATATTAAACAGCTCAAGATAGTTAAGAACAAAACAGACTGTAAATAGCTTCAAAAAGGACCTCACAAAAGTAGGTAATTGGGCAACAAAATGGCAACATAATTTTAATGTTGATAAAAGCAAAATAATGCACATTGGAAAAAATAATCCTAACTATCCATACAAAATGGTAGGGACTAATTTAGCTATAACTACTGAAGAGAGAGATCTTGCAGTCATTGTGGGTAGTCCTCTGAAAACATCAAAAAAGCAAACAATGTTAGGAGTCATTACCACAGGGATAGAGAATAAGACAGAGAATATCTTATGGCCTCTGGATAAATCCAACTCTCAGCTTGGGCACGAGGTCCTGGTGATCCTGCCTCTCCTTCTCATTCACTGTCTCCACCAGGAGTGAGCCTGATGGAGAGTGGGTGAACAAGTATTCAAAACCCTTGACCAGGTCAAAGTACTTTTGCTCCATTCCTTTCACTGTCAGGGAGCTAGGGGCCAGGGTTTGCCGGATGGTCTTGGCTGAAGACTGGATAATCTTTATGATGGCAACTGTCACCCTGGAAGGACCCTCTGGAGCCAGGATTTCAACCTTGGGGTCATCCTGCTCAACTACCTTCTCCACCTGGTAGGATGTCTAGCGTAGTATGTAGTCCATGCGTGAAGGGCCTGTGATGGACATGCATGCCACCTCCTCATCCGGGGAGGAAAAAGAGGCCAAAGGCAGGGCCAGGTCTTCAAGCTGGCCCAACAGGGGCAAAGTCAGGTCCAAAGGGGGGGGGGGGACAGCAATGAGAGGGGTGGCACCATCTCTTGTCACGGTCACTTCTGGGACCCGGGGTCCCAGCGGGCTGGAGAGGAGCCCATTGGCAGTGTGCCCTGAGCCTGATGGAACATCCATGTCATCCAAAATCGTCACTGCGGAGGCCCCTGAGGGGCGCACAGGTATTTAGGGGGATGAGGGACTGCTACCATCAATTGATCTGAAGCAACCAATGCTTTTCCAGAGGGAGATGAGATGAACCGGAACAAGGAGGCTATGGGGGAGGGGGAACGCAGCCAGTTGCATTGAAGAAATGCAGTGCCGAACGACAAGACTTGGACCACCTTCAGGATGACAATCTTAACTAGTACAGGAACCCTGAGCAGTGCTGGGAAGAGGAGTGGCACTAAGAGTGCAAGTGGGGTCTAGGAAATTAGTGGTGCAGAGATCGAGACGGATACCAGGATCGTCAAGGTGAGGCACTGAGAAGAGCAATCTCAGGATGAAGTGTAATGGCTCCAAGCAGGCCAGCAGCCAACGTATGAGCCAGAGCTCAAATGGTGTTGAGGCTCCCCATGTTGTGATGTGCCTCAGTGCCAGATATGCTGGAGCTCCACAGCCGACCCAACAGGTAGCCGCTACTTTCTGACAGCTGTGCATGTGGCACGTGCACACAACACAAACAAAAAACAAAGGAGAAAAAGCACTGACCACTTGCTAGGGAAGGGAAAGGCGCCCAGACCAACCATCACTGGTGGGATGAAGAAACTGAGGAGGCACAAGGGCGACGGCAACTAATATACCAGACACAAGAGTGTAGCACTCTAGAGGATGCCACAGCTGACCCTGTGGATACTGCTAAGGCAAAAATCTCCAAAAACTGCACATGGGTCACACCCACCTGGAAGAGATTCAACACAAGCAAGCACTTGAAGAAGAATCCATTATATTTGCCTCATCATGCCTTTGCATCCTCACCATAACACCATTGCCTGACCTCCCCTGCCCATCACAGGAGTCGAATGACCCCACGCCCTCACCATGTTTCAATCTTCTAGGCCTCTCAAGGGCAATCAGAGAAACTACTACAACAGATATTGCCCAGACAGGGACAGCTGTATGTGCCATCCACTCCAGGCCATTTACAAATCTCTCTACTGCATTTCTCATGCCCCTCCAAAACTGCCCTAAAATCTCTCATGCTGGTAGAAACAGCCCAAACTCTCCAGGTCAGAAATCCTCTGTTTCCTGATGCAAAAGCCCAGAATAATTCTAGCACCCTCAGCAGGCTGGGACAGTGTACGCCATAGACCTCATGCTTGTGTCTATCTGACTTTCTGTTCTGGTTTTCTCCAAGAGGCTTTCTGCAAAGGAGCTGTCCCCCGTGCCAGAAGAGCCCAACAGTACACAAAGCACTGCTGGTGGATGAGACAGAGTGCTCACTGAAGGGGTAAGGAGCTGACCTTTCGGATCAAGGGGATGGCATTGTTCTCTGCTACAATCATGGCATTATCAGTGAACTATGGCACTGAGAAAACTAACCTTCTGCCAGGTGAAGACTTAATTATTATTATTACTTGTCTTACAACAACCTCAGGGATCAGGGCCCCATTGTGCCAGGCACCGCAAACACAGAACAGGAACATAGTCTCTGCCCCACAGAGCTCACAATTTAAGTAGTTTTCAGTCTCCTCTTCAGTCAGACTAAGAGGATCATCAACAAAAACATGGATGAGACTGGATTACTGGGAAGTCTGGATGGCTTCTGCCATCTCAACTACTTACTTGGTGTAGCTGACACGTGATGTAGCAGAGAGATCGGTTTGCTTCATCCCCCTCAACATAAGCATCCATTACTACTGTCCTCCCCTCTAAAATCAGGACACACTCGTAATCCCATTGCTGATCCTACAATCAGGAAGAGAGAGACAGTTTCACCAGTATCCACTCACGTGGCCAAACCTACATACAGTGACTTCCATGCTCTCCTCCCCCTACATAACTTCTGTTCTTGTCACTGTGCAACACGGAGAGCCAACAATGGCCCAGTAACTTGGTAACGGAGGCTGCTGATTATTAATCTCAGGACCCTCCTGTGAGCTCCCCAGCCAGGCTGATGGTTGCCACTAGAGGAGAAACCTTCAGCAACTGTGTATGCGGAATGCACACACACCTATTGGAATGGACAAGAACCAACACTTGACGAAGAATAGTAAAAGGGAGTTACTCACTGTGCAGTAACTACTGTTCTCCGAGGTGCGTGTCCCCGCGGATGCTCCACTGCTGGCGACAGGTCATCTCTGGAGATGCAGTTCGGAACTTTTTCCTAGCAGTTATCAATCAGGCTGCACATGCCAATCCCCCCCCCCTCATTTCAGTTGCTCATCTACTCCCAAGAAGCCAGGGCAATGAACAGAGGGGAGGATCGTGGAGCACCCACGGGGAAACACACCTCGAAGAACAGTCATTACAGCACGAGGTGAGTAGCTCCCTTTTGTTCTTCTGGTGATGTCCCCGTGGGTGCTCCACTGTTGGTGACTACAAGGCAGTATTCAGTCTGGATGGTGGACCCGGAGTTACTGCTTGGCAGCAGCAGATACTACCGCTGTAGCCACCACTGTATTAGCTGTTAGCTGAGGCATGATAGCGTAACGCCTGACTAAGGTATGGTTGGATGACCAAGTGGCTGCCCAGTTGGTATCTTTAAGAGGCACGTTGTTTAGGAAAGTCATAGATGTTGCTTTAGCACGGGTGAAATGTGCTTTTGGTGGAGCTGTTAGAAGCTTATTGCAAAGAGAGTGGCATTGCAGTATACAAGAAGATATCAGTTTGGAAATACGTAGGGCTGTGTGACGGGGTGGCCCCGCCCCGCACTCAAGCCCAGGGCAACCACCTGGCGCCGGGGGCGGAGAGGACCCCACCCACACAGCCCTACTGGGCATGCTCCCAGGGGAGCCAAGGTATAAAAGGCTGAAAGCCTGCTCAGCAGGGGCAGACGGTGGCCAGAGCTGGAGCTAGCGCCCAGCCGCTCGAGCTGCAGACCGGACCGCCTGAGAGGGAGTCGCCAGGCCCGCTGAACGCGCTGCTGCCAGGCCCAAGCCGGGCCCGACCCCAAGGAGGGAGCTGCCGGTCAGCCCCCCGGGACCCAGGCGGACTGGGGAAGGGCCGCTACAGCGCCCGACTCGCACCAACAGGTGGCGCCGCCACGCGCCGGGGGAAGGGCAGGGAGCTGGAAAGCGCGTTGCGGGGAGGAGCCCCGAGCCAGTGCTGGGAGCCACCCCCCGCTGGGTCGGGCCCCCACCCCTCCTGCCCTGGACCCCGGCAAGTGGGGGTTCGGCTAAAGGACTAGGCCACAGAGCCTGTGTACCAAGGACCAGGCCGGGAGGCCGTACTTCCCCTAATACAGGGGCAGTGTACGTTCAGATGAGGCCGGTGGGCCGTATTCCCTCTGATAAAGGGGCACCATACTTTGGGACTAGGCTTCAGGGCCTGCAAGCCCAGGACTAGGCCAGTGAGTCGTATTTCCCCTAATAAAGGGGCATCACACTTTGGGACTAGGACCGGGTAGTCTGAATTATGCCCCGGATGCGGGCGGCAACCCCAAACGAGAGGGGAGCCTCCCGACAGGCTGAGATTGGTGTGCTCTGTGAGTGGTTTACAATGGATACAAAGAGGCGTGGTGATTTGCGGAATAGCTGTGTCTTGTCTATATAAAATGCCACAGCCCACCAAATGTGCAGAGTACGGAGCACGGCACCCCTTGTGGATACATGGGGTTTGGGAAAAAAAGTAGGTAGAACTATGGGCTCATTAATATGAAAGGAGGTGCTGATTTTGGATAGAAATGACGGATGCAGCCATAAAGTTATTTGTCTTTGGCAAATATCATGTAGGGTTGTCCGGCCATTAGTGCCCCCATCTCACTAACCCTCCTTGCTGAGGTGATGGCTACTAAAAACAGCACCTTCCTTGTAAGAATAGAGAGGGAGCAGCTGGCCATGGGCTCAAAGAGGGGCCTCGTACGGCAGTCTAAAACCAAATTGAAGTCACATGAGAGCTGTGGGGGCCTCCGTGGAGGGTAGAGGTTCTGGAGGCCCTTGAGGAATCTCCTGGAGATGGGATAAGCGAAGACCGATGATCCATCGATTTGCTAGTGGAAGGCCGTAATTGCTGCCAAATGTACCCTGACGGAGACGATGGATAGGCCTCCACTTTTTAGATGTTATATGTAGTCAAGGACAGAATGAAGCAGAGCCTTATAGGGATCAATGTGCATCTGTCAACACCTGGATGAGAACCATTTCCATTTCTGCAGGTAAATGGTTCTGGTTGATAGTCTTCTGCTTTGCAGGTAGATGGTTCTTACTTGTTCAGGGCACTGGGATTCAATGTCATGGAACCAGAAAGGAGCCAGGTGTGGAGGTGAAGTGTATGAAGTTGAGGGTGGAGTAGCTTGCCCCAGTTCTAAGAGAAAAAATTGTGTTGACATGGAAGTGGATAAGGTGGTTCAACAAACATGCGTTGAAGATACGGGAACCAGGTCTGTCTGGACCAGGATGGAGCTATTAGGATGACTCAAGCCCTGTCCAACCGGATCTTATGCAGGATTCTGGGGATGAGTAGGATGGGGGGAAAGGCATAATGCAAAGGTTTGTTCCAGATGATTAGGAATGCATCTCCCATGGAGCCCTTGCTCAGTCTGGCTCTGGAACAGAAGCAGAGAGACTTGGCATCACTCCAGGTAGCAAAGAGGTCTATTGCTGGGTAGCCCCATCTGCGAAAGACAGACGCGGTCACCAGTGGGTGCAGCTCCCATTCGTGGTCTGTGAAAAAATTGTGACTCAGAGTATCTGCCATGAAGTTGTTGACCCCGGGTAGGTATGATGCTCTTAAAGTTATGCCATGATGGATGCACCAGTTCCAGAGGCAGATGGCTTTGGCACAAAGGGACCGAGAACGAGCTCCTCCCTGTCCGTTTATATAAAATATGGTTGTCATATTGTCTGTGAGTATACGCATGGTGTGGTTGGTAATGGTAGAAGCAAAATGCGCACTCACACTTCTGATTGCTCTGAGCTCGAGAAGGTTGATTTGTAGTACTGCTTTGTGTGGTAACCATCTGTTTGCCTCACCCTACCAGTGAGGAGTCCATCGTAATTTGTATTGAGAGCTCGGGTTGGTGGAAGGGAACCCCTGAGAGGAGATGGGGGGGTATAGCCACCGTTTGAGAGAGCCCACCACATGTCTGGGGATGGTGAGCCGCTTGTGAAGTGAATGTCAGGATGGCATATACACTGATGCTAGCCATGCTGCAGGGCACAGAAATGGAGGTGTGCGCACATGAAAAGATACTTGGTAGCAGCCATATGGCACATTAATTGAAGGCAGGTATGTACAGTAGTAGAAGGGCTCATAGAGTGGTTACTAGGTCCTGTAGCATGATAAAACATTGATGTGGGAGATAAACCCGGACCAAAACAGAATCGAGGCGAGCGCCAATTAACCCTATTTGCTGAATGGAATAGAGTTGACTTCTGTTCGTTTATGAGAAGTCCTAGATGACTGAAGAGACACTTGGTCTTTGAGACCATACTGGTGGTTTCTGCTTGCAAGTGGCCCTTTATGAGGCAGTCAAGAAAACTCAAGGGGCCGAGGAAAATCCGAAGGGGAGGACTCTGTACTGAAAGTGATCCCTTCCTCCAGAGGAGCGGGAGTAATGTCTGTGAGAGGATTGCGATGTGGAAGTTATGTGTCCTGTAGGCTAAGGGCTGCAAACTAGACCCCTTTGTCCAGTGCAGGAATAATCGAAGCCAGTGTGACCATTCTGAAGTGCTGTTTTCATAGGAACTTGTTTAGCTTGCGGAGATCTAAAATCGGTCTCCAGGATCCTGTGCGTTTTTGGCTCAGGAAGTAAGCTGAGGAGAACCCACTTCCTAGGTATGGATCGAGCACCCTCTCTATTGCTCCTAGTTGGGGGAGCCGATCAATTTCTTGCCTGAGAGGAGTCTCTGAAGAAGGACAGAGGAGGAGGAAGGGGAGAGGAAAAGGGATGGAAGTGTATCCCATGTAGATGATTTCTAGCACCCACTGGTCCGATGTTCTGGAGTCCAGATGGTGGAAAAAGGGATGCAGCCTGTGGGTGAAAAGGTGTTTATGGCTTATTGGCACTGGATGGTTGGGGATGTCGGGCAGACCCTCGACAAAAACTTCAAATTTGCTGTTTGGGGGCCGGGGAGCTGGAGGAGCGTAATTGAGGTGAGTGCTTCCTCTGAGCCGTTGTCTAGATCAGATATAATCGCATGGTTTGTGCTGAGGACGGTTGTAGCAGGTGTCCCTGTTTGTGTTGTATGGGGCATAGAGTCCTTGTTGTTTTGTAGGATCTCATCTGTGTTGGCTGCAAAGTGCTTTTGTTTACCAAAAGGGAGATCTTCCACTTTGATCTGCAGGTCCCTGGACACTCCTGCTGTGTGTAACCAGGAGGCTCTCCTCCTTACAACCGCTGTAGCCATTGCTCTAGCCTCTGTGTCAGCCACGCCAATAGTAGTGCCGTAAGGGCAATGGTATGTCCCTCGTGGATGACAGCTCTGAGGATGGGCCTTTTGGAGTCAGGGAGGTGTTCCATAAGTTCAGCTAGTTTAGAAAAGTTGTCAATCATGGTTTACTAAAAGCGCTGAGTAGTTAGCAATTCTGAATTGTAGTGTGGCTGACGAATATATTTTTCTCCCAAAGTGGTCTAATTCTCTTTGTTCTTTGTCATTGGATGCCGATAAACTGTGGGGCTTTCAAACATTGTTTTGCTGCATCCACCACCAACAAATTTGGTTGAAGATGGGAGAAAAGGAAATCTAAATCTTTAGCAGGGACAAAGTACTTCCTGTCCGCTCTTTTAGAAGTTGACTGAATGAGGTGAGTGTTTGCCATATGTCATCAGACACTTCCATAATGGCTTTGTCAATTGGTAGAGTAATCCTTCCCTGAGAGGATGGCGGATGTTCTTTAGGAAGCGGTGGTGCTTCTTCTTTTGCCTGGTTGCCACCCTCTTAAAAAGTTCTTTAAATTGTTTCAAATCATCAGTGGTGCACGTGTCCTCCTGAACTACAGCTTCATCAGGAGATGAAGATGTAATTGTCTCTAAGAGAGCTCTCTGGAGCCTGTATTTTGATGTGATCATCAGGGATCTGACCCTCCTCTTCCTCCGAATCAACCATGGTCGGGAGGGTGTGGGATGGGGAGGCTGGTGGAAACCTTCTTGCCGGAGTAGATGGGGCCATGGAGTAGTGTCTACGAGATCCCCAGTGCTCCCATAGGGCCCAAGAGGGCAGGTAATGGGGAGCAGGATATGGCCAGTCTGGGTACCACGGAGGTTGGTATGGTACTTCATGGTACTGATGATAGTGATGAAATGCCATAGGAGAGGAGTGCTGTGAGGAACACACACTCCTCTAGTCGTATTCCGCAAGTGCAGTGTGTTCATGGAGCAACTGAGGTCTAATGTGTAAGACGAAAAAGGCCCTGGAGAGCGGGAGGGAACTTGTGTGGCTGTTGTTATTACGAGGTGCCGGTGAGGCGTGATCAGCTACAGCTCGCTCAATGCTGCAGCGCCTGCGCCGTAGCCTCTGAGGGAGGAGGCATCTTTGTTGATGTAGGAGCACTGGGAAGTGGCGCCGAGGACTTGCCCAGAGCCAGGTGCTGATGTGTCGCTTGCGCCGGTGTTGGGGTTTGCCAGCGCAACTTCTCCAGTGCATCCCCGGGTTAACGTGGGATGCCAATGTAATGGTGCCTGCTGAGGATCTCGGCACCGACAAGCTGGAGGTGCCGGATGCATCCCCCATGCTCATTAAGGCAGAGGGGTTAGGGGGTAACGACCTCGCTGGGAAGACCCTTTTCTTCTGGCATCTGTGAGGTGAGGGGGAAGCTGCCATTTTCCTTAGCGGGTCTCCCGGGAGCAGCCAGCTGCACCACTCCCTCTGCCAGCTGCACCGCTTTTTCAAACAGCAGCATTTGGAGCTGAAGCTCCTGGTCTTTCCTAGCCCTCGCTGTAAGGTTGCAGCAGTGGTCGCATTTTTGGGATGCATGTGAGTCCCCAAAACAATGCATACCTAAAGTGTGGCAATCAGAAACGGGCATGGGGTCATTGCTCTGGCACTTCTTGAACCCCAGAGAACCCGGCATAGTAAGAGGCATTATACTCCTGCCTCCATTCCTGGGGCAGTGACTCCCTATATTTGTCCACTGCCTGCTCAGGAGTGCCTGCTGATGAGCAATTCTGAGCAGGAGACCCCCTGAAGAGTAGGCCTTGCGACCCAATAGGTCTCACCCGGTGGCTTCCCTATTCTTGGGAGTAGGCACCGGCTGTCCCTGACACTAGCGGCGGTTAACAGCCTGCACTAATATTGAGCCCGACAGCGGATGTGAAAATAAATGCTCATGGCCTGCCTGAGGGACGAAGTACCGCCGCTCTGCCCTTTTGTCCGTGAGTAGTACGGATGCTGGCATCTGCCAGAGAGCTGTGGTAATTTTGCCCACTGTTTTATTCAGGGGCAGGGCCATGCAAGACAGTATCTGTGCATCAAGGATATCGACCATCGGGTCAAATTCCTCGAAGGCCCGCTCGGGCTCCGTGAGACTCCGTGCCAGTCTCCAGAGGAGTCCTGATGGGCTCGAGAATCCATGGCTGGCATTAATGTAGAGGCCAACTCCAAGGCCTCATCCAGAGAAGATGACAAGTACTCGCACACTGTCAAGTCTTCAAGTTTGTGTGACCCTGAGAGGGAGCCCATTGCCTTAGGGGCCTTGATCCCCAGTGCCCTCTGACGGAAGCTGAGGTGATTCTCTCCAGATCACTGGGGCGCCAGGTAAAGGTGTGGCCAAAGGCGGAGCTCAGGGTCCCCAACAAGAGGATCCCACGGTGGAAGGAGCACTCCCTTGGGTCTGATGGTACCCCCGCGGAGTCCAGAAGGGCCACTGGACGGGATGCTGCCACTGCAGAGGCCATGTCTGCAATAGCATCTGTGATAGCGACTGGCCTGAGGCGTTGTGATACCGCTCGAAGTGCTGGGAGGGGGAATGGCGCCAGGACCTGGATCGGCGCTGGGACTGAGAATGAGACAGTGTCACTCGGGACCATACCGACTCAACATCGGAATCCGTTGAGAAGTCGGACTCCGACCAAGGCGCGGCCAAGGCAGAGCCTGGGGAACGGTGCTACTCTGAGCATTGAACCATGACCACTCGCTTGCCCCAGCGCTGGATCGGTGGTGGGGGCATCAGATGCTCCGGTGCCACAGGCTGTGCCACCGGAATAAGGGTGCTGGAGGCCGAGCTCTCTCTGGACTCTTGCAAAAGCGTGGCCAGTAGCACTGAAGGGGCCGCTGGTGCTGGCACTGATGCAGGGAGGATGCAATTGGATGATAATCTCATTGCTGCAACCATACCCGGACTCTAAAGGAGAAGGCGACCAATTCCCCCACCAGTCCACCAGCACCTCCTTACGCGCAGATGACATTCAAATCCATTTTGTTACCAGAAACTACGCTGGAGCTTGCCAGCTTGCACCTGTGACAGCACCTCAGCCGTGCAGGGAATCTCAGTGCTTCAGAGGGGTGTCTTCAAATATGACGTATCTGGGAAGTGAGTGACTAGAGGCTGCCCACAGGATGCCCTGCTCCAAGCAAACCTCTTTTCAGTGCTAATGGGAAACAACAGGCACATACCTGAAACAGATGGAAGTTTTTCCCCAGTAGGGTTATCTTCTGTTCCACATTGACTGGAATCAGGGAGGGTCCTTGAATGCCCTGCACACAGGGACAAGCTCCAGGACCCAAGTTAAACTCCTCAGTCTGAAAAACAAACTCCCACAATGAGCACCCACAGTGCAGGGAATTCAGCCTGACTGGTGCAATTAGCACAGGCAAATACAGAATGAAATCTCAGCCTCACAGACGGGGAAACTGAGCTCACTGTCTATGTCTATCCTTGGAGGGGATTCCCAGCTTCCCTAGCCATGCGTGCGCTCATTGAGTTAGCGTGCTGAGAACTGCCGGAGAGCTGGCATAGCCCAGGCAGCAACAGGCTCAGACAGGTCTGACCTACACATGGCTAGCCCGTACCTCCTTGGTACTGCCCATGCTACTGCAGCTAGCCCCATGACAGCGACAGCAAGTATGTCTGTGCGAGCTGGGACTCCCACCCCCAGCTCCCACAGCAGACCCAACTATTTACTAGGGCAAGGAACGCAATATAATTAGGCTCTACAAATTTCACAGCCGTGAAAACATGCCTCGGACAGTGTTCCCTCTAAGCTGCACACTGGTACAGCTGCTCAGGAGAGATTCCAATGCCACCCAGCTGATGAGCAGAGTGCCCACAGCTAGGTTTCATATCTACTGGTGGTGCACATTCACACATGCCCTGGGGCACATAACAAAATTCATTCTGCACCCGAATGGAAAAGATTAGAGGGAACATTGGTGTCTGACTGTGAAACTGGCCCTGCCTTGTGAACTCTCATCTCCTCGAAATCAGCCAAGTTGGGGAGGATCAGGACTTGTCCTTTGCTGCTTGGCTGTTATCAGAGGAAGAATCAAACTGACTCACCTCCACAAGCAGTACAGCAGCAGCTATGAGCAGCTGCCTCACACATTTCACGGCTTCTGCTAGGGCTCGGGGTTCTCTCTCCCCCCCACAGCTCCTGCCTAGCTCCCGACGCCTGAGCTCTGGGACCGCTGCCACCCACTCCTCCTCTCCCATGCTCTGCCCCCGTGGCTCCTGACCACGCTCGGGACGCTGCAACTCCGGAGCTGCTTCTGCCACTATCCCCTCCCCCACAGTTGCTTCTGCCCAGGCGTCAGGAACTCAGGCTCAGGGCTGCCACCCAGCAGCTCTGGCTGGAGCTCCAGCTGGGACTTGAAGCTGCCACCCCCTGCAGCTCCAGCCCCACAGCTCTTGCCAAGCTCAGGAATGCCCCTGCCCATGTCTCCTGCCTAGGCTCAGAGCTTCTGTCCCCTCCTCATTCCTGGGCTTGGGGCTTTCACCATCTGCAGGTCCTGCCTGGGTTCAAGAACCTGGACCAGGGGCTGCCATCGCCTCCCTGCGGCTTTCACCCATCACAGCTCCTGCCTAAGCACCAGGTTTCCGCCCTCCACGCCTCTCCTTGGCTCCAGCCCAGTCTTGGGGCTGCTCCCTCCCCCAGGGCTCAAGCTAGAGCTCAGTGTGTGCAGACTCAGGGCTTCTGCCCCCCCCCCCTCAGTTCCTGCCTGGGTTCATGGACCTGGGCGGGGGGCTTCCACCCTCCAGGGCTTTGGACTCTCCAGGGCTTCAGTCAGGGATCCGGTCACCTGAGCTTGGGGCTTCAGCCCCCACAATCCCTGCTCGAGTCAGGGTTTCCACCCCATGGCTCCTGCCAGAGCATGGGCATTTTTCGAATGGTCCAGGGCCCCGGGGCACCACTGGCCTTGACTAGCAGCCAGGAGCCCACCCGTAGGGGCTCTCCCAGCAGCAGTGGAGAGATCCGACGTACCTCTACCTACAGGAGTTTCCTCCAGTGGAAGAAAGCTCTGCAGCTACTGCCTTTAGAGCTGGGCTCTGAAGGCAGCACCAAAATTAGTATAGCAATGCTGTGTTCCCTACAACAGCTCTGGGACGCCCCCATTCCCTTTTGAATCAGGATACCCACCCTGAAACAATACCCTGAAACTTCAGTTGCAAATATCTGAAACCATAAAACTGACCAATTTTAAGACCTTGTGGCCACGAAATTGGCCAGAATGAACAGTGAATTCGGTGGGGCCCTAAATACAGGATCCAAAGACAATGAGTTTCAAAGCAGGTCGTAGCTGTAACCATAGGTCAGAGAGCTGTGCCAAAGACTCACCAACTCCAAAAATCCAGGGGCATCATACTGAAAATCTACGCCAGGGTGCAGGATCCTGGGCAAATCAGGGGCATCCCTCTCCAAAGAGTCTCCATCGCCTGAGAGAAGAGTGGAAGCATAGAAGGGTGACGAATCATTCTCATCCATCCAGTCCTCTATGTCCTTGAGCTCTGTGCCTTCCCCAAGCAGCCAGTCAGGCAGGACTGAAGGTGGGACCTCAGAGGCGGGCAGTTCTGTCTCTAGGTGTCCTGGGAAATCAGCAGAGGAGGCGGAGGCACTTGGAGTTTGATTAGTAGTGAAAAGAGATGGGGTGGCAGAGGAGGTTGCCTCAGAGTCTGGTAACAAAGTAGTGGGAGACCACGTGGAATCTGTGATATCGGGTGGAGAGGTTAATGCTGTCACAACTGGCTGCAAAGTATTGAAGGCAGCAGTGGTGAGCGGGTCAGTGAACCACACTTCTGGGGCCAGGGTTGGTTCAGAGGCAGGCAGAGCTGTATGGTGTGCAGTCTCTGCTAGACTGGTAGTGACAGACACTGCAGTGGGGTCTGCGGCAAGGCTGGTAGTAGCAGGCTTGTCTGTTAGGGGCAGCACTGTGGAATCGGTGGTGGTGCCGAGAAAGGTGAGAGTGGCTGTAGTGGGAGTTGCTGGGTGCGTGTGGCTAAAGGTCCCTGTGGGATGAGCAGTCATGGCAGAGACTGCAGGCAAAGTGGTGGAGACTGACTCTGTGATGGGAGTGTGGTTAAGCTGAGTGACTGGGGGAGTGATGGGTTTGGTGGCCACAGTCAAAGTGCTGGGGGAGGTCATGGTGGTGGAAGCAGCTGAAGAAAGTAATGGACTTGAGGTTGGAATCTGTGTCTAAAGGGAGCCATTGAGATGGAGGTGGAGAGAGAGAGAGAATCACCAAGTGAACATGAAAACAGCAACATGTGGGAGAAAGACACAAGTGAAAAACAACAGTCAGTCAGATTCCATGGCAAAAGGGAATTCCTAGGAGGCCATTTGACCCTTCTGAGATGCCTACTGAGACAGAGGTGCAATTCTCATGCAGCTAGCTTCGCTCAGCACAGGGAATAAAAGCTAACACTGCACATCCTGCGGGCCTCAAATTCTCCAAGTAGGAAGGATTAGCTCATCTCTCAGATTCTCCAATCACAGTTTTATCCACCCTTCTTCACACCTGTCCCTCCCTGCTCATCTCCTTTGCTCTGCAACGTGGCCCAGCCTGGCTTCTCTCTCGCTCTCTACCTGCCACCATACTATTAGTTCCCTGATGGTTTCCTCCCAGCTTCCTGATCCATAAAGCTTCTCCAGATACCGCAACTCAGGTGCAGGCAGGAGGTTTCTGAGGAGTCATGACACACTCTGAGTAAGAGGCCCAACCTGCCTCAAAGCCCTGCTGCTGCAAATCTCTCTTCAGCTCCCACCCCACAACAAACTGTGGAAGCTCAACAACGCAGCCAGCCTCCAAGATCCAAGATCCCCATTGTAGTATCTAAGGGGACAGATACTCCTCTTGACACTCTCAGCCCTACAGCAGCAAGTTGGCTGCCATCTTAATCTGAGTAAAAACCCGATCTTTCTGTATTTCAGTGGCATTCTTAGTGGCTGAGATCTGTGTAGGAAACAAACCCTCTCGTTGTAGATAATGGTTCCCTCTTCACAGGTGGCTTTGTGGGTGCAGAGGTGTTGGTGGACGCACCAATTACATCCCCAGTGACTGCTCACACATCCCTGACACCTGAAAAAACAGCACAAGAATAGCCACTAAGGAGACACAGCAGACCAATCAGAATTGTCAGAGCCCTCAGATGGGGATCAACATGTACTCACGGTGCTGACTTCCTCTGCAAGGCCACTGTAGGACAGTCATAGAAAGAGAAATCCACTGAAGCAATGAAGACATCATGGAAACGCACGACTAGCTTTATGGTGATGTGCTCTGAAAATGGAAATAAAAACGCCACCTCTAAGAAACTGGAGCTCTGAGAGCGCCCCGTGCAGCGCTATAAGACAGGTAGACATAGGGTATGCTTTATGGCCAGACACATTATCTCCACAGTGTAGCTGGGAAGCAAGCCTCCTAGAATAAGCCCAATTTTCATCCTCCCTTAATGTAACCGAAACCAAATCAATGGAAAGCTTATATCTAGATCTCTAGATAGCACACCTACCATCACAGCAAGGGGTTAAGTTAGTGCACAAACCAGGAGGTAAACCAGGAAAGGTGCTTATAAGACCTCTGGCGTCAAATCTGTTGGAGGTGCAAGAATTTTTGTGTGGTCTGATTTCAGCTACCCTTTTACCTGCCAGCCCCAAGAGGGGCTAGTTCTCTTTGTCTCCGGGAGTATTAGACACTTCCACTGTTTTCTTGCTGACATACTGGATGAAGAAACAGTAACACTTGTTGTTAGAGGCAGATCCTGCAGACAGAGCTCTTCAGATTGTTTTCTATAAATTCTTTCCAGTGGTGTAGCTGTGTTGGTCCCAGGATGTTAGTGAGACAAGGTGGGCGTAATATCTTTTATTGGGCCAACTTCTGCTGGTGAGAGACAAACGTCTAAGCGCTGAGTCATCTCAAGCGCCTTTTTCTCCCACCAGCAGATAAAAGATAGGACTTTCCATGCCTTGTCTCCATTTTCATAGCACATTGTATTATCTTTCTTCATAACAGCACCGGCCTACCACACTGGACACACGCTTCCACACCGAACAAAAGAGGGAGACCTAGCCAGCTCATCTCAGGAAGCTGGCCAGACTGCCCGACCACCAAGTAAATGAGCAGTCTGGGCTGCCCTTCCCTGCAGGGCAATCCAGTCCGCTGTTCACTTCCTCTCTTCAGGCAGGCATTAAGCGCTCCCGGCTCCACAATGCCCACCACCGCTCCTTGCTCTCACTGAGGCAGAAGCCAACCTCCATTTTCCTAGAGTCTTGGCATATGAACATGGGGCTGCACCAATTCTCATTGTTTTTGATGTGAATGAAACCAGGCAACATTCAGGGAGGACAGCAACTGCAGTACTGTTGGCAGCTGAAAGTGACAGAAGAATGTGGAGTTCAGAAGGAGGTTGCAGGGAAACAAAAGGGATGAAGGGAGGAGCACTGAGGGTGAAGTTTTTGGAGAATGTTGGGAATAACTTCCTGGTACAACTGCTGAAGGAACAGACCAGGGCCATGAGCATCTTGACCTGCGCTTGCAAACAGGGAGGAACTAATAGGGGAAGTAGAGGTGGGTGACAGCCTGGGGAGCAGTGATCATGAGATGGTAGATTTCAGGATCCTGACAAAAGGAAGAAAGGGGAGGAACAAAATACACACCCTGGACTTCAGAAAAGCAGACTTTGACTCCCTCGGAGAACTGATGGGCAGGATTCCCCGGGATGCTAACATGAAGGGGAAAGGAGTCCAGGAGAGCTGGCAATATTTTAAAGAAGCCTTATTAAAGGCACACAGAGAAACCATCCCAAAGTGCAGCAAGAAATGCAAATACAGTGGGCGACCAGATTGGCTTACCAGGGAAATCTTTGGTGAGCTTAAACACAAAAAGGAAGCTGACAAGAAGAGGAAACTTGGACAGATGACTAGGGAGGAGTATAAATATAGGGAGGAGAGAATCAGGAAGGTGAAAGCTCAATTGGAATTGCAGCTAGCAAGGGATGTGAAGGATAACAAGAAAGGCTTCTACAGGCATGTTAGCAATAAGAGGGTGATCAGAGAGGGTGTGGAGCCCTTACTGAATGAGGGCGGTAACCTAGTGACAGATGATGCAGGAAAAGCTGAAGTACTCAATGCTTTCTTTGCCTCTGTCTTCACAGACAAGGTCAGCTCCCAGACTAATGCACTAGGCAACACAGTATAGGAAAGAGGTAGACAGCCCTCGGTGGAGAAAGAACAGGTTAAGAACTATTTAGAAAAGCTAAACATACACAAATCCATGGGTCCGGATTTAATGCATCTGAGGATTCTGAGGGAGTTGGCAAATGTCATTGAGGAGCCTTTGGCTATTATCTTTGAAAACTTGTGGCGATCAGGAGTGATCCCGGCTGATTGGAAAAAGGCAAATGTAGTGCCCATCTTTAAAAAAGGGAAGGAGGACAATCCAGGGAACTACAGACCAGTCAGCCTTACCTCAGTCCCCAGAAAAATCATGGAGGGGATCCTCAAGGAATCCATTTTGAAGCACTTGGAAGAGGGGACAGTGATTAGCAATAGTCAACATGGATTCACCAAGGGCAAGTCATACCTGACCAATCTGATTAGCTTCTATAATGAGATAACTGGCTCTGTCAACATGGCGAAGTCGGTATATGTGATATATCTTGACTTTAGCAAAGCTTTTGATACGGTCTCCCACAATAGTCTTGCCAGCAAGTTAAGGAAGTACGGATTGGATAAATGGACAGTAAGATGGACAGAAAGCTGGCCAGATTGTTGGGCCCAACGGATAGTGATGAATGGCTCGATGTCAGGTTGGCAGTCGGTTTCAAGCGGAGTTCCGCAAGAATCGGTTCTGGGGCCGGTTTTGTTCAATATCTTTATTAATGACCTGGATGAGGGGATGGATTGCACCCTCAGCAAGTTTGCAGATGACACTAAGCTAGGGAGAGTGGTAGATACACTGGAGGGCAGGGATAGTGTCCAGAGTGACCTGGACAGATTAGAGGGTTGGGCCAAAAGAAATCTGATGAGGTTCAACAAGGACAAGTGCAGAATCCTGCACTTGGGATGGAAGAATCCCAAACATTGGTACAGGCTGGGGACTGACTGGCTAAGTAGAAGTTCAGCAGAGAAGGACCTGGGGATTACAGTGGATGAGGAGCTGGATATGAGTCAACAGTGTGCCATTGTAGCAAAGAAGGCTGATGGCATATTAGGGTGCATTAGAAGGAGCATTGCCAGCAGATCTAGAGCAGTGATTATTCCCCTTTATTCTGCACTGGTGAAGCCACACCTGGAGTACTGAGTCCAGTTCTGGGCCCCCCACTATAGAAAGGATATGGACGCACTGGAGATGGTCCAGTGGAGACCGACCAAAATGATGAGGGGGCTGGAGCACATGACCTATGAGGAGAGGCTGAGGGATTTGGGATTTGATAGCAGCCTTCATCTTCCTGAAGGGAGGCTCCAAAGAGGATGGAGAGAGGCTGTTCTCAGTAGTGACAGATGGCGGAACAAGGAGCAATGGGCTCAAGTTACACTGGGGGAGGTCTAGGTTGGAGATTAGGAAAAACTATTTCACTAGGAGGATGCTGAAGCGCTGGAATGGTTTCCCAAGGGATGGGGTGGAATCTCCATTCTTAGAGGTGTTAAGTCTCGACTTGACAAAGCCCTGGCTGGGTTGATGTAGTTGGGGTTGGTCCTGCTTTGGGCAGAGGGCTGGACCTGATGTCCTCCTGAGGTCTCTTCCAGCTCTAGGATTCTATAATTCTAACCTTGACAAAACCATGTTCAGGTCTCATTCAGGTTCTAGGTTCCTCACACCTGGGTATAATCTGCCCAAACCTTTAAGGAACCACCCCACCAATCAATCTACAAACACTGAGTACCCTCTAGACCAGTGTTTCCCAATTTTATTTGGCCGAGGAACCCTTTTCAGCTTTTCAGAATTTCAAGGAAACCTTGGGGAGGGGGGGACTTACCAATTCATGAAAATCCCCACCAATGCATAAAAATAACATTCCTTCCCCAAGACCCCCACCCCCTTTTCTTGAGGCCTCATCCACTCTGTTCCCCTCCTGTCCATCACTTGCCATCCCCCGCCATTATACACTCTCACTAGGTTGAGACAGGAGGTGTGGGGTGGGAATGAGGGATTTGGGTGTGGAAGGGGTAAGAAGTACAAGCTCTGGGAGGGAATTTGGATGCAGGAGAAGGGGATATTGGCTCGGGGAGGAGGTTCCAGGCCCAGGAGTGTTGGGCTCAGGTGGAAGGTTGGGGTGCTGAGCAAGCCATGGGCTTGTGGATGTGAGGGTGCAAGAGTTTGGGCTGGATATGTGAGGGACTCAGGGCAAGAAGGTTGAGCATTATGGGCTCAGGACACAGATATGTGATGTGTGGATGGTGCAGGAGTGTTGTGGCAGAAGACTGAGGATGTGGGGATGCTGGAGTTTGGGGACGTAAGAGGCTCAGGACAGGGGGTTCCAGTGTATGATTTGGGGTCAGGTGGTGCAGGAGTGTTATGATGCTGAAGTTAGATGAGGGTTTGGTCCCAATTGGGGGCTTGTTGACCAGACTTCATTTTGAAATAAAATATTATGTCAAACTCAAAAGCTTTTAGCATTGTCTTTATTTATGAGCGGGGTAAGGAACCTGTTTTGAGTCAAGGGTCACTGACCCACAGAAAAGTCAGTTGGGGCCACACAAGTGAGATGCAAAAAAACCCAAACAACCCTCCAAAAAACTCCAAGCCTCACTAATGTGGTCCCAAATGTGCTGGTGGGGGCAGGGGACAGAGTGCTAGTGGGTGCAGGGGCTGGGGAGAGGGTGCTGCTGGGTGGAAGGATGCTGGCTCAGGTGGCAGGGTGCTGGGGCAAGGTGCTGGGGCAGGCAGGTGGTGGAGTGCTGGGGTCAGGGACATGGTCCTGCTGGGCACTAGGATGACTGGCAGGCTGCTGGGACAAGGAACAGGGTGCTGCTGGGTGCTAGAATGGATGGCAGGGTGCTGGGGCCAGGGTGGTGCTGAGTCCTGGGGTGTGAGGCAGGGTGCTGGGGCCAGGGACAGGGTGGTGCTAGGTGCTAGGGTGGATGGCAGGGCTGCCAAGGAGTGGGATGGGGATAGGGTGCAGGATCTAAGAGGGAGGTGGGGGGGCAGAAGGGGGCAAGGTCTGGGTGGGAGGTAGGATGCAGAAGCAGGCTGGATGTAGGGTGTCTGGCCAGGGGGAGGGAGCAGAAGCAGGCTGGATGTAGGGTGTCTGGCTACAAGGGAGAGTGCAAGGAGGGGACTTGGGTAGGAGTTGGACCTCTCTGAACTGGCACCCTCTGGACCTGACTGGTCCCAGATGAGGGATTTTTGGACCAGGGGAGGTCATTTCAGGGCTCCTGGTTCCCTCGCCCTCTCCACTAGGCTTCTTTGCACCTCCCTCCCCTGCAACCGAACTGAGCTGCCCACCCCTGCTGGTTCCCTGCACCTCCCCCATAATCATCCCCCGCAATCCGAGGGAGTGCCGCACCAGTTCCCTGCAGCCCCTCCCAGCCCAGCTGAGCTGCCTGTCTGTTCCGTATGCCCTCCCCCATCCACCTCAGCCCAGCTGAGCCCTGCACTGTTCAGTGTATCAATAGAGGAGGTTTTGGAACAAATTGATACACTGAACAGTAACAAGTTACCGGGACCGAATGGCATTGACCCAAAAGAACTCAAATGAGAAATTGCAGCTTCCGTACCTACTGACTGGAAGATAGCTAGCGGGACACCAATATTTAAAAAGGGCTTTAGAGGAGATCCTGGCAATCACAGACCAGTAAGTCTAATGTCAGTACCGGGCCAATTAGCTGAAACTATAATAAGGAATAAAATGGCCAGACACACAGATGAACATAATTTGTTGGGGGAAAAGTCAACATGGTTTCTGTAAAGGGAAATCATGCCTTACTAATCTGCTAGAGCTCTTTGAGAAGGTCAACAAATATGTTGGCAAGGGGGATTCAGTGGATGTAGTGTTCTTAGATTTTCAGAAAGCCTTTGACTAGGTCCCTCACCAAAGGCTCTTAAGTAAAGTAAGTTGTCATGGGATAAGAGGGAAGGTCCTTTTGTGGATTGATAGCTGGTTAAAAGACAGGAAAAGAGTAGGAATAAATGGTCAGTTTTCCAAGTGGAGACAGGTAACTAGTGAGGTCCCCCAAAGGTCTGTCCTGGGACCCATCCTATTCAACTTATTTATAAATGATCTGGAGAAAAGGATAAACAGTGAGGTGGCAAAATATGCAGATGATACCAAATTGCTCAAGATAGTTAAGACCAAAGCAGACTGTGAAGAGCTTCAAAAAGATCTCCCCAAGCTAAGTGACTGGGCAAGAAAATGGCAAATGAAATGTAATGTGGATAAATGTGAAGTAATGCACATCGGAAAACCTAATCCCAACTATATGTACAAAATGATGGCGACTAATTTAGCAATAACCACTCAAGAGAGAGATCTTGGAGTCATTATGGATAGTTCTCTGAAAACATCTATTCCGTGTGCAACGGCAATCAAAAAAGCAAATGGAATGTTAGGAATCATTTAAAAAAGGGATAGAGAATAAGACAGATAATATCTTATTGACTCTATATAAAAATGAATACTTGAATACTGCATACAGATGTGGTCGTCTCATCTAAAAAAAGATATATTAGCACTGGAAAAGGTTCAGAAAAGGGCAACAAAAATGATCAGGGGTTTAGAATGGGTGCCATAAGAAAAGAGATTTAAAAGACTTGGACTTTTCAGCTTAGAAAAGAGACTAAGGGGGGATATGATAGAGGTCTATAAAATCATGACTGGTGTGGAAAAAGTGAATAAGAAAAAAGTGAATAAGGAAAAGTTATTTTCTTGTTCCCATAATATAAGAAGTAGGAGTCACCAAATGAAATTAATAGGTAGCAGGTTCAAAGCAAACAAAAGGAAGTTTTTCATCACACAGTGCACACTCAACGTGTGCAACTCCTTTCCAGATGTTGTGAAAACCAGGACTTTACCAGGATTCAAAAAAGAACTGGATAATTCCTGGAGGTTAGGTCCATCAATGGCTATTAGCCAGGATGAGTAGGAATGGCGTCCCTAGCCTCTGTTTGTCACATCATGATTCCCTGTTCTGTTCACTCCCATTGGGGCATCTGGCATTGGCCACTGTCAGCAAACAGAATACTGAGCTAAATGGATCTTTGGTCTGACCTAGTAGGGCTATTGTTATTTTCTTATGTAATACATTGTCATGAGGTTATCTGTGAAAATTTAAACTGATCTGTTGGTAGTAACAGGCAGAAAATGTTGGCATGCACTACAGACATCTTGCAATTCTAAAAGGTTTATATGGAGTCTGGACTCCTCAGGAAACCAGCGTGCCTGAACCATGTGATGTTCCAGATGAGTTCCGCATCCAATGAGTGATGTGTCTGTGGTAATCGTGATGGATGGTTGCTTGAGCTGAAAGGGAACACCTGTGCATGTGTTAGTTGGGTTCACCCACCAAGAAAGGGACCTTTTGATAGGCATTGTCAAGCACTCAATGTGGTGATGAGGTCTATAGACCGATCTTAGACTCTGTAGGAGTCTCATTTGCAGCTGGTCATGGCAGATCACAAAAGTTGTTGATGCCATATGGCCTAGCAACTGATGACATAGTTTGATAGTTGTTCGTGGACTATTCTGAGCTGTTAGAACAAGGTCAGAGAATGTTTGGAACCTCTGATGAGGTAGTGAGGCTGTGATACAGTCCAGGTGTGCTCCAATGAAATCAAGCTGTGGTGTACACATTCATGTGCACTTTGGATAACTGAGCTGTAGATCCTGGTAGTTGAAGAGAGTCATGGGCTTGGTGACCACTTGCGCAGTCTGATGTTGGGATGACCCTTTCAGGAGACAGTCATCCAAGTAAGGGAATATGATAATTCCCGACCTGTGTAAATGTGTCCCAACAACCACAAGGACCTTGGAGAAGGTTTGGGGAATGGTAGATAATCCAAATGGGAGGACTTGGTATTGGACATGCATGTCCCCTATAGCGAATTGTAGGTATCGTCTGTGCACTGGGTCTATTCCAATATGAAAAGATATGTCTTGGAGGTCAAGGATAGGTAGCCAATATCCCTTTTCCAGTGCAGGAATTATGGTGGCGAAGATTATCATCTTGAAGTGCTGTGGTTGAATGAATCTGTTCAATCTGCATGAGACCAGAATGAGTCTCCATTCCCGTTTTTTTGTTGGTGAGGCAATAATGGGAGTAAAACCAGGTCCCTCTGTGATGATGAGGCACATGTTCTATTGTCCTTAGTTGCAGGAGGTGGTTCAGTTCCTGCATGAGAGGGACCTCCTGAGAAGTGTCCCTGAAGAGGGATGGGTATGGGGTGTGTGAAGGGGTGTGAAAAAAACAAGAGGCAGTGTCCAGATTGGGCTG
This sequence comes from Pelodiscus sinensis, assembly GCF_049634645.1. NCBI lineage: Eukaryota > Metazoa > Chordata > Testudines > Trionychidae > Pelodiscus > Pelodiscus sinensis. The sequence continues at coordinate 341,898 of NW_027465915.1, forward strand.
TATCTAGCACTCCTTTGTCTGTGGTGATCTTGCTCCAGACTGTGTAGGAGGTCGCTAGGCAGTTCCCAAATGGGGCTCAAATGGTGGAATCCTGCGGTGGAACTTTCAGGATGATCAGAAATTCAACCAACAAAAGGTTTGCCTTGAAGCTGATGGTTGGGAACGTGATGACTGCGCCCAGTCTGGCACTGTTTGCATCTGTAGTTGTAGTGTCGCTGGGGCTGTGTATAGGGGGAGGATTTGAATCTCTGATTAAGAACTCTTCCCTGTTTCCACTTGGCTGCAGGCACATGGACTCCCAAGATCTTCTAGGTGGACCTTGATTCTTTCAGAGTGACGAGGGCAGCATTGGTGGACTCAGCTAAGAGTTTTGAACCTTCAAATAGAAGGTCTTCTACCGTTGCCTGCACTTCTTACGGGAACTCCAAAACATGCAGCCAGGATGCATGCTGCATGACCACTGAGTGTGGAGATGGACACTGCAGTGGTGTCAGCTGAGTCTAGCGCCACTTGCAGAGCCATGCATGCAATGAGGAACCTATCATTTGTGTTCAATACATGGTGACATTTGATTGAAGATGCTGTGGATGTAGTTTGCGAGAAGCATCACATAGTTTGCAATCCTGAGTTGCCGGGTCCAGGTGAATAGGCTTTCCAGCCGAATAAGTCTAACCACTTCCAACCCCTACTAAAGGGGGTGGTACAAGCATCATTCTGCCTGTCCCTCTGGTTGACCGCATCAACCCACTAATGAATATGGGGTGGAATGGGTGAAGAGAAAGTCTGCTCCCTGTGGTGCAACGTAATATTTCTTTATGGAATTCTTACATGAGGGAGGGATGGTTGCAGGAGTTTGCCAAATGATCTTGGCTGGGACAATTAGGGCCTCGGTCGTGGGTAAAGCCAGTGTAACACTGGAGAGGAATGGGGAATGTCCATCAGCCTGTGTTAAGTCTCAGGCAGTTACTGTAGGGAAGTATTCAGAGATTCAGCTACCCTTTTATATAATTCTTGAAAAGATTTAAAATCATTTCCAGCAATGGGTGGTGGTGGCATGACTGTATCATTCAAGAGAAAAAGACAACATGCGTGCTGGTGAATCAGCAATGGGCTGATCCTCCCAAATCTCTACATCCTCCTCAAAGTTTGCCACTGGGAAAGGCACGTGATCAATGTGATGGAGCTGGCTGCGGTACTAGCTGGGATGGTGAAGCTCTGTACATAGCCCAAGGATCCCATTAGGGTCAAGAAGTTGCCATTGTGTTAGCTGCTGCATCTGCCTGGGTGATAAGTGTTGTGGGTGTATGTAGACCTGAAGAGGTCTCTTCTTCCTCATCCTCATTAGAAAATGGAGGTGCTGAGCCTGAAGGAGTAGTGTGAGCTGTAGTAAGGCTGAACCATGATGTTGCCAGGACGCCATTGGTACCAAACAGAGGCGTCCTGAGTGTTGAGGTAACAGTCAAATCTGCTTCACTGGTGAATCCTTGTGGTGCCAAGCACATCAGTACCAGCATCAACGCCAGGTTTTTTTGGCATCGATGGTGCTGTTCTTGGCTTGGTGTGGGATGGCGCCTCAGAGTTAACCCATGTAGGGTCCTTTGATCCTCAGGTGTCTGTACCAGACAAACCCACTGCCTCCCAGTCCAAAACTTTCAGTGTCGCTGCTGCTATTTGTGGTAAAGAGTACATTTTGAAGGGGCAATTAGCTGTAGTCAAACAAAGGGAGCACTTTTTCTTGATTGCAGCCAGAAGGGCATCTCTGGACCTGAAGCCTGAGGGAGCTGGTTTGTCTGACATTGATGTAGGCGATGGTTGCCTTGGCGGTGTGGAATGCTCTGAGTTGGAGGCAGGGTGGAGAGATTTCTCCATGGGCATTAGCTTTAGTTGAAGTTCTCTAACCTTCTTGGTCCTTGCAGTTAGTTTCTTGAAATGAGGGTACTTCCATGTAATGTGCACCTCGTGCAGACAGCAGACACACTGGGAGTGCCTGTCTGATAGTGGATTCAAAATCTGCAAGTTAGGCAACACTTAAAGCCAGGGGAGCCAGGCATGTCCTAGAAAACGGACAAGCCATAAAAGCGGCAACTTTTTAAAAAATAAAATAAAGAGGATGAAGAAGGACTGAATAAATTACTATGAAGACTAAAGGAAAGTAAAATAAGGGTAGGATATGGTCTGAGGGGGGATGACAAGGGCGACTGCTAAATTCTGACTAAAGACAATGGTGGAAGAGAAGGAATTGAAGGGTTGGCTGACTGTGCATGCGTGACAGTGGCCCCAAACAGCACAAGTTGGCTGCTCACATTTACAGCCGACAGAGGACATTGCTACTACAATTCTCCGATTAGAAGTGCAGGGGCACCAAGACCCTTGAAGTGGAATACCCACAGGAACGCTCCTCAAAGAAGTACTATATTTACTATTTTCCAGTCATATGGTACCACTCGCAATTGGCTAGATTAGAAATTACTGTTATTGCATTTGCAATTTCATGCACCAGTTCTTTCAGAATTCTGAGAGGGAGATTAGCTGGTTCCCCTGATTTAAAATCATTAAACTTCTTGAGTTTTGCTTTCACCTCTGTTAGGGCAGTTCCACTGATATACATTCAGTCCAATCAGCCATCCTGCCTTTGCCTCAAATCCCTAGTGAAAACTGAGGAAAATATTCATTTACCGTAGTGTTTGGGCCTGACTTAGATTATCCTTAATTTCTACCCCAACCACTTTGTATAGTGACCCCATTTCTTCTTGTTCTCTTTTTATTTATATGGTTTAAGAACCTTTAACTATTTGTTTTAATTTCCTTTCCAAGGTCTAGCTCATCTTTACATTTGACAATCATCACTTTATTCCTACACCTTCTGACATCTTTCACTTTCTCAGATGATAGATTTCTTTTTCCATTCCTTTGTAGAATCGCTGCTTATTCCTACTAGCATATTTTTGAGGTGGCTATTCATCCAGTTAGGCCTGGAGCACTTCCATGCAAGTTTATTCTTCTTAGTGGGGAAGCAAGTGCCAGATAAGTTTTGCATCTCTGACTTGAAGAAATTCTAAGATTTCACATTTAAGTTCCTGAGCTCTTCAGGTCAGTTGCCTTCACTAATTAGTTCCCTTAATTTCTCAATGTGCACCCTGTAATTGGTGACCTGGCTTTGGTTATCTTTCCATTTAATTTAAATTGAATCAACTCAAGCAAAGATTATTTTTTTCCCAATGAGCTCTTCTATAATATTACTGGTTACCATAACCAAATCAAAAATAGCATTAACTTTTAATGGCTTAATGACTATTTGGTGACAACATCTGTCAGCTACAACATCCAGGGCCCTACCATTATAAGAAGCATTTGTTCCCAACTTATATCTGATAAGTGAAAGTGTCACAGAATCACAGTTCCCAGTAGTATTCATCCACTTCATTCAATGGCAAAAAAACTAAGTTACCACAGAGTTAAGGTTGCTTGGTAGTATGTTGACCTCTTGCAGTAACTGAAATAAGCAAAACTCAATGCACAGTAAATGTTGCTCATGCAAACTTAACTCTGCCCTCTTTCAGAAATACCCCTGGACACCCCATTGACACCTATACCACTCTTCTGTCAAGAAGAACAGTGGCTGACATGTACAAGTTCTCCACCTCCTTTGTAAGCCCTTCACTTTCACCCCCATGTCAAATGGACACAAAGAAAACATACAGTTGCCCACATCCCCTTCCCTCTGCCCTCTTCTGGTTCTTGACACTTTAAGATTCAGGTAGTTCCAGATCCTGGAGAACACTGAAACGGACAGTTCCCCAGAAATAATACCATATGCGTACAATTTGAGAACTATGCGACAGACTTTTACAACTCCCTTAAAGGATACGTACTCAACCTATTCTTTCCCTTGCCATCATTAAAGCATTAGCATTCTCTTCTGTCCCACCTCACCACAGACATTCTGACTAACTCCGGTGCACCCTAGTCACTTACAGAGAATGTTTAACTGACCTGTTCCTGCTCTCAAAGCTGGTGCTTGGCTGGGATCTGGGGAGGGACACACAATGCCGGATTCTGTCAGTGCTGCAGGACTCTCGTAGTCTTCGAAGAAGCATGAATAGGATTCTTCCTCATGCAAGGGTGGTAAATCCAAGACCGTCAGGAAAATCTGCCCATCAAATATTAATATAAATCCCTGGTCTCCGTGGATAATTCACACTTTTCTGGTTAACACGCTTTTGCTTTCCAAACGGCTCACTTTCAGATCCACAGAAACGTCCATCCATTGACTGCCTTTCTAAGGTGTCCCCCACCATTGTATCCAATCTCATTATCCTAGCTGCCATTTTCTATGCCTTTTCCCATTCCTTAATGTCCTTCCTATAAGCGAGCCTCCAGAGCTGTGCCCAGTTCTCTAGATCGGCAGTTCACAGACTGTGGCTTGGGACCCCAAAGTGGATTGCAACTCTGTTTTAATGGGGTTGTCAGGGCTGCCACTAGACTTGCTGGACCTGGGGTTGGAGCTGAAGCCCAGCCCCGCCGCCTCTGCCCAAAGCCCAACCTCCACTGCCCAGGGCTAAAGTTGAAACTTCTGCCCTTGCCGACAGGGCTCAGGTTATGTTCTCCTCCCCACTGAGGCTGAAGCCCTTGGGCTTCAGCTTCCCCTACTCCCCACCCCAGAGGCAATGGGACATCCTAAGGGCTCTAGCCCCCTGTCCCAGGATGGTGGGGCTTGGGTAGGTTTAGGCTTCCATCCCATTCCCGGGATCACGTAGTAATGACATTTGAGAACCCTGGTCTCGATGGAATCTGGGTTCCCACCACACTGACAGAATTCTCACCCAGGGGACATCTCAGCATCCCGTTGGCTCTTCTAGGAGAGCTCAGGCAATGGGCTGATGCTTTTTACTTTCTTTTACTATCCTTTTAATAATCAGCATGATGAAGCTTTAGAAATCTATAGACAAGTATATACTTGCCAAGCACAGACTGCACAAGGCAAGCAAGAACTCCCCAACATTTATCACTCTCACAGTAATACATGCCTAGACATCTGACTTGACAAAGGCCATGCTGGAATCCATCCCTTCTGGGGCTATCATTACATGTAAGAACCCTGGGTAAGACACACCCGGGATGAACTCAAAACTTAGTGATTCATCTGCCACGGACGTCAATAGGAGATTTCTTTGTTTACTCCAGAATGGAGGTGGCCCACCATTTAAAGGCATGAAAAAAAAAAGCAACCCTTCTTATCCCAGGCCATGTTTTAAGTACAAAGTCCCTGCTCACATTTCTCTTTTCTTCTCTGCTGATATTAGCTGGGCTTAGTGACTGGATGGACACACACTGTTGTGTAGAATTAAAGCTCCAAAGCCACTGCTTATTCGCTATGGACCTGGAGCATTCAGAACGACGACTGCACCTGGAGAAAGAGAGTTAGGAAACCATTAGTGTACTCTTCAAAGCCGAGGAGGGAACACATTCTTTGGCTACAGTCCTGCTGTGAGCACGGCTCTTCCCAGCAAGAGTTGTAGGAAAACCAGACACACCAGCAATGGTAGTGACAAAAAGCTAAGGCATGTTGTCTCAGTAGCCCCGCCAGTGCTATGGGAATGCAAAGCGGGTATGAATGGGACTCTTGGCCACACTGGGTATTCAAGATACTGCACAACTTCATTTTGTAAATTATATTTACAGTGTTCAGTTGAGTAAACCCGGGGGCAATGTAGGACAGAACAGAGAGCTCTGCACTGAACACCGTGGCCCCACATAAGCAGAAACAGAGAAAAGGAGAGCCACGTGGAAGTAGAACCAAGTCTGATGGGAGCTGAAGTTCACAGCATTGCTGGACCCTTCCCCAAAGACTGGGAGAGCGTGTCAAAGGTGGAATGAGAAAGGAGAAGGTTGTCAGATGCATGGAACAGACTAGTGTCCTTACTGTGGTCAGAGTGCAACCCAAACCGAGATCCATGGGTGATCCATGGTGACTGAAGAGATAAGCGCAGAACTGACTCGAGTGTGCAGGCGAAAAAGCAGCTATTAACTAATGGTGGCATTTTCAAGGAGGTAGTGTAGGAAGACAAAATCATATGATAGAAGGATGAGGTATTAAAGAAAGCATGAACTCAGAGGAGATGTATGTATCACATGCAGCAGCCATAATTATTCCAAGTAGGGCTAGAAAAGTCTAAATGCATGTTGCACGAGATCATATAAATGTACAAATAGAGTTAACATTATTGCATACTGTACCTTATTGGAGTTTCCCAATAAACTGATAGAATTTAGCAAAAGAAAATTAGCTAGCTAATCTCAAATAATCATCTCTCTGGAGAGCCTTGTTGAGGAAGTAATCAGATCTCACCGTCCCTGGAGAACACACCAGCCACAATATGGGTCTTTCAGTGTCAAACACGATTCACAATCCAAGTACTGTGAACATTCTAATATGGGAACCTTTACCACCTGCCAGAGAAAGACAAATTAATCTAGTGATCTAGTGAAATTCCAACTCAAATCCCAGCAACTCCACCCACAATTCCTAGAACTTCTGCTCTTCCTAATGAACCCTACTAACCTGATGCTCATTCAACATCCTGTTAGCTATCAGTAGCATCTGAAACTAAAGAAATAGGAGCTCTATGTTCAAAACTAGCCATTTCCCATATCAATGGAAGAGCAAAGTGTCCTGTCATGGTCTTCTCTGAATCCTCTACAATTTCTCAACAACTTCTTTAATGCATGGACACCAGAACACATCATCCAGTCTGCTCACAAATGCTGTTCATATACAGAAGCAATGCCATCTCTCTGCTTCTGATATTTCCTTGTCTATACATTGAAGCCGTGGTGTCCAACCAGTTCTGAAGCAGTAGCCACTCTAGTGCTATAGCCACTGCCATAGCCACACTGAACCAGGCAAATAGTCACATGTGTTAATGGCTCGTGTGTTGGACACCATGGCACTAAAGGATCATAGTAACCCATTTGGAAAGAGCATTGCCCTGGGAGTTCATGTTCAACTGGTTTCCATCACAGCCCCTACCTAGTTCCTTTTAGAGTCTCTGCTTTTTTTCTGACTGGATTGCAAAATGATAAGAAGGAATACATGTGGGAGATAAGATATAGACCAGGGGTAGGAAAATACCAGCCTATGGACCAGATTCAGTTTGCAAGGATTAGCCCCTGGGGGCGAGGATACCACTATATTGACTTGTGCCTCCACAGGTATGGGCAATTGCAGCTTTTGCTGGCCACAGATCACAGTTCCCCATCAACGGAAGCTGCGGAAAGTGGTGTCCTGGCCTGCACCACTTCCTGCTGTTCCCACTGGCTGGGAACAGTGATCTGCAGCCAGCGGGAGCTGAAATGTAGCAGCAGCAGCCCCCGAGGCCTATCCCTAGAGAACTGCTGCCATTTTATTGCCCAGCCCTGGTACAGCCACAAGTTAACAAGGCAGCTGTCACAGCATCTTATTAAATCTGTCTCACAAGCATTTTGGATAGGTCACTACCCAGATGGACTGAAAACTGGCTGAGAAACCCTATACAACAGGCACTGATGAACTGCATTGTATCATGTTAGGGGCTCCAGATAGACGAGCTGAGCTTTCTTTTAATGAACACCTCTGTATTATTGTATCGCTCTAATAGCTAGTTTCAGCCTCTTGTCTGCAGCTCTGTGGACAAGTATTTCATAACTGCCCTATTTTCTCGTTAAAGAGATTTTTAAAACCCAGGCAGTTTCTCTGCCATTTTGCAATACAGCCGGTCCCCGAGTTGCGAACGGTCGACTTACGACCGTTTGCAGTTACGACCAAAGCTGTCGTAAATGGTGGACCCCGAGTTACGAATGCGATCCGCGCTTACGAACAGCGCAGTCGCATGTAACTCAATGGGGTCCGACTTACGAACTAACCGAATTACAACCAATTGCTTGGTCCGTAACCGGTTCGTAAGTCAGGAAGAGGCTGTAATTATTAATGGGCCTTGTGATGAGGTGTATATTCCCCACACTAGCTGGAAAGTGACAGAGAGGTCCTAGGGGCAGGGCTGTCCCCACCCCTTCAGACCCATGAGTTCCATTTGGAAAAGATCTTTAAAAGGGAGGAATCTGAAGGTCGCTGGAGGGAAGAGAGCAGGAGTGCCCGAAGCAAGAGTCTGCTGGTGGACTCCTGGAACTTCAGAGGAAAGGAGCTGGGGTCCTGGCTGAAGACACCCAATGTAAATAAGTGGGTGCGATCAAGTCCCCCACCATCTGGGCAACAAAGCTGAGGGGACACTTTTGGGCCTGCTCTCCATCACGTATTGGTGTCCACAGTACATTAGGATGCTGCTCACCATCTTTGGCAGTATTCAATTATTTTGATTTGGGTGCCCAGATCTTCCCCTGCACAATTTCAGAATGATGCATTCTATTCGGTTCACATTTTTACCCTCATCTTTCTGGCCCAGTTCCTTATGAAGGCACATTAGCTACATCTTCTTATTGGTATTCTTCAACATCACAGGAATCGTTGCTTCTTGTGTTTTCATTGGGTTTATTTAGGGTTCTCCACCTTGCCTGCACTCATGGACTTCAATACCTTCTCCCAAGCTTTGCGTCTTAATTCCTCAAAATACGCTTTCCTCACGTCCAGTTGCCTTATACTGCTGTGCTTACTAGTGTCAGCCTTTCCCAGCATATTCACATATGCTGTCAATTCTTTCCTACTGGTAAGCAATCACACTAGTCAACTTCTCCTTTGGTCGGGCATTTTACTTTCTAGCTCAATAAACTGGACTCTTCCTAACATAAGCCACGATTAGATGGATTTTTCATCCAACAAGTATCAATACCCTGCTGTTGCAAGCACCTCAAAAGTTGCTCTAGCCTAGGATTGCATGAGGGTGGGCAGGCAGCAAGGCTGCAGCCGGTGCTCACGGAAGTATCTCATTTAGTTTTCATTCCTTGTATCTTTGGCCCTCATCTGATTACACTGAACTTCTCACTTCTGAAGACAGATTTGCCACCAAGCTTTGCTTTCCTGATCCCTCCTTCCTGAATAGATTGCAACTATTCCTGCTGTGGGAATCATTTTCAGGTGCCAACATCTGATCCCAACTCCTCTTCTTTATTCCCCTAACTCACAGATAGGAGACCTGATGAACAAAACTAGTTATTAGCCTTCTATTGCACAAGAGCCCCATCTTCTAGTTCACCATTGCAAACTGAAGGCACACGCCACATTTTCAGTGAAATACAGCTCCCTGCTTCTCTCTAGTCCACCTCACAAGTCCTCTGGGTTTTGAACCAGGAGATTGGCCTGCTCTCACTTAGTGGGATGTAATAGAGTGGATCTCACCCAAGGGTACATATTACTCCTAGGTGTACAAAGAGGCCTTCCAGAGGTTAGATAGTTATCTAGTTTTACAACAGGCTACATAAAAACCATTAGCAATATCAGTACAAACTACAATTCATGTAATTACTTCTTTACACTGCTATGTACCCACTTCGATGCAAGTACTATACTTACATTCCGGTTGATTTCGTTGACAATTATATAGTAAAAATAAGACAGTCAGCAACTAATCAGTAACAGTGTGCTGTGACACTTTTATATTTTCAGCGTGATTTTGTAAGCAAGCAGTTTTTAAGTGAGGTGGAACTTGGGGTTTTAAGACAAACCCTGCTCCTGAAAAGGACGTAGTAAACTGGAAAGGCTGAGGGCCATTGGTCGAATACACACATCATGGGCGTCAACTTCCCCTCAGCTCTCCTGCTCTGCCCCAGACCCTGTTCTCACTCCACCCTTTCCCCCAAACCGCACCCATCTCCAACCCTATTCCAGCCCTTCCCCAAATCCATGCTCTTGCCCCACTCTTCTTGTCCTCACGCTCCTCCTCCCGAGTGCACCCCATGCCCTCACCTCTCCTGCCCTCCCAGAGCTTCCTGAATGCCATGAATAAGCTGTGTGCAGTGCTCCAGAAGCGCTGGGAGGGTGGCAGAGGAGTAGTCTGGCAGGGTTGCCAGCGCACAAGAGGAGTGGGAGGGAGGAAGGATCTTGGTGCTGGTGGGTGCTCATTACCCACTAATCTTTCCCTGTGGGTGCTCCAGCACCTATGCACACAATCATTAGAAGGCTCCAGAGCTTCATGGACCTTGTGACAGTGCTGAGAGCCAGCAGCTGACCACTATTCTGGTTATTTAGCACTAACTGGTTGCCATGGAGAAGCCCTGATTGAGGAGTGGAAGATTTAATTACATTACATTTAATCACATTGCAGGTTGATAAATTAAGGGGCTAATTATCCCATTTGCTGAGACGGCAGCTAAATAGCACAGGAAGGAAGTGCAAAGGAGGAGAGAGGGGTCACCACCAGGTGTGGTCTCTTCCTCTCCCTGGAGAGAGGGACACAGTAGGCTGAAGCGCTGCCCGTGGACTCCGACAATGGCTGGTGGTAGCACCATAAATACAAATTCACAGATGTGTTGGCAATCAAGAGACATCCTCATGTTCACTCATCAGTGCTGACACTACTACATGACTCTGGCACAAGGATGCACAAGTGCTGAGAGACGAATCTCTGGGATGGCAGTGTTCCCATCATATTTCACAGCCATGGCATGAGGCCACGGCACAAGGCTGACTACAGACACCACTTCTCCTCTACCAAAAGTACTGAGGGCCCCAGAAGCATTCGTTCCTTTGTCGTAGGGATTTCATTGCTCTCACCATTGACTGGGTCATGACGTACAGGTGCTGCTGTGACTGGTCAAATAGCAGGTCTCCGCTCACCACGCTGTTCAAGTGGATGACTAGAGAAGCATATGTCTTAGTATCTCCCATTGCTCCTAAGTACACCTGTAAGAGACAGAATTGTAGTGTGCAGCAGGCAAAGGGAAGAGGGAAGTGAGTGTCCAGACAGGTGTGCGGGCAGCTGCTGTTTGTTGTATCTTTGTGTTATATCCTAGATTGTAATCACTTTGGAGCAGGAACGGTCTCTTTACTGAGTGTCTGTATGGTGCCCAGTACAATGGACTCGCACGGCTCAGTTGGTGGGCCTGTGTGTCCATGTGTAACAATACTGAGGAAAGGAGGCAAATCAGTGGATGAGCAGACAGGTATGGGGGCAGGCAAAGGGGAAAGTGTCCTTTTGTAAACAGGTTGGAGGCTGATGGACAGACAGCTGAACAGGCAGAGGGGAAGGCAAACAATGAATGGACGAGTTAATAAGTGAACAAGCAATCTGATGGATGGGAGGACAGTGAATGAATGGCATTAGCAAAGCAATAATTGCCCATCCAGCTGTTGACTGATGCAGAGCTTAAACCCCAAGATTTTTTAGGATAGTCCCATGAGAGAAGAGTGGATGGAGGTGGTCAGCCATGGGTACCTGGAAATCATAAACCTGCTGTGGAAAGACCTAGCCATCAAGCCACGGAGTGACCATCATGAGGGACCATGCTGCAGTCACATCCACCACCGCTACCTACTGGGAATGCTAAAATCTGGAGTGGGCTTGGTGGTGAGAGGGTGGGATCGTGGTCCTTGTGGCACCAAGGGGGGGAGACAAGGCAGGGCAACATTTGGAGACATGGTGAGGAAAAGATTTGCAGTATTAGCTGAGGCTGTTTTTCCATCAAATTTGCATTCAGGGGGTGCAGCTGGCCCTGTGCTGCCATAGGGCTCCCGTTCCACAGCACTGGTGGGAACGACTCCTCTTTGCGACGTGGGACTGTGAGATTGGGACCATCTATTTCAGTTATGAAATTCTGCACCTTTGCAGTAGACACTAGCATCCTCTGCTTGGGCAAAGGGGAAAGCACATCGCTGTGCCCTCGTGCAGCACACTGATAAACTAAGGGGGGGCTCTGGATGCGTACAGCCACCGTTCTCATGCCATAGCTGGACATGAGCAGCCCACCCCTCCCTTTCTGTTACCAGGCCCATGTATGCACTCAAGGGCAATTGTGACAAGACACATAGGGGATGAAGGAGGGCACAGTAGCCAGCCCACTAGCCTGGAACTTAGGAGAGCCAGAATCAATTCCCCACTCTTGAACAAACTCCTGCATGACCCTGGGTATGTCATTTGGGCCCAGATTCCCAAAGGAAGTCAGGCTTCTAACATCTATTGTTCGGAAGTAGGTCATTTGTGGGTCTCAGCCTTAGTTGCTCTGTGCCTCAGTTTCCCATCTGTAAAAGGAGTGAAAGGATCATACTATCTCCCTGGAGCACTGTGAGGATAAGGGCTATGAAAAGCTCCCCGTTGCTCAGATACTCCTGTAACAGGTGCCATATACCTAAGAAAGATCACAGGTGTTTGTGGGTGGGTTGGGGTACACTAACTCCTCACTTACCGTTTTCCCAGTTAATGTTACGTTGCTTATCTATTAGAGCACATGCTCATTCAGTTGTGTAACGCTCCCTCACAACACGGTTTGGCTGCTTGCTTTGGTCCACCACTAGCAGGATTTTCTGGAAAAACAGCCTGTCCTTGTGGGGGTTTGGAAGCAGGGTGGATCAGTGGCCCTCCCATCAGCTCCCCTAAATTCTCTTGAAGGTATGTGGCTGGGCAGCTGCCCCTCCCCTCACTACCATGCTGCTCCGTCCTCTGCCTTGGAGCTGCTCCACAGAGCCTCCTACTTGCTGTGCTAGCAGAGGGGTGCTCATGTCAGGATGTCTCACCTCCCATTAACTGACCCCTCCCACTCAGTACCCCAGCTCCACAAGGCAGGATACCACAGGTACAGATTCCTGCATCTGAACTTCATGATCTACAGTTCTGTTCTCAAAAGGGTAGCGTACTTGAGGTGGGTTCAGCCTGCCCCTCTCTCTCACACACACACTCCTTGGCACTGTGCAGCTGTGCACATGCTGTCTGGAGAAGAGAGTGGTGCACTCCAGCAGAGTAGCGTGGGTTCAGTTTCTGCAGGGAAGTGTTTGCAGGCTCTGCCCTGCCTCTATTGAGTTTCCTCCAGCAGTTCATGCTGCCCCTAGAGTGGGAGGCTCCATTAACAGCCCCTGAGGGCTCAGCTGAGTGCTAGTAGCAAGAACTTCCTTGGGAAATGTTCCACCAAGCTTCACAATCATCAGTGCTGCCTACAGTATGAAACTGTTTGCTGAAAATTGTTCCATACTGACCCTGTATAGGTATGCACTGAAAACCATTTTCCTGGAGCCTAACACCCTGTTTACATTCCTTCTTATGAGGAAATTGGATTCACTTAACATCGCTTCACTTCAAGTAGCATTTTTCAGGAGCACGACCCCAGCATTAAGCAAGGTTATTTTCATACCTATGGCTGGTTATTCTGCGACGAGGGGGAAATGAAGTGTTTCGTTTTTGTAAAGTAGGGATGTTGGAGTTCGTGTCTTTTAGTAATTGTGTAGCTACAATTTTTAGCAGTTCCATGGCTATTAAAATACATGGGGGGGCGGGGGCTGGCAGCCAGTGCACTTTTAGCCCTACTCTGAGGAGCCCCTGTGTATCAGAGGCAGCAGCACACGGTGGCAAGAGGAGCCAATCCATGAGGGGAGCAGGTTTAACAATGGACTCCCTGCACAGACCAGCTCCCGCCTGCCTCTTCACACTGCTGCCTCTAATACACAGGCAGCAACAGCCCTTGTCCACAGGGGGCCCAAGCTCCCTGTGGACAGAGGCTGCCCCAGCATCCCTCCTTCCCACCTGGCACCGTTGTCTCTGATACAGAAGCAACAGCATGGTGGGCGGGTCGGCAGGTGTTAGCCAGCTCCCCTCCCACCACAGCACCTGCTCCTGCCTGCCCCTCCCTCTGCCTTTGTGGGAGGCAGTAAGGGGAGGCAAGTGACTCTTAAAAGCCATCTCCCTGCACTTACAGGCTCCCACCTGTCCCCGCCCACTGCTGCCTGTAACAGAGAGGCAGCAGTGCAGGGAGGCAGGCAGTTCCATGGGAGCTTATACACGCAGGGAGCCAGCTGGAAAGCCTGCTTCCCACGTGCACCAGCTCACACCTGCCCCACTCACCCTCTATGCTACTACCTCTCTGTCAGAGGCAGCAGCACAGGGGTTGGGGGCAGGCAGCTCTGCAAGGTCCAGAGTTCGGATGGTGGTGGGGGAGCCATCTTTTAAGACGGCTCCCTCCGAGGACTGGCTCCCTCCTCCCCTCTGTGGGAGGCAGTGCGGAGGCAGGTGGCTTCCCAAAGGTACTAGCTCCCACCTCCCCACCACTGGGACACTGACACAGAGGCAGTGGGAAAGGAGTTTGCCTGTAGTCATTTGAATTAACCAATACACCTAGTCTTACCGGTTCATCATTTAAATGGCTCTACACTAACATTCCTATTTGGAAGGGTAATTGTGTTTAGATTCAGTCCAAAGGCCCAGGGTAGAAGGCTTTTTCTTTGTGTTACAAATCTGGCTATTTATATGGCAGACTCAAACACTCACTTGCAAGCATAGAGATGGATGCCAAAATAAGAGATTTCAAACAAGAATAGAGTGCAGCTGATAAGACTTATCTATGAGCACTAGCACTGGCGAAGAGATGGTTATAACCAAACACAGAGCTGCATACACGGTTTTGCTTATTTTTAGGACTATAAATCAGTCTTGGAGGTTGCAGGAATTACAGACTCTGTGACCTCTGAGACTTGTTCAGTGGCCACTGTGGCTGACGCCAGTAACAGTCATGCTGGCCACTGCTAGAATAGCCTATGGGCAGCTGCTGCTCAGGCGGCCCCAGGCAGCTGGCCCTGAGCACTGCCCGAATAGATGCTGGTGTGGCTAGTCCTGGAGGTGACCAGAGCATCAGTGGGTTGGTGGCCCTGGGGGGTGGCTGAAGCAGCCACTGCTCAGCAGCTCCAGCACCTTCCCTCACAGCATCAGCCCACTGGAAGCCCTCTAGCAGCAGCCTCCTCCACCACTCCTCCTCCCCAAGCATCAGCTCCCCCCAAGCTAAGATGTAGTGAGGGGTGTTAATAGTACAAGTCATGACCCATGAATTTCTGTCCATGATGCGTGACCCGACTATTGATTTTACTCAACACACCCGTCTCTAACTTGTAGCCTTACCTATTCTGAATTGAGAGCATGCAGAGTCTGAGAACGAGCCGCCAGGCGGTGCTGCTGCCCTACAGAGACCCCTCTGGAGCAATGAATGGGCAGGACAGAGAGTGGCAGGTGAGAGACAAATCCCAGGGAGGCAGGACAAGTCAGTGCCCTCACGTGGGCTTGTCAAGATAATGGCCAGGAGTGGCTGCACAGCTCTACCTCTGAAATGACAATTCCTGGCAGTCTTTTCCAAATCCAGGGACAAACCAGCTGAGTGGGGCTCCAGTGCCAGTGCTGGTGGAGGGCTCTTGTCCTAGGTCAGGGGCTTCCCTCCGCACCCCTCTCTCGATTCCTCCAAGCCTGAAGAGGCCGGGCCCAGCAGGAGGCACTCCCGTGGGTCAGCACAGAGGGAGCCCAGGAGACTATAGCTAGATGGGGCAAGAGTGCTCAGGGACCAGGTCTACTGGGAGTCCAGGGTGGAACTGGACCTAGGTGATGTTAGGAGCTAAGTAGAGAAACAGCTCCGGCAGCAAAATCCCAAGCTAGGCAAACGTAAGGGAAAGGCAGACGGGGGGGGGGGGGGGGGACTCTACAGGGAGTTATTCCGGCTTCCTTTTGAGTCTCCCCCAGCTCTCACTATCATCCTCCTACCTCTTTCAACCACTGCTAGCTCCCTCTGCTCTCCTGTGTGCCCTCCTATGACATTCCTCCCCTCTCCCAGTATGTAACTCGGCTCCTTCCCCATTTCGAGAGAGTTTCTACCACTTCTAGACTTCTGCAACATCTGTTTCTAGGACTCCAGCATACATCAACCTACCCCACTCCTCACCAGTATTGCCTTTTTCTTATGCTGCTTGTTCAAACCAACTCCTACCTTGTGCAGTTGGCCTCTGCTGTCCCCCAGAAAAGCAATGGTGTGGCCATCTTCCACATTCACAGCCACAGCAGTCAGACGGGCCTCCCTCTTCTCCAGGATGGGGGCTGTTTCAAGAGGCACCCGACTGGCCATGGGACTGGGGGTGTGGTCTGAGCCACAGGGATATGCGTCCAGTGTGTCCTTTGTGGGGAGAAGAGAAGAAAGGAAAAACCATTCTAAAAAGGAAACCAAGGTCTTTAACATCTGTTATTTCTATGCACTCGGTATCGTTTCCATCCCGACTTCTCAAAGTACATCCCACACACAAATTAACTCGCCCTCCAATCCCCTCAGAGGCAGATCAGGATTGGTCCCGCTTTCCCAAGCAAGGTGAGAGGGGTCACCTAAGACCTGACTGTGAGTTAGTGACAGTGTGAGGCCAAGAGGAGACATCGCTCCCCTCCTCTGCCAGTGGGTTGCTGCAAGTACTTTACTTCCTTGCAGAAGAATCCAGGTTTCCTACCACATGGCCCTGTGGCTTAGGTGGATACTTGACACACACACCTAAAAGCTGGAAATTCAGCAGAGGGGAATTTTTATTGAGTCATTTCTGAAGCCTGTATTCCCTGGGGAAGCTATGCTTTCATTCCTTTAGGTAGGGTTAGATTAAACTGATTTCTGAAAGACTTATTTCATACATGGGTCCTCTCTTGGAATCACTGCAAGGAAGAGTGAAGGTTGTTTGAATGCCCCAATTGTACATCGCTTTCTTTTTTGATTTTACACTACGGGGACTGTAGTAGTCAAGCTGTGGCACTGTAGCTGTACTGGCATAATGCAGTCTACACCAACAGAAGGAACTTTTCCCTTCTTCCCACCTCAGCAAGTGATGGTAGCAACATCAGTTAAAGCATTCTTCCAACTACCTAGTTGCATCTATATTGGGCAGTAGGTCTGAATAGCTACTGGGGGAGGGGGGGGGGGCCTGGTTCCACAACTTGAGCGATGCATCTATTTTGATCTAAATTTTAAGTATAGTCCAGGCCTAACTGTAACCTTTACTCTGAATTTCCTGGGTTGGTTTTGAGATAAGTCATGGGTAAGTGCGCCGCATGAGTTGCTCTCTGGCAGCTCACTGAGATGAAAGATTGTCGTAACCAAGACAGTCTCCTAGGATAGGGGAGTCTTAAATGGAGAGCAGGATCTGGTTCAAGACGTAATTATAACTGGAGCACTTGGAAATAGTGACCACAATGTAATAAAAGTTAACCTCCCTGTGGTGGGAAAAACCCCTCAGCAGCCCAACACTGTAGCACTTAATTTCAGAAAGGGGAACTACACAAAAATGAGGAAGTTAGTTAAACAGAAATTAAGAGGTATAGTGACAAAAGTAAAATCTCTAAAAGCTACATGGAAACTTTTCAAAGACACCATAACAGAGGCCCAACTTAAATAGGGTATGTCTACACTACCCCGCTAGTTCGAACTAGCGGGGTAATGTATGCATACCGCACTTGCTAATGAAGCCCGGGATTTGAATTTCCCGGGCTTCATTAGCATAAGCGGGGAGCCGCCATTTTTAAATCCCCGCTGCTTCGAACCCCGTGTAGCGCGGCTACACGGGGCTCGAACTAGGTAGTTCGGACTAGGGTCCTATTCCGAACTACCGGTACTCCTCGTGAAACGAGGTGTACCGGTAGTTCGGAATAGGCACCCTAGTCCGAACTACCTAGTTCGAGCCCCGTGTAGCCGCGCTACACGGGGTTCGAAGCAGCGGGGATTTAAAAATGGCGGCTCCCCGCTTATGCTAATGAAGCCCGGGAAATTCAAATCCCGGGCTTCATTAGCAAGTGCGGTATGCATACATTACCCTCCTAGTTCGAACTAGGAGGGTAGTGTAGACATACCCATATATACCCCAAATGAAAACACATAGTTAGAGAACTAAACAAGTGCTACCGTGGCTTACCCACCAAGTAAAAGAAGCAGAGAGAGATAACAAGACATCTTTTAAAAAGTGGGAGTCAAATCCTAATGAGGAAATTAGAAAGGAGCATAAACTTTGTCAAATTAAGTGTAAAAATATAATAAGAAAAGCCAAAAAGGAGTTTGAAGAACAGCTAGCCAAAAACTCAAAAAGTAATAGCAAAATGTTTTTTAAGTACATCAGAAAGCAAGAAGCCAGCTAAACAACCCTTGCACGATCAAGATGCTAAACGAGCACTCAGAGGCGATAAGGTCATGGCAGAGAAACTAAATGAAATCTTTACTTCGGTCTTCACAGCTGAGGATACTGGGGAGATTTCCAAACCTGGGCCATTCTTTTTAGTGACAAATCTGAGGATTTGTCCCAAAGTGAGGTGTCATTAGAAGAGGTTTTGGAACAAACTGATAAATTTAACAGTAACAAGTCACCAGGACCGGTTGGCATTCACCCAAAAGTTCTGAAAGAACTCAAATGGGAAATTGTAGAAGTAGTAACTATGGGTATGTCTACACTTGCACCTTCTTTTGGGAGAAGGATGTAAATGAAGACATTCGAAATTGCAAATGAAGCTGGAATTTAAATATCCCACGCTTCATTTGCATATTTGTGTTATGGTGCTATTTTGAAATAACAGACGCTGTTAAGACGCTGTGAAAACCCTTCTCTCGAAATAACTGGTAAACCTCATTGTATGAGGAATAAAGTTTATTTCGAGAGAAGGGTTTTCTCTTGAAATAACCGCGTCTTAACAGCGTCTGTTATTCCGAAATAGTGCTATTTTGAAATAGCACCATAACGCAAATATGCAAATGAAGCGTCGGATATTTAAATCCCAGCTTCATTTGCAATTTCGAATGTCTTCATTTGCATCCCTCTCTCGAAAGAGGGTGCAAGTGTAGACATACCCTATGGTTTGTAACCTATCCTTTAAATTGACTTCCATACCTAATGACTGGAAGATAACTAATATTTAAAAAGGGCTCTAGAGGTGATCCTGGCAATTACAGGCTGGTAAGTCTAATGTCGGTACTGGGCAAATTAGATGAAACTATAATAAAGAATAAAATGGTCAGACACATAGATGAACATAATTTGTTGGGGATAAGTCAACATGGTTTCTGTAAAGAGAAATCATGCCATACTCATCTGCTAGAGTTCTTGGAGGACATGCATGTGGACAAAAGGAATCCAGTGGATGTACTATACTTAGATTTCCAAAAAGCCTTTGATAAGGTACCTCACCAAAGGCTCTTAAGTAAAGTAAGTTATCATGGGATAAGAGGGAAGGTCCTTTCATGGACCGATAACTGGTTAAAAGACAGGAAACAAAGGGTAGGAATTAATGGTCAGTTTTCAGAGCAGAGAGAGGTAACTAGTGGAGTCCCTCAAGGATGTGTCCTGGGATCAATCCTGTTCAACTTATTTATAAATGATGTAGAGAAAGGGGTAAACAGTGAGGTAGCAAAATTTGACGATGAAACGAAACTGCTCAAGATAGCTAAGACCAAAGCAGTCTGTGAAGAGCTTCAAAAAGATCTCACCAAGCTAAGTGACTGGGCAAGAAAGTGGCAACTGAAATTTAATGTGGATAAATGTAAAGTAATGCACATTGGAAAAAATAATCCCAACTATACATACAAAATGATGGTGACTAATTTAGCTATAGCTACTCAAGAGAGAGATCTTGGAGTCATTGTGGACAGTTCTCTGAAAACATCCACTGTGTGCAGCAGTAGTGAAAAAAGCAAATAGAATGTTAGGAGTCATTAAAAAAAGGGATAGACAATAAGACAGAAAATATCTTATTGACTCTATATAAAACCATGGGACGCCCACATCTTGAATACTGAGTACAGATGTGGTTGCCTCACCTCAAAAAAGAGATACTGGCACTGGAAAAGGTTCAGAAAAGCAGCAACAAAAGTGATTGGGGTTTGGAACGGGTCCCATATGAGAAGAGATTTAAAAGACTTGGACTTTTCAGCCATTGTGGCACTAGGGGGGGACAAGTATAGCGGTAATATAATCCCCTATTATTACTCAAGATTCCCCTATTTATGCATCCAAGGACCACATTAGGTTTTTTCCATCACAGCATTGTACTAGGGGCTCAAGGAGTTGATGTTTGCATAAACTTCCTATCAGTATCAGTGCATTGCAGGGATTATGTGAGGGAGTAACTATGTAACTACAGTACAGCTAATGGACCATAAAAGAGAGTTACTCACTTTGTGCAGTAATGGGAGTTATTCGAGATGCACGTCCCCGGAGGTGCTCCACACTAGGTGCTGGTGCGTCCTCACTCTGGCAACCGGAGATTTTTTCTAGCAGTGCCCTGCCATGCTGCACATGCACACTGATGTCTCCTTGTGCTGTTGGCATCCATTAGTTGCGTGCATAGCATAGCATCTCCATTCCTTCTCTACGGGTATGCCTACACTAGACCACTAGTTCGATCTAGGGAGGCTAATGAGGGCGACCGTAATTGCAAATGAAGCGCGGGATTTAAATATCCTGAGCTTCATTAGCATGTTCCCGGCCGGTCACCATTTTAGAAATTGACTAGCCCGAAGTAACTGCCCACGTCTACACGTGGCAGTGAAACAGGATTCTGAATTAAAACCCTGACTCGAATTAGCTGTTATTCCTCCTGCAATGAAGTTTACCAGCTAATTCGATTTAGGGCTTTAATTCAGAATCCCGTTTTACTGCCACGTGTAGACGTGGGCAGTTACTTTGGGCTAGTCAATTTCTAAAATGGCGACCGGCCGGGAACATGCTAACGAAGCTCGGGATATTTAAATCCCGCGCTTCATTTGCAATTTCAGTCACCCTCATTAGCCTCCCTAGATCAAACTAGGGGGCTAGTGTAGACGTACCCTACCTTAGATATAACCCCAAAGAAACTCCAAAGTAGGGGAGGAGGGAGGGTAGTGGAGCATCCACAGGGACACACATCTTGAAAAACTCCTGTTACTGTACAGGGCGAGTAACTCTCTTTTTTTCTTCAAGTGATGTCCCCATGGGTGCTCCACTCTAGGTGAGTCAAGAGCACTGTCCGTCCCAAGGCTGAGCCCTGCAGCAACAATAGACTGTTTCGTCCAGGGACAAAGAGAACTGGCCCATGGAGGAAACATCAGGCTGTTGCTCTTCCAGTTCTGATAGTTGCCCCTCTTCCAGTTTGGACTGTTGTGGCAGAGGAGGAAGGTCAGAATTCCTGGTGCCACACAGTGTCTACGTGAGAGCGTAGAAGAAATGGTCGAGCTGTGTCTGAAAGAAGACCTGAGACAGCAAGGTGAACAGTGCCTAGAGAACGTGGGCTGTCAGTAATGGTAACATGCCATCCAGTGTGGTGGATGGTCGCAGTAGTATCCGTGTCTATGATGCCTATAGGGGAGGAGTGATTTGAGGAGAAAACACTTCTATGGTCTCTATGATAGAATCCATGGAAGACAGAGAATGAGATATGGACATGTGTCTCCAATGGACACAGTGTAGAGATGTATGATAGCAAGAAGACTGATCTGTGATGTCTCCTTTATGCATGGGGGTCACACGTGGTTCCTGCACGTTGCGGAACTGTGTCAGCCATGCCAGCGACAGGGACCATGGTGCTGGGGGAAAAGTCAGTGGTTCTGGACTAATGTCCCGGGCCCTATTCGATTTTTGGAAGGCTTATGCCAGTGTCAGTGGCTTGACTGGTGCACGAGGCACTGGGGTAGAGAGCTGCACTGTTGCTGATGTTTGTGGTGCTGTGGTTGGCGGTGCCAGTGCCAAGCAATTACATGACATCTCTGCTATCAGCACCGATGATGTTCTGTGCCACGCTTTCGGTTCCGGGGCAGCTTTAGACTGCGAAACTGCAGTGCCAGATGTTCCAGGTTTGTCTCCTGTGCTAACCTGACTTGTCAAAGTCAGTGGGAGGAAGCGTGCAGGCAAAGCACATTTCTTAGTGTGGCGTGAGTTTGGGGAGGTGGCTCTCCGCTTTTCAGCCCTGACAGGGTCTGACCAAGACTGTACAGAGTCTGATGGCTTTGTAGAATAGGAACATATGCAAACTGCATCTCCCAATCTCAGCACGCTCTCTCTGTCAGCTTGGAGGAATGCGAACATTTTTGAGGCACATGTATCTCTCCAAGAGTGTCCATCAGACGCCGGCATGGGCTTGTGACAAGTATTGCACTTTTTGAAGCCCGGAGAGCCTGGCATTGTGAAGAGTCTTGTTTATCTTTTCTTGTTCCTCCTATTTTATCTCTTAGGGTACGTCTACACTGCCACGTTCAAGGACCACATTTCATCTTCCGCTTTTTTTTGCGGCAGAGCAAATGCGCTCTTTTGGGGACTCCTGTATACCTCGTTCTACGAAGGATAAGGGCTCCACCGAAAGGGGAGGCTTTTCCGCCATCTGGCCCCATCTAGACAGGGCCAAATGACAGAAAAACCTGTTCTGGAAAAGCAATTAGATAAAAGCAATGCAAATTGAGCTTCGCAATTTGCGTAGCTTTTTCCTAAAAAATTCCAAACCTATAGTGTAAAAGAAAGAGTTACGGTGTACAAACGGCCGATGGCAACTTTTTTTTTTTTTTTTTTTTTTTAAATAAATAGAACAATTGACCACCTAATTCTACAACTACCATAACTAATTAACTGGAAAAACACCTACAACTCAAAGGACTAACTAACAACTAAATTTTTATCTCTGACTAGAATTCCTGAGAAGACCTCGCTCCATCTGCGACCGAGGGCAGCAAAGAAGGGTGGGTGAGCAGAAAAGCATGAACCACATGAGGCGCCCACCACGCATGGGCGCTCCGGCTGATTACTGCTAGTGAAAACTCTGATCTGCAGCACCAGAACAACAGTGAGGCACCCATGGGGACATTACTTGAAGCAAAAAAAAAAAAAAAAAAAACCTTCCAAAAGCTCCAGCCCTCACTGACGTGGCCCCCAACTGAGACACCTCACTCCTCAGGCACTCCGGTCGCAATGAGGTGAGGAGAAGGGACAAGGAGGAGTGAGGTTCAGGGCTTCCCATAGGCCAGATTTACATTTCTGGAGTTGGTGGATTTTGAGGACCTCTTTAGGCTCTGGGGTGGGGACAAATATTAGGGGTTCAGTGTGCAGGACAGGGCTGCCAGCGAGTGGGATAGAGACGGGGGTGCAGGGTCTGTGCGGGAGGTAAGGTGGAGGAGGGGTGAGTGTGCGAGGTAGGGGTGGGAGATAGGGTGCAGAAGCAGGCTGGGAGTAGGGTATCTAGCCAGGAGGAAGACTGTAGGAGCAAGCTGGGTGTGCAGGGTATTGGAGGGGGATGAGTGAGGGGGATTGGGGCGCCGGGGTTTGGGTATGGGGGGTACTTACCTGGCTTCACACTCCCGTTGCTCCCAAGGACCGTCCCTCACTGCTCCCATTGCTTCCCAGTAGTGTGTTATTGCACTGCAATTCCCCCAGTGTGTGGGGGGGGAAGCTCAGCCCCTCCTTCTCCCCACACGGAAGGGAGAAGCAGCCACTCCAGCCTCTCAGACATAGAACCGTAGGAGAGGAGGGTTTGGAACAGACCCTAGGAGGCCTTCTGGTCCCATCCCCTGCTCCAAGCAGAACCAACCCCAGGTCAATCAGGAATCTCGCTGCCTCCCCTCCCCTGCCTCCTTTGGCCATTGCAGCTTCAGAGTGGCTCCAGGGGCCCTTTCCTAAGGGTCAGGCACAGCCCTGGCGCTACGCTGAGCTCACCTGGCTGAAAGGCGAGCCCTGGGTGCAGGGGCCGGGATGCGCTGCTGTCCCCAGGAGTAACCCGGCTGGGGAAAGCCCAGGGTCTCGCGGCTCCCCGGTGCGGCTACTCCGCAGCGCAGAGGTCAGTTCCGTCCTGCCTGCCCCGTCTGGGAGGCTCGCTCCCTTGCATTGCTGCAAACTCCAGGTCGAGCCTGCGGCGTGGGGAGCTGCCCCTGGGAAATGCACCAGAGTTTGCAAATAACCGGGTGCATCCCTCCCTCAGCCACCATCCCTCGCTGCCTTTCTGCGAGAAGGAGGCTCCCCCTTCCCACCAGCCAGCATGTACAAAGGAATCCAAATTGCAAAGCAAAGGGAGTGGAAACTTTCCAGCCCCCTGCCGAGCGC
Source organism: Pelodiscus sinensis (assembly GCF_049634645.1). Taxonomy (NCBI): domain Eukaryota; kingdom Metazoa; phylum Chordata; order Testudines; family Trionychidae; genus Pelodiscus; species Pelodiscus sinensis. Next base: position 365,854 of record NW_027465915.1, read on the forward strand.
TGTTGGCAAGCCCAGGGCTGCAGCCCACTCGCTGTGCCCGTCGGAGAAAGGGGAATGGGCAGCGAGAGCCTGCCCCGAGCTCGCTGGCTGCACTGAGCCACACACACGCGGCGCTCCTGCCTCAGCTTTTGCCTCCTGCATGGCCCAGCCAGTGCTGGAGCCCCTTTGCATTTCCCCATCTCCTCCCCACACCATGTCCCTTAATGAGCTGAAGGGAGAGACCTGAGCTGAGCCCTGCACTGCCAGAGTGAAACCCACTGAGCAGTTCAGGGAAATCCTTCCTGCTCCTGACCCCGGCCTCCCCTTCCCCAAGTGGCTGGAAACCCCCGTACTGGGCCCCACTTGTAGCCTCTCCCTGTTTGAGTCCCGTCCTCACCCACCCGCTCTAGGAGAGAGGAAATCCCCCTCGCCTTTGCACTTCCTTCCCTCTGCGCACGAAGCCGGCGCGAGTTCCCAGATGCGTGGGGAAGTAGGAGGGGCTGAACTCAAGCCGCGGGCCACTAGTGGTCCATGGACCACACTGAGAACCACTGCCCAAGGCACTTAATGCAGGAGAAATGCCCAGAAGCAGGCATGGCATCTCAACATAAGTCGCATCCCTTGAAGCCTAGTGAGCCAGGCATGTTGAGGCAGGGTAAAATACAGGAGAACGAAATGGTTGGGTTTTTTTAATGTTTTTATTTTGTTGACAAAAAAACAAAGGGAAAAGGTTGAAAAACTCTGAGAACAAGAAAAACTGATGAACTTGGATCTTTTTTTCGTTAATTAAGATGAAGAAAGGGAGACTGAAGGGGAGCTCTGTCTTCTGGTGAGGACGATAGAGAAAGAACTGACATCCTGCGTGTGCAACCAATAGACACCCACAGCACAAGGAGACACCACTGCGCATGCATAGCATGCTAGGGCACTGCTAGAAAAAATATCTCTGGGCGCCGGAGCAAAGACACACCAGCACACTAGAATAGAGCACCCACGGGGACACACATCTCAAAGAAGAATATTTGTTCCTCTCCACAGAAGGGGCAGAGGCTTTTGTACTGACAGCAATTCTGACAATTTTACAGCCATAATCCTTTATATCAGGGGCAGGCACTGAACAGCACCACTCAAAGAGGCTGGCTGCTCCTTGTGGCTCTCTGCACTATGGGAACATGGGGGGCTTTAGGGGCAACGAAGCACAATTTCTCAGCTCCCATTGGCCAGTTTCCAGCCAACAGGAGCTCAGAGATTTTTCAAAGGGGTGGGAGCAATGCCCAAAGCCTCACCCTGCAGATCAGAGAGCCACATGGAACAATCAGCTGCTTTGAGCAGTCTGCAGCTGCTGGAGAAGTCTGCCTGAGAGGGCTGCTGGCCGGGAGTTGATTAGGTAAGTGGCACCCGGCTGGAGCCTGCCTCTGGCATTCCACCCCATTCCGTACCCAAACTCCCTCCGAGACCCTGCACCCCCTTCAACCCCTCCCCGAGGCCAGAGTCCTCTCATGGATCCTGCACTCCAATCCCTTGCCCCAGGTCACAACCCCCTCCCTTCACCCAAACCCCCTCAGACCTTACACCCTCTCCTGCACCCCAGTCCCTACCCCAAGCTCCTTTCTGCACCCAACCTCTGCCCCACACCCCGCACTTCCTCCAAAGAATGGAGCCCTCGACTGCTTACCAAAATCTTGGCGTGGCCCCCGCATCAAAAATTATTGCCCACTCCTGCTTTATATAATGACAAAGATTTCATATACAGGGAGTAGAAATGTAGCAAAACATCTCAAAAGCTGCATGATCCCAGTCCTCCGTCACTCTCTCACTCCCTTCCTGCTATCAGCAACTTCTCATAATGCAATCCAGTTAGGAGTTGTGGGCTCAGTACTCTGTTATGTACTTCAACTTTGTGTTATCCCTGCTTCTGTGCAATATTCACAAGAGCTATGTAGCCCTTGCAAGTCCTGCAGAAGCCTCATGTGTGCTTTTAATTAAAGGTGACCAAAAACCTCTAACCAGTAAGGTTGCTACCAGGATTTAATTATAAGGATTATTTTCTATACTCTCACCCTAAATCCACTAATTTAAAAGCATGTATGTTTTCACAATGTTTCAACAAACTTTCAGGGTGAAGTTGCTTTTCCTGAAAATGCTGAAGAAAACAGAATAAATGCTTTCCCAATTGAAGAGATTGTACTGAAGTGGTTGTGAAATATTCCTGACCCATATACTAAAAATAGAGTTTGATGTTAACTTGGGAAAATGTTTCCAACATAAACCTTGTGCAGAAGCTAGTTTAAAAGCAGACATGAAGTACACATTTAATTAGCATTATTCCTGAATAATGAATGAGCTGCCGCCACAGAAGCTGACAGATAAAACTGTCTCTGGACAAAATGTTCATTGACAGCCGCTTCCACTCACACACTGAATGAAGCAGGCTGCAGCTGGCACAGAACCTTACATGCTGTTAGACACAATTTTAATGACAACCGCGTCCACGCATTGTATCCCTCTCTCATCCAGTTCAGTATCACGTGCTATTTGCTTTGGAAGGAGTTTTCAAAAATGGCTGCGGGCATTGGCTACCCCTCTCTCTGAGGCACTTCAAAATTCTCACTCTGGTTTCATTCATCCCATGCTGCACCATCCCTCAGCCCACTGCATCGAAAATGCATGAAAGCAGAAAGGTTGGGGTTCAAACTCTGCGGAAGAGTGTGGCGTGTACAAGCCTCTGCCATCTGTTACTGTCGTTTCTTCATTAGACAAGGAAGCCTAAGGGCAAAGGGGGCAACTGAAGAGGGAAGGGTGACTGTAGGAATCCTGAGGGTACATAGCTGTACATCAGGTACATAGCTGATGAGTTCTGGAGCATCCCCTGCTTCTCAGCTCACAAATAACGTTCCTCATTTCAGATCCCCTCTGCAATGAGCCTCCCTCTTCGCTCCTCGGCTCTCCTGCAGCCTTCTAAACTCTGCCGTGACTACAGCAGAATAGGTGCACTCTCTCATGTGCTTTTGAACCATAGAAACATTATTCCTGATACCTGAAGTCTGCAGCACCTCTTGCTTGCTTAGTAACATAACATTTAGAAGAGGACTACATATTATGTACTACTCTTTAAATGATGTCACTAGATTGACACTTTACTGAAAATTGGCATGGGGATCAGTAACCATAAAAAGCCAAGGCTTCATATTTTAGTTCTCGGATTAAAAAAAGAAATAATCTTCAGTGCTAGGCGGAGCACTGAATTCAGTAGTGTCTCCAAGGGAGGACGCAACACCACAACTTGCACTATTTAAGCTTTCCTTAGGAGTGCCCCCTCCAAGAACAGAGCAGGTCCACTCCTATTTAGTTTGTGAGTGCAGATGATCTCACAGTACAAGCAAGTGCAGAAGGTATAGCTATCTGAATCAGAGTTTCAAGCCTTTCAGAATATCAACTCTTATTCCTGTACCCTTTAATGACTTTTCCCCATCCTTCTAGCAGCACAGAAATGTAAGAGATGCCCATAAAGAAGATTATGTATGTCTTCAAGAAACCAAAAGGAGCTAGGTTGTGGAGACAACTTTTTTCAAAAACAAAATCATCCGTGACTAGTGATTTATAAGGCAAAAAAAACTGCAGCCAAAGAGACTTGATTTTGTTTAAATTATCTATTTGTGCCTGTTCTCCTTAACATGACACTTTTGTAAGGTATACTGTGTTCTTCACATCTAGTTGGGATTGAAGGGGGCAGACACATGGCTCACACCTCAACCTACAGAACAGATTCAGCAAACTCATTAAAAACTACTATTCAAGACACTGTAACTAGGGATTTCAAGAATGAATGTTTCCACAGAGTGAATTCAATCCTAGAGGCTGCCCCCTCCATATACATGCCACATGGCAGGATGTGACCCATTCCTTTCAATTCTCTGTGGCACTAGTGAGGCAACATCTGAAATATTGCATCAAGTTTGGGGTCATCATTGCAGAAAGGACATGGACAAACTGGAGAGAGTCAAGCAGAGGGCAATGAAAATGATTAGGGGGTTGAGGTACATGACTGATGAGGAGAGGCTGAGGGAACTGGGCGTATTTAGTCTGCAGAAGAGTGAGAAGGGAATTTGATAGCAGCCTTCAGCTACCTGAAGGGGTAGGGGAAGTTCCCAAGGGGATAGAGCCAGGCCGTTTTCAGTGGTGACAGATGACAGAGTATAGAAATAGTTAAGGAGCAATGGTCTCAAGTTGTCTAGGTTGAATAGTAGGAAAAATGATTTCCCTAGCAGGGTGGTAAATGCACTGGAATGGGTTTCCTAGAGAGGTAGTGGAATCTCCATCCTTACAGGTTTTTAAGCCCCAGCTTGACAAGGCCTGGCTGGGATGATTTAGTTGGGGTTGGTCCTGCTTTGAGTAGGGGGTTGGACTAGATGACCCCCTGAGGTCTCTTCAAACCCTATTCTTCTAAGATTCTATGCTGGTAAACCTGAGGGAATAAAAAAAGAAGACACCAACAAGTGGTAGTAGGAAGGTAGGAAAGGCTGACTTTGAATGCAAAGTATCAATAGTTCCCACATCACCTTCTAATGGTAGTGTGGGAGCCATATGCTGTTCCATCAAGTTCCTTTAAAATACCACCTCCTACAGACTATGGCTGGGGATGGCAATCAGCCCATAACATATTTAATTATAAATCCCTGGGAACTGGGGTCACTAGAAATGCAAACAGTGCCCTATGGTACTAGAGGGCTACTTCAGACACCCCCTACACACCATCATCAATACATGCACACACACACACCAGGCCTGATGCCCCTTTACAGGGAGGCACCATTACACCATTCTGTCACTATAAAGAAGCCTTGAAAAGGGCATCAAGTCAATTACACTCACTTTAAGGCCTGCTTACAATGACAGAGTGGTGTAAAACAGAGACAGTGTAACAGGAGTCAGGCTCAGGACAGCCACTTACCGCTGGCAGCTGGACACAGTTGGAACTGACATCATATTCAATATATGCTTCTTCTATCCCCGCCTCTGATTTCCCATCCTTCGTATAACAAACATCCCTGGTCCAAGTGGTCATGCGGTCCACGTCCTCCATTGTATAGACACAGAGTGCAGACTCCTCACTCGGTTTGCCAGATGAAGCCTGCCAGGCAGAAAAGGCAGTGAACAACACCTCTCCTTGGGTACTGGATCTCCCTCTTCCCAGATCACTTCCTGGTTGGGTGACATAAGCAGCTTGCAGTAGGCTGTATGTTTTCTCTTTGCTCCTACAGAGTAATGGTAATTCCACATAGGAGTAATAGTGAGAGTCATCCAGGCAGATCCGTGAGATATAGGTCTTGTACTCCCGTGACTGGGACTTGAGATCCCGGCGATAAAACAGGAAGTAAACGCTGGAGCGGTGGGTAAAGGATTTGATGAAATGGTGGTTATACTCGGAGAGCCGACCCACAGCCAGCTTAGCTGTTTCTTCATAGGAGAAGATGGAGTGAGAATCGGTCCCTTGCACATCCCCCCCATAGGCCCTGAGATTTCGGGTGGTGATAGGAGGGATTCCCCCTCCCACCCCTCTGCTGGTATACCCTCGTCCCACAAACAGCAGGGGCACATCATCTTTTGAGTGGCTTACTAGTCCCACAGTAGTGATATCTGGGTCATTTGCAGCCACATACTGAGTATCTCCAGGGCTCTCTGGTCGGAAGAGAACATGGTCGATGGACGTGAGGCTCCTTTTTTCACAGATCCCCTGGTACACACTGCCACATACAATGAGCTCCTCCTGCAGAGAGTTCACTAGTAATAGCTTGTTGTGATTGTCAGTGCTGTGTGCCTGGGGACATTCCAGCTTTGAGACAGGGGGCAGGCAATCTTTACTGTCCAGAACTGGCCCAGTTTGAACTGTACTCTCCATCATCAGGTCTGATGTCAGTTGGAAAAGAAAGTTGATGGCCCCCAAATAAAGAGTCCCAGACTCAGAGTCTATAGTCAGGTGAAGGAATTTTGTGGTGTTGTGTGAAAAGGTGACATACTGCAGCAGTCCCCTTGGCGTTACTGCCCCCAGGAAACAGAGAGCAGGAAGAAGGAAAGATCCCAGAGACATGGTAAACATTCTGCAAGAGAGAGAAAGCTGTTACCCCATGGAGCCAAATCACATTATTCTAACATTGGACTTTTATTATGAGAAGAGGTGGGTGAAGAGAACAGTGGCCAATTCTAGCCAGAGATAAAACAACAAAGGATGAATTTTTATATGCTATCAAAAGCAGGAAGCCCAAGGAAGCATCAATGGTTTTGCTTTTCCACCAGAGTGTTAAGGTGACATGCACAGAGTAAAATAAGATTGCTGAAACACTTTTACCAGATTACCTCATTTATTGGTGGATATCCCCATCACCAAGACTTTCATTGTGGGCCCAGAACTTGTGTTGGTTATCTGAGAAACAGGGACTCGATATTCAGTTTTCCTCAAGAGAAGACTTGCCAAAGCATAAATTCTCTGACTCAACAATGTTACCGTCAGCAGAAGGCCCTATTTATACTGTAAAAATTAGCATATCAGAGAGTTGGTTCAAACTCAGAAACCCGTAACAATAGGTCAAACACAATATGTCCTTGCTGTACAGACAGAAGTGAGCCTAGTTTACCCATGCTCCTAGACTGTACTACAAACTAGGGATGTTAAATTGTAGTAATCGACTAATGGAATAGTCGATGCATTTTGCATTGACTATTCAATTAGTCAATAGTGCACCTCCACCTTAGAAGTGTGGCAACAGCCGTTATTACACTTAGAAGGCGGAAGTGCTATACAGAGCCTGGGTCTGACCCCGGGCTCCGTGCACTGCTGCCGCCTTGAAAAGCCACAGGAGCCCAGCAACAAGCTCCTTGCGGTGTTTCAAAGCAGCAGCGCCCCATGAAGCCCGGGATTTGCTGGGGACTCCCCTGCTGACCCTGGGCTCCATGAGGCGCTGCTACTTTGAAATGCCTCGTGCAACCTCAGGACAACCCAACTGGCCCCAGGTTGCACAGAGCGTTTCAAAGCCGCAGCGCTGCATGGAGCCCAGGCTCTGGCCCCAGGTTCCACACAGCACTGCCACTTTGAAGTACCCCCTCCTCGCCTCTTTCTGAAAGCGACTAGTTGAGTAGCCCGTCGACTATCCAAGAAGCATTTGCTTATTGTATAGTCAACTAGATGACTAGTTTTCACATCCCTACTACAGACATAGGCATTAGCAGTGTTGAGTATTGAGAATTATCCAGGAAAGGGAACATGTGTAGAGAGAACTTAGCACATTATGAACAACAATGGTCCTGCAGCCCCTTGGAGACTTACCAAAAAATATGTAGATAGGATCATGAGCTTTCATGAGCACAAGCCACATCTTCAGATGACAAATATCATCTATATATTTGTTAGCTGAAGAAGTAGGTTGTGCCCATGAAAGCTCAAGATACCATCTATATATTTTTTGGTTAGTCTCTAGGTGCTGCAAGACCATTGCTGTTTAAGGGGTTTTTTTGTTTGTTTGTTTTTTAAGTTACAAACTAACACGGCTACCCTTCTGAGATGAAGTACAATATGGGCATTACTCAAGAGTAACATTTCATGATGATAATATACCATAGTTTTGGGGAAAAATACAGTTCACTTCTGGCTCACTGTAGGACTGAAATGAAATGTATTTTAGACATTTTTTACAGTGTAGGTGGGTCTCAGATTATACTAATAGAATCAAACTATTCTACATGTCAATCAAGCACAACTGTCAGTGTTCAGAGAAAGTATACTGTTTTGGAGCCTACCTCTTCTCTCTCTTCTCACACCTCCAATCCTGGCTTCCAGTTCTCTTTCCAATATTTTGAGCCCATATAGAGGCATTTCAGATTGCAAATCAATGTCACTTGGAAGTCTCACAAGGACAGTGCCTGTTCTCGGTTCTACTCTGACTCATACAAAACAGAACCTGACAAGTTCCCAAGAACCAACATTGTTCCTATTACACATCCTGCGGTTTCCAAAACATACATTTCCCTCGGCTCCATTCATTTCCTATTAGAGAACATCAACAATCAATATTGAGCCTCAGCACTAGTCTAATAAAGAGAACAAAATAAGCCAGGCTTCTCTTATTGACCAATTCACAGACTGACACTCTTCTGCATCCATTGCTATGGTAACCATCCATCTGCCTGCGAAAGGTCAGAGTTGGCTCAGCTGGCCCAGCAGAAACCCAGCAAGACGCTTCAAAGATCTGCACAGGCATTTCTCTCTCCTCCTCGTCCCTGATGCATCTTACTCCAAGAATATTTACTTGTCATGGCAAATGTTATCAAAATGTAAAACTGAGACAAACCACCCCAGTCTTTCTGAGGGGACAAGGCAGCCTACCCAGGCCAGAGCGTCCCTGTGATTAGGTTTGATTCTCTGTGCCCCTCTCCCCTTGCACTCTTTGGAAACAATGGCTCCTACCTGCTTTTCAGAAAGATGGCTACTTTATTCAGTGCCGAATGAGATCACAGGCCTTCTGGAGACACTGCACTGGACAGTAACTGAACCCGAATTTCTCAGAGCAGTGGTCCACAACCTTTTGGGGGTGGGGCCATGTGTGCACCGAGCACCCGGAGGCGGGGCCGCGCGCGTGCTGCGCATCCAGAGGCAGGGCCGCGTATCCGCTGCGCGCTCGGGGCGGGGCCACGCATGTGCCACATGCAGGGCCAGCTTTAGGTTTTTTACCTCCCCAAGCAAAAAAATGTTTGGCCACCCCTCCACCCGCTGCTGCAGGCCAGGCACTGAGGAGGAAAGCACCCCTTTCACCTTGCAGCTCTTTGGCTCCCACCTCGCCCTCCAGCCAAACCCAGCCTACGTCTTGTCTCCCCCCCCCACACACATCCCAACCCCCCCCCCCCCACCAAATTCAGTTTCCACCTCCTCTCCCCTCCCAGGCAAACTCGACTCCTCGGTGACCAGACACAGTCTGCCCCCCTTCTGTCCCCCACCTGCTCCACCCTGCGCCCTCTCCCGATGCCTGTTCTCACTTCTCTGGTTGTCGGTTTGAACTCTAATGCCCTCCTCTCAGGCGACCAAAGGGGGAGAGTCCTGCCAAGGAGTTTGCAGGGGGGGGGGGGGCGCGCACATTGGCAAATGGGGGCGACTCTCCCCCTTTTCTCTACCTCAGTGCTGGTCGGAGGGAGGGGAGAGCTGCAGCCATGGGGGGCCAGGCAGAAGGAAGGCCCTGCCTGGGCCAGGATGATTCAAGCAGAGGTGCCTAGGCGGAGGGGAGAGCTACTTTGCAGCCCCATCTGGTTGGTCTGGCGGTGAGGAGCCGCTGGAGGGGGCCTCCCCTGCCCCAGCTCAGAGACTGGGGGGAGGGAGAGAGGTGTCCCTGGCCTTGCCCTTTAGGTTTCCCGACTGTGTCCGTGCACATCCCCAGGGAGACCTGTGCCACTTTCACCCCTCCCCCAGGGTGCTCCGGCATTTCCGCGCGTGCTGGGAGGAGGGGACATGAGGGTTTGGCGGGGAGAGGGAAAGGAGACGGAGTTCGGTCAGTGGGGGGAAGTGGGAATCGGGTTTGGCTGGGAGGGGAGAGGAGGTGGAAACTGGGTTCGGTGAGTGGGGGGGGGGTCGGGATGTGTGTGGAGGAGAGACAGGACTTTGGCTGGAGGGCGAGGTGGGAGCCAAAGAGCTGCAAGGTGAAAGGGGTGCTTTCCTCCTCAGTGCCTGGCCTGCAGCAGCGGGCGGGGGGTGGCCAAACATTTTTTTGCTTGGGGAGGTAAAAAACCTAAAGCTGGCCCTGCTCGCGGCACATGCATGGCCCTGCCCCAGGATGCACAGCACACACGCGGCCCTGCCCCCAGTCGCCCGGTGCATGCACGGCCCCACCCCCAGGCGCCTGGCAGCCCCAAAAGGTTGGGGACCACTGATCTAGGCCGTGCTTGGTCCTGCCACGAGTGCAGGGACTCGATGACCTCTTGAGGTTCTTTCCAGTCCTAGTGTTCTGTGCCTCTGTAGCTATGACCAGGAGCACGGTCTCGTTATTTTGACAAGTCACATAGGCAGACCTCAATTTGTGGGTAGCACCTGGCAGAATACTCATACTTTCCCCTACTTGCCCCCAGTCTGACCTCAGCATGACCTTAATCCTGTGCTCAAAGTGGTGCTGTTTGTCACAAAGCAGGAAACTAGCTTACCATACTGCGAGGGAAGATTACCACCCGATGAATGGTGAGAGACAACTGGGTTGTATCTCAGACTTCATCTACACCGGCAAGTTACAGTGCAGCAATTCAGCTACCAGCACTGTTAACTTCCAAGGTGTCCACACTGGGAAGACAGTTCACACACTAACTCCACTGTTGCTGCGCTCTAGATAAATCACCTCAGCAACAGGCTACAGCGCTGGAGTGCCAGTGTGGACCACAACACTGAAAGTCTCTTCCAGTAGCTGTCACACGATGCCTGTTCTCACTTCTCTGGTTGTCAGTTTGAACTCGAATGCCCTCCTCTCAGGCAACCAAAGCTCAGACCTCCCTTTCACGTTCCTTTGGAATTTTGAAATGCGTGGAGTGCTCTCAGTGCATCTTTCCAGGTGACCATGCCTACTCCACGCACCAGGAGATCCCATACTTCAAGCCATGTTAAGCTCATCAGCATTTGGGCAGAGGAGGCTGTCCAGTCCCAGCTGCACTGCAACCATAGGCGTTATAATACCTATGGGCAGCTATAAAAATGCCTCAACCATGACACACTGCAGTGCATGGCCAAGTGAAAGAGCTGGGAAACGCCTACTAAAAGGTGTGGGAGACAAAGCACCTGCACTAAGTCCTGTGGCCACAACATGCCAGTTCTACAACGCGCTGGACGACCTCCGTAGGGATGACTCCACCTCCCCATGGATACTTCAGGGCCTCCGGAGCCATTCCAGAGTCCACCAAGCTATGAGCAGGAAATCACGGACAACCTGCCAAGGGGCCAGAGCCAGAGGATGACTATTTTTTACCTATTAGGTTAGCCAGTTGCAGCAATTGGAGGGTGGGGATGCACAAACAGCAGAGGACGTGTCTGATTTTTTCAACATTGAAGGGGGATTGCAGAAAGCAGGGCTGGGTCTGTGTGGTGCTAGTATCAACAGGGCTAAGTCAGATGTGGAGCGGGGTGTTGAAGCACTCGCTCACTTCATGGTAAATGACCTCACAATCTCATCGAAAGTCTCACGCAGATGCTGGGTAACTTGCCTCTGTAGGTTCTTTAGCAGAGCTGCTGTGCTCATTGTCCCATGAAGGGTAACATTCCAAGGCCACCGGGCCAGAAGGGAAGGAGGGGCATTGCTGCAGACAGGCAAGCTGTGTAAGCACCAGGACAGAAGCCAGAGTCCTGCAGAACAGCCTCCCTTGCTTCCCTTCTCACCCTTGGCAGCAAAATATCTTTCAGATTGAACACAGCCTGTGTACAATGTGTGAATGTTCCTGATTACAGGACCCCGCTGTACACTCATGCCTAGACTACAATAAGGCCCTGCAACATAAAATTCCACTGCCCCAGTGGTTAGCCCACCATTTGGGGGGGTGGGGCTTCTGTCTTGTGTACGCTTGCCCTGGTCAGCCAGTCAGTGATACATGAACAGTGCTGATGTTTAAACTGGGTGGTGTGAGTACGCTGTCTAGTGTTAACAATGGTCCCGCTATGAAATATTACATTTTGGTGTCACAGATTTAACGTTAGGCACCCACCTGTCCTTGTTATCTCCTGGTGAATGGCTGTGCAGGCAGGGAAGTGGCTTCAGCAAAATAAAAAGAACTTGTTGGGTCATGTTATGTTGGCAGCTGCTGAAAAGAAAGAATTGAAGGAGTCGAGGGACGATGAGAGGAGGGAGCAGAAGGAGAACGCTGAGCAGCAGCAGCAGGAAGCCACGGAGCAGCTCTTAAGCGTTATGAAGTACCAAGCTGACATGCTGCAAGCTCTGCTAGCACTGCAGACAGAGCAGCTCCACAACCACCTACCCCCACATAGCCAGTATCCCAAAACTATTTTCCATGCATCCGAGTCACTGCCAACACATTTTGGGCACCATCCTGTATCCCGTCAGCGCCTGCTGACCTCCCCACCTGCCTCTTCACTGTCCATCCCAGGCATCCAATGCACTCAGCCCCCATCCCCAATTAGTTTAGCCCTGCTGAACTGAAGTGCCCATTGCACTGCACATAAAATGGCAGGACTGCATGTGATACCTGGAAAGACTCAAATCCAGGGCCAAACGTAGCAGGGCCTCACTTCCTGCCTGTCTCCTCTTCCCCCAAAGTGCAGACATGTCATGCTCCGTGTGCTTTCTACACTTGTTGTTTTTAATACATGAATTTCTTGGGTTTGAAAACAATCTTTATTCCTTTACATGAAAGCAAGCAAGAATACCCCAAAAAAGCAATAGGCATTTTTCTACTAAGTGCATCATACAAACCAATCACAGTCTCTGCACTCCTCCCCATGGCAGCAAATATGACTTTTGGTATTTTATTGCTGCCGCGAGGCACATTATCCTTATAGCCCTGAACTGAGCTCCTCTAACCGTGCTGGTGTCAGGCTATTCCAACTCCACCTCCACGCCAGCCCGAGTGAAGCTTTTGCCCTTCTCTTCACAAATACTATGAAGGATACAGCATACAGTTATAAGCACAGGAATGTTGTCATCAGCCAGGTCCAGCCTCCCATACAATCACCACCAGACAGCTTTTAATTGGTCACAAGCCCACTCCAAAGTCATTCTGCGCTTGCTCAGCCTGTTGACTCTCCTTGCTGCTGTGAAGGCTCCCAACGTATGGCTTCATAAGCTAGGGTATTAATGGGTAGGCAGGGTCTCCCAGAACAATGGGCATTTTGACTTCACCTTCAGTGATCTTCTTGCCCAGGACAAAAATCCCTGTTGCAGCTTCCTGAACAGGCCCATGTCCTGAAATACGTGTACATCATGCACCTTTCTGAACCAGCCTATGTTAATGTCTGTCAAACATCCACAGAGATCCATAAGCCCTTGGAGAACCATGGAGAAATGCCCCTTATGGGTAATGTACTCAGACTAGGTGGTCTGTTGCCAGAATTGGAATCTGCATGCCATCTATTGCCCTGCCACAGTTAGAGAAGCCCATCTGTGCAAAGCCATTCATAATTTCATGCACGTGAAATCCAACAGTTGATTTCCCCACTCCGAACTGATTGGCGTCTGATGGGTAGCTGTCTGAAGTAGCCAGTCCCCACGCACTGCTCCACGGCAGGGCAACACTCCGTCTCTTGTCCCTGCGTCACAGGGTAGGGGCAAACTCATCACAGAGTCCCATGAGAGTGGCTTTTCTCATCCAAAAGCTCTGTAGCCACTGCTCAAAATCCCAGGCTCGCATGATGTGACCCCACCACTCTGTGCTTGTTTCACGAGCCAAAAAGTGGCATTTCTCTGTGGTCAGCACCTCGGTGAATGCCATAAGAAATCTCATGTCGTAGCTACTGTAGGTGGCAAAATCAATAACTAATTCCTGGTCGCTTTGCTGCTTCAGGAAAAACTCGATGGCCATTCGGGACATGTTAGTGAGATTTATCAGCATTTTCTTCAACAGTTCCCACAGACCAAGGCAGCGTGCACAGCACAGAAGCCGTTGAAGGATGCCGCCAAATGCAGACATAAGCAAAGGGGTCGCTGGGATGTGAAGTGATGCCCCGCGAGGCATTGGGACAGGACCCAGTGGCCCTCCCTCCACCTTCCCACAAGCCTCAGTAACAGAACAGGAAGAGGTGTTCTATGGGATAAGTGCCCAGAGTGCACCACTCCAAATGCTGGTCACTCTACTGTGCTGGCAGCTGACAGTGTGGACAAACAACAGTGGCTTCCTTGCTGCACTCTGCGAGCAGCTCTGTAATTGCCAGCACTTGACATCTGCCACTGCAGACGAAGCCAAACATAGATAGTAAAGGCCTTGGCACAGGGACGCGCCCCCCTGGATTCACTAGGGCACCCAGCACACCACCGGGGTACTGAAAATAACAGGAATTCTAACAACAACTGGAATAGCTAGATTCTAATTTTGGCTCTGATGTGGCAAGCCATGTAACCTTTCTGTAATTACCATTTGCCCAGTAAAATGGAGATATTACTGCCCTGCCCCAGAAGTGGTTGAGGACTAGTCTGTGATACTCTGTGGATGGACAGTCTTACATATACTACCACTATTAACTGCAGGGCTTTATGAAGCACTAACACCACATGTGCTTGTTATCGGTAAACAGACACACACACGCAGCTCTGGCATGCTGCTCTCAGCATACATCCTGGCTACACCTACACTGAGTTTTCTCGGCAAAAAATATGCTAATGAGGGACTCATTTGCCTGAGTCACGATCTCATTTGCATGTTTTCTGCCTATCCATTTTCGCGCAAAAACAAGCAGTGTGGACGTTTTCTTTTTGCGCAAAAAACACTTTTTCCGCAAAATCAGTATACCTCCTTTTTGGGCTCATAAGGATCTTATGGAAAAAGGGGGTTTTGCGCAAAAAGAAAACATTCACACTGCTTGTTTTTGCGCAAAAACCCCAGCGCAAAAACAGATCAGCAGAAAATATGCAAATGAGATTAAGACTCATGCAAATGAGTCCCCCATTAGCATATTTTTTGCTGAGAAAACTTGTTGCGTAGACGTAGCCACACTGATTCACAACACACCAGCACTGACTACATTTAGATTATACAAACAGAGGAGCTTTTAGTCTCAGTGGATAATGGACATTTAGAATTTGCTGCTCCAAACACTGCTGAAAGAAACTGCTGTGCTAGGAATCTCAAAGCACACTGGACTCACCTCAGGTTCTCTCTCTAGTGCGCAGGGACAGAGTGGATTGGAGGTTTTACTGAGGTGCCTGTACGGAGAGACATTTACATCTGTTGATAGATAGTTATGAAAGCCAATAAGCTAGTAATTATGGGGCTTTTATGTAAAGTCAGTGTCATAACATCACACGACTAAAGCAGCCAGAGCAGGGAAGGAAATAATTGTCTTAACACTGATGTATAAATATCATTAAGTCTGTATATCTAACATGCTTAATTTCCTGTGATACTGGAAGGTCCTGCAGGGCCTGCTGGCCTTCCAAATCTTCTATTTTCCCCAACTGCCAAATGCTCTTCCTTTTAACCCCCAACTCCTCAATGATGTCTCCCCAGCACAGAATTGGCAAAGGTCCTCTTCCCACCACCAAAGTTCCTGAGACACAGGTCTGACTAATAATGAAGGTGGGACATCTAACAGAAATACAATTGAGACACACAAGCTGTTAGTTCTGCGCCATGTCCATCTGCCCGTCAATCATATGTGATAGCCGGATTCTGCAGTATTGAAAATTTCACTTTAAAAAAGATTCTAGTAATCCTGGATGTGAAGAAAACCTTCCTAATGTATTCTGAGTATAATGTGAGACACTGCTGTTTTCCTGACACTGCAAAGAGCTAGAAACAATAGCTCAGAGACACATGAGCTCCACCGCAAAGCACTACTGTTAATGAAAAAACCATTATCTGTCTCATAATTGTTGTTCTCCCAGATGTGTTACTCATGTCCCTTCCAAAAGTGATGGTTTGGTGCCTCCTGAAGCGACACCCTTATCACAGTGTGGACGTACCACTGCTGACTTGCTACTTGCTCAGTTCTTTCTTGCCGGATTACTCTGACAGAGAGGAGTCAGGCAACATTGGTAATGGACATGAGCAACTCATCTCGAAGAACAACAGTTATGAGAGGCAGGTAACCATTTTTAGTGGAGTGCTTGCTCAAGTCCATTCTAATAGGTGATTTCCAAGCAGTTTCCTTAGGGGAGAAGTCAGAGTTAACTTGGTTGGTGATTACAGGACCACCCTGCCAAATGCCATGTCATGCCTGGCATGCTGGATGATGGCATAGTGTGATGTGAAGGTGTCAATTGAAACTCCTATTGCTTCTGTGAAGATTTCTTAGACAGGGACATGAGCCTAGAAGGACACAGACAATGCATGTACCCTTGTGGAAAGTGCTGTCAATGATGGTGGTTGCACCTTTGTGAGGTCATAGCATGTCCAGATGTAGTATGTAATCCATCGAGGAGATGGGGCATCCTCTCATCCTTTCATGACAATAAAAATCTGCGGTGATGTGCAAAATGGCTTTACGGTACTCGCTATACAATGCCAGGACTCACCTCACATTTAGGGAATGCAACGCACACTCTGCTGGTGGCATAAGGTTTAAGGTTTAGAGAGGAACACTGGTAAAAAGGTGTCCTGGTTCACACACAACTGAGACCGCTTTAGGGAGGAATGCAGAATGATGACAGAGCTGGACCTTCAGTAAAAAATAGTAAATGGGGGCAAAGCTGTACATGCACGTAGCTTAGAGATCCTTTTAGCTGATGTTACACCTACCCAGAAAACTCTCTTCCATGAAAAGTGAGAGAGGTCAGGGGGTCATAGGTTCAAATGCAGGGCCCAAGCTGAGGTCCCACTAAGGGATCAAGTTGTCAGACATGTGTGTAGAGACTGTCCAGACCCTTGAGAAACCACCCAACTATTACTCAACACCCCATCTACTGGCCTCACCTGGGTGGAAGGCAGATGGCAGCCTTACCAACAGTGTTGCTAGATTCTGTTGTTTTAGGGAGAGTGCTGACACAGATGGCTGGCTAAGCCAAGGCTCTGCCACTATAGCTTGTCTGAAAAGCCAATTAAAGACAGCTGAGCAAGCCCACACCTGAAGGGCTAATGGAAGCTGCTGTGGGCCTCATTAGCCAGATGGGAGGAGCAAGGAGAGGAGTGAGGAGCCAGCATGTGGCTGAGTGTGTGCCCTAAGCCAGAAGGAGAGGCTGGCTGAGTTAGCTGCTAGAAAACCAAAGCTCTGTCAATAGAAGGTGGTGGGAAATTGGCACTGACAATAAGACACACGTGACCACCAGAAAGGGTCTCCGGTTGGTTTGTGATGCAAGAAGGGGTCCCAAGGCGAGGGGCCTGGGCGAGAACCTCGCACAAGCGGGTAGTCCAGAACAAGGAGACTCAGCATCAGCTGGGTGCAGAGGGAGAACATTAAAAAAAATCCACTTTGCCAGGTAAGAGGGCTTTCTGCATCACAGGAGGACCTCTTGTACTAAGTCTGAATACTGGAGCGCCAGGGGATTCAGCCATGGAATTTCCAGGCTGTGACTTGGAGGAACTCTAGATTGGGGTGTTGGAGCTTGCCGTGATCCTGTGAAATAAGGCCTGGGCATAGTGGGAGGACTAGTGGTGTATCCACTGAGAGGACCAGTACTGTGGTGAACCAGTGGTGGCAGGGTCATGCATAGCTTGAGAGCTGCTTGGAGGAGCCGTGAGCCTGGCTTGAGGAGCAATGTGTTGGCATCTCCTATTATTTTCTTCCCTGGGCCACTGAGTTCTGCCGAGGCACCCCAGTATAAAACTGGGAGGGGGCTGGCGTTTGAAGTGCTTTCTTTGGGATGCAGGGATGTATATTCCTCATGCCCTTCAGACTGTGTAAGGGGAGCCTGTGTTTTCTGCAAACACAGACCCTGTATTTAAACATCACAACTCTCGAAGCTGCACAGCCACGTGGCTCTGCAGCTGCCTAACAAGCCCCACAGAGGGGCTCACGGTTGCTGCACAGAGTGCCACCTGAATGGCTGCAGCAGCTCCATGCTGGGGCACCTCTTATCCTAAAGTGTGCGGGGGCGGGAGGGTCCCTTTCCCCTCTCCATGGTGCTATGAGCCCACAACTGCTGCTGCCAGAGGACAGGCACCCCTCCCCTGGCTGTGGCCACTGAAGCTGCAGCAGTCATGGAGAGGCACCTCTCACCTGGCCCGAACCTGCTGCAGGGAGAGAGGGCTGGGGATAGCCCTGTCGTCCCAGGAAAGCCTGCGCCGCAAACTCCTCAGCCCCAGATGCACCCCAGAGTGCACACCCCCAGTCACAGCCCTCGCCCCAATCCTCTCTCCTAACCCGGAGCCCCCAACACTGCTTAACCCATCTACCCCACCCCGCCATATACTGTCCACGTGCAGAATGACTTTTGTTTTATGATTAGACAGATTAGAGGCTTGGGCCAAAAGAAATCTGATGATGTTCAACAAGGACAAGTGCAGAGTCCTGCACGGAAGAATCCCAAAAATTGTTACAGGCTGGAGACCGAATGGCTAAGTAGCAGATCTGAAGAAAAGGACCTGGGGGTTACAGTGGATGAGAAGCTGGACATGAGTCAACAGGGGGCCCTTGTAGCCACGAAGGCTAATGGCATATTAGAGTGCACTAGGAGGAGCATTGCCAGCAGAGCCAGAGAAGTGATTATTTCCCTTTATTCGGCTCTGGTGACGCCACATCTGGAATATTGTGCCCAGTTCTGGGGCCCCCACTATAGAAACAATGTGGACGCATTGGAGAGGGTCCAGTGGAGAGAAACCAAAATGATTAGGGGGCTGGAGTGCATGACCTATGAGGAGAGACTGAAGGAGCTGGGTTTGGTTAGTCTGCAGAAGAGAAGAGTGAGGGGGGATTTGAGAGCAGCCTTCAACATCCTGAAGGGAGGTTCCAAAGAGGCTGGAGAGAGGCTGTTCTCAGTGGTGACGGATGCAGAACAAGGAGCAATGGGCTCAAGTTACAGTGGGGGAGGTCTAGGTTGGAGATTAGGAAAAACTATTTCCCTAGGCGGGTGGGGAAGCACTGGGATGGGTTCTCTAGAGAGGGGGTGGAATCTCCATCCCTAGAGGTTTTTAAGTCTTGGCTTGACAAAGCCCTGGCTGGGTTGATTTGGTAGAGATTGGTCCTGCCTTGGGCAAGGGGCTGGACTTGATGACCTCCTGAGGTCTCTTCCAGCTCTATGATTCTGCATCATATCCATACTGCTGCAAATAATGAAAGTTTCTATGTCCATGTACATAAAATATAGGGAACAATGGTCTGGATCACTGAGGGAATGCTGAACACCTGTCGCCACACACTGTCTCTCATGGTGACCACCACAGCTATGGTATGGGTTGCGTCTGTCAAACCCAGAGCCACTTGTAAGGACAGCCTAGAGACCACCTTGCCCTCCGCAGCAATGCCACAAATTCCTGAGAGGTGTCCAATGGAAGAGGCACCTGGAATTTTGCCAGCAAACGCCAGAGGTGAAAGTGTAGTGGCTGAATGCTGCCTGCTGGTTAGCTACTCACAACTGTGGGCCCCCAGCTGAACAGGCCTCCATGGCCAAAGATGTTCAGCTTCGTTGTGTCCCTATGTTTCAGAGCAGGCCTTGGCTGGCCTTGGCATTCCTTGGGGTTCACTGCATCAATCACAAGAGCGACAAGCTGACGGGGCACCGACTCACAGAAAAGTCAGTCAGAGGCCTCACACAAATGAGAAACAGAAAAAACAACCAAACAAACCTCATGGATCTGGCTCCCCACAATGAGAAGGAGAAAAACCCCTGACAAATGTGATGCCCAACCGCGATGCAGGAAAAAAAAAGAAAACACGCGATAGGGAGGCCTTGCTGGAGGGACCACTGGACTCAGTCCCAGATAAATACAAGAGACAAGGTCAGAGGTTTAAAATGAGGGAACCAGAGGGGGACGCTGAGTAGAGAACCTTGGACATCATCCACTGCTCCCTGAAGCTGTCTAGGGAGCCCAGACCCATCTGCTGCTGCTAAGCCCTGGGCTGGACACAGTGGAGGGGGTGGGCCTGCGTCCCCCTGCAGCCTCCCCCCACTTCCACAGGCAAAACGCCTCCACTTGTCAGCTCTCTGCAAGAGCTAAGAGACCCGCCTTGAGCTCGGGCCTGGGCTTGATGACTGTTTTCTTAGCCTGAACATAGGCCTGGGCCGGGCCCCTGGACCATTGCTGCCCACACTGAGTTAGGACCTGGGCCTGAGACCCTTAAACTGGTTGCCAGCCCACCCTGACCCCAAGCCTGGGTGCACTGACTTTACTAGTGCAGTGGGCTCTAGCCACAGAGCTGCACTCACACCACCAGTCACCTGGCTGATTCTCCAGGAGCTACTGAAGCAGATGTTCAGGTAGATAGAGTGGTCACCCACTGACCTGAAGGGAGAGGAACCCCTCATTGGGCCATGGTGGGCAGAGCCGTGCCCCCAACCAGACTACAGACACTCCCCTCATACTCCAGGCCCATAGAGGCAAAGTCAGGGCTAGATAAACTTTTCTGGGAGCCTGGGGCTAATAGATTTTCTGAGGGAGCAAAAATGAGGGTACCAATGTGAGGGAGGGGGCTGTCAGAGAGCAGGCTGGGGGTGAGGCTGCAGGACCTTAGAGGGAGATGTAGGGCGGGAGCAGGGCAGGAGTGTAGGATCTGGGCAGGATGTAGGGTGCAGGCATGGGCTGGCGATGTAGAGTTTGCCCAGGATGGGGGTACAGAAACAGGCTGTGAGTGTGGAGTGTGGGTGGGACGGGGGCACCTTCCTAATGCAGCTCCCAGGGGACATAGGTGTCTCCACACTGCCCTACTCTTGCATGCACCGCTCCCGACCAATGGAGTCTGCAAGCAAGCGCAGGGATAGAGATTCCCTATGCTGCTGTGTTGAGTGCTTCCTCCTCCTGCCAGGCAGAGCTTGTGAACTAGATGAGGCTCATGGCTTGGCTTCATCTGGCCCACAAGGCTCCCCTCCAATGCTGGCCCTTCAGCCATGGGGGGAAGGAAGGGGATGCACACCAAGACTCAAACTGGCTGTGTGGCTGGAGCACTGGGGCCAGATTGTCTCCCTTCAGGAAGTTGAAGGCTGCTATCAAATCCCCCCTCACTCTTCCCTTCTGCAGTCTAAATAAGCCAAAATCCCTCAGTCTCTCTTCAGAGGTCATGTGCTCCAGCCCCCTAACCATTTTGGTTGCCCTCCGCTGGACCCTCTCCAATGCGTCCACATCCTTTCTGTAGTGGGGGCCCACAACTAGACACAATACTCCAGATGTGGCCTCACCAGAGTCGAATAAAGGGGAATAATCACTTCTCTGGATCTGCTGGCCATGCTCCTCCTAATGCACCCTACTATGCCATTAGCTTTCTTGGCTACAGGGGCACACTGTTGACTTATACCCAGCTTCTCATCCACTGGAACCCCCAGGTCCTTTTCTGCAGAACTGCTACTTAGCCAGTCAGTCCTAGGCCTGTAACAATGTTTGGGATTCTTCCATCCCAAATGCAGGACTCTACACTTGTCCTTGTTGAACCTCATGCTGATTTTCCACAACCTCCTGAAGAGGAACGTTTAATTCACCAGCCACAGGTTTAAAAAGGTCTCGGAAATGTGCAATGTTATCTGAGGTAGTCGGAGCTGGGAGCACAGACCTTTCCTCCTCTGGTCCAGAGAAGCTCTCCCTTCCTCTGGTGTATTTGTTTAGAAGGGGAATATTGCACTGTGTAATTTGCAGCAATATAATATTGCCATTTGTCCCAGTATTGCCCGTGGGGGTATGGCACGCGTGAAGATACCCAGGGACTGCCATAATATGAAAGCATATTCCCAAATTCTTGGTAAGGTCTGTAAGAATAAATAGTCTGATCGGGGTAAGGAGAATTTTCTGGGAAGAAACCCCTACAGAATTCACTTTCAGGAAAGATTTTCATCCAGAACTGAGAAAGTGATCTCTGTGATGTTAACATAGCAGAAAAGCAATCAGGGTCTAAAAATGGTGAGTTAAAGGTAGATGAGACTAACAAGTCTCTATGTTAAGCATAGTGCCCAGCTGGCATTGTTGGTGCCATAGTGGGAGGCACAAACACTATGGGAGACGTTAAATCATCCCTCGGTGCCAAGGAGACTAGTGCCGCATTAGGTGTCTCTGCAGTGGAGGCCTGGCACCTCAGAGAGTGGTTTAGCGCATATCTATTAGCTGGTGGCTCTCCAGACACCCAGAGTGCCATACATGCTGAAGCACAGTGCCGCTGCTGCTCTCGGCACCAGCCACGAGGGAGACAGCCATATCAGTGCCACAGCCCCGACAAAGAAGAGGCTCACTTTTTGGTTCCCTGCTGTTTATGTTCCTCGGGCTTTTGGCCCAGGCCTGGAGCTGGTCTGAGAGAATTTTCAAGCTTAAGACGGAAGTCTCTGTCTTTCCACACACACAATTTCAACTTTGCACAATGAGGGCATTTCTGGGCGATATGCTGCTCTCCGAGGCAGCGGACGCATTGTGAATGCCCATCCGATACGGTGATAGGCTCTTTCCACAAGGTGCAGTGTTTACGCCTGGGGAGGGGTGAGGAAGGGGGTGCAGAGTCTGGGAGGCAGTTGAGACTTGGGACAGGGGGAGGGGTGTGTGCAGAGGGTTTGGAAGATGACTTGGGGGGAGGGAGTTGGGATGCATGAGGGGCCAGAGGCAGGCTCTGGCTGGGAGGTGCTTACCTAAGCATCTCCTGGCCTGCAGCACCACCTAGGCAGGCCGGGCTCCCTGCCTGCTGCAGATCCAGAGCATTGAAAATGCAGCCTGCTCCCAGCTCTGGGAGGGGAGAGTGGCTTGCACCACCCCCCCAGCTCCCAGGCCAATATCTTAGCTCCCATTGGCTGGCTGCTTCTGGCCAATAGATGCTGAGGATTGGGCTGGGGGTGGAGAGGTCACGTGAAGCCTCCCTCTCTCTCCAGAGCAGAAAGCCACATGGAGCAGACGTGCATTTCAAACAGAGACGGCTGTGTGCCTGAAGGTCCCAGGAGGGGCGTCCGAGGGTCTGATCCAATAGTTTGGCGGGCTGAATGCAGCCCTCAAGAGGTATCTTGCACCCCCTCCCCCCAGCCACTGATTCAACCAGTTAACTGATTAGCTGAGATTTTAGATCATTAGTCGAGATGGGGCAAGGGATCGGAGCATCTATCTAGTGCAACTACTTTCCCCTCACCCTGTGATTCCCAGCCAATGGGAACTGCAGGGATGGAGCCCTCAAGGGAACACAGGGACAGTTTCCCTGCATTGCATCCCCCACTGGCAGGCAGAGTCGAATGAGGCCTGTGGCTTGCCTTGATCTGGCTTGTGAGGCTTGGGGCTCCCCTCCCTATAGCAGAGAGCTGGCATTGGCGCTCCAGTCACACAGAGCTTATCAAGGCTTAGAGACTTGTCCTACTGAGTGTGTGAAAGAACCCCAAGTCTTCAGGCTGGATCAAGGCAAGCCACATAGGTTCCCCATCCCTGCCTTGTAGATAAGCAACAGAGAGAACTGCTATGGCACGTGCAGATACAAGAGGCCAGGTGCTTCAACCAACCGTCATGGGAGGTCAGAAGGAACAGAGAGAGTGTAGGACCAGCAGTGCCTCATGTAGGGGTGCATGAGCATGGGAGTCAAGAGCGAGGGCCAGCCCCAGCCCCACAGATACCACGAAGGCAAAAAATTCCAACTGTGTATGTGGGTGTGCATGTACCTACTATGAATTGACATGAGCATGCACTCGAAGCATTGATCTCTCCTTATATTCATCGCTCCACCAATTTGTGTCTCAACAACAAACTTCAAGAGCAAAATCTGAAATACAGATCACTCATCGAGATAATGAACAGTATTGAATCAAGAGCCTATCCCTATGTAAGCCTACTAGTACCCTTTCACAGTTACCGTGAGCTCAACCAGTTAGCAACTTGCAATCAGTTTAATTTGTGCTGATTTTGTAGAATTCTTCATTTTTAATCAATGTTAAACAATACTAAGACAAATACCTGACAAAAATGTAGCTATATTACCTCAGTTACCTTTGTAAAATACATTTATAATTGCATTAAATAAAAGTCAAGCTTATCTGACAAAACCATTGTTCATATCATAAATTCATGTTACTCTGGTATCATACCCCCATACTTTATTTCTTTAGTGACTGCTTTCCCTATTAGCCATTCCATGAGTTTGCTATCAGCCTACAAGTAACTAGGTCATCCTATTTATTTTTTTTCACAGGCTGGTACTATATGAGCTTTTCCCCTGGAACTTCCCCAGTGCCCCAGGACTTGTCAAGAAAAATCAGCCTCAGTGGCTCAGAGAACTACTCTACCAACTCTAAAAACTCCAGGGTTCAAGATTTTGTTTAATTCACACGTGTAGGGGCGCCTGGAGTTTGCACTGGTTACATTGACCATTCAAATTTAACCTATTTGTTCCTCTGGTGAAGTTTATAAATTGTGGCTAAATTTTAAAACCAATAGTGACCTTAAACCTTGGCTCCTAAATTGATATTTAGATACCTAAAACCTAACCATGTGGGCTATTTTTAAATGACTGGCCTATACCAATAACAACAACTATTAGCATTTTTACAGCACATTACACCTTGAATACATGCCACAAACATTACTTCTCAGGTCACATGTGAGGAAGGGAAGATTTATTCCCATGCTATAGACTGGAAACTAAGGCAGCAATACAGAAATTAAGTGGCAGAGCTAAGATTAGAACAAAGGAATTCCTTATTCCAGTTCCTGTGATCCCTTCATTTAGATCAAACATACACACAAAACATACTCTCCTTTCGGGGCACATGTTATCACTGAGTTTGCTAGACAACCAATGGGAGCTTCTTAGCGAGAGCCTGATTGAAGACAGTTTAATGAAGCTAAGTGTCTGTTGCCACTGTTTTGAAAGACCTTTATTGTAAGAAGCAAATCAAAGTGCTGCATTAAATATAATCATGGCTAAAGGAAAACAAAGCCATACCAGACAATTTTTGCTAAGTGTGACACATACTGATCTAAATCACAGTGAGCTTGCCAATCAAATTTTATCATCCAGTACTGATTCAATCATTATTGCAAACCAACTTAACATCCATTTCACAAGCATACATTTTTGGACAAAAGCCAGATATTCCCAAACCTAGGGCCCCTTCTGTCATCAGTACCTCTGATTAGTCTCTTAGCAGGGTCTCCTGCTACTACTCTCGGCTTAGGCTCCTACAGTACTGATGGGAAAGTTAAAGTGCAGCCTCAGAGAAATCTGCATAAAAGACTTGAAGCTCTTTTAACCAGCTACTCTATCGATAGTTAGGACAGTGCCAGACATTTTTAATGTAATTGCTTTTTTCCTTAGGGATATTCTATCTCTTTGGCGCTGTGCCAGGGTCATCACCCTGTCTAAAGAGTGAGCGGGAGCCAGACTGGAATTAGTGTGTATTTCACGGTGTTCTTTATCGGCTCTTTTACATGAACATTAAATACACTACTCAACTCCACGGATCTGGGCCAGACTCCTGGGACCAGCCCTTCAGCACCATGGAAGCTCAGAGAAGGGATAGCAAAGGAAGCATCATAAAGGAATTTAAGTTACCTTTAAGCATTTGCTCCCCAACACTAACGCCCTCATAACGTCTCTAAAATGCCATGCTAACTGGTAACAGCCCCCAACAAGCTAAGACAGAAGACAGGGATTAGCCACCCACAATCGCCCCGCAGCTACCTCCCCACCCAGGATGGGGAAACATGGCAGCTGCCACTCAACCCTGAGCTTACACCACTCACGGGACTCTGAGGCAGCCAGTCAAGTAGGCTTTCAAGTTGTTTTGTGCTGCCAGAGTGGGGTAAGATTCCTTTCGTAGGAGAAGAGAAAAGAGCTATATTTGCTGTGGACAAGAACTCAGAGAAGAGGAAGTACCTTATTTTAAACAAATGCAGTTACAGAGGAGAACTGACAGGGACAAAATGAAGAATTAGATCTCCTATTTAACACTAAAAAATAGGTGTTGGTTGTTTGATTTTTATGGAAACCTGATTCAGAAGATCATTCCAGCTAATTCCAAAGCCAAGAGGTATAGAGAAGTCTAGCCTCCGAACCTTAATGGCATATGCAGGCGTGAGAACAGCTCAGTATGGAATACAAACCAGGCTCATGCTTGCATACACAGCCATAGACTACTCCCTTTAGAGAGACAATCCTCGCCTACAGATAACCCCTTAACCTCAAACAAATGCTTTCCAGTAACCACCCAGCACACCTTCATTATACTTATCCAGGAACCTGCCCCTGCAATCACAGGACTTAACCACATAAACCACCACATCAGAGGCTCATTTTAACTGCACATCCACTAATATATGATCTATGCCATCAAATGCCAGCAATGCCCCTCTGCCATGGGTATTGGCCAAACTAGACAGGGAAAAAATTAATGAACACAAATCAGTTATCCAAAAAGGCAACAGACAGAAACTGTTTGAGGAACATTTTAATTTGCCCAGGTACTCATTAATTGATTTCAAAGTCACCGTATTGTTTCAGGCCAATTCCATAAGCAAGCTCCACAGGAAAGCTTTAGAATGTAACTTCATTTACAAGTTTGATTCCTATCACAGAGGTGTGAATAAAACCCTGGCTGGATGGCTGGCTACATTCCACATCTTTATGACAAAAAAAAAGGGGGGCGGAAGGTACTTAAGAACAATTAGTACCTTCTCTATCAGCTTCATGTAGCATGGACACTGTAATTGACTACAGGCAGTCCCCGAGTTACACGGACAGGGCAGTTACGAACAGGGCTTTTCTCACCCTGGAGGATGGGAGCGGCGGGATGCCCAGATGCGCCGCGGTCCGCCGCCCCCATCCTCGGGGGCGAGAAAAGCTGCTCCCCGTCTCCCTGGTCTGCAGGGAGACGGGGAGCAAAGCCTTGGAGCACGCCCGCAGCGGGACAGCCCAGGCGCGCTTGGGCTGTCCCGCTGCGGGCGTGCTCCGCGGCTTTGCTCCCCGTCTCCCTGGTCTGACCAGCAGACCAGGGAGATGGGGAGCAAAGCCTCGGAGCACGCCAGCAGTGGGACAGTCGCGGCGCGCCTGGACTGTCACGCTGCCTGCGTGCTTTGCGGCTTTGCTCCGCGTCTCCCAGGTCAGCAGACCAGGGAGACAGAGCAAAGCCGTGGAGGACTTGGGCGGTCCCGCCACCCCCGTCTCCCTGGTCTGCTGGGGGGGGTGCAGCTAGTGCCCCCCCCCAGCAGACCAGGCTTTTCTTGCCTACCCCTGGGGTAGAGCAGCTGGGGGCTGCCAGGTTTGTCCCACAGCGCCGCTCCGGACCAACCCGGCAGCACCCCAGCTGCT
This sequence comes from Pelodiscus sinensis, assembly GCF_049634645.1. Lineage (NCBI taxonomy): Eukaryota > Metazoa > Chordata > Testudines > Trionychidae > Pelodiscus > Pelodiscus sinensis. The sequence goes on from NW_027465915.1 coordinate 392,852, forward strand.
CTGCGCCAGGCGTCCTGATTCAGCCGCTGCTGGTCAGTTTCAGCAGCGGCTGAATAAGGATGCCTGGGGCAGAGTAGCTGGGGTGCTGCTGGGTTGCTCCAGTAGCGCCGAGGAGCCGTGCTACTGGAGCAACCCAGCAGCACCCCAGCTGCTCTGCCCCAGGCGTCCCCGAGTCAGCCGCTGCTGAAACTGATCAGCGGCTGACTACAGGAAACCCGAGGCAGAGTTGCTCTGCCCCAGGCTTCCTGGAATCAGCTGCTGATCAGTTTCAGCAGCAGCTGACTTGGGGACGCCTGGGTTTCTTAAGCTGAATCTGTATGTAAGTCAGAACTGGCGTCCAGATTCAGCCGCGGTTGAAACTGATCAGTTTCAGCAGCGGCTGACGCCAGTTCCGACTTACATACAGATTCAACTTTAGAACAAACCTACAGTCCCTATCTTGTACGTAACCTGGGGACTGCCTGTATTTCTTTCCCCTTTTTTCCCTACTTATCCCCCCTCCCCCCAACACGATTTATTTAGAAACTGGACCTTTAGGATCTCCATTCATCTAATTATTTTTTAAGTTTTTCTCTTTAGAGAGAACAGGCTCCTGTGCACTTGAGTGAAAACTAGAGAATCTGAGGCATATCAGGTATCCAGAAGAAACCCAGACTCCTGCTGCATCAATCCCTGAAGGAGGCTGGATGAAATGGAAAATTCAAAGCTCTTTTATTTGTACAGTGGTAGTACCTATTGGCCAGGGCCCCTCTGTGATAGGTACTGTACAAACATAGCGAAGACAATCCTGGCCCAATATTCCTACCGTCCAAATCTTTCCACCTCAATGCCTCAAAGAAGCATCTTATCCCACATAAATTTGAAAACGAGAGAGAAAAAGTGAAGGGCTTTCAAGAGATGAGTGTGGTGTAAGGAGACTAAGCAAGAGGAAGCAGCAGTGAGTTCTAGGGATGTGACCATGCAGTTGAGTACACTGTTAACCAATGAGCCTGGGCCCATTAATCAATGAGGGTTACACACAACCCTCCCCCCTCCCCGTGTCAGAGACAGCAGGTGTGGGGAGATGGGAGATGGTGCATAAGGGAAGCTGTCTAGCTCCCCACCCCACTGCCTCCCTGCTGCCAGTTAAAAAGCCAGTCCCCCCCCCCCCCACACACACACACACTATGCTATCATAGAGGCAGCAGCGTGAGGGGTCGGGGTAGGAGGTGGGAGCCAGTGCTCACAGGGAGTTGACTTAAAAGCTGTCTCCTGCCAAGCCAGCTGGCTCCCAACTCCCTCCCCTCCTCCCAGTGCAAACATGTATCCTCTGAAAACTTCAGTGGATACCCGTTTACATAAATAAAAACGTTTTAACATCCGTAGCAAATTCCACTGATGACTGACAATAATAAGGGTAGCAAAACCAACATGTTCCAGCGAGAAGGGCGCCAACTTAAATCAGTCTGTCAGGACACAAACGTAACACAGAGGGAGGTCAGCTAGTCTTACAAAGAGCCACTGCTGTCCCCTTCATTTAACTGCCTCCTGATGGCCCTCTAACTCCTGAATCCATTATTTAATTCATTGACAAGTCACTGCTCATTTCTGTGGACAGAAGGGATCAACTGTTTGACGGGTACGGATACAAGGCATTGGAACAGCAATTGCGCGTTGACTGGGGTTAGGAGGTAGAGGTGAAGGGATTGGAGAGGGCAGGCAGGCTAGTGGAGGAATTCAAGTGCAAAAGCAAACAAACCACATCACCGTTTTTCCTATTCCCGGAGTCTTTTTATACTGTACCTTCTACTCGGGGCCGGGACTACAACTTCCTCTCTGCTTGGAAACTGGCAAGTGCATTATAAGGAATACCATAATATAAATAAATAATTCTTATAAAGAAAGCACAAGACTGTCGGCTACACAACAATATTATACACTGACAAAAAAGTAAGCAGCAATCAATTGTCATGATGGGGTGAGATTTCAAGTGGGTCTGACAGGCATCCAATACCATTAAATATTGTAATTAAATGTTTGCATTGCCAAGGGGAAAATACACTGGTCGAATTCATGGATGAGGCAAAGTTGGAGAAATCAGAGACTTAGGACTGAATTTAAACAATATATGACCTGGACAGATACACTGGAAAAATAAACTCAAGTGTCTAGCACCCGGTTTAACAGAGACACGTAGAAAGCGGGTCAGTTTCTGAACAACATAATGAGTGGGGTAACGAATGAGGTCAGAATATCACAGAAGGATCAGAGGAAAAACTGAAGGAAACTCCGAGTCAATATGGGGCAAAACTGAAGAAGGCATTTACGATTTATTGACTGAACACTAAGGGATAAATAAGACACCATCCTAGCACCAAAGAGCTAACTATTTTAAGATAAGACATCACAAGGGAATGGGAAACATAGCAGTGAGAAAGAAAGGGACAATATTTGTATCTGCATCCATATCCATAATTGCAAAAATGAGCTGTGGATATGTACATCCATATCTGCAGATTTTCACGGCTCTCATTCAGTCTAACAATGGACACACTAGAATCACAGAACACTAGAACTGGAAGGGAGCTCAAGAGGTCATTTAGTCCTGTCCCCTGCCCGCATGGCAGGACAAAGCACCATCTAGATCATCCCTGAAAGGTGTGTCTCTAACCTGCTCTTAAATAACTCTAGAGATTCCACAACCTCCCTAGACAATTTATTCCAGTGTTTTAATCACCCTGACAGGAAGTTTTCCTAATGTCCAAAATGTCCTTTGCTGCAATTTAAGCCCACTGCTTCTTATCCTATTATCAGAGGCCAAGAAGAAGAATTTTCTCCCTCCACTTTGTAACATCCTATTAGGTACTTGAAAACTGCTTTCCATATCCCCTCTTATAGACGGGTAAGTCTAATGTCAATACCGGGCAAATTAATTGAAACTGTATTAAAGAAAAAAATTGTCAGACACATAAATGAACATAATTTGTAAGGGAAAAGTCAACATGGTTTCTGTAAAGGGAAATTATGCCTCACCAATCTACTAGAGGTCTTTGAGGGGGCCAACAAACATATGGACAAGGGGGATCCAGTGGATATCATGTACATAGATTTCTAGAATGCTTTTGACAAGGTCCCTCACCAAAGGCTCTTAAGTAAAGTAAGTGGTCATGGGATAAGAGGGAAGGTCCTTTCGTGGATTGATAACTGGTTAAAAGACAAAAAACAAAGGGTAGGAATAAATGGTAAATTTTCAGAGTGGAGAGAGGAAACTAGTGATGTCCCCCCAGGGACCGTCCTGGGAGCAATCCTGTGCAACCTATTTATAAATCATCTGGAGAAAAGGGTAAGAAGTGAGGCAGCAAAATTTGCAGATGATACTAAACTGCTCAAGACAGCTAAGACCAAAGCAGTCTGAAGAGCTCCAAAAAGATCTCCCCAAACTAAGTGATTGGGCAACAAAATGGCAAATGAAATTTAATGTTGATAAATGTAAAGTAATACATATTATTTTTTCCAATCTGAATTATATGTACAATTTGATGGGGACTAATTTAACTATAAGTATTCAAGAGAGAGATCTTGGAGTCTATTGTGGATAGTTCTGTGAAAAACACCCACTCAATGTGCAGTGGCAGTCAAAAGAGCAAACAGAAGTTTGGGAATCTTTTTAAAAAAGGGACAGAAAATAAGACAGAGAATATCTTATTGCCTCTATATAAAACCATGGCACACCCACATTTTGAATACTGCGTACAGATGTAGTCGCTTCATCTCAAAAAAGATGTGTTAGCATTGGAAAAGGTTCAGAAAAGGGCAACAAAAATTATTAGGGGTCCCATATGAGCAGAGATTAAAAAGACTAGGACTTTTCAGTTTAGAAAAGAAGAGACTAAGAGAAGATAAGATAGAGATCTATAAAATGATGGCTGGTGTGGAAAAAGTCAATATGAAAAAAAAAAAAAAAAAGTATTTGTTCCCATAACGTAAGAATTAAGGGTCATCAAATGAAATTAATAGGTAGCAGGTTTAAAACAAAAAGAAGTTTTTCTTCACTCAGCACAGTCAACCTGTGGAACTCCTTGCCAGAGGCATTTGTGAAGACCATGGCTATGTCTACACTGGCCACTTATTCCGGAAAATCAGCTGCTTTTCCGGAATACCTTGCCAGCTGTCTACACTGGCCCCTTGAATTTCTGGAAAAGCACTAACAAGCTACTATAAAATCATCAGTGCTTTTCCGGAAAAATTATGCTGCTCCCGTTCGGGCAAAAGTCCTTTTCCGGAAAACTGTTCCGGAAAAGGGCCAGTGTAGACAGCACAGATTTCTTTTCTGCAAAAAAGCCCCAATTGCGAAAATGACAATCGGGTCTTTTTCGCGGAAAAGCGCGTCTACATTGGCACGGACGCTTTTCCGGAAAAAGTGCTTTTCCAGAAAAGCATCCTGCCAATGTAGACGTGCTTTTTCCGGAAATACTTATGACGGAAAACTGTTCTGTTTTAAGCATTTCCGGAAAAGGGTGCCAGTGTAGACGTAGCCCAAGACTTTAACAGGGTTCAAGAAAGAACTAGATACATTCATGGAGGGTAGGTCCATGAATGGCTATTAGCCAGGATGGGTAGGAATGGTGTTCCTAGCCTCAGTCAGAGGCTGGGAATGGGTAGGGAGAGGGATTGCTTGAAGAATCCCTGTTCTGTTCACTCCCTCAGGGACATCTGGCTTTGGCCACTGTCGGCAGATAAGCTACTGGGCTAGATGGACCTTTGGTTTGACCTAGGGTGGCCAGTCTTATGTTCTACGTTCTTATGATCTTTCGGTAGATAATCACCTAGGTATGGGAAGATAATAATTCCCATTTTTCACAAGTGTGCTGCCGCCGCCACCACTAGGACTTTGGAAAAGACATGTGGGGCTGTTGAGAGTCCAAATGGCAGCACTCTGTATTAAGGATGTAAAAGATTATTCGGCATTTGCTTATCGGATAGTATTTTGACTAGTCGACATTCCCCCCCCCCCCCCACCCTTTGCTGCCTCTAGAAGGTTCCGCATGGCAGTTCCCGGGAACCCAGGATATGAAATAGAGGCAGCAAAAAGGGGGGGGGGTACTTTGAAACCCCAAAGCTGCTTTTCAAAAGTTGCTTTTCAACTATGTGGTGGCTGCCCCTTTAAAATGCCATCTGTGCACCTTTCAAAGGGGCAGCTGTGGAGCTTGGGGTCAGCTGGGGACTGATCCTGGGTTCCAGGGAAATGCCACAGGAAGCCTGGGGTTAGCTGGCAGGAGATAAGGATGACAGGCGAGTAGATGGAGGAGAGCCAGGTATTTGTTCATCCCAGTTACATCAGTGTCGTCTTCTTCCTCCATGATAGACTGGTTAAGTGACTAGCTGGTTGGTGCCTGAGACCTGGGCTCTGGTGAAGGTTGTGGCAGCTGTTGTAGTAGTTGCGCCCGGTATGAGGCCTATGGGTCCCAATAATGCCAGTTGGGAGGAATTGGTGTGGCAACCACTGGGGGGAGTTGCCACTGAGAGGTTCTTTCCCTGGGGGAAGAGTATCTCAGAGTGTGTACCTCCAGAGGCTCACGGTCTTCATTGCTGGACAGTGGCAGAGCAGATCCCACTGGAGTAGAGGAGAGACTAAAATGGGAAGTGTTTGGAGTGCCATTGGGGTCTCTGGCACCGAGGAAAGAAGAAGTTACTCACCTTGGTGCAGTAACAATGGTTCTTCAAGATGTGTGTCTTTGTGGGTGCTCCACTGTAGGTGTTGGGCCCTGTCCCAACACCACAGCTCAAAGATTTTCGGTAGCCGTAGTCAGCCAGAACGCACGTGCGCAATGTGCATCTCATGCCGTTTGTGCCTTTGGCCTCCTGCACACGATCTGGCTCCCGCCAGTTTCCCTCACCTGTTCAAGAGTCTGAACGAGAAATATACAAACCAGGATTATGGAGTGGGGAGGAGGAAAGGTAGTGGAGCACCCATAGGGACACACATCTCGAAGAATCATCGTTACTGCACTTTTTCTTCTTCGAGTAGTATCCCTATGGGTGCTCCACTGTAGGTGTCCTAAGAGCAGCACTTGCAACTCACTCAAGGTGGAGTCCAGAATCATGGTTTGTGTGGCACTGAGAGCGCTGCCAAAGCCAGTGAGGAGTTCGCTGCCAGTCGCTGAACAACTGCATAATGTTTCGTAAAAGTCATGTTAGATGGCCACGTGGCCGCCCAACAAATGTCCTGCAGAACAACTCCCTTCAAAAAGGCTGTGAAGGCAGCCATAGTGCTTGTGGTGTACACTCTCAGACATGACGGGAGAGGGATATTGCGGAGAGAATGGGAAATGGTGATGCAGGAGGCTATCACTTTGGCGATATGTGGGGAAGAAAGTGCGACACCTTTGGATTGGTCAGCTATAGAAACTAAGAGTTTTACGCCTGTTTTCGATCCTATGGAAAAGGCCAATGCCCGATGAACATCTAGAGTGTGCACAAATGCCTCTCATGGTGTGGTATGTGGCTTTGGGTGGAAAGTGCGAAGTATGATGGGCTCGTTGATATGGAACATAGAGCATACTTTCAGAATAAAGGCTGGATGAGGCTGACGAATCACCCTTTCCTTACAGAAAACTGTGTACGGTGGTGCTGCCAGCTCGCTCACTGAGTGCTGAAGTTATGGCGAGGAGAATTTTGAGTGTCAACATTCAGAGAGATGTAGTAGCTAAGGGATCGAAGGGGGGTTGTGTAAGCATGTCTAGAACTAGGTCCAGATTCCAGGATGGAGGTGGAGGTCTACAAGGTGGGCTAAGGTTCATCAGACCTCTTAAGAATCCTGTTATAGTTGGATATGCAAAGAAAAGTTCCATCCACACAGTGGTGGAAGGCAGGAATGGCCACCAGTTGCACCCTCAGGGAAGCAATCACAAGGCCCATTTGCTTCAGAGAGAAGATGTAATCAAGGATCTGGTGAATGGGAGCATCCTCAGGGACGATCCCCTTCGCAGAGTGCCACAATGTGAACCGTCTCCACTTAGATTGGTAAGTGGTTCAAGTGGTCTCTCTCCTGCTGTGCATCAGGACCTGCTTCACTTGGTCTCAGCAGAGATCCTCAGACAGGTTGAACATGTTAGGAGTGAGGCAGTGAGGTGAAGAGTGCGCAGTTATAGGTACAAAAGGCGACTTTGGTCCTGGTATAACAAGTCCAGGAGATCGGAGAGGGTATATGGTGGGCGAAGAAACATTCTGTGAAGAAACGGGAACCATGTCGGTCATGCCCAAGCAGGGGCTATGAGACTTAATGTGGCCCCATCTGATTTGATCTTGTCCAGAATCCTGGGTAAGAGTATGGTAGGGGGACATGCATATAGAAGGGGCCCACCCCAGTGGAGAAGGAAGGCATTCCCTACAGACCCCCTGTCGATGCCCGCCCTGAAGCAGTAATGTCAACATTTCGCGTTCCAATGTGTGGCGAACAGAACTATTTGAGGGAGGCCCCAACGACAGAATAAGCAGTGGAATACGTCTAATCTGATTTGCCATTTGTGGTCAGGCACAAAACGTCTGGCTCAGGGAATCCGCGATTACATTGTTCAGGCCAGGTAAGTATGATGCAGTTAACATGATCTTGTTGCAAATACACCAGTTCCAGAGACAGACCTCCTCTGCACAAAGCAATCATGAGCGTGCCCCACTTTGACAGTTTACATAATACATTGAGGCAATGTTGTTGGTGAGTATGCTCATAGTCGTTCCACAAATATATTTTTGGAAATGCCTGCAGGCATTGAAAACCACCCTGAGCTCAAGGAGATATATGTGGAGGGAAGCCTCTGTTGTTGACCACCTGCCTTGCACAGACATACCATTCATTTGGGCTCCCCAGCCAATAAGGGATGCATCTGTAGTGATTTGTGCCGAAGGCTGGGATCACTGAAAGGGGACTGCTGCCAAGAGGTTGTGTGGATCTGTCCACCAGTGAAGGGATGTGCGAATCTTGGTAGGAGACACCATCTTGGTAACTAGATGTCTTGTGAGAGTGTACACCGACACCAGCCAATGCTGTAGGCAACGGAAATGCAGTCTGACTCGATAGACTACATAGGTCATAGCCGCCATACGGCCCATTGATGGTAGGCAGGTAAGAACTGTAACTGTCAGTCTGGTAGTGAGTGTGGAAATGAGATCCTGGATCACTTGGAATCTGAGTTGGCAAATACGCACATGCTACTGCAGAATCGAGTCACATCCCTATAAATTCAAGGCGCTGAGTTAGGACAGATAAAGATTTTTGCTCATTGACTATTAGTCATAGCAAATCGAAAGTCTGTCTGGCTATCGTTACCACGTGGAACACCCTTTTATCAAGCAGTCATCGAAGTAAGGGAAGATTATAACTCCCTCTCATCCTAAGTAAGCTGCTACGACAGCCAGGGTCTTTGAGAATACCCTGGCTTTTGATGAAAGGCCGAAAGGCAGGACCCGGCACTGGAAATGTTCCCTGTCTATTGTAAAGTGAAGAAATTGCCTGTGTGCTGGATGGATAGTAATGTCAAAGTAAGCATCCTGAAGGTCGAGGGTTGCAAACCAGTCTTTGTTGTCTAGAGCCAGAATTATCAAAGCATCACTATTTGCCAATTTATGTTCCAGGGGTCAAGTATGGTTCTTCAGTGTGAGGAAATAACGAGAATAGAACCCTTTTCCCCTGAACTCGTCCGGTACCCACTCTACTGCCCCAATAGACTAGGTGGTAGACCGCTTGTTTGAGTAGAGTCTTGTGAGAGGGTCCCTGAAGAGGGACGGGGTGGGTGGAGTGGTTGGAGGTAGAGACAGGAATGGTGTCATAAAACCGGACAACACAATCTCCAGGACCTAGTGATCGAAGGCGATGGTGGTCCACTGCTGATAAAACGGCCTCAGGCGATGATAGAAAGTGCCTGAGAGTTGTTGCTGCAGGGTGACAACAGGTTGAGACTAGGAGCCCTTGACAAAAGAGTTGAACCTGCTGCTTGTTGACAGGTTGGCCTGAGACACGGATCGAACCCACGTTGATGTTGCTGTGGTCTGCTGAAATAATAACACCTTTAGTATAGATAGTGCTTAGCTACCCCCAGAGTTCTGAGGGTGGTACGGGACTCTTATGTGTGAAAAGACTCATGTGTTTTATGTGCAAAAAGCTTCTGTTTGTCAAAGGGGAGGTCCCAAGAACGCCTGGGTCTTCGGTGCCATCTTGGGTCTCGGTGCTGTCGGTGCCGTGTCTGACATCTTCTTTGGCTTTGCAGCTGGAGCCGGCCTTTACCATGAGGAGGTGGTGCCGGATGTGCCAGGCTTCTCCCCCGCACTCACTCCGCAGGCAAGAAACGCACCAGTGAGACCCTTTTGTTTTTAAGTGGAGCTGTTCCAGAAGAGGACGCCTTGTGTTTCTGGGACGATGAAGGATCCGAAGTCGAAGGGGACGAGGCATCTGAGGTTTGTAGTGCCTTGTCAAACAAAATCACGTGTAGGCACATTTCTCTATCGCGCCTTGCTCTGGCCGTTAGTTTTGAGCAATGGGCACACTTTTGAGGCACATGAGCCTCGCCCAGGCATCAAATACATGAGGAATGGCCGTCAGAGGGTGGCACTGCCTCACAGCAGAGGTCACTTTTTTTTTAACCAGGAGATCCCAGCATTGTTAGAAGTTGTCTTGTCTCCATTTGATGCTGATTCTCTCTCTCTCTCTTTTTTTTTTTTTAAACGGCTTAAGGACAGAAAAAGAACCGAAGGGTTTCTGTTTAGTTTTTTAACTGAAAACCACAATTAGAACTACTACTAACCACTAACAACAACTACAGCTAATAACTACTAACTAATATATACAAATTTTTCATTTTCTGACTAGGTAATGAAGGGACGAGGAGAGCTCCGTCTGTGACCTGTGAGCGGTTGAAAGGAACTGGCAGGAGCCGGATCGCACACATTAGGCAAAAGGTGCGAGACACGCATTGCACATGCGTGATCCGGCCGAATGCAGGCTACCAAAAATCTCTGAGCTGCCACACCGGGACGGAGCCCAACACCTAATGTGGAGCACCCACGGGGACACTACTCGAAGAAGAACCATCAGGTCTGTGCTAGTGGTAAATGCTTGTGGTGGCAGCGTAGTGGGTAGGGCCACTTGTACCATGGCTACTTGCAGTAATGCAGGTTGAGCTGTTGGTGCCGAGTGCTTGGCATGTGCCAACTCTGCTGGATGTTTTGGCTGACCCAATGGTGCTGTGGGTGGTGGCATGGTCGTGCTCGGTGCTGATGCTGCGCATGGACAAGTCCATACTGGGGTTGGTGCCAATCGTGTTTTGGTTGGTGCCCTTATGGACAGCTTTTGCTTTGCCTAGGCTGGTGCCTTACAAAAGGACTGTGACTTCTCTTTGGAGTCTCAGCCCATCAGAGCCAGACTAGCTCAGTGCCTTTAGTGCAACCAGTTCTGGGGCAGATTTTTTCTTCAGAGAGCATTTCCTCAAGGGGGAAAATCAGCCCCTGAAGAGAAATTGGACCTTTTATGGGCACCTGAGTCCTGTCAGAGTCCTTGGGGCTTGACCTTATGGCATCCGCTCTCCCAGAGACCGCCACAGGGTCCATATAGTGTGCTCCGAGTCAGAAGCGGGTCCAACTATCTTCTCCAAGAGCAAGATTTTCAATTGCAGCTCCCCTGGCCTTTCTAGTCCCTCAATGTGAATTTCTTGCAGTGGGGATACTGAGAGGTGGAGTGCCCCGCACCCAAGCAGTGGAGAGAGTGTCCATCAGACACAGAAATGGACAGCTCAAAGGTTATACACCTTTTAAAAGCAGGCGAAGCAGGCATGTCCAAAAAATGGTTTCAGCAATGCAGGAAAGGGAAATTACTCATCTTGTGCAGTCATGACAATTCTTCAAGATGTGTCCGTCCGTCCGTCCCCCCGAGTGCTCCACTATTGGTGTTGTGTCGTACCGGCACCACGGATTGGAATTTTTCATAGCAGTAGCTGGCTGGTCTGCACATACTGTAGGCACCTCATGGAGTTTGCAGCTTGCACGCAGCCCAACCCTCCTCAGTTCCTTTTCTACACCCAACTAACTCAGCACTCCTAAGTAGATGAGAGGAGGGTGGGTAGCGATGCACCCACATCTCTAAGAACTGTCATTACTGCACAAGGTGACTAACTTCTCTTTCTTCAAGTGATGTTCCCTTGGGTGCTCCAATGTGGGTAACAACAAAGCAGTGATCGAATAGTTAGGTGGGCTTCAGAATCACCGACTGACAGTGGAAGTAAGACTGCCATGGCTACTGAAAAGTCAGCCGATGGTTGTGGAGTGATGTCACGGTGTCGCACAAAGGTGCGTTCAGATGACCCGGTGACCGCCTGGCAAATGTCCTTGAGTGAGACATCATGAAGAAACGCCATAGGCATGGACATAGCTCAAATAAAATGCACTTTAGCTGGAGCTGGGAGTGTGTGGCTTCATAGGGAGTAGAAGTGAATAATGGAAGAGGATATTGGCTTGGAAATAAGCTGGACAGAGATGGACATAACCTTGGAATGGTCTGCAATGGAGGCAAACAGGTGCTGCCATTTACAAGAGACCCTGGTCCTATCAATGTAAAAGTCAAGGGCCCTCCAAATGTCCAAAGTGAAGGACGACCTCAAGGCAGGAGGCATGCAGTTTCAGGTAAAAGGCTGGTAGCACAATAGTCTCGTTGAGGTGGAACAATGTGTATACCTTCAGAAGAAAGGCGGGGTCAGGCCATAGAGTAACTCTGTCCTCAGCAACAACTGTGTAAGGTGGGTCTACTGTAAGAGTCCCAATCTCACTGACCCTGCGAGCAGAGGGAATCGCAACTAAGAATACTACTTTCATGGAGAGAAGGAGGGAATAGATTGACAATGGTTCCAAGGGAGGTCAAATGAGTTCAAGACTAAGTTCAAATCTCATACTGGCGGTGGATGCCTGTAGGGAGAATATAACTTGTGAAGACCCTTGAGGAAGCTCTTGGTAGCAGAGTGTGCAAACATAGAGAATCCATCCACCGGCAGATCGAAGGCAGCGATTGCAGCAAGATGGACCCTGAGGGATGAGATGGATAAGCCGGTGCAGCTGCAGATACTGGTGGCAAAATTAATGCAGACATGTTGCACCACCCTGAGTTGCAGCAAATTGATATAAAGTCTGGACTCCTATTGGGACCACCTGATCTGAGCTAAGTGGTGTTGCAAGTGAGTGCCCCATCCCAAAAGAAAGACATCGGTTGTAATCTGGATAGAAGGCTGCCAATGCTGAAAGAGACCCAGCAAGAAAGCTGTTGGAGGTGATCCACCAGCGTAGAGAAGCGAGGACATAGCGTGGAAGGGTGACCATTTTGTGTAACTGATGTTTGAAAGGAATGAAAACCAAGGACAGCCAGTGTTGGAACATGTACCCCATGAGCAGTAGGCAGGTGAGAACTATCACAGTAGGACTCGCCAACTCTATGGCAATCACGTCCTGTGTGGCCTCCAATCAGTGATGTGGTAAAGAGTCCAGGCAAAAATCAGAGAAATCATTTGAGAGAGGGATGAACGGTGACGTGAAAATGTGTCCTGAAGGCTGAGCGCTGCGAACCAGCTCCCTTTCTCCAGTGCCAGGATAATCGCTACAAGAGTGACCATTTTGAAATGTCATTTGCACAGGAATTTGTATAATCTGCGTAGATCTAGGATAGGCCTCCACCCTCACATTCTTTTCTTTGGAACCTCCCTTCGCGAAGTTGAAGGCTGCTATCAAATCCCCCCCTCACTCTTTGCTTCTGCAGACTAAAACCCAAATCCCTCAGTCTCTCCTCGTAGGTCATGTGCTCCAGCCCCCTCATCATTTTGATCGCCCTCTGCTGGACCCTCTCCAATATGTCCACATCCTTTCTATAGTGGGGGGCCCAGAACTGGACACAGTATTCTAGATGTGGCCTCACCAGATCTGAATAAAGGGGAACAATCCCTTCTCTAGTCCTAATGGCAATGCTCCTCCGAATGCAGCCTAATATGCCATTAGCCTTCTTGGCTACAAGGGCCCCCTGTTGACTCATATCCAGCTTCTCATCCACTGTAACCCCCAGGTCCTTTTCTGCTGAACTTCTACTTAGCCAGTCAGTCCCCAGCCTGTACCAATGCTTGGGATTCTTCCATCCCAAGTGCAGGTCTCTACACCTGTCCTTGTTGAACCTCATCTAATTCCTTTTGGCCCAATCCTCTAATCTGTCCAGGTCACTCTGGACCCTAGTCCTGCCCTCCAGTGTATCTACCTCTCGCCCTAGCTTAGTGTCATCTGCAAACTTGCTGAGGGTATAATCCATCCCCTCATCCAGGTCATTAATAAAGAAAAAACGGCCCTAGAACTGATCCTCGGGGCACTCCATTAGAAAGCGACCGCCAACCTGACATCGAGCCATTCATCACTATCCATTGGGCCTGACAATCTAGCCAGTTTTCTATCCATCTTACAGTCCATTTATCCAATCCATACTTCTTTAACTTGCTGAAAAGAATATTGTGGGAGACCGTATCAAAAACTTTGCTCAAGTCAAGGTATATCACATCCACTGACTTTCCCATGTCCACAGAGCCAGTTACCTCATCAAAGAAGCTAATCAAAGTGGTCGGGCATGACTTGCCCTTCATGAATCCATGTTGACTATTCCTGATCACTTTCCCTTCTTCCAAGTGCTTCAAAATGGATTCCTTGAGGATCCCCTCCGTGGTTTTTCTGGGGACTGAGGTAAGGCTGACTGGTCTGTAGTTCCCTGGACTGTCCTTCTTCCCTTTTTTAAGGATGGACACTAAATTTGCCTTTTTCCAATCATCTGGGATCTCTCCCAAACTCCACGAGTTTTCAAAGATAATGGCCAAAGGCTCATCAGTGACATTTGCTAACTTCCTCAGCACCCTCGGATGCAGTAAATCTAGACCCATGGATTTGTGTATGTCTAGATTTTCTAAATAGTTATTTTTCTAGTTAACTTTGGTAATTAGTACTCTCAAATACAGAGCTGAAAGCAATGCTAAGTTACACGTTTAGGAAAGAACTTCCCCTAAGCACATGCTGGCAGGAAATAAGGGCATTTTCCTCTTCCATTGGAGCACTGGCCACAAATTTCCTGATATTATAAGAAATATCCATCTCATCCTATCAGGGGGATGCTGGACACTGACAGGTTTCTGTCCCCTCTGTACTCCTTTATTTCTGTACTGCATATGACTATACATACAGAAAAGAGGCCCTTAGGTAACTCAATAACCTAGTATTATTATTTAGTCTCCCTTTAAAACACCATCTTTATCATTTTGGTTTAATTTCCAACCTGCTCTCTCTTGGTTTCATTTGCACTGCTGAATGGCATAATGTAAAGCTGAGCAAAACCTGCCCCCTTGATCTTTGTGATATGTCATCTCAAATACATTTTCCTACCACTTGATCTTTATCATCCAAGAATTTACTCATTGTTACTGTGGAGATGGAACAAGACATAACATACTTTACCCCTGAAAGAGTAGCACATGCTCTGGCTATGATCTCTGAATTTATTTTAGTGGTATTCTCACCATAACCACCAGGCGTATCGTAAATAGTCTTCCTCCAGCCTCCTGATATATGGCTCCTTCATGCACATTCTGCTCTGATACAATACCCCTTTCTCTGTGGTGCAAGTCTCTGAATCTCACTCGGTGAGCTCCCTATGTCCTTCCTTAGCAGAAAGGAAGTGTAATAGAGGATAATTAGGGGTCTGCTAGGTGCAGCGCCCACAAGAAAGGCTAGGGACAGGAAGGGAGTAAAATAAGATCCAATTTGTGATCCTTGCAAAATCATTCAGCTGGCCTTCACAGCTGTAATAGCCACAATTGGTATCCAGACTTTTCACACTCACCTACCCCAAATTGTTTTGCTCTGCTAGCTGGAAGGAAGCTGCTCTCACACGGTGGGGAGGTGGAGATTTCCTTCTGAACAGAAGAGTGAAATGCCTCAGCAAAACATCACTTTTCCCAAGAGGTATTAACACCACAGAGCTCAGCAAGCACAAAGCAGCTCACTCCCCACACCACATGGCAATGGAGTACAAGCAGCAAACATCATACAAGCTGTGTCCTAAGATGGGTGAGGCTTCCTGAAGCTGCATATTTGGCAGCACTATCTGGCCAAACCCTGGCATAAATCACAGGAAGGAAGGTAGGAATTTGTCTGATATTTGCTGGCTTGAACCCTGTAAACCACACTTTTTGTAGGTGAAAACCATTCACTTGTGTGGCAATTTCTAATTTTAAAAGTCACTTTTTACATTCCAACACATCAGGAAACAAACTTCCAAGTCTCAAGTTCAGAGATTTCTTCTACCAAGGAAGACACAGATTAGGTCTGGGTATCAATTTAGCTTATAAATCATATCCCAAATCCTAGAAAGAGAGGAAGTGGTGGCGTGGAAGAAATGCCAGTGAAGAGATGGAAAGAAGAAAAAGAGGCAAAAGAAAGCAGGAAAGGGGAAAGCGCACTGAACAAAGTGAAGTGTTAGTGAATGTTTCTATTTATGAAAAGTACATACACAAATGCATTTGGGAAAAACCAATTGCCCAGCTACACAGAAACTCAGCTTCAACCATGAGGCCTGCTGGCCTTGGCTAAACAGACACTACAGAGGAGCTGACAGGCCTGATGGCCTTTGCATTCATCTCATTAAGAATCAGAAACATGAAGAGAAACTGATAGCCAATCTCCTAGAACCTGAGTTGTAGCATTAGCCTATATCGAGAGTGGCATAGTATGGAATCCCAATGCCTTCCACTTACCATTTGGACTCTGAGCGGTGTTGAGACACCTTCATTTCTCTTATTGATTCTCTTATTGTACCTCAAGCTGGAAAAAACAGAAAACATAATATTTCAATACTAGTTTTCAGTAAGCGAAACCTTCTCTGCTCCTGGGTCCTGCTCTTTCCACTAGAGAAGACAAGGTTGGGCCAGCTGCACAAAGTCCAGCAAGTCCAAGGAAACAATGGAGTCTATTTCTTTCTAGGACAACATTTGGGCAAGCCTTCCAATTTACCTGAACAACCAAGCATACAGAAGTCATCCCCAACTGGATCCTCAAGAAAGAGGAGTCTTGTGGCATAGTAACTGTGCACTCTTTCTTCTAATGAGCAGGATAAAATGTTTTGTTCTCATTAGGAAAAGTACATGTACATTCTTGATTGGTGAGTAATGTCTCTGCCTCTGGGAGATTAGCTCAGAGTTGTGCAACCTGGAATGCATTCAGTTCAATCTATTCTAGCTCTCCTGAACAGCTATTCCCCAAGGATTCCAGGTCAGATCCACAGTCTCACTCTCTCTCAACACATACCCCATGCTTATGAAATAGCTTAAGGAAAAAGCACAATAAGGTGAGAACACTGAAAAGCACTTACATTCAAAACTGAAACATGCACAATTGAGTTCCAACCTCTTCAACTAAGTGATATGCACCTACACTCACTATACAAAAGCAAGCATATAAAGCATGAACACAAAATGTTAGTCAGAAGGGAGTTAAAGTAATAACAAATGGGGGGGGGGTAAAAAAGGAAAGCTAGAACTCTGCTTAAAATAAATTTATCAAGGACTTACAGATGTGAAAAAAAATGAATTATTTTATACACCAATGCTAGGAGCCTGGGCAGCAAACAAAAATTCAATTTGCTCATTTATGAGCATAAATTTGATTTACAATAACATATTACTGAAACATGGTGGGATGATTCACACAGTAGAGTGGCCCTCTATATAAAAAATAGCAACACCTGTTTTGTGTCGATGATAACTCAAAAGAAAATTACCCTAACAGCTTATAAACCAATGACTAGCAGGTTGAACACATAATGAGATACTAGTTGATAAACACTATAGACAATTTCCAACTCACAACCAACTGACAGAAATTCTTTATTAGAGCTTATCCTAACAGATAAAGTGGAACTGATCACAGAACTGAAAATTAATAGTAGCTTAATTACAAGCCATTATGACTTGATCACATTTCTAATGTGCAAGAAGAATAAGAGACAGACCAGTAATACGCTTGCCGTGCACTTGGTGATTTAGTAGGACCAGTTTCAAAGCTCAAAACAATTATGAGCCAAATCAGCTAGGAGGAAGCCTTTAATGAGAAAAAAATGTCAATCATAATTGAGAACCCGATACCCAAAAAGCCACAATCCCACAACTGAAAAAGAGGCTGTGCGTGTAGCTTAAAATAACCTGGTTTTGAGGCAAAATGAAGACAGCTGTAAAAAATAATTACAGGCAGTCCCCGGGTTACATGGATCCGACTTACATCGGATCCCTACTTACAAACAGGGTGAGGCAACCCCCCCACTAGCTGCGCCCCCTCCCCCAGCAGACTGCCAAGACGCGCCGCAGTCCCGCCGCCCGCGTCCTCTGCGGCTTTTCTCAGCAGACACCTCAGCTTGAGAATAAAGGACTGAGGGAAGTGAGGTGTGGGAGAATAAAACTGAGCTCTGGAGAAATGTTTGGCTAGAGTTTCCCCTACAATATGTACCAGTTCTGACTTACATACAAATTCAACTTAAGAACAAACCTACAGTCCCTATCTTGTACGTAACCCGGGGACTGCCTGTATATATAAACACAACTGGAAAAAGTTGACAGTAATGAATTTAAATCAGAAGTTAGGAACTGCAGAAAATTGATAATGGAAGCAAAAGGACACAAGGAAAGCTGATGGCTTGCAAAACTGATACTTACCCCGATCAAGATTATAGAGTATCTGATACAGAATTTGATTAATAGTCTACTAAAGTGGGGGTAATTAATCCAAATCAATAGGGATTTATGGAAAATAGATGGTCAAACTCATCTGATATCTTAATGAGATTACAAATTTGGTTGATAAAAAATAGTTCTAACAGTATATTAGACTTCTCTAAGGCATTTGACTTGGTGAAGCACAACAGTTTGAATAATAAACTAATATGACAAAATTAGCACGGCAAACATTAAATGAATTAAAAACTGGCTGACAGTTCTCAAAATGTTAACTATAAACAGACAATCATCACTAAGTAGATGTGTTTCCATTGGGGTCCTGCTGGGATTGGTTCTTGGCCTTACACTATAATATTTGTATTAATGACCCAGGAAAAAACAACAGCACAAAATCATCAATTGATGAAGTTTTCGGAGGACACAAAATTGGGGGGAGTGAGAAATAATGAAGATCAGTTAGTTATTCAGGGAGATCTGGATCACTTGAGCCAAGTTTACCAAGTAAACAATGTGTATTTTAATAAGGCTAAACGTAGTATTCTTGCAAGCAAGTTACAAAAGTATGGATTGGATAAATGGACTGTAAGGTGGATAGAAAGCTGGCTAGGTCATCAGGCTCAATGGGCACTGATCAACAATCTTTGATTGGCAGTTGGTATCAAACTGAGTACTCCAAGGGTTGGCTCTGGGGCCGATTTTGTTCACCTCATTAGATCATTAATAAAGATGTTGATGGATTGCACCCTCAGCAAGTTCACTGAAGACACTAAACTAGAGGGAGAGGTAATTACAGTGGAGGGTAGGAACAGGGTCCAGAATGGCTTGGAAAAATTGGAAGATTGGGACAAATATCCGATGAGGTTCAACAAGGACAAGTGTAGAGTCCTGCACTTGGGACAGAAGAATCCCAAACATTGTTACAGGCTGGGGACAGACTGGCTAAGTAGCAGTTCTACAGAAAATGACCTGGGGATTAGAGTAGATGAGAAGCTGGATATGAGTCAGATAGTGTGCCCTTGTAGCCAAGGTGGCTAATGGCATATTACGGTCCATTAGTAGGAGTACTACCAGCAGATCTAGAGAAGTGATTATTCACCTTTATTCAGCACTGTTGAGGCCACACCTGGGCTGCGTCTAGACTGGCAAGTTTTTCCGCAAAAGCAGTTGCTTTTGCGGAAAAGCTTGCCAGCTGTCTACACTGGCCGCTTGAATTTCCGCAAGAACACTGATGATCTCATGTAAGATTGTCAGTGTTCTTGCAGAAATGCTATGCTGCTCCCGTTCGGGCAAAAGCCCTCTTGCGCAAATGCTTTTGCGCAAGGGGGCCAGTGTAGACAACGCAGTATTGTTTTGTGCAAAAAAGCCCCGATGGCGAAAATGGCGATCAGGGCTTTCTTGCACAAAACCATGTCTAGGTTGGCATGGACGCTTTTCCGCTAAAAGTGCTTTTGCGGAAAAGCATCCGTACCAATCTAGACGCTCTTTTCCACAAATGCTTTTAACGGAAAAACTTTTCCATTAAAAGCATTTGCGGAAAATCATGCCAATCTAGATGTAGCCCTGAAGTACTATGTCCATTTCTGGGGCCCCCCACTACAGAAAGGATGTGGGCGCACTGGAGAGGGTACAGAGGAAGGCAACAAAAATGCTGAGGGGGCTGGAGCGCATGACCTAAGAAAGGCTGAGGGAATTGGGCTTGTTTAGTCTGCAGAAGAGAAGAATGAGGGGGGATTCGATAGCAGCCTTTAACTGCCTGAAGGGAGGTTCCAAAGAGGCTGGAGAGAGGCTGTTCTCAGTAGTGATGGAAAGCAGAACAAGGAGCAATGGTCTCAAGTTGCAGTGTGGGAAGTCTAGATTGGATAGTATGAAAAACTATTTTCCTTCTCACACATCCAGCACTTCAGGAGTTAAGGTTGGCTCACCCATTCTCCTGGCCTGTATGATGTTGGTAAAACTAAGACTCTTCTTTGCAGTCTGATAAAGCATGTGAAAACTGAAGGCTTCACACGTTCCTCCTTTCACTGCTTGGCCAGCAGCCCACATGTTTTTACTCCCTGGCATCCAAGGCAAATGAAGAGAATGTCAGGAATTAAAGCCAAACTATTAGTTAGTTGCACTGAACTTCCCCATCCTCCACACCCTCCTCTTAGGGAGCTTGGATTCCTTCTTCCAGCAAGGGGACAATGCCTGCATGGCTGCGGTGCTCCCTTCAACAAGAGAAGCCACCCTCTCCCATACTCAGCAAAGGCACTTGAGTTTGGAAGGCTGCTATCACAGTAGTGCTCAGAGCAACTCTTATTAAGGCTAGAGGTCAGGGATTTGTGCTTAGCAGTAACATAGGAACTCATCCTTGGAACAGCTCACTGCAAGTACTGATAATAGGATGGGTATTAGCAATTCATATAAATTGCAAGGAAGGTTGGGCTCTATTCTTGCTCCTGCCTCCAATTTGGAGGCAACAGCATTTGGAAGTGATATTTATTACTGTATGTCATACACCTACAATACCCATCCCAGACCCACAGCAATTTCCTCCTAGTCCTCTGCTAAAACGCCACCCAATCATTCAATATTTAACATTAGATTTACCCAACATTGCTCAGGTCCTTAACTCAATTTTTGTTTTTTGGAAAATAAAATGAAAATGTAAATGCTTTGTTTAAGTCATTACTCTGGGGTGGGGCTGGGCTTCACTATTCAAGCTGCCCCAGGGAGAGAGGACTACCCCAGCCCTCTCTCACAGCAGCTTGGGGACAAGTGAGAAGCGCCTCCCTGTGGCCGCTGCAGCTTCAGTGAGGAACAGCCAGAAGGGGATCACTCCCTCCTGATCTCGAGAAGCACTCTGTGGAGGAGAGGAATGGGTCAAAATTCATACATAAGGATTGCCAATGAAGGAGGAATGTGTCAGCAGTGGAGTCCAGGCTGTGGTTCTGTAGGAGCAGAACTTCTGACACTTCCTGTTATGCGGTTCATTACTGAACAGACCTATGAGGGGAGAGCCCCACCTTTGGAAAACTAATGCCATCACATCTGGGCCAACTGAGCACTTGTGACTGCTGAAGGACCAGCTGAGGCAGTCTGCCAATTTGCTGTACACACAGGGAGAATGCCTGAAGGAGTACTGAATATTCTACTCTGAAGTCCCAGCGTTATAGGGCTTTTTGACCCAGGGGAGAAGAGTGTACTCCCCATTTGTGGATACAGAACATGGTTATTGTGTTGTGCATCATAATTGACCGTGACACCTGCTAGGTGAGCCCTGAAAGTCTGACGCAAATCTCACTGCCCTGAGCTCCCTGATATTGATGTGAAGAGGTAGGTCCTCTTGTGATGACAGGCCATGGGTCTTGGGTGCTCCACCCCAAATCGGAAGTGTCGGTCACTAGAGATATGGGAGGCTGAGGGCGGATGAATGGGACCTTTGTACATACCTCTTAAAGGTCAAGCCACCACAGTATCAAGTCTAGTGCTGATTCTGGAAGAGTCACTACTCTGTCCAATTTGTCTCAGATTGGTCGATACACCAGTGCTGACTAGGGGTGTGTCTAGACTACAGAGTTTTGTCGACAAAAGTGAACTTTTGTCGACAAAACTATACCTGCGTCTACACTACCGCTGAGTTCTGTCGACATAACGTCGACAGAACTCAGCAGTTTTGTCGACGCTGGTAAACCTCATTTTACGAGGCATAACGCCTTCTGTCGACAGAAGGTGTTATTGCATGTAAACTGTCCTTGCGTCTACACTGCCATGTCGACAAAGCAGCTTGCTTTGTCGACAGAACTGAATGTAGTGTAGACGCTCTTTGTCGACAGAAGCTTTGTCGACAATATCTGTAGTCTAGACGTACCCTATTCCAGCGGGCAGAGTCTCAGTCTGAGATGCTGCAGTATATAGCTGCACGCTGCTGTGGAACCTAGGAGCTTGAGACAGTAACTTGCTGTTGTGGTGGGAAACTGTCTGAGACCTCAAATATTACTTGAGGGGGTTTGGAACGATGACTCAAGTAGGAATGCTCTGGCCTGAGTCAAATCCAGAACTGCCCCTACAAATTCTAACCTCTGGAGACAGGGTGGACTTCTCTTCGTCCATTAGGATGGCCAGATTGTTAAACGTGTCTCTGATAAATATGAGTTGAGCTTGCACCTGTTCCTCGGAATGGCCTTTGAGCACCCAGCCATCAAGATAAGGGAATACTGCACTTGGTTTCTACGGTACCTGCTGATGGGCATCAGAATCCAGAATGTTTCCCAGTGCTGAGGAGACAATCACTGCTGCCAATCCCTGGTAAGTCAACAGTGCTGGTCCCAGCCTGTGGAATGGAGGAGGCAGTGCCAATGCAGACAGTGTCACAACTGAAATCATAGTCACCAATGTCAAGAGGAATATGGTGACTGGTGTTGTATAGGTAATGATGGAGCCAGGGCCAGTCCAGTTATTGAATGTGTCGGCATATGCGTAGTGGCCAGAAGATGGGAAGCAGTCGACGGCAGAACAAAAATGGCCAACACCAGCAAGGATGACACCAAACAAAGCCCCTAGTACCCACCTTGTGCTTGATGGAATGCACAGGGGGTTTCAAAGGGCTACTGTGGCACATTCTGTCACTGGGAAGACCACTGCATCAGGGGTGACTATAAGAACATAAGAATGGTTATACTAGGTCAGACCAAAGGTCCATCCAGCCCAGCATCCTGTCTGCTGACAGTGGCCAATGACAGCTGCCCCAGAGGGAGTGAACTGAACAGGTAATGATCCAGCGATCTCTCCTGACATCTATCTCCACTCTCTGACAAAGGCTAGGGACACTATTCCTTACCCAGCCTGGCTAACAGCCATTAAGGGACTTAGCCCCCATGAATTTATCTAGTTCTCTTTTAAACCCTGTTATAGTCCTAGCCTTCACAACCTCCTTAGGCAAGGAGTTCCACAAGCTGACTGTGCACTGTGTGGAGAAGAACTTCCTTTTATTTGTTTTAAACACGCTGCCTATTAATTTTATATGGTAGCTCCTAGTTCTTATATTATGGGAACAAGTAAATAACTTTTCCTTATTCACTTTCTCCACACCACTGATGATTGTATAAACCTCTATTATATCTCCACTTAATCTCCTCTTTTCCAAGCTGAAAAGTCCTAGTTTCTTTAATCTCTCCTCACAGGGGACCCATTCCAAACCCCTAATCATTTTAGTTGCCCTTCTATGTACATTTTCTAATGCTAGTATATCTTTTTTGAGATGAGACCATATCTGTATGCAGTATTCAAACTGTGATTTATTTAAGGGCAATAAGATATTCTCCATCTTATTCTCTATCCCTTTTTTAATGATTCCTAACATCCTTTGACTGCCGCTGAACACTGGGTGGACGTCTTCAGAGAACTATCCACAACGACTCCAAGATCTCTTACCTGATTAGGTGTAGCTAAATTAATCCCCCTCCCCATTATATTATATGTATAGTTGAGGTTATTTTTTCCCATATGCATTACCTTGCATTTCATAGAATCACAGAACACTAGGACTGGAAGGGACCTCAAGAGGTCATCGAGTCCAGTCCCCTGTCCTCATGGCAGGACCCAGCACTGACTAGACCATCCCTGATAGACATTTATCTAACCTACTCTTAAATATCCCCAGAGATGGGGATTCCACAACCTCCCTGGGCAATTTATTCCAGTATTTGACTACCCTGACAGTTAGGAACTTTTTCCTCATGTCCAACCTAAACCTCCCTTGCTGCAGTTTAAGCCCATTGCTTCTTGTTCTATCCCCAGAGGTCAAGATAAACAAGTTTTTTCCCTCCTCTTTATGACACCCTTTTAGATACCTGAAAACTGCTATCCACATTAGTATTACATTTCAGTTGCCATTTTGTTGCCCAATCACTCAGTTTGGTGAGATCTTTTTGAAGTTCTTCTCAGTCTGCTTTGGTCTTAACTATCTTGAGCAGTTTAGTATCATCTGCAAACTTTACCACCTCACTGTTTACCCCTTTCTCCAGATCATTTATGAATAAGTTGAATAGGATTGGTCCTAGGACTGACTGTTGGGGAACACCACTAATTATCCCTCTCGATTCTGAAAATTTACCAGTTTCTCCGCAATGACTTTATCGCCTTTAAGTGCTCCTTTTATATCTCAATTTTGCAGTGACCCCACTCGTTATTGAGCAGGCTTCCTGCTTCTAATGTACTTTAAAAACAGTTTGCTATTAGTTTTTGAGTTTTTGACTAGCTGTTCTTCAAACTCCTTTTTGCCTTTTCTTATTGCATTTTTACACTTAATTTGGCAGTGTTTATGCTCCTTTTGATTTTCCGCATTAGGATCTGACTTCCACTTTTTAAAAGATGATTTTTTATCTCTCACTGCTTCTTTTACATGGTTGTTAAGGCTCAGTGGCCCTTTAGTTCTTTTACTGTGTGTTTTAATTTGGGGTATACATTTACATTGGGCCTCTGTTATGGTGTCTTTGAAAAGTGTCCATGAAGCTTGCAGGGATTTTACTTTAGTCACTGTACCTTTTAATTGCTGTTGAACTAACCTACTCATTTTTGCATCGTTCCTCTTTCCTAAATTAAATGCCAGTGTTGGGCTGCTGAAGAGTGCTTCCCACCACAGGAATGTTAAATGTTATTATATTATAGTCATCATTTTCCAGCAGTCCTATTATAGTTACCTCTTCGACCAGATCCTGCACTCAGCTCAGGACTAAACCGAAAATTGCCCCTGCCCTTGTGGGTTCCTGTAACAGCTGCTCCAAGAAGCAGTAATTTAAGGTATCAAGAAATTTTGTGTCTGCATTTCAACCTGAGGTGACATGTACCCAGTCAATATGAAGATAACTGAAATCCTCCACTATTATTGAGTTCTTTATTTTGATAGCCTCTCTAATCACCCTTAGGATTTCATAGTCACTATCACTGCCCTGGTCAGGTGGTCGATAATTGATCCTTACTGTTGTAATCTTATTAGAACATGGAATTACTATCCATAGAGATTCTATGGAACATGTTGATTCATTTAAGATTTTTACTTCATTTGATTCTACATTTTTCTTTCACATATAGTGCCATTCTCCCACCCCCCCACCTGCAAGACCTCTTCTGTCCTGATATATCTTGTACCAGAGTGATTGTGTCCCATTGATTGTCCTCACTGCACCAGGTTTCTGTGATGCCTATTATATTAATATCTTCCTTTAACATGAGGCACTCCAGTTCAGCCATTTTATTATTTAGACTTCTAGCATTTGTGTACAAGCACTTTAACAACTTGTCACTGTTTGTCTGCTCTTTTCTGATGTGTCAGATTGTTTTTTATATGAATGTTTCTCGTCTGATCTGGCCCATATTTTATCCTCTTCCATCCTCTCTTCCTGACTAAAACCTAGAGAATTTCTATCAATAGACTCCTCTAAGAGAAGTCTCTGTCTGATCCACGCGCTCCTCTCCACCAATCAGCTTTCCCCCATCGCTTGGTTAAAAAGGTTGCAGAGCAATTTTTAAATGCTAAGACTTTGGTGACACCTGGATTGTGATCTCATAGTGGCGCTCCTTCTGGATCAAAATGATTCTGACTTTGATATTAAGGTCCCTGACACCAATGACCGGGGCTCGACAAATAATGCAATCTACTTGCCCATGGCAAGTAGATTGCAACCCGGAAGAGCCAGGTTCGGGCGATCTGTGCATGCGCAGATCGCCGGACAGCATGGCTGGCGAGCGGGGTTCGCCGTGGTTTGGCGAGCCCTGCCAATGACCATATAGATGCCAAACTTCTAGGCACTGAGCTATGGGAGCTTGGTAAATGACTAGGTTCCTTGACTGGAGCTATAATGGACAGGAGTGCTGACCAGCACCCGGTGACTAAGGGGTTAAACTCAGGCAGCCAAAACAACCAATAGGCATGCGCTGTTGAAATTTGAACTGCATAAGATTCCTTGCCTGCTTTCTTTGTGTGGAATAGTTAAACCAGGAGTCGGGAGAAAGAATAATTTAAACCCCAGCAGGACTACCATGTCTCCAAGGAATTCGGAGCATGGAAGTGGACAGAACCAAGAAAAGATTGGAAGTACGTAAAGGGAAAAAGTGGATCCAGTCGC
Source organism: Pelodiscus sinensis (assembly GCF_049634645.1). NCBI lineage: Eukaryota > Metazoa > Chordata > Testudines > Trionychidae > Pelodiscus > Pelodiscus sinensis. The sequence continues at coordinate 418,713 of NW_027465915.1, forward strand.
AATCAGGGTATTTTTCTTTATTTTGTGGTTTGGTTTGAACTGCTCTGAGTGAATCTATGCCTCCCCTCCCTAATTACCATCTAAGCAGTGTTCCCAGAGATTGCCTCTGTGTATAAATTTGTTTTTGTTAGTTGCTCTAACACCTAGCAGCCAAGTATGCTCTCTCAAATTTATCTTTTGTTTCTTAAATATATTAGGTACTAAAAGAATCCAGAAAATATTGGTCTATTAGATGGATACAGTAGAATAAGCAGTAATGCAGAAAAGAAAAATGTTTAATAAATATTTCTGTTCTGTACTTGGGAATAGAACAAACAATGCAGTTTCATCATAAGGCGATAACACTCCATTCTGATAGTAACTAGACAGGATGTTAAATAAGGATGTTAAGTATCGGATAATTGACTAATCAAATAGACAATGCAAAATGCAATAGGGCACCTCCACCTTTGAAGTGTAGCAACAGCCCTTGGACTGTTGCTATACTTCAAAGGTGAAAGTACCACATGGAGCCTGGGGGCACGGGTTCTACAGGTGCTGCTGCTTTGAAATGTTGTCAGGAGCATGACACCGGCCTCCCCGTTATTTCAAAGCAGCAGCGCCACACGGAGCCCGGGGTCAGCTGGGAAGTCCTCAGCTGATCCTCAGCTCCATTCGGTGCTGCTGCTGCTTTGTAGGATCCCCCCCTCCTGAGTCTATCTGATAGAGGCAGTGGCGGGGGGAGGGGGGGTGAGGAGAGAGAGGAGCGATTAGTTGACTATCCTGTTGACTATCCAATAAGAATTTGCTTAGTGGATAGTCGACTAGTCCTTCACATCCCTAACGTTAAATAAACGTTCCTAAAGTTAAATATCTTAAAAACAGCAGATTCAGATAACTTACACCTAGAGATTTAAAAGAGCTGTCTGAAGAGCTTACTGGACTCATAGGCTGTGTCTAGACCGGCAAGTTTTTCTGGAAAATCATCTGCTTTTCCAGAAAAACTTGCCAGCTGTCTACACTGGCCACTTGAATTTCCGGAAAAGCACTGACGATCTCATGTAAAATCATCAGTGCTTTTCCAGAAAAACTATGCTGCTCCCGTTCGGGCAAAAGTCTTTTTCCAAAAGACTTTTGCCCAAAAGGGCCAGTGTACACAGCATAGTACTGTTTTCCGCAAAAAAAGCCCCGATCGCGAAAATGGCGATCGGGGCTTTTTTGCGGAAAAGCATCCTGCCAATCTAGACACGCTTTTCTGAAAATGCTTTTAATGGAAAACTTTTCTGTTAAAAGCATTTTCGGAAATTCATGCCAGTGTAGACGTAGCCATACTGTTCAATTTCAGTAAGTTTTGGAGTACTAGCAAAGTTCCGGGTAACTGGAAAAAGCTAATATGATGGATCTCCTCCCCATCCTTTATGAAATGGACTTATGGACACAAATATACATAACTCAAAGATGCTTTGGACAAATTGATTCATGTAACCTATCTATCTTAATGTCCTAATCCGCTTGATGTTTTTCTTATTTTGGTGTAGGCATCATTCTTGTGTGTAATATTAGATACATGGAGTGTAGAATGCTTTATGGTTTTTAAACACGTGAATGAAAGCCATTATGGGTGCTACCCTCAGGCTGTGTCTACATTGCATGATTTTGCGCAAAAGCGCCCGCTACCTGCCTGTCTACACTGGCGGGGAGTTCTTGTGCAAGAACACTGACGTTCTAATGTGTGAAATCAGTGCTTCTTGCACAAGAACTATGATGCTCCCGCTCAGGAATAAGCCCTCTTGTGCAAGAGGCCAGTGTACACAAGGAACATGAATTTCTTGCACAAGAAAGCCTGATGGCTAAAATGGCCATCGGAGCTTTCTTGCTCAAGAGAGCGTCTACACTGGCATGGATGCTCTCTTGCGCAAATACTTTAATGCAAAAATTCTTGCGTTAAAAGTATTTGCGCAAAATCTTGCCAATGTACACGTAGCCTCAATGACTGGATGACCAACAGTTAAACCATCTCTTTTGTCCTTTAAAGTCTTAGTGGTTGGTCTGGGGAAGTCCCATGTCCACCCGAACTGACCAAGTAACTTCACATGCAATAAGGAAATCTTTAAAAACCAACAGAAAAGTAGGAGTGCTTAGTCTTTGACTGGCACACCCAAGGAAAGGAACCCAAGACCTCTGGGTTAGGAACAGCCCTGGTTTGAAAGCTGAGTAGGAAAAGGAATAGTTTAGGTAGAGTGAGTTTGTAATGAATCTGTAACCCAGTGGTCTCCAACCTTTTTACACCCAAGATCACTTTTTAAATGACAGAACAACCAAGGTCTACCGCCCCGCCCCTTCCTTGAAGCCCCGCCCTCTCTGTCACCTACTATCCCCAACACTTATACTGCTGCTTTCCCCTCCCCCCCGCCAATTCCTTTGTAGGAAGAGGTTTTTCCAACATTTGGCCTGTCTAGACTGGACCAAATGTCAGAGAAACCCCTTCTTTTGGAAGCCCCCTTATTCCTCACGGAAACAGGAATATAGGGTGACTGAAAGAGCATGTTTGTGCTTCCACTAAAAAAAGCGGAAGAACAAACACATCCCTGGATGCAGAAGAGTTTTTCTGGGATATCTCTGGAATCCTGAAAAACTCCTGCAGTCTAGCCGGACCCTTACTGGGTTGAAACAGGATGTGTAGGCTCCGGGTGGGAATGAGGGATTGGGTTGTGGGAAGGGTTGGGGGAGGTGCAAGGTCTGGGAAGAAATCTGGATGCAGGAAAAGGTGGAGAAGGGGACGCTGGCTCGGGTAGGGGGCTCCAGGCCAGGTAGTGTTGGGGTAGTAAGCAAGCCACAGACTTCTGGATGTGAGGGTTCAGGAATTTGGGCTGGGGTATGTGAGGGGCTCAGGGCAGGGGGTTCCAGTGTATGACAGGCTCAGATGTAGGGTCTGGGGGAAAGGGAGTGCAGGAGTGTTATGATACTGTGATGAGATGGGGGCTTGGTCCCAACTGGGGGTTTGTTGGCCAGGCTTCATTTTTAAATAAAATACTGTGTCAAACACACAAAGTTTCTGTGTTGTCTTTATTTCTGAGAAGGGCAGGGGACCTATTTTGAGTCAGGGGTCACTGATCCACAGAAAAGTCAGTTGGAGCCACACAAATGAGATGCAAAAAACCCTCCTCCAACCCCCTCGCCCCCAAACTTCACTAATGTGGACCCAACTGTGTTGGTGGGAGTGGGGAGTACTGGGGAAGGGTGCTAGTGGGTGCTTCAGCAGGGGACAGGGTGCCAATGGGGACAGGTTTCTGAAGCTGAGGAGTGGGGAGAGGGAACAGGGGAGTGGGGGAGAAAGGAGTGGGGAGAGGAAACGGCGGTCAGTGAGGGCAGAGAGTCCCCTACACCCACCTCTGGAGCCAGCACGTGCCTTCCATGGCGCAGCCAAACCCCTGCGCTTGATTCACCCCTCCTGCGGTGCAGGGAAGCCACCCCACTCCTCCTCCAGGGCCGACGCCCCCTCCCGCAGCACGCCCAGCACGCCGCAGAGCTGTGGGAGGGGAGCAGCCCAGCACACTTCCAGAAGCCCCGGAAGTGGCACGAAGCTGCAGGAAGGACTTCCGTCCACCCTGCGAGAAGCAGGCCCTACGCTGGAGGTAGGCAGTGGGGCTTCTCAGGGGTGGGGGGGAAAATAGGGGGTGGAGGGACCTGAGCGCCTCACGATCGACTGGTGGAGGCCTCGCGATCAACCAGTCAATCACAATCGACCGGTTGGTGACCACGGTTGTAACCAGTTTGTACTGAGGTTTCAATGTAGAATTAGCTAAGTGTTTTCTGTTGAGTTTGTAATTGATTGCTCTGCCTGTTTTCACTTATTACCACTTAAATCCTACTGCTTATGCTTAATAAAATCACTTTTATTTTCTATCAGACCCAGTGTAAATAATTATTACCTGGGGGAGCAACCAATGTGTACATTCCCCCTTTCATTGTTAAAGGGGGCTGACCTAAATAATTCCAATTTGGGGAGTGGTATCCCAGGACGATGGGACCTGAACTGCATTCTCCTTGGACCTGAAGAGATTCAATGTCTGCACTGCTTCTGGGGCAGGGGGGAGAAGAGTGAGCTCAGCTCGGTGCCTTGGCTGAGGGAGATCAGGGGGCTGGTCCAGCAGAACCAAGCAGTAACAAGCTGCAGAGAGCAGAAAGGCGAGTGTCAGTGGCCTAGTCAACACTCCAGGAAGCCTGCCCCACCCCACCCCAAACAAGGGGCTCTCTGTGACCGCAACCCATCACAGCTAATATTGTGCTAATTTTTTAAATGTTAAATGGGATGACTCCAGTAATTTTAGGCCTGATATTGATCACTGGCAAGATAATGAGCAGCTAATATGTGACTCAAAAATTAAAGGAGGATAATGTTATTAATGCAAAGCAACATGGGATTAACAGATTCTGTCAAACTAGTTTTACATCTTTTAATGAGATTACAAGTTTCATTGAAAAAGTTAACAGCATTGACAGAATGTACCAGAACTCTAAAGCATTAAACTTGTTACCACATTACATTTTGATTGATTAATCAGAATGATATAAAATTAACAAAGCACACCTTAGAAGGATTAAAACTGGCTAATGAACAGATCTCAACAACAGTAAATATGGAATTGTCATCAATTGGGGGTCTCTCCACTAGGGTCCTGCAGAGACTGTTTCTCGGCCCTTTGCTATTTAACCTCTCTATCAATGACCTTGAAGAAAACAGGCTGTGCACACGAAAGCTCATGATACCATCTATATGTTTTGTTAGTCTATATCATGAGTTCCCAAACTGGGAGGCGTGCCCCCCTGGGGGGACATGAAGAAATTCCAGGGGGGGAAAAGGCGACCCAGCCTCCCCCCCCCCCCAATCAAGTTATGCTGCCCTATTCAGTTACTCTTTTCTGCGCAACAAGTTTGGCTGCTATTCGGGGGGGGGGGCAGGAGGGGAGAGAAAGGGCGTGAAACACTCATGTAGAAGATTGTAGTATGCGCAAGAGTCGGTATTGTTTTTCCTGTACCTCTTGCAGGTCCCATTCTTGTGCCAGGGCTACTCTTTTAAAAACCTCCTGCAATTATTTGGAGTCAATGGATGGAGGTGGGGTAGTAGAAATGATGTCCTCTTCTAGCCAAAAGGAGGAGTTTTGTAGAGGGGAATGTTCTATGCTCCCATTCTAATAAGGCGTCATCCAACTCCACCTGAACCAGGGTTCTGGAGAATTTGGCACCGTGGCTGATGGTGTGGGTTGAGGTGACTAAGGTGGTCTTTTTCATGTTGTTGAAGGAGCAGCGTGATGGCTCCTACAAGAAGAGCAGGACTCCCAGGGATGCCACTGTCCAGGGTGGGGTAGTGATGGATACAGCCAGTGTTGTGAGTACCAAAGTGGTGGTGAAGGCAGAAGAGTGTCTCGAGGATCAAGACTCTCAAGGTGAGTACTGTTCATTTGGGCTAGAATGCTGTGATGGTTCGGTGCCGACTTCACTCAGAGATCAATGGGACTGGACCTCAAAGAACGGATGGGACCACACCAAGAAGCACGGGATAGCAGTGCTGCCAAGGCATGGACTGAGGAGGGCATGCAGTGTTGTGTCCATTCTGATGGCAGTGCCGAGACTGAGTGTGCAGTACTCGGCCCCGCTGGTGCTCTCGGGGACAGTGCCTTGGGAAGAGGCATTTCGGTGCAGGGTCTCTTCAGTGCCATATCCAGTGCCGCCTGCGGTGCTCTCTTCGGCACTGATTCATGTCTGGTGGGTGCGGTGGCTTCCATCGTTGAGGTCAGCCCGTTTTTGTCTGTGCTCGGAATGAGCCTTCTTCTGTGATGCCAATGATTTAGATGGTGCCAGAGGTACCTGGCTCATCACCTACGCTCACCCTTGATCTTGTCGGGGAGACTCGGGTTTTCACTTTCAGCTTGCCAGAAAAGGTAGAAAGACTACTTTTGTCCATACCTTTTGGCTTCTCTGATGCTTTGGCCCTGGGAGGCAAGTTGTCCTGTGGAGGCTGAAGAGATCTCTCATACAGATATGTTTTTAGCCTATTGGCATGGTCGCCTCATGCTCCAACAGTAAGGTTCAAGCAACATGCACACTTGTGTGTCAGATGGGCCTCTCCCCAACACTTTATACGAGGCATGCCCATCAAGACATGGGTGTAGCCTCAGGGCAGCAGTCACACCATTTAAAGCATGGAGAATCCAGGCATGAAGGAAAAAAAATGAGGTCAGGAATGAACAATGAAGAAAAACTGGAGAGGGAGGGAGCGGGGGTATAGCCAGACAGAAACCCCTCTGTAACATCCATTTTTGCTTGCCTGGAGCATACAGGGCACACAGAGTAGAAGGCCCAGGCTGTGTGACCATGAATAGCTGTAAACAAAGATATGCCAATTGCTGACCAAGAGGCTGCCAAGGAGTGCCCTTGACTTAACCCATATTGATACGAACACACAGCCGTCCGTGGGGGGAGGAATCTCTCGTCCAGTTAAAAAAAATGTCTAGTATTCACAATTTAGTTCTCTCTCTTGCAAGTGTAAATTATTTGAAACTTGCTTGTAAGAACTGGCACCACAAAACGGACCAGTACAATTTGGCCTCTTAGATAAGAAAGGATACGGGCCCCCAGGGGTATATACATGGGTCCAGCAGCACATTTACTCTGAGTGTCAATCTACCATCTATCTGCTGGTCAGGTTAGGTGTTTGACCTCCCGAGGTTCCAAGGGGACACCCACCTCGTATTCATCTTTCCTAGGAATTGAGAGACCGGCCCTGGCTTGACATGCTGGAGTCAAGCGGCACAGAAGGGGGTAAAAATTGTACCTGGATGTGGTCCTTTGTCTTAAGTGTACACATAGACTTAGAGCTCTTTAAAGATTAAGCTGTCACTTGGTACCATTATTTCCTATTTTCTATCTTTATTTTCTTTGTAACCATTTTTAAAATTTATATTTGTTAGCAGTTAAGAAAGAGAGACTAGCCATTGTAACCATATGCTTTTATAAGTCTTTTTAATAAACCTGTAACTGTAAGTTTTTAACCTGACTCCTTCAGTTGCTGTAACAGAACCAAGCACAATTTAAAAGAACTTCAGCCGGTCATAAGGGACAGGTATAGGAAGAGCTTGGGCCTTTGGATTTGTGTCGCTCCCAGGTGACAGATCCATTGGGGGCATCTCTCAGTCTTTCCCAGGCTGCCCGCTGCGAAGGGATTCTGCATCCTAACAGCTAAAATCTGAGGTGTAATAAGCTCTTCCTATAAAGAGACGTCTGTGGGCCTGCTGGCTACCCTCTGCGACGGGACCCCGGTCCTAGCAGTAAAGACACGGACGTTAAACCTTTTCTCGGAAACACACACACACACACACACACACACACACACACACACACACACACACACACTGCCCTGACCGTCGGCTGACAGGGGGGGATTGACTGTTTTAAGTAGTGGGTTGGGAGGGGCATGGCATGAAGCACCAATGGCATGAGGTGGTGCCACAGCATGGCAGCACACCGCTAGAAAAATTTACAGTCACTGGGGCGAGGATGCACCAGCACCCAGAGTGGAGCACCCCAAGGACATCACTAGAAGAACAAAATCCAATATATTTATAAACAGCCAAAAAAAGAGACCTGTCAATTGTAGAACCAGTACTAAGGAGGCTCATTAAGTGGCTAGAAGTGTTCCATTCATGGCTTCTGATGTAAAAATGCAGTTGTTAAAAGGCAGGGGAGATTGGCTTTATAATGGGACATTCAGTTAATATCTTTGTTCAAGCCCAGGGAAATAGTGTCAAATTTGCAGATTAATACCAATTCCACACACACTCTTTGTAATTGGCTGGTAAAATTCTTTTGTAGAAGAATGGCAACTTTTAAATTATGATTGACTGACCCGGCAGGTTAAAATATTCCCTCACAGGTTTATGTGTTTTTCCATTTCTGATGTCGGATTTGTGTCCATTTATCCTTTGTCATAGAGATTGTCCAGTTAGGCCAATATACATGGCCGAGGAGCATTGCTGTCACACATAAAATCATAAAATACTAGGACTGGAAGGGGCCTCGAGAAGTCATCAAGTCCAGTCCCCTGCGCTCATGGCAGGACCCAGTACCGTCTAGACCATCCCTGATGGACATTTATCTGACTCTTAAATATCTCCAGAGATGGAGATTCCACAACCTCCCTGGGCAATTTATTCCAGTATTTGACTACCCTGACAGTTAGGAACTTTTTCCTAATGTCCAGCCTAAATCTCTCTTGCTGCAGATTAAGCCCATTGCTTATTGTTCTATCCTCAGAGGCCAGGAAGAACAATTTTTCTCCCTCCTCCTTATGATACCCTTTTAGATATCTGAAAACTGCTATCATGTCCCCCCTCAATCTTCTCTTTTCCAAACTAAACAAGCCCAGTTCCTTCAGCCTTCCCTCACAGGTCATGTTCTCTAGACCTTTAATCATTCTTGTTGCTCTTCTCTGGACCTTCTCCAATTTCACCACATCTTTCTTGAAACGCAGTGCCCAGAACTGGACACAAAACTCCAACTGAGGCCTAGTCAGCGCAGAGCAGAGCGGAAGAATGACTTCTCCTGTCTTGCTCACAACACACCTGTTAATGCATCCCAGAATCATGTTTGCATTTTTTGCAACAGCATCACACTGTTGACTCATATTTAGCGTGTGGTCCACTATAACTGCTAGATCCCTTTCTGCCGTACTCCTTCCTAGACAGTTGCTTCCCATTCTGTATGTATGAAACGGATTGTTCCTTCCTAAGTGGAGCCCTTTGCATTTGTCTTTATTAAACCTCATCCTGTTTACCTCAGACCATTTCTTCAATTTGTCCAGATCATGTTGAATCATGACCCTGTCCTCCAAAGCAGTCGCAACCCCTACCAGCTTGGTATCATCTGCAAACTTAATAAGCGTACTCTAGGACAATATTTAGATCGTTGATATTGAACAGAGCCGGTCCCAAAACAGACCCCTGCGGAACCCCACTTGTTATACCTTTCCAGAAGGATTGTGAACCGTTAATAACTACTCTCTGAGTTAGATTATCCAGCCAGTTATGCACCCACCTTATAGTAGCCCCATCTAAGTTGTATTTGCCTAGTCACTTGATGGCACAGATCACATTTGAGGATGTGCATTTATGTGAGCGCCAGATGATGTGGCGTATGTGGTTAGATCCTGTGACGGTGTGGCTTGCATAGATATGTGCACAGTATTGGCAACAGGGTTTGTTGCAGGAGTAGGTTCCTGGGTGAATATATCCAAGGTGATGTATGGCTGCTGGAAAGTATTTGCTTCAGGTTGGGGGGCTGTCCGTGACAAGGATTGGCTTGTCTCCCAAGGCCTGTGCCAGGGAGGGATCATTTTCCAGGATAGATGGTAAATTGTCTATGATACACTGGAAGGGTTTAAGTTGGGGGGTTATGATGACTAGTGGCATTCTGTTATTTTCCTTGTTGGGCCTGTCTTTAAGTAGTAGATTTTTGGGTACTTGTTTGGCTGTCAATCTGTTTACTCACTTCCCCAGGTGGGTAAGTAAGTTTTAAGAATGCCTGATAAAGATCAGGTAGGTGTTTGTCTTTATCTGTGGGACTGGAGCAAATGCGGTTGTATCTTAGGGCTTGGCTATAGACAATCAATCGTGTGATGTGTCCTGGATGGAAGCTAGAGGCATACAGGTAAGAATAGGGATCAGTGGGTTTTCGGTAAAGGGTGGCGTTAATATGACCATCATTTAATTGTACTGTAGTGTCAAGGAAGTGCATCTCTTGTGTGGACTGGTCCAGGATAAGTTTGATAGCGGGGTGGAAGTTGCTGAAATCCTTGTGGAATTTGTCAATGGTCTCCTTCCTATGAATCCATATGATGAAGATGTCATCAATGTAACTTAAGTAGAGGAAGGGTGCTAGGTGACGAGAGCTGAGGAAACGTTGTTCGAGGTCAGGATTAAAAATGTTGGGCACCCTCATGGCCCCACAGTACACCACTGCAGTGCTGCTGACTTGAAGGTATAAATTGTCACCCAGTTGGAAATAGTTGTGGGTGAGGAAGAAGTCATATAGCTCAGCCACCAGATGTGTTGTGGCATCATCACGTAAGACCAAAGAATATCTGGATTGCAGGATTCCTGGGAGACAAATTCAGACACATGGAATATATCAATCTAATCTGAAGGGCTTTACCAGTTTACTAGGAATAGTACAGCAGGGAGGGGAGAGAATGTCAGAGCAGCATATCAGACCTCCAACATTCACAGAGAATATGGCTCACTGAAGAACCTAAGAAAGAAAATAGCTTTTTCAATCATCCTCTTCCTAGCTCTGGCTCTCAAATATTTAAACCTTCAAGTCTTGAGAGAGCTGATAGGACTATTTGACCAAGAATATTTGCCTTCTGACAGCATCTGCGATTTGGAACAGAGGAGAAATGGAATACAATCAAGAGCTAAATCCAGTTCACCTTCATCCACAAGTCTTTGGTACCAAATAGGCAGTTGGAAACTGCAAAACTTCACTGGAAAATTCAATAGACAAGTCCCCAGAAAGAAAGGAGGGAATGGTTGAGAGGATAATTCTTCATCAGGAGCTTCCTAATAGAAGGAACTGAGTGGCTGGGAGGGGAAACACAGAAGAAAGGCAACACAGGCTTACCAATTCCAACATAGGAGGTTCCCTACTGGAAATAACAATCATGGCTGGGAGCTACTTATTCATCTTCCTCTTCTGGGTTTCTCTTCCAAAAGGTAGCTCTATGGGGACAGGGACCAATCCCGCTGCCAGCTGAGCCAGCTCTGAGAAGTAGTGGCTGCACTTGAAGGAAAGCCTGTAAGGGAAGGGTCTGGATACAAAAATTCCTTGCTAGAACTAGTCATAGTCTGACTAACTATGCTCACACAGCTGGCAGCTCAGATGCAGATGATTCACACAAGTAGTCCAGCACAGAACCAGAAGTGTTCACTCGGCCACCACCACTTCCCACCACCAACGTTACACAAGGACCTTCTCTAAAAACAACAATACGGGAGTTTGATTGTCACACTCACTTAGCCCTTGCCCCCATCTCAACACATTGCCAAGATGCCAACATGCGCCAGTTGTGGTGATGGTATTCATCATGCAGACACTGGGTTCAATAGGAATGGCCTAACACTTGCATTTCACTTTGTGCAAGCCAGATTATTTGGACTAGTAAGTGAATAAAAAGGCAATTTCAGAAACCCTCTGAGACACATAGTCCTGGATTTATAAGGATTTAACTGCAGGCATCACACAGGAGTACACATTTTGCTACCCATTGTAAATGACTAATACCGAGATAGCAGGACAGCAGGAAACTGAATTTGCCTTTTGAAGTCATGAAACAGGAAAGCAGCAAAACCAGGATAGTGTACGGGATCCAGGATCTTATAGCCAGTTATGTGGAAAACAGATTAAAGGGTTTACTGCTGGCAGCCTCGACCCTCCTCTCTTGAGAATGTTATGCCAGTAATTTTAATCTTACTGTTATTTTGAAATTAATTGTATTAACTTTACATTTCCTCTAACATATGAAAAGAATTAAGAAAATGTTCATATATGAACAACACTGTTACATGCTTTCTGATCCAAAGCTGAGGAAGTACCCACTCCAATTCAGCCCTCCATACTCACAAGACAGCATAGTCTGCTATACGAGCAGGTGCAGTGTATAATCAGCCACTATAAATTCAGCATATCTACCCTACAACCCAATTCTTCCTACCTCATTCCCACTCATGGAGCCTTCTAGTCACTTCCAGTACCTCAAGGTGGCCTCTGCAAAACCACACAATCCCATGTTTAATTTGAAGCTTCTAACACCTTGAGGACAGTGACCATAATTTCCAGTTTCAATCTCATCACTGTTACAATACAAAACAGCCTAAAAGCAGCTTACTTGAGTTAGAGGTCACTATCATCATTAAAGTAAAACAAATTAAATTAAGGCCCTCTGATTTCTATCTTTAACATGTGAGACAGGACACAGCACACCTGTGACTTCTGTTCCATTGAAAAACTTAGAACACAAGTGTGCAAAGCAGACAAGCCACCTTACCAAAACAAACAGAATGCTGACATTAGCTGTATGAGAAGATTTGCTTCCATCACCACTTTCTGGACAATTATTTCACTCTCTATTATTGCTACACTTCAGATTCTGGTCCGAGCAACAATTCCACACCAAGCTCACTCCCCTGTGAGGTAAAGTAGTGACAACAACTATCTTACAATTAAAGACTCAATCTCTCAAATTGCACTACTGTAACACAAGAAGCCCTATTCAGGAGGCCCCAAAGCATCTGCTGTGTTCAAGTAAGCAAAATGCATTCAGGATAGAAGATGAACTGAAGAACAGGATATGAGCACTTGAGCCAAGTCTACACTGCAACTTTCTGGCTCAGGGGTGTGAAAAAACATGCCCCTCTCATAGACTCATAGACTTTAAGGTCAGAAGGGACCATTATGATCATCTAGTCTGACCCCCTGCACAGTGCAGGCCACAGAATCTCACCCATCCCTCCTAGAATAATCCTCTCACCTATATCTCAGATATTGAAGCCTTCAAATACTTTGAAGACCCCAAGCTGCAGAGAATCCTCCAGCTGTGATCTGTGCCCCATGCTACAGAGGAAGGCGAAAAACCTCCAGGGCCTCTGCCAATCTACCCTGGAGGAAAATTCCTTCCCTACCCCAAATATGGCGATCACCTAAACCCTGAGCATGTGGGCAAGACTCACCAGCCAGACACCCAGAAAGTTCTCTATAGTAACTCCTATCATCCCTCCATTGGCCTATTTCCCACTGATAATGAATGGTCAATTAGTTACCAAGATCATGTTATCTCATCAAACCATCCCCTTCATAAACCCATCCAGTTTAATCTTGAAGCCAGATAGATCTTTTGCCCCCACTACTTCCCTTGGAAGGCCATTCCAGAACATCACTCCTCTGATGGTTAGAAACCTTCGTCTAATCTCAAGTCTAAACTTCCTACTAGCCATCTTATATCCATTTGTTCTTGTGTCCACACTGGTATTAAGCTTAAATAATTCCTCTCCCGCCCTGGTATTTATCCCTCTAATATATTTAAAGAGAGCAATCATGTCCCCCCTCAACCTTCTTTTGGTTAAGGTAAACAAGCCAAGCTCCTTGAGTCTCCTTTCATAAGACAGGTTTTCCATTCCTCGGATCATCCTAGTGGCCCTTCTTTGTACCTGTTCCAGTTTGAATTCATCCTTCTTAAACATGGGAGACCAGAACTACACACAGTATTCCAAATGGGGTCTCACCAATGCCTGGTATAATGGCACTAACACCTCCTTATCCCTACTGGAAATACCTCGCCTAATACATCCCAAGACCGTATTAGCCTTTTTCATGGCCATGTCACAATGGCGACTCATAGTCATCCTATAATCAACCAGGACTCCGAGGTCCTTCTCCTTCTCCGTTACTTCCAACTGATGTGTCCCCAGCTTATAACTAAAATTCTTATTAATCCCTAAATGCATAACCTTACACTTCTCACTATGAAGTTTCATCCTATTGCTATCACTCCAATTTACAAGATCATCCAGATCTTCCTGTATGATATCCCGATCCTTTTCTGTATTGGCAATAGCTCCCAACTTTGTGTCATCCACAAATTTTATTAGGACACTTCCACTTTTGGTGCCAAGGTCAGCGATAAAAAGATTAAATAAAATTGGCCCCAAAACTGATCCCTGAGGAACGCCGCTAGTAACCTTCCTCCAACCCGACAGTTCGCCTTTCAATATGACCCGCTGTAGTCTCCCCTTTAACCAGTTGCTTATCCACCTCTCAACTTTCATATTAATCCCTATCTTTTGCAATTTAACCAATAATTCCCCGTGTGGTACTGTATCAAATACCTTACTAAAGTCGAGGTAGATCAGATCCACTGCATTTCCTTTATCTAAAAAATCTTTTACTTTCTCAAAAAAGGAGATCAGGTTGGTTTGGCACGATCTACCTTTTGTAAAACCATGTTGTAATTGGTCCCAATTGCCATTAGCCTCTCCCAGCACAGCAAGTTATACTGATGCTTTACAGCACTGTAAACTAAGCTACAATGCTGGGAGCCATGGTCATTTAAAATGTAGTAGGAGCTAGGCACACTGGCAGCCCGACTCAGTCCCAGCTCGTGCCAGTCTGGGACCAAATCCCACTGCGGTTCTGCAATTCAAAACGCAGTAGGAGCTAGATGAGGGACTTGCCAGACCTTTCCTTTGTCCTGCCATCCCACAGGACTTCCTGGCCCCTCTAAGGCATCCGAGCTGAGCTGTGCACCCGGCTTCCCAGCACCCACCCTCCCCCCAACCCAGCAGCCCAGCTAGGGTGTGCACAGGCTTCCCTCCTTTCCCATCTGCAGGGCTTCCCCCGAGTGCCCAGCTGTATTGTGCTGGGCCACCCCTTCCAGCACACCAGGACTCTGATCCTGGAACAGATGTTGCTGGACCACAGAATCATAGTTTAGAGAGGTACAACCTGTATAGTGCTAATTTTTTGTAGTCAGAATGTCATGTAGTCAAACACCTTCTCAAACTTGTAATCTCAAAGAAGAAACATGAGATTTAATAAAATCTGTATTCCAGAGAAAAATGTCAACTAGCATTCATTACCTTCCCATCCTTCTCTTTATCATTCGACTACTAAATCAGTTTTTCCATTATTTTACCCATGTTTAACGTCAGACTAAGCAGCCTATCATTAATTGGGACATCCCACTTGCTCTTTTTGAACACTGTCACAGGACCATCACTCTTCCAGTCTTGCCATTCCAAGATTTATTAAAATCTATCACTGGCACAGATATCTCTTCTTGGGTTGATTTAAATCAGCAGGCCTGGATAGCAAGTTTATCCCTCTCAGATACCATTTAACATCATCTTTGGTTATTAATGGATCTTGATCATCCTCATATGAAGTAAGTATATCATCCTGCATATTTCAAAATAGAGAATAAATATTCATCAAACGGGTCTGCATTTTCTTCTTCATCATCGTCAGTTTTACTGTACTCATCTAGTAGAGGTCCTACAAAATTCTTTCCTTTGTGTTTTAGTTTCCCTTACCAATTTTTTACAAGTCAATTTAAAAATTATATCAAATGCGATCTGTTTTCCCTTTTTCCTATTTGCTGTACATTCACTTTTAAGTCTAGTTACTATTACACTCACTTTCCCACTTAACCAGGGTGGTCTTTTAGCCAAAGCTGTCACCTTTCTGGATTGTGGAACTGCAGCTTTCAGGCCATTTACTAAAATTCTTTAAGAACTCCCAATGTTTCATAAATTTGTCTAAATTTTTCCTTCAGCTTTGGGAAATTAACATTTTTGAAACACCAAGAGAATGGGGGGGGGGGGGGGGGAGTGCACACATGCATGAGAGAGAACTTGTTTGGTCCTTCCTCTGTTTAGCACTTGGAACATGAACATGCCAAGATCTCTTATCCCTAGGCAAACGCCAGCTTCCAGTCCCATGACTCGTTCATCTGTATCAGTCGAAAGGAGGTGCAATATAGGTTTCTCTCGTGTTAGATTCAATACCTTTTGAATTAGAAAGTTATTCAAAAGTTCATGTTTTACTACAGGCAGTATGTAACTTCTATCATACTTCTCCCAAACTGAAGTTTCCCATAATACCAATTTGTTTCCAACTAATTCATCCCGTTCTGTGATTTGGTTTCATAGTCTATAACAGACCCAACCAGCAATTCTCATGTTCTTTGACAGTTAAAACATTGATCCATATGCATTCCTAGCTCTACGATTCTGAGTTATCAATTTTTAAAACAGGAAATGATGTCTTTCATGTTACCACCAACCAATCTCTTTCATTCATTTTATCCTTCCTGTGATTTTACACTCCAGTCATGTAAATTCTCTTAGGTTTCTTCAATGCCAATTATTTCATTTCTTTGCACCAAGAATTTCCAGTTCCTTTTGCTAGGTATCCAGATTCCTAGCACTGAAATACAGTGTTTATGTGACAGAATGTGAAGAGAAGAAAAGTTTGATTGTAACAAACTTGGACTATGTGTATAATGCATTCTGCCTCAAACTAGCACCCCAGACCCTCAAACTGTGGTGTTAAAACACCCTTCTGGTTGCTTAAGCTGGTCTCCAATGGAGAAATGTACATCCCATTACTTGCAAGATATAGGTCCACTCTTTAATACATAGCCCACTGATATTTGCTCCAATATCCCACAAAACTGAAACCTTCAGCTTCACACCAGATACACTGCCTGTGATTCATCCCAACTATTTTTTCTAAAAGTGTAAGGGATTGAGGAGGAAAGTGAAACGCCTAAGGGGAGGAAGATTACTGTCTCTCTGCTGTGACAAGTTTGACAACACACTTCTAGACAGAACATGATGACTTCCCCTCCCTTGCCTGGGAAAGTTTCCTACTTACCACTACGGAGTGGCTTTCAAAACCTAAGATCCCTAGAGCTGGAAGTGTCTTGTTCAGGTTTTGAACAAAAGCCCTGAGACTGATTGACATCTCCAAGCACTAACATAATATCTAATATATAAAGGAGAATGTTTGTGCTCTAATAATTTGGACACTATAAGAGCTACCACAACCAAACTTTGCATGGGAGAACCTTTTATCCAGGAGAAGGTTTTAAGGTACTGTGGGAGGGTAGAGAGGAAAGACCGATGCCTCTTCTCGGGGCAGCACGGAACTTGGCAGTGCAGAGAGAAGCGGCTTCCCAGAGGAAGCGGCGGGGACAGTCGCTCACTATGGCCAGAGGAGGGACAAGGAAGCTGAGGGTGGGCTCGGGCGCCAGCGACAGGCACGCGGCTCCCTTCCCCCTCCCTTTCCTCAGGCTCCTCACCTCAGTTATATCAACTGCCAACTTATATTTCAACAATGTACAGCAGTGGTCTCCAACCTTTTTACACCTAAGATCACTTTTTAAATGACAGACGAAGCCAAGCTCTACCGCCCCGTCCCTTCCTTGAAACCCCGCCCTCTCTATTCTCCTCCTCTCCGTCACTTGCTATCCCCAATCCTTATACTGCTGCTTTTTTTAAAAAAGAATTTTCAACATTTGGAAGTGGTGCTCAGCCAGGGTGCACCAAGGCTCCACATGGGCTGGTGAAGAGGAGAAGCTGCCTGGTCAGCTGGCTGTGGCCTTCAGCCCGGAGAAGGCTGAACAGTGCTCCAGCTGATCGGGCAGCTTCCCTTCTGCGCCTGCCCACAGCTGGAGCTAGACGCAGCCTCCCAGGGCTGAGCACAGGGCAGCCGGGCTGGAGAGAAGAGAAGCGGCTGCCCGGCCAGCTGGCCATGGCCCTCAGCCAGGGTGCACCAAGCTCCACATGGGCAGGTGCAGAGGAGAAGCTGCCGATCAGCCTCTTTCAGCTGAAAGCCACAGTCAGCTGGCTGGGGTGTTTCAGCCCTCCTGACCTCCCAGTTCCCACCATTCCTTGCAGCTACTCACCTGTGTTGTTGCTTGGTGAGTAGCTGCTCCTCAAATGAGGAAATCTAATGTAAATGTACTGTGCAGGTGAGCAGTTCAGAGAGGGCTCAAGAGCTACTCTTAGAGCCCTTGAGCTCTACCAGCAGATCGCGATCTACTGGTTGGTGACCACGGATGTATAGTGACAAAGCGCAAGAGTAGTCACTTAAAGTAGTTGGAATTGATTTCGAGACATCTTGCTTTTCACATGAACAACTCTACGTTGCATGTTCAAGACTTGGAAATGGAAAAAATTTGTACATATTTGCTAAGAATAATGAAACAAAAAAATAGATTTTACAATAAAGTTTTAATAACATGTAAAATTGGTTGTTTTATACTTTATATAGTTTAATCCCTATAGAACTCAGTGCAACTTCTCTACCATTCAAAAAACGATAATGGACTACTGTTTTTCTAAATGTTCCTCCACTTGCCCGAGCAACGCCGGGTAACTCCCACTAGTAGTTAATAATGGCCTCTTAACCCAACCAGAGACACATATTTCACTACCAACTTACTTCCCATCATCACACTTGTATTCCCAGACTATCAGCTAGCTCCCCCTCTGCCAACAAATACAGTAATTCCTCATTTAACACGGTAAATATGTTTCAGAAAATGATTGTGCTAAGTGAAAACGTGTTATGCAGGGTCAATTTTCCCACTGAAAATAATGGAAAAGGTGGGGGTTGCATTTGCGCTCGCAGCTCCAGCCTGCACTTGTTAGCAGCTGGAACCAAGATATAAGGTTGGGGGAGAAAGGGGACTGGGGTATAGCAGGGAGAGGAGGTGTTTGGCTCTGGGGAAGGAAAGGGGAGAACAGGGGACAGGGCTTGTAGCCGGCAGCTTGGTTTCTCCAGCTGGCCAGTTAACGGCAGCTGCGCGGGGCTTCCCCTGCCTCCTTGCAAAGCGGCGGCCGTTTGCCGCGCCGTTCCCCGGCGACCTCCTCTGGCCAGATGCCTCACTCCCTCTCCTCCACCGCCTGCTTGCAGCCCGCGGCTGGGTTTCCCCATCTGGCTGGCCACCAACAGCTGCGCGAGGCTTCCCCTGCCTCCTTGAGTCCAGCGAGGAGGGGTCACCGAGGAACAGCACGGCAAGCAGCAAACCTCCACCACTTTGCAAGGAGGCAGGGGAAGCCCCATACAGCTGCGACCAGACAGCTGGGGAAACCCAGCCACCAGCTGCAAGAGGGGGAGCGGAGGAGAGGGAGTAAGACATCCGGCCAGAGGAGGTCGCCGGGGAACGGTGCGTCAAGCGGCAATCCTCTGCCGCTTTTGCAGGGAGGCAAGGGAGACCAGCCGGTCGGTCGGGAAAATTGTGTTATTGCGGGGACGGTTGTGTTGTTTGAAAAATGTTCCCTACCAAAAAAAAATCATGCTATCATGAAAACATGTTAAGCGGACACGTGTTAAGCAAGGAATTACTGAATGTTCCTACCCAATTATCCTGGCTCCCGGACTGATTGCAAAGCTGAGAACCAGTAACGAAGAAGAGCGTAATGCAAAAAGCACAAGCCAGGGGAA
Source organism: Pelodiscus sinensis (assembly GCF_049634645.1). NCBI lineage: Eukaryota > Metazoa > Chordata > Testudines > Trionychidae > Pelodiscus > Pelodiscus sinensis. The sequence goes on from NW_027465915.1 coordinate 437,754, forward strand.
AATGGAGTTAACATCAATATTAGTACATCTTTCATGCCTCCCATGGGAGAAAACTAAAACCAAAAGAGGCAGTTTCCAGACACAAGACTGATTTCCAGGTGCTTAAGAGTTAACAGAGAAGAAGCTTATCTGACAATGTTTAGGAAGTCCTAGATGACTAACATTGGGGAACAAATATTAAAAAAAAAAAAATGATGAGACAAGACAGACAGACAAATCCTTCAAAGACATGTTTTATAAGCACTGGTAAATGGACCTGTGGTGGTGCACAGATTAATCCTAAAATAGGGATGTTAAATTTAGATTACTCAACTAATCAAATAGTTGATGGAATTTACATTGACTGTTCAATTAGTTGATAAGGGCGCTGCCACCTTTGGAATGTAACAAGAGCCTTCAGGGCTCTTGTACATTTCAAAAGCAGGGAGAATGGAGCCAGCAGGGCGGGCCCATGATCCCTGCAGTGCTTCTGCTTTTGAAATGTAGCCCTGCTCTTGCTACATTTCAAAAGGTGGAAGCACCACCAGTTTCCCCACTGGGTTCCCCCATGATGGTGCTAGGGAGAACCTGCTTTTAAGCCAGCTCCCCCCAGCATTGGCTCCGGCTCCCTCCCTTGCTGCTTCTCAGATAGTGGGGGGAGGAGGGAGAGTGACTAGTCGACTATCCGATAAGCATACAGCGGGTAGTCAACTACTTGCTTACATCCTCTAGTCTGAGACTTCCAAAAGAGCCCACAACTCCATTTAAAATTGTAAAGGGGTCCACCCACAAGCTTTAAAAAAAAAAAAGCTGAAAAGCACTGCCTTAGTACAGGAGGAACAGCCATTCCCGTGAGAGTCACTGCAACACTCACACCAGAATGGTACAATTAAAACTAACAGAAATATTGCTACAAGTATATTCCAGCTTCTAGGCATCTATAAGCACTACTCTTGACTGCAACTAGAAGGCACAAAAACTCAGCACAAAAACTTTATCGCAGCTATGCATCACCCCCAACTCACTGATAATCCAGAAGGAAAAATAGTGTGAACTGAAAATAGTGTTTCCATCTCTGCAGTGACCTATGCAGAAGTGATTCAGGCGACTAACATAAGCCCCCCCGCCCTACATTCTCCTCCCCAGAGGCTGGGTCAGATGAAGTATTTAAGCAGCAGCTGTTACCATGAGATGTAGAGAATAAATCTATGCCCATCCCCCACATCACTGCTCATTCACCTCCAGCCGACAACGGAAACAAAGCCGGATTCTTTTCTGCTGCTGCTTTCCCTCCACTGGCCAGTGGGTCACCGTGTGCAACTACCTCAATGCTCATCTCCCAGGAAACTAAGACGAAGGCACCGGAACCCCCTTCCGGCTGCAACGCAAGCGGGTCCACAGCCCCTACAAACGAACACGGGCTCGGGCCAGGTACACACCGTGGGAAGGGACCTGGACTGCAGCCAGCAGCCTTGCCTCGATTCTCTGCACTCGGGAGCGCCTCTCCCGGCGCGCACCAGCTCTGCCCCTTTGGATAGCTCAGGCTCGGCCTGGAACCCTGCCCGCCCCCGGCCACACCTGAGCGCCCCGCCCGCCTGAGGCGGGTCCCAACAATCCCTCTGCCCGCCCCCGGCCACACCTGAGCGCCCCGCCCGCCTGAGGCGCGTCCCAACAATCCCTCTGCCCGCGCCCGGCCACACCTGAGCGCCCCGCCCGCCTGAGGCGCGTCCCAACAATCCCTCTGCCCGCCCCCGGCCACACCTGAGCGCCCCGCCCGCCTGAGGCGCGTCCCAACAATCCCTCTGCCGGCCCCCGGCCACACCTGAGCGCCCCGCCCGCCTGAGGCGCGTCCCAACAATCCCTCTGCCGGCCCCCGGCCACACCTGAGCGCCCCGCCCGCCTGAGGCGGGTCCCAACAATCCCTCTGCCGGCCCCCGGCCACACCTGAGCGCCCCGCCCGCCTGAGGCGCGTCCCAACAATCCCTCTGCCCGCCCCCGGCCACACCTGAGCGCCCCGCCCGCCTGAGGCGGGTCCCAACAATCCCTCTGCCGGCCCCCGGCCACACCTGAGCGCCCCGCCCGCCTGAGGCGCGTCCCAACAATCCCTCTGCCGGCCCCCGGCCACACCTGAGCGCCCCGCCCGCCTGAGGCGCGTCCCAACAATCCCTCTGCCCGCGCCGCGCCAGTCTGCAGGCTCCGCGACGCCTTCGTGGCTGCGGGGGCCGAGCGAGCCCCACGCGCCCCTCACACGCCCCCGGAGCCCGGCCGGCTCAACCCCTTACTCAAAGCAGCCTCGCTCGGCCTCCTCGCGCCGCGCACGGGACACAAGCCCCGCGCGCCGCCAGGGGCCCCGCCCCGCCCCCTGCCGGGCCGAGCAGCCGCGCCCTACCTGGGACCGCGCGGCGGGGCGCGAGCCAGCTCCCGGCGCCCCCAACGGCTCGGCGAGCAGAGCCTGCCAGCCCCGCCCCCTTCACTACGACAGGCCGCGCTCCCTCGAGCCCCGCCCCCGTTCCCACGTGGGCCCAGCCCTGAGCGACGCGTGAGGCTCGCGCTGATTGGCTCACGAGAGCCTACGGGGGAGATGCGGGCGGGAGGATTAACACCACGGGAGGGGCCGAAGGGCGCGGAGAGATGGGGGGAGGAGGAGAGGGAGGCCGTGGGGGGGGGCAGCAGAGAGGGGGGAGGAGGAGAGGTTGGCCGTGGGGGGGGAAATTGGAGGGAGGGGGGAGGAGGAGAGGGAAGCCATGGGGGGGAATTGGAGGGAGGGGGGAGGAGGAGAGGGAGGCCGTGGGGGGGATAGCAGGGAGGGGGGATGAGGAGAGGTTGGCCGTGGGGGGGGAATTGGAGGGAGGGGGAGGAGGAGGAGGGAGGCTGTGGGGGGGCAGCAGGGAGGGGGGAGGAGGAGAGGGAGGCCGTGGGGGGGAAATTGGAGGGAGGGGGAGGAGGAGAGGGAGGCCGTGGGGGGCCAGCAGGGAGGGGGGAGGAGGAGAGGGAGGCCATGGGGGGGGAATTGGAGGGAGGGGGGAGGAGGAGAGGGAGGCCATGGGGGGGGGGAATTGGAGGGAGGGGGGAGGAGGAGAGGGAGGCCATGGGGGGGAATTGGAGGGAGGGTGGAGGAGGAGAGGGAGGCCGTGGGGGGGCAGCAGAGAGGGGGGAGGAGGAGAGGGAAGCCATGGGGGGGAATTGGAGGGAGGGGGGAGGAGGAGAGGGAGGCCGTGGGGGGGATAGCAGGGAGGGGGGATGAGGAGAGGTTGGCCGTGGGGGGGCAGCAGGGAAGGGGGAGGAGGAGAGGGAGGCCATGGGGGGGAATTGGAGGGAGGGGGGAGGAGGAGAGGGAGGCCGTGGGGGGGAATTGGAGGGAGGGGGAGGAGGAGAGGGAGGCCATGGGGGGGAATTGGAAGGAGGGGGGAGGAGGAGGGAGGCTGTGGGGGGGCAGCAGGGAGGGGGGAGGAGGAGAGGGAGGCCGTGGGGGGGAAATTGGAGGGAGGGGGGAGGAGGAGAGGGAGGCCGTGGGGGGGAAATTGGAGGGAGGGGGGAGGAGGAGAGGGAGGCCGTGGGGGGCCAGCAGGGAGGGGGGAGGAGGAGAGGGAGGCCATGGGGGGGAATTGGAGGGAGGGGGGAGGAGGAGAGGGAGGCCGTGGGGGGGCAGCAGGGAGGGGGGGCGGAGGAGAGGGAGGCCGTGGGGGGTGAATTGGAGGGAGGGGGGAGGAGGAGAGGGAAGCCGTGGGGGGGAATTGGAGGGAGGGGGGAGGAGGAGAGGGAGGCAGTGGGGGGGATAGCAGGGAGGGGGGATGAGGAGAGGTTGGCCATGGGGGGGGGAATTGGAGGGAGGGGGGAGGAGGAGAGGGAGGCCATGGGGGGGGGAATTGGAGGGAGGGGGAGGAGGAGAGGGAGGCCATGGGGGGGAATTGGAAGGAGGGGGGAGGAGGAGGGAGGCTGTGGGGGGGCAGCAGGGAGGGGGGAGGAGGAGAGGGAGGCCGTGGGGGGGAAATTGGAGGGAGGGGGGAGGAGGAGAGGGAGGCCGTGGGGGGGAAATTGGAGGGAGGGGGGAGGAGGAGAGGGAGGCCGTGGGGGGCCAGCAGGGAGGGGGGAGGAGGAGAGGGAGGCCATGGGGGGAATTGGAGGGAGGGGGGAGGAGGAGAGGGAGGCCGTGGGGGGGCAGCAGGGAGGGGGGAGGAGGAGAGGGAGGCCGTGGGGGGGCAGCAGAGAGGGGGGAGGAGGAGAGGGAGGCCGTGGGGGGGCAGCAGGGAGGGGGGAGGAGGAGAGGGAGGCCGTGGGGGGGAAATTGGAGGGAGGGGGGAGGAGGAGAGGGAGGCCGTGGGGGGGAAATTGGAGGGAGGGGGGAGGAGGAGAGGGAGGCCGTGGGGGGCCAGCAGGGAGGGGGGAGGAGGAGAGGGAGGCCATGGGGGGGGGGAATTGGAGGGAGGGGGGAGGAGGAGAGGGAGGCCGTGGGGGGGCAGCAGGGAGGGGGGAGGAGGAGAGGGAGGCCATGGGGGCAGCAGAGAGATGAAGAGAGACCCTCTAGTTCTGATTTACACAGGTCAATTGGTAAAGAATTAACCTTGTACTTACCAATGTTTTTCCAATGTCTGATTAAACTCTGTTAAAAATGTGCACCTTGTTTCCAGACTGAATATAAGAACGGCCATACTGGGCCAGACCAAAGGTCCATCTAGCCCGGTATCCTGTCAGCCGACAGTGGCCAATGCCAGATGCCCCAGAGAGAGGGAACACATGGGGTAATCCTTACCTGATCCTTCTCATATCACCCATTTACAGACAAACAGAGGCTAGGGACACCATTCCTACCCATCCCGGCGAATAGCCATCGATGGTCCTAACCTCCATGAATCGAGCTAGCTCTTTGCTGAACGCTGTTAAAGACCTAGTCTTCACTACATCCTCTGGCGAGGAGTTCCACAGGTTGACTGTGCTGAGTGAAGAAACACTTCCTTTTGTTTGTTTTAAATCTTCTACCCATTAATTTCATTTGATGACCCTTAGTTCTTCTATTGTGGGAATAATAAATAACTTTTCCTTATTCACTTTTTCCACACCAGTCATGATTTTATAGACCTCTATCATATTCCCCCTTAGACTACATTTAGACTGCAGCACTTTTCTGGTATCCCAGAAAAGCAATGCTGTGTCCAATCATAGAATCATAGAACCATAGACCTGGAAGAGACCTAAGCAGGTCATCAAGTCCAGCCCCCTGCTCTAGGCAGGACCAATCCCAACTAAATCAACCCGGCCAGGGCTTTGTCAAGCCGAGACTTAAACACCTCAAGGGATGGAAACTCCACTACTTCCCTAGGTAACCCATTCCAGTGCTTCACCACCCTCCTAGTGAAATAGTTTTTCCTAATATCCAACCTGAACCTCTCCCACCTCAACTTGAGACCATTGCTCCTTGTTCTGCCATTCGTCACTACTGAGAACAGCCTTTCTCCAGCCTCTTTGGAACCTCTCTTCAGGAAGTTGAAGACTGCTATCAAATCCCCCCTCACTCTTCCCTTCTGCAGATTAAACAGACCCAACTCCCTCAGCCTCTCCTCATAAGTCATATGCTCCAACCCCCTAATCATTTTGGTTGCCCTCCACTGGACCCTCTCCAATGTGTCCACATCCTATTTGTTGTGGGGGGCTCGGAACTGGACACAATACTCCAGATGTGGCCTCACCAAAGCTGAATACAGGGGAATAATGACATCTCTGGATCTGCTGGCAATGCTCCTCTTAATACAACCTAATATGCCATTAGCCTTCTTGGCTACAATGGCACACTGTTGACTTATATCCAGCTTCTCATCCACTGTAACCCCCAGGTCCTTTTCTGCAGAACTACTACTTAGCTGGCTAGTCCCCAGCCTGTAATAATGTTTGGGATTCTTCCATCCCAAGTGCAGGACTCTGCACTTGTCCTTGTTGAACCTCATCAGATTTCTTGTGACCCATATATACAAATGCGAGAAGTATGGGTAATAAGCAGGAAGAACTGGAATTGCTAACCAATAAATACAACTATGATATCATTGGTATTACAGAAACCTGGTGGGATGGGACGCATGATTGGAATATTGGTATGGAAGGGTACGGCTTGCTCAGGAAGGACAGACAGGGAAAAAAGGGAGGAGGGGTTGCCTTGTATATTAAAAATGTACACACTTGGACTGAAGTGGAGATGAACGTAGGAGATAGCTGTGTAGAGAGTCTCTGGGTTAAGCTAAAAGGGGTAAAAAATGAGGGTGATGTCATTCTAGGAGTCTACTACAGGCCACCTAGCCAGGTGGAAGAGGTGGATGAGGCCTTTTTTAAACAATTAACAAAACTATCCAAAGCCCAAGATTTGGTGGTGATGGGGGACTTCAACTATCCAGACATATGTTGGGAAACTAAGCTATCCAATAAGTTTCTGGACTGCATTGGAGACAACTTTCTGTTTCAGAAGGTTGAAAAAGCTACCAGAGGAGAAGCTGTTCTGGATTTGGTTTTAACAAATAGGGAGGAACTAGTTGAGAACTTGAAAGTGGAAGACAGTATAGGGGACAGTGATCACGAAATAATAGAGTTCATGATCTTAAGGAAAGGTAGAAGGGAGACCAGCACAATTGAGGTAATGGATTTCAGGAAGGCAGATTTTGATAAGCTCAGAGAACTTGTGGGTAAGGTCCCATGGGAAGCAAGACTGAAGGGAAAAACAACTGAGGAGAGTTGGAAGTATTTCAAAGGGACATTGTTAAGGGCCCAAAAGCAAACAATTCCGCTGTGTAGGAAAGATAGAAAATATGGCAAAAGACCAGCTTGGCTTAACAAGGAGATCTTGCATGATCTCAAAATAAAAAAGGAGTCATATAAAAAATGGAAACTAGGACAACTAACAAAGGATGAATATAGGCAAGCAACACGGGAATGCAGGGGCAAGATTAGAAAGGCAAAGGCACAAAATGAGATCAAACTAGCTACAGGCATAAAGGGAAACAAGAAGACCTTTTATAAATACATTAAAAGCAAGAGGAAGACCAAGGACAGGGTAGGCCCACTGCTTAGTGAGGAGGGAGAAGCAGTAACAGGGAACTTGGAAATGGTGGAGATGCTCAATGACTTCTTTGTTTCGGTCTTCACCGAGAAGTCTGGAGGTGTGCCTAACGTAGTGAATACAAGCAGAGAGAGGGTAAGTTTAGAAGATAGGATACACAAAGAACAAGTTAAAAATCATTTAGGAAAGTTAGATGTCAGCAAGTCACCAGGTCCTGATGAAATGCATCCCAGGATACTCAAGGAGCTGATAGAGGAGGTATCTGAGCCTTTAGCTATGATCTTTGAAAAATCATGGAAGACAGGGGACATTCCAGAAGACTGGAAAAGGGCAAATATTGTGCCCATCTATAAAAAGGGGAATAAGAACAACCCAGGAAACTACAGACCGGTCAGTTTAACGTCTGTCCCAGGGAACATAATGGAGCAGGTAATTAAGGAAATCATATGCAAACACTTGGAAGGTAATAAAGTGATAGGGAATAGCCAGCATGGGTTTGTGAAGAACAAGTCATGCCAAACTAATCTGATAGCTTTCTTTGATAAGATAACGAGCCTTGTGGATAAGGGAGAAGCGGTGGATGTCATATACCTAGACTTTAGTAAGGCATTTGATACGGTCTCGCATGATATTCTTATTGATAAACTAGGCAAATATAACTTAGATAGGGCCACGATAAGGTGGGTGCATAATTGGCTGGATAACCGTAGTCAGAGAGTTGTTGTTAACGGTTCTAAATCCTGCTGGAAAGGGATAACAAGTGGAGTTCCGCAAGGGTCTGTTTTGGGACCCGTACTGTTCAATATCTTCATCAATGATGTAGATATTGGGATAGAGAGTACGCTTATTAAGTTTGCAGATGATACCAAACTGGGTGGGGTTGCAACTTCTTTGGAGGATAGGAACATAATTCAAAATGACCTTAGCAAGTTAGAGAAATGGTCAGAGGTAAACAGGATGAGGTTTAATAAAGAGAAATGCAAAGTGCTCCACTTAGGAACAATCAGTTCCATACATACAAGATGGGAAGCGACTGTCTAGGAAGGAGCATGGCGGAAAGGGATCTAGGGGTCATAGTGGACCACAAGTTGAATATGAGTCAACAGTGTGATGCTGTTGCAAAAAAAGCAAATATGATTCTAGGTTGTATCAACAGGTGTGTTGTAAGCAAAACTCGTGAAGTCATTCTGCCGCTCTACTCTGCACTAGTTAGGCCTCAGCTGGAGTACTGTGTCCAGTTCTGGGCACCACATTTCAAGAAAGATGTGGATAAATTGGAAAGGGTATAGAGAAGAGCGACAAGAATGATTAAAGGTCTAGAGAACATGACCTATGAAGCCAGGCTTCACGAACTGGGCTTGTTTAGTTTGGAAAAAAGAAGATGAAGGGGGGACATGATAGCGGTTTTCAAATATCTAAAAGGGTGTCACAAGGAGGAAGGCGAAAATTTGTTCCTCTTGGTTTCTGAGGACAGGACAAGGAGTAATGGGCTTAAAGTGCAGCAGGGGAGGTTTAGATTGGACATTAGGAAAAAATTCCTAAGTATCAGGGTGGTCAAATATTGGAATAAATTGCCAAGGGAGGTGGTGGAATCTCCCTCTCTCGAGATATTTAAGAACAGGTTAGATAGACATCTGTCAGGGATGGTGTAGACGGAGCTTGATCCTGCCTTGAGGGCGGGGGACTGGACTCGATGACCTCTCAAGGTCCCTTCCAGTCCTATTATTCTATGATTCTAATCCTCCAATTTGTCTAAGTCACTCTGGACCCAATCTCTGCCCTCAAGCTTATCTACCTCTCCCCCTAGCTTAGTGTCATCCGCTTTTCCAATAAAAAAATAAGAAAAACAAATGCGCTCTTTCACCATCCCTGTAAATCTCATTCTATGAGGAAAAAGGGATGTGTTGAAAGAGCAGGTTTTTCCAAACTTTGGCGCTGTGTAGATGCGCCAAATTTCAGAAAAGCCTTTTTTGACAGAAAAATGGAAAGGGTACACAAACTGCGGTTCACAATCTTTTTCCAACATACCTTTGCAGTATAGTCCAAGTCTTTTTAATCTCTCTTCATATGGCATCCATTCCAAACCCCTAATCATTTTTGTTGCCCTTTTCTCAACCTTTTCCAATGCCAAGAGATCTTTTTTGAGATGAGGAAACCATATCTATACGCAGCATTCAAGATGTGGGCGTACCATGGATTTCTATAGAAACAATAAGATATTCTCTGGGGCTACGTCTACACTGGCACCTTTTTCCGGAAATGCGTAAAACAGATTACTATTCCGTTTTCAGTTTTTCCGGAAAAGGAGCGTCTACATTGGCCCCGGAGTTATCATTGTAACGAAGCGCTTTTCCGGAAAAGTAGAAGCCCGGAGCCATTTTGAAGAGGGCAAAGGCCAGCAGATCTTTCCGGGGGCGGGGCCAGAGCGCCGTTCAGACACGTGGTTAAAGGGGTCTCGCCGGGCAGCCATTGGATCTCCTGCTCCCGTGCCTTGGGGCCTCTGCCAGGGACTGACACCCTTCGCAGGGTCTGTGGTTGCCCTCTGACTTTTGGGGACACCACCCTTTGGCCCCCAACTGCTTTTGCCTGCGGGTTTTTTTTTCTGCCCTGCTCTGTCTGCTATGGAGCCACGGGTGGCCATGTGCCTGGTCGGGCCCCTGTTGGGGCTGTACAGGTGGCTGCGGCTCCTGCTGCAGGCCGGTGCCATGCTGTTCATGGGCCAGGAGGCAGAGATCGCCTTGGACTCCCTCACCAGGTAGGCCCTGGCAACCGTGTGGCATCAGCACCCGACCGTAGACTGGCCCGTCTGGAGTTTGGAGAGCAGCACCGACTGGTGGGACCGGGTAGTCCTCGGACTATGGGACGACCACCAGTGGATCCGGAATTTCCGAATGAGAAAGCGGACCTTCCTGCTGCTGTGCACCTGGCTCACCCCCGCGCTGCAGAGAGCCACCACCCAGCTGCGGGCACCCATCCCTGTGAAGAAGAGGGTCACCATCGCACTCTGGAAGCTGGCCACACTGGACAGCTACTGCTCGGTGGCCCAGCAGTTTGGGGTGGGAAGATCAACCGTCGGAGTGATCGTCGTGGAGGTAAGTCCCAGGGGGAGTGGGATGGGGGGAGGGTGCTGCACTCCAGGCCCAGGGACAGCCAAGACTCCCGGTTGGGTCGCCCAGGGGTTTGGGCCGCCCCTCCCTTGCACAGGCCCGGTGGGGGGGGCGTGCGGCGAGGGGGGCCCTGGGGTGTGTGTGTGTGTGTGTGTGTGTGTGTGTGTGTGTGAGAGGACAGAGAGAATCAATGGGGGGGGGGCCCAAGGGAGCGCACACTCACCCCTGGCTGTATGTGATGTGTTCCCTTGTGTTTCTCTGCACCCTTCTGCAGGTCGTCCACGCCATCAGTGACATCCTGCTCTCACAAATCATCCGCCTGCGCGACGTGGATGATACCATGGCCGGCTTCGCTGCCCTCAGGTTCCCCAACTGCGGGGGAGCCCTGGACACAACCCACAACCCCATCCGGGCCCCGGAGCATCGAGCGGCCCATTTCATGAACCGAAAGGGGTACTGCTCCATCGTTCTGCAAGCCCTCATGGACCACCGGGGCCACTTCGTGGACATCTACGGGGGTTGGTCTGGCCGGGCACACGACGCCCGCATCCTCCGGAACTCTGGACTGTATCGCAGGTTGGAGGCGGGCACCTACTTCCACCGGCGGGACTTGACTGTCGGGGATGTGCCTATGCCCATCTGTGTCGTCGGGGACGTGGCCTACCCCCGATGCCCTGGCTAATGCGGCCCTACACGGGGCAGCCAGACCAGAACCGGGCCCGAAACCCAGTGGAGCTGGCCTTTGGACGTTTAAAGGCCCGCTTCCGTTGCTTGCTCACCCGTCTCGAGATGGGCGAGCAGAATGCAACGGAGGTCCTGGCCGCGTGCTGTGTGCGCCACAACATTGTGGAGCGCAGTGGGGAGGCCTTCCTCCCTGCATGGATGGCAGCCGAGGCATAGACCTTGGAACAGCCCGACACAGCTGCCGTACGCCAGGCACGCCAGGATGCGGTGTGCATCAGAGAGGCCCTGGTGGACATGTTTGCCCAAGCCCCGTAGTAGGGTCGCCTGGGTCTCCCCAGACTACTCCCGCCCGTCCCCTACCCTTCCCCACCCCCTCCCTTTACCTTCCCCCCAATTGTAAAGCGTCGGGTCAAAGCATGTCGGCGGTCATCGAGTCTGTTCGTTGGGTGCGTCGGGCTTAGTTAGGGTTTTTCTTTTTAGCTTAGGCTAGGGTTTAGGCCACCATCGCCTGTCCCAAAGAACAGCCACAAGGATGCGGGGTTCGTGCGGAAGGCTGAAGTCAGCGTACCTGCTTCCAGTCATCTTCCGTCAAGGGATCTCCTGGCTGTTCCTCTCCTGAGGCCCAGAAGGATCAAAGGATTGAGGTGGCCAGCTTCACTGTCATCTTCCGTCGAGGGATCTCCTGGCTGTTCCTCTCCTGAGGCCCGGAAGGATCAAAGGATCGAGGTGGCCAGCAACACCACAATCGTCCTCCTGCGCCTAGACTATGTTTAATTATCTGTTGTGTGCATCTTGTAACCGTTCTTGCTAGTTTGTTATCTATGTAAATATAGTTTGTGGTTTACATTTTACTGAAAAGTCTCAGCATTTATTTCTGCGCCACAAACCACTGACCACTTACGAAGGGCCCCTCCCAGAGATAGAGTACAGATTTCGTTCTCCACAGTTTGCCACCATGTTAAATTTAAGTGGCTACTTTGCCTCTCACATCACTTTGTACACTACCTAGAGTTACACAATACCCAACACAGGAATGAACAGCAAAATAGAGAACTGTTTATTTACAAGGGGGGGGGGAGACCTTCAACTGGGACAGGAAGGGGAGGCAGTTACTGAGATGGGCGGCCACTGCGAGCGCTCCTCCGGGGCCAGCCTGCCCACGCTGGGCAGACCGCGTCGGGGCAGGCTGCACGCAGAGGTGGCCAGGGGCAGGGGCAGGAACAGGGGCAGGAGCTGGGATAGGAGGAGGGGCAGGAGCAGGGGCAGGAGCTGGGATGAGAGGGGGCATGAACTATGCTACGGGAGTGAATGGCATGCACAATATGTGCCGTCAGCGTGTCCATTGTGGTGCGCATCCCTCGGCATTCGTCCAGGAAGGCAGCCCAGCCGTCCTGCCGCCACTGCAGGTCCCCCTGCACCCGCTCCGCGATGGAGGCCTGGATTCCCTCCACGGCGTTGACGTGCCAGCGAAGCAGTTGGTCCCTCTGGCGGAGCCTGTGCCTCCAGGGCTGGCCTGCTGGGGGTGCCACTGCTGCCGCAGTGGAGGGTCTGGTGCTGGGTCCCGCTGCAGGGAACAGAAGAAAGGATGGGTCAGTCAGGCAGGCCGTCCACTGTCCCCGCACCGCATGCCCTCCACCCCTGAGCCCAGGTGGCCCCACAGTTGTGTGGCTTGGGCCCACTTGGTTCCCCTCCTGCCCCCGTGTTGTATGTTTGCAAAGAGGACCGCCCCTGGAATAGGGTCCCCCCCTCCAGTACTGTAAGCACCGGTCTGTATCCTGGCCCCGTGGAGGGCAGGAGGGTGCTTGTGCTGCGTTCACTTGTGGAACTCCCTGCCGGTGGAGAATGTGAAAAGCTTTGGGTTAATCACTGGTGTTAGACAGGGAGCGAGATGCATCCCCACACAGTGCCTGGGAGCACATCTGGCAGAGGCGGTCTGGGCTCTCAGATCCCCTCGCGTGGGATATCTCCTGGACGGAACTAGAAGAGTGAGTGGGTGGGGGGATGTTCCATCCTTGCAGCAACACTCAGGGGCCCTTCCCCCTCCCACTATCCCTCCCGCAAGCCCGGTAGCCCAGGGACATGTGTGGCACAGTGGGGACTTCCCTCGGGGAGGCAGCCAAGGCACCGGGAGCAGGCGAGGGGCTCGGTGGGGGTCCACGGTCACAGGACCGTGACGCTGCGGTGTACCCAATACCAGCTGGCTGTGCCTCACAGCGAGGCATGGGACAGTGTGCCGTTCTCCGTGCTGCACCCTTGGTGGAGCTGCGGGCTCTGGGCTGAGTCCCTGGGGCCCTGGCTGGTTCCAGCCGGCATCCACCCTTTCCCCTGGTCCCGCCGAATGTGTGCGAGCAGCACGGTCCCAGGCGTGCCCTGCAGCTGCCTGCTGCAGCCACGTGCCGCTCGGTCACCAGACTGCACATGGTTGCACATGCTGCTTGCTGCCTCATGCTACGCAGCGTGCAGATCACGTGGCCTGAGTGACATGCTCTCCCCCTCCTCCCTCCGGGCACCCGGCCCCCCTCCCCCGCCCTCCGCCCTCCACCTTTTGGGAGTGCAAACTGCACAAACTCACCAGTGGGTCCTCCCCGGCCTCGGAGGAGCTGCTGGAGGGGGCCTGCTGGGCGGTGGCAACGCTGGCCTCCTCACCGCCAGACGCGCTGGCGCTGTCTTCTCCCGTCCCTGGCTCGGAGAGACGGTTGATGGGGGGGCGCTGGCAGGTGTCCACAGGGACAGCTGGGGCTTCCGTAGCTGGCTGGCCCATAAAAGCATGGAGCCGGTCGTAATAGGGGCAGGCATCGGGTCCTGCCCCCCTTCCGTCGGTGGCCCGCACATACCCCAGCCACAGCTCTTTGACTTTGGACCGCACCTGCTCGCAGTTGCGGCCGGGGTGTCCCTGCTGCGCCAGGTTCTGCGCCAGCCACGTGTACAGGTCTGCATTGCGGCGGCGGGACTGCAGGTCGTGGAGACCCTCCTCCTCCTGCCAGAGGTCCAGGAGGGTCTCCAGCTCCCTGGGGGTCCAGGATGGGGCCCGGCATTTCCGGCCCCTGGGGGCTTCCTCCCCTGCGGGTGCAGGTGGCTCACCACCCGGGGCTGCCATGCTGGGCTCAGAGGTGGCTGTTGGGCAGCACAGCGGCACGTGGCAGAGCTCAAGCTGCACGCTCTCCGGCAGGCTCCTGCCACGGGCGCCCAGCAGCCTCCGAGCTCTTTAAGAGCTCAGGTTAGCAGGAGGTCCGGGACTCCTACGGGGTCTCGCGGCGTCCAAACCGCTCTTTTCTGTGTCTTCTGCTTTTCTGGAAAAGCTGTCTACACTGGCCCTTTTCCAGAAAAGCTTTTCCGGAATAAGGACTTATGCCCGAGCGGGAACAGCGTAGTTTTTCCGGAATAGCGGCTGATTTTGTACAGTACAGCGTCGTTGCTTTTCCGGAAATTCAAGGGGCCAGTGTAGACAGCTCTCAGCTTATTCCGGAAAAGCGGCTGATTTTCCGGAATAAGTGGCCCAGTGTAGACACAGCCTGTCTTATTTTCTATTCCTTTTTAAATGATTCCTAACATACTATTTGCTTTTTTGACTGCCGCTGCACACTGAGTGGATGTTTTCAGAGAACTATCCACAATGACTCCAAAATCTCTCTCAAGTAATTGTAGCTAAATTAGTCCCCACCATATTGTATGCATAGTTGGGATTATTTTTTCCAGTGTGCATTACTTTACATAAGAACATAGGAACCGCCATACTGTTTCAGACCAAAGGTCCATCCAGCCCAGTATCCTGTCTGCTGACAGTGGCCAATGCCACGTGCCACAGAGGAAGTGAACTGAATAAGTAATCATCAAGCAATCTCTCTCCTGCCATCCATCTCCACCCTCTGACAAACAGAGGCTAGGGACACTGTTCCTTACTCATGCTGGCTAATAGCCATTAATGGACTTAACCTCCATGAATTTATCTAGTTCTCTTTTAAATGCTCTTATAGTCGTAGCCTTCACAACCTCCTCAGGCAAGGAGTTCCACAGGTTGACTGTGTGAAGTAGACCTTCCTTTTATTTGTTTTAAACCTGCTAATTTCATTTGGTGGCCCCTAGTTCTTATATTATGAGAACAAGTAAATAACTTTTCCTTATTCACTTTCTCATGGTTTTATAGACTTCTATCCTATCCCCCCTTAGTCTTCTCTCTTCCAAGCTGAAAAGTCCTAGTCTCTTTAATCTCTCCTCACAGGGGACCCATTCCAAACGCCTAATCATGTTAGTTGCCCTTCTCTGAACCTTTTCCAATGCCAGTACAGGCAGTCCCCGGGTTACGTACGAGATAGGGACTGTAGGTTTGTTCTTAAGTTGAATCTGTATGTAAGTCGGAACTGGCGTCCAGATTCAGCCGCTGCTGAAACTGACCGCCAGTTCTGACTTACATACAGATTCAACTTAAGAACCCCAAGCTTCCCCAAGTCAGCTGCTGCTGAAACTGATGAGCGCTGATTCCAGGAAGCCTGGGGCAGAGCAACTCTGCCTCGGGCTTCCTGTAGTCAGCGCTGGTCAGTTTCAGCAGCGGCTGACTTGGGGACGGCTGGGGCAGAGCAACTGGGGTGTTGCTGGGTTGCTCCAGTAGCACCCCTCGGCGCTACTGGACCAACCCAGCAGCACCCCAGCTGCTCTGCCCCAGGCGTCCTGATTCAGCCACTGCTGAAACTGACCAGCAGCGGCTGAATCAGGACCTGGGGCAGAGCAGCTGGGATGCTGCCGGGTTGGTCCAGTAGTGCCCAGAGCGGGTGCTGCAGGACCAATCCGCAGCACCCCAGCTGCTCTGCTCCAGGGTCCAAAACAAAAGCCTGGTCTGTTGCACACTATCCGCGCCCCCCCCCCCCAGCAGACCAGGGACACGGGGAGCAGAGCAGCAGCGACAGCGGGGTGCCGCGCCTCTGAGGCTTTGCTCTGGCAAAGTCTCAGAGGCGCGGGACCCCTCCCCCCCGCGGCTGCGGCTTCAGTCCCGATGCCTGTGGTCTGCTGGGGACCGTCCCCAGCAGACCACAGGCACCGGGACCCAAGCGGCAGCAGCGGGCGGGTTCCCGCGCTTCTGAGGCTTTGCCAGAGCAAAGCCTCAGAAGCGTGGGGAACCGCCGCTGCTGCCGCTTGAGACCCGGTGCCTGTGGTCTGCTGGGGACCGTCCCCAGCACACCACAGGCACCGGGTCTCAAGCGGCAGCAGCGGCGGTTCTCCACGCTTCTGAGGCTTTGCTCTGGCAAAGCCTCAGAAGCGCGGGAACCCGCCCGGTGCCCCTGGTCTGCTGGAGACGGTCTCCAGCAGCCCAGGGGCACCGGAGCAGCTTACAAACGGGGCTCTCTCGCCCCGGAGCTCGCAGGTAGCAATCCGCTACCTCGACCTCCGAGGCGAGAAAGCCCCGTTCGTAAGTGCGGATCCGACGTAAGTTGGATCCGCGTAAGTCGGGGACTGCCAGTATATCATTTTTGAGATGAGGAGACCACATCTGTCCGCAGTATTCAAGACGTGGGCAGACCGTGGATTTATATAAGGGCAATAAGATATTCTCCGTCTTATTGGAAACACAGGTGCCCTGGTGGCCATTCTGTGAATGGCAGTCAGAGCTTTCTTGCGCAAGAGCGTCCATGCAGTGTGGACGCTCTCCTGCACAAAAGCTCACCACTTCTCCGATGCACTTTTGCAGTGTGAACGTGCTCTTGCGCAATACGTTTTTGCGGAAGATCTTTTTCTGGAAAAAGCTTCTTGCACAAGAAGCCTGCAGTGTAGACATAGCCTCATTGTCCCATATGTCCAGGGGCCATGGGAAAGGGCTGTGAAGCTGGCTGAAATACCAGTAGTGCCAGCTGGCACCCTGATGGACTGTTGCACAGAGTGCGAGATGCCACAGCTCGCTCAGTGCCAGGCAAGAGTAGCACCACATGAAGTGCGGCTAGTGAATGCTCAACCCATGCTGAGCTGAAGGGATGCAGACAGGAAAAGGGAAGTAGATTCTTCTCTGACATCCCCTTCTATTCTGGGCACCTCCTAGATTAGAGCATTCTGACTTCTCCATACCCCTTCTGTCTGCAACTGCCCAGATCAACCAGCCACCAAGACGTAACATAGAATACTAGGACTGGAAGGGACCTCGAGAGGTCATCAAGTCCAGTCCTCTGTCCCCATGGCAGAACCAAATACTGTCTAGTCCATCCCTGATAGACATTTATCTAACCTACTCTTAAATATCTCCAGAGATGGGGATTCCACAACCTCCCTGGGCAATTTATTCCAGTGTTTGACCACCCTGACAGTTAGGAACATTTTCCTAATGTCCAACCTAAACCTCCCTTGCTGCAGTTTAAGCCCATTGCTTCTTGTTCTATCCCCAGAGGCCAAGATGAACAAATTTTCTCCCTCCTCCTTATGACACCCTTTTAGATACCTGAAAACTGCTATCATATCCCCCCTCAATCTTCTCTTTTCTAAACTAAACAAACCCAACTCTTTCAGCCTTCCCTCACAGGTCATGTTCTCTAGACCTTTAATCATGCTTGTTGCTCTTCTCTGGACCTTCTCCAATTTCTCCACATCTTTCTTGAAATACGGTGCCCAGAACTGGACATAATTCTCCAACTGAGGCCTAACCAGCGCAGAGTAGGCTGGAAGAGTGACTTCTCATGTCTTGCTCACAACACACCTGTTAATGCAGCCCAGAATCATGTTTGCTTTTTTTGCAACAGCATCACACTGCTGACTCATATTCAGCTTGTGGTCCAGTATAACCCCTAGATCCCTTTCTGCTGTACTCCTTCCCAGACAGTCGCTTCCCATTCTGTATGTGTGTAGCCAGACACAAACCCCATCTTGGTTTTCCACGAACCCCATCTTGGTTCCCCCCCCCCCCAGAGAGCAAGAGAAAGGCAGTCAGCCTTTGATGCCCTGGGAACACAGGTGTGTTGCCTGTCCCTGACTCTACCATAAACAGAAACCAGACAGTAAATGGGCTAGCTGATGACCTGGGGCCTCCCGTCGCCCTGATGGCTAGTACCAGTAATTGACACGCCTGCACTGTCCCAGAGAGGAATCTTCGCCCATCACATACCAGAGGTGCCCATTGTCTGCATTTTCCCAGGTGTAAATTATGCTTTGCACCCTTTGTGGGAAACTTGGCATTCAAAGCCATTTTTCCTAATTGGCCACTTGAGACCAGGAAGAAGCCTACATGACCAAAGGGGTATAAAAGAGGTTCAGCAGCCCACCCCATTTGAGCTCCAATCATCTATACCTGCTGGCAGGTATTTATTGTCTCCCGAGGTCTGTGGGACGCCCAACCTTGCCCTACTTCTTCCCGAGGGATTGAGAGAAAGACGCTGGCCACGCCAAGTCTGGAACGCAGGGGTGAGAATATATACCTGCTATGTGTCTATTTTGCATGCATTTAATAAGAGCTCAGAGAACCAAAGGGTTTCATGGTACCTGTAAGTGACTTATTAGTGTAATTTCTGTCCTGTCCTTTGTAGTGTCTGTGTTATCTGTAACACAATAGTAGCATTTAACAGCTAAGTTTACCCTGTAACAATAAAATAGTAACTGTTTAAGCTTTAACCTGACTCCTTCAGTTGCTGTAACAGAACCAAGCACAATTTAAAAGAACTTCAGCCGGACATAAGGGACTCACTGCCCTGACCGTCGGCTGACAGAATTGGCGTAGTCGGCAGGATTGTGCTACTGGTTCACATACAGCAACATGAAGCCTGTCATGATAGACATGGATTTAGTGGTATAGAGAAAGGGTTTGCCCAGGAAGGTTGGGGCAACCCAAAATTGGATAGAGAAATGTTAGAAGAGGATTGGGGAAATCCTGAGGAGTTGTGGGTACAGTTCTGTAAGTATAGAACTGCCTGCAAGCTAAAGAATGGGACAAAGCCTGAGTCTGTGGAAAGGAGCCACTTTCCATTTAGTAAGGAAAACAGGATCAGGCCCAGACAAGCAGGCAGGTAACAGATAAGATTGAAAGCCTTGTGGTAGAACTGAGAAAAAGGCAGTAAGTACTGGGAATCTAAACCCTTAAAACATACTTACAAGAGTAATATCTGAAACAAGGCCAGTTTTTATTTTAGAGATAAGAAAGTGTTTTAAGAAAAGAAAAACACAGAGAATTTAAACTCTGCAGAGAATGGAGAGAATTGAGCAGTTGTACAAATGCTAAAATGGTGTAGATAGAAAACTGTGGTTTCTTTACAGTCATTCTGAAGGAAAAATGGGCCCTTTTTCCAAAGGAATGTCTGTAAATAATCCAGGCAAATTTGACTCAAATCTGAACATTTGATTATAGATACTGCTAAAAGAACTCTAAAGGGAGGGGGTTCTATTGGAACTGAACTACCCCACTGAATAAAAAGGGAATGTAATTGTTGTATAGCTATGTAGAAATAGTGTAAGAAAGGTTCAGAGAGAATGTATGTGTATCTGTGTGCGTGTGTGTGTGTATGTATATATATATATATATATATATATATTGTAAATAAATGAAGTTTTAAGGTCCAGTAATCTTGTTTGTTTGTAGGTTTAAAACAAATTGGTTTGGTAAGACCATTTTAGTCCAAGTTGTTTAATGAAGGTACAGGAAAACTGTAAGCATAAAGAAAGAGTTACACTCTATGCAAAGTTTAATGTGGCTAAGTAGTGTTGTAAACAAAGATTGCACACTTTCCTGTAACATGCCATGTACGCTATAGAATGAGTAAAAACTGCAAAAATGTAAAAGCCTCTGCTGCAGACATAGAGAGGTAGAAATGCATGTCCCTCAGTACCCAGACAGAGCTAGATTCCCTTAAGGATGGGTGCTGAGAGTTAAAGCAACTCTCAGATGTATTTATTTTTCTTCCCTCAGAAATATGCTTAAGAAAAGAACCAGGAGGTATGAGGCTTAGTGAACAAGCTCACCCTCCTTACCAAATTAATAGTAGATAAACATGTGTCATTGGAAAAAGTCATTTAGCAGGAATTAGGATGGACCATAAGAAGGAAAAAAGCATGTAAAAAGGGGAAGGCAAAAAAGTTTGGAGCCCTATGGGCATAGTTAAAGAAATAAGGAAAGTAAAGCAAACATTAGAAAGTTACTAGGAATGAGAAACATTTTCTTTAAAAGAACAAAGCAAGTAATCTGAGGGAATGTGAAGATAAAAGGTGGACTCTGTGGGAGTGTGGAAGGAATTAAGTGATGGTTGTAATAGGTGAAGGGAAATCTTGTTTTAAAAATGACACCTTGTTTCTTTGCAGCCTCTTCCTTAAGCACTATGCAAACCATCTATGCAAAGAAACAATCAAATGTAAACATTTTGTCTATGGACCCCTTTGTTAAATCTGCAAAGGAAAATTAAGGATTATACTAAAACTTAATTGGTTAACTGCATAAAGAATGAGCTCTATATATTGTAACTATTTTGTGGATTTCAAATTGACTAGTTTTATTTTGTTTTGGATAATGTCCTCTTGCTTAAAATTGCAAACAGACAAGGCACAAATTAGTTAGTGCTTGTGTTGGGCATTCAACTTTTAAGGTTAAATTTAACTTTCTAGAAACCAAATTATTAGTTTAGAAATTCAACCCCATCCATCCTCCCACACACATCATTTCTATCCAGGAGCTACTAAGGAACTGGAAAAAACTATATCTTTTGGCAGACGGACAGCTTAGCAGTTAGCTGACAGGAGCACTGTATCTAATTCCTATATAAAAGAAAGAAAAATAAATATAATAGACCCACTCAGCTCTAGCACTAATATATTCTGACATCTTTTGGCATGTCACTTAAGGTTTATCCTTAAAATGTTAATGTATATTTTTACTTTGTTACCAACTCTGTGGAGGGAGTCAGACTCTGTCAGGACTCCTGGACTCTATTTCAGTTGTGGAAATGGAGTGAGTTCTAGTGGGTTACAACAAGATACATTGCAGATCTATATATGAACATCAGAACAGCCATACTGGGTCAAACCAATGGTTCTTCTAGCCCAGTATCCTGTCTTCCAACAGCAGGCAATGCCAGGTGCTTTGGAAGGAAAAAAACCCAGAAGATCCAATCATTATGATCCATCCCCTGTCACCCATTCCCAGCTTCTGGGAAACAGAGGCTAGGGACACCATCCCTACCCATTCTGGCTAGTAGCCCTTGGACTAGTCTTCTTTGAACTTGTTTTTTTCTTATTGGAACCCTGTTATGGTTTGGGCTTTTCCACCATCTCGTGGCAAAGAGTTCCACAGATGACTGTGGAAAAAAACTGATTTTGTTTAAATCTGCTACCTATACATTTAATTGGGTTATCTTCTTGTGTTAAATTAGTGAAGGAATAAATAACATTTCCTTATTCTATTTTTCCACATCATTCATGATTTTCTAGACCTCTAAGATATCCCCCCATTCTTTAGTCATTTCTTTTCCAAGCTGAAAAGTCCCTGTTTTATTAATCTCTCCTCAGATGTAAATTGTTCCTTACCCCTAATCATTTCTGATGCCCTTTCTGTACCTTTTCCATATATATATATAGATGGAGTGACTAGATTTGTACACAATATTTAAGATGTGAGTGTACAGTCTTTATATAGAGGCAATATGGTACTTTATCTGATATATTCCTTTCCTATTATTCCCAATATTCTGATAACTTTTAATTTTTAGATTGCCACTGCATATTGAACAGATGTTTTCAGGGAACTATCCTCAAGGATTCCAAGGTCTCTTTCTTGAGTGGTAACAGCTATTTTAGACCCCATCATTTTTGTATCTATAGTTGGGATTATATTTTTCATTACTTGGCACTTCACACTAAATTCCATCTGCCCTTGTGTAGCCCAGTCACCCAGTTTTGTGAGATCCTTTGAAACTCTGCTGTCAGCTTTGTATTCGTCCCTGTTCACTCCTTTGTCAAGAACATTTATAAGTTTCACAGCAGTGATCCAAATGCAAATCCCAGCAGCACAACACTCATTCCTACTCTTTTTTTCCTCCTACCTTTTTAATGGAGAACCCGGCAATGTTTTCATGATGATCTAAGAAACCTTCAAGGACTGGAATGCCCGGCCTAGTTTGTTATCTCAGTCACCTGCCTCCCTCTGCTTATAACAAACTCCCTGCCCCAAAGGCAAAGCTGCAAGCAGCTCAAACTCTGTTGCAATTAAGACCTGCCTCAGGAGCCAGGGCATGCACTATAAGCACACCCCAAGTATGAAATCCTGGAATTCCAACTTCAGGGGGCAACTACTGCTCCCTAGCTCCCCATAAATAACACCCTTGCTGGTAACACTCTCACAAGGTCGTTTCCTGGCACTTTGTCAGTGCTGAAGAGTCCCTCATATCCACATAGCCTGAGTCCAGCAAAGCACTTCAAACAAGGTCTACTACTCTCGAGCTGCTCCTCTACATCTGCGTCCCAGCTCCTTCCACACAGACAGACATGCTCCGGACATTCACACAGAAACTGCTGCTCTGACTAGGACTGTGTCTGTTTTATGGGGACACTGTCACAAAGACATTTTCCCTGATCAGAGGCGTTTTAACTAAATGCAAATTGCTTCCACCAAAATCCAAACTGGTAACTAAGAGACGGAGCAAGAAACATTTTCACTTTGCTCCAATCCATTCAGACTTTAAACACTAATCCTCTTTGTACCTCTTTTCCAGAGCCAGTCCAAACCTGCAGCTCCGTCAGTCTGGTACAGAGCTTCTGCAAGCTTCATTTAAGGAGCGGAGAAGAAAAACATGAAAGAATTGGAAAAGAGTAGCCTTTCTCCCTGTCCCAAGCTCAGTCTGGAGTGGAGAACTGTGTTTGTATGTTCTGTATCTTTGGAGCAGTGTAGAGACAGGGCTTTCAGTAAGAGGGACTGCCTGTCTGTCACAGCCCAAAGCATTCATCTGCAAACACTGCTCTCCATTCAGAGGCTGCCAGGCCTGGGTGCAGACTAAACCAGAGAAACTGTGAGAGGCTGAGGAGGGAAGTGAGGTGGGGGCAGGGTGTGAAAGGAGACAAGGGAGAAGGGGGGATAATAATTGTGTACAGAATGGACATGAGAGAGTTTACTTTATAAGAAGAGAGGAGAAGACCGACAAGAAGTGAGAGGAGAGGGGGAAAATCAGAGAGCTAAGGATGCACAAAGCAGGGGAGAGTTACACAGGCATGGGAGTGGATATTATGTTCTTCTATCATAAGAAAACATCCACTCCCCCTTCTTCAGTCACTGGCCCGTAGTGAGAATCCAGCAGCCTTGTGACATCTATAGAACCTGTTTACATGGAAAAATATTTCAGGCAACTTTATTTTTTACCGACTTAAATTAGATACATATTTTGTCCTGGCAGGCCACAATGGTTACAGACACCAGCATCTTCAGAATTAAAGAGCAATTTTACTTCTTTGCCCACTGGTTCCCACACCGAAAATAATCCATTTTTAAAAAACTGAGTCCCTCCAGAATGGGAGGGAGAGTTTCTCATGTTACCCTGAATCATCCAAGGAGGTGCTCGCACACCAGCATGGCCGTGGCATAAGAAAGTATAGACAATTGGTAGGAAAAAACCAACCCTCCCTCCCCACACACACTGCACTGATCTTCGCTTTTCATTTCACACATCCACATAGCTGTTCAGTTCTTCTCCCTTACCTGCTGCAGTCGGTTTGCCTGCCCGGAAGGGTTCCTCCTCCTCCGGCTCAGTGGGCGGCCACTCCGGCCCACAATACTGCCCCTTTAAACCAAGCCCCCAGGTCACCAGTCCATGCCCAACCTTCCTTCAGGTGGGCAGCACCCAACAAAGTCTGTGCATCTATCCAAGCCAAGCCCCGGCCCGGTTTGGGGGGGGGGAGGGCTGCTAGTCCACCCAGACCCTTTGTGGGGGCACGCCGAGCCCAGGTTCAGGGCGGGCGTCGGGCCACTCAGAGTCAAGTTTACAGGCAGGTCAGGCCCGGGTTCAGGGCGTGGCAGCAAACACACACAGTCAGTTTACAAACAGGCCAGGCCCGGGTTCAGGGCGTGGCAGCAAACACACACAGTCAGTTTACAAACAGGCCAGGCCCGGGTTCAGGGCGTGGCAGCAAACACACACAGTCAGTTTACAAACAGGCCAGGCCCGGGTTCAGGGCGTGGCAGCAAACAAACATGGTACGTTTATAACCGGGCCACGCCATTGGTTCAGGGCGTGGCAGCAGCCAGCACAGTTAGGCTATCAAAGTGGAGGCCTGGCCCTGGTTCCGGGGCGACAGTGCACAATTAAAATTAACAAGCAGTCAGTTCTAGAGGCTCTGGCCCTCAGTCCGGGCAGGGCGACAAACAATCCAGCACGATCAGCTAAAGAGAGGCCAGGCCCTTGGTTCGGGGCGTGGCAACAAACACTCAGTTTAGAGCGCAGCCAGGCCCTGGTTCAGGGTGCGACTGCAGACAAGCAAGGGGCAGGGTCTCCTTGTTCAGGGGGGTGCAGGCTACCTGCCTGTGGCAGTGGTGAGGGGGAGACTGCCACCCGGCAGATGGGTGGCGGGAGGGGCGCAGGCCCGCCCACTCCACTGCGCCCCGGCCCAGGGCCCTAGGGCAGCAGTGCAGGCTGCTACGGCTCAGCGGGGGATCCAGCCCGAAACGCGCCGGCCTTGGGGCCTTTAACAGCCCCCACTACCCCATGGCCACTTCCGTTCTCCCCCGCGGCCGGTACCTGGGTGTCGGGCGGCGGAGGCAGGAGTCCAGGAGAGTCTCGTCCCACCAGGGCGGGCCGGTCCAGTCCTTCGCCGCTTGCAGGTCAGTGGGGCTCAGCTGGGCTCCTCATGCAGGCAGGTTCGGGCGGCTGGGCCAGGCCTCAGGGTCTGGGTCCATGGGAGTCCCGGGTGGCGCCTCCGGTCTAGGTAGCGGGGCCGCTTCTCCCGGTTCCAGGGCAGGCACTGGAGCACAGGGTCCGGCTGGCCTTTTGGGTCCTCAGCCACTTCCATGAAGGTAGGCCGGCTAAGCTGGGCCTCCGCCTCCCAGGCCAGGAGCCGGTAATCTGCTTCTGGGCCCCGGCAGGTAGGAGGCCTCAGTCCCCACTCCCCTGGCTGGGAGTCCAGGGGAGGCCTCTAGTTTCTTGGCAGGCTCAGCCCTGACTGAGGCTGCTGCCTGGGCTTTTATAGCCCTGGGCCCGCCCCTTGGCTTCCGGCCAGGTGACAGGGCGGGGCTAGCCTCAGCCCACCATGGCGGCTGGAGGGGTTCCTCCTCCTCCGGCTCAGTGCGTGGCCACTCCAGCCCACCACACCTGCCATGCTGCCCAGCCTTCAGGTTCCTTTGTCCCTGCTCCCTTGCCTATGCGTCCCAGAGAGCAGACTCCCTGCTCCCCTGTGTCCATTGCCCAGCTGTTTGATTATTCTACTACCCAATGTGCATTGTCTGGCTGCCTTCCCCCAAATGGATCCCTCAGATTGTTGGTTGCATTCTTGTCTGGACATTTCTTTCCCTCTAGTAATTATGATGGTGGCTGGCAGCTCCAGTCTTGCCAACGAACTCATTCACCAACAGGGTGGCTCCCTTTTTTCTTCACATAGCGTCAGTATCCAATGAAGGCAACTTTGTTGATTCCTTTTTGTTTCCAGTTCCCGCCACGGACATCCAAAGAGCAGTCAATCTCAAGGGACCTGCTAGCTCTCCAGTGACTAGCACTCTAGTGCAAAGCCTTAACAGTGACCTCATCAGTGGTAAAGTAGAGTAATTTCCCAGCTGTATGTTGACATAAAAGAATCTGAGACTAGCAGTAAATGTTTGTGGCAGAGGATGAGTTTGATGTAACAGTGGTATGGGTTGAGTTTTTTGGTACCTCTTGGAAGTGGAAGCAAAAGACTTATGGAGGGTGTTTCTGACAAAGCTGTAGGCAATATGAAAGCAGCAAGAAATGAAGGAGACTTTTCCTTTAACATATTTCCATATTTTCAGGTTTTGAGCTGATAGTGTGGCATCGGGGCAGGAGCACGCCCAAGCAGTAATGGAATGTTGTATTGTAATGGTTAGCCAATAGGTGATACCATGTATAACAGACCTCACCTGAGCTGGTGACAGCAATCCCTGGCAGTGCATAAAGTATTTCATAGAGAACATATCTCTAGTACCTTTCTCAATGATGGAAGCTATGTATCCAGTCCATATGTGCTAGAGGAGCCTACCCGGATGGTAGCAGCCCTGCAATCTACTGTGTACAAGGAGTACACGACATGGTGTCACAAATAAATGTATTTGGCATTGTTGGTAGAATACTGTGGCCA
This sequence comes from Pelodiscus sinensis, assembly GCF_049634645.1. NCBI lineage: Eukaryota > Metazoa > Chordata > Testudines > Trionychidae > Pelodiscus > Pelodiscus sinensis. The sequence continues at coordinate 463,803 of NW_027465915.1, forward strand.
ATTTTGTTGCCCACAATTCAAGAAGGATGTTGATACACAGGAATAGGTTACATAAAAGAATGGCCACACTGGGTGAGAATAGTCCATCTAGCCTAGTGTCGGTTGTCTCTGAAAGGGGCCAGTGCCAGAAGCTTCAGAGGGAAATTTCAAACGATCCATCGGGCTTCTGGAAGTCAGAGATTTAGGGAAACACAGAGCATCATGATGTGTAGCTGACTCTCTTGGCTTGTACTCACTGATGGACTTATCCACCATGAACATGTCTCATTCTTTTGTGAACTGAGTTGTAGTTCTGACCTTTACAACATCCCTTGGCAGCAGGTTTCACAGATTCGCTGTGCACTGTGCATTCACTGAGCATGATCCAAGTGCTATAGCGGTATAAAAGGGAGCAGCTCCACTCAGGCCGGGCTGGAGAGGAAGGATCTGCTGCAGGAGCTCCAGGGGTGGGCCAGCCAGAGACCCTGATGACAGGAGCTAAAGACCTGGGAGACCGTATTGAGCCTCCAGAGCTGGTGGAGCCTCAGCGGGAGACTGGTTCTGCTGCGCTTGAGGGCCCTGAGACCATGTGGATGATCCCAACACCGGAAGTGGTAGGAAGTGCCCCAGGGAGGGTGTGAGAGTGGTACCTCCCACCCGAGGAAGCTCAACGTGTTGTAGTGGGATTCCCTTCTGAGCAAGTGGTGGATCTCTCCCCCACTGACAGGATTCTGAGTCAGGGTCTGGTGCAGTAGGGTGGACCCGGACCCCCCTACTAAGGCTGCTGTACCAACCCCTTTGACTCTGGCTATGAGACTATATTGTCCTGTTCCCAAGGGCTATCTTATAGACTCTGGCCATTGGGCTGGGCTGCCTTACACCTGGCCTAAGGAGTCATTGATTGCTCAACTTCCAGATAATGACCAGTCTGAGGAACAGACTCTAGATCACTATAGGGCTCCCAGGATGCCGAGAGCGCCAGGGAATAGCTGTGGGGGCAGTCAGTGTAGCAGCCGGGAGTCTATCAGACCCAACTGCCTGGTCACCAGGGGGCTGCCCCGAGGAGCTATGGACACTGGAGATGGAGGAGAGGAGGCTGACAAACCATGGAAAACAGCAAAAGCCTGAATGGCAGTTGGAGAAGAAGTGGGACAAGAGAGCCTCCTGGGAGGTAAGTGGGGAAAGGCCCTGAAACACCAGTTCTGCAGGGAATCTAGACACCAAATGCTGTCCCAGTTTAAGGGGAGGGTGGACTATTGCTGCTCACCTCACAGCCTGAGACCACAGCTGTCTCACCCCTCTGCTTGGTCCCCGTACCATAGGATATTCAGCCAATAGCCACGCAGAGCTTTGGGGACTACAAACAGTTCATACGGGCGTGGCTGCTTAAGTCTGAATGGACCCCTGAGGCAAACAGGGAAAGGTCCTGGGTGCATGAGACGCCCTGGTCTTCACAGACAAGGAGGTATCTACCCTGCTGCGGACTCTCTTTGCAAGGGGCACAGGGTGCAGGGCCGCTCCTGGCACAACAGGGCGCTGTGATCTGGTTGATCAAGCCGTATCACACTACCCATTTGGTTCAGCATTCACAGAACAAAAGAGTCTTTCCCAGTATCTTACGCATACCTTTAACAAGTTTTATTGCGTGCAATTCAGGAGTAGTTTTAAAAGCTCTGTGTGTGTGTGTGTGTGTGTGTGTGTGTGTGTATTTAGTACTGAGCAATTAAAACAGCATTAAAAGGCATCACAAGCATTAAAAGCAATATTTAAATGGAATAACTAACACACTACATCTAATTCTTAATCCAATTTAACACACACACTAAACACTTACACTCACCCTCTGGGGCTGGCCAGACCCCAGGTAATGTTGGTTTATTTGGTTGAAGTAGAAGCCCAACATGCACATCACCCCAATATGCCGAATCAATGGACTTCAACTTGTGGGGCAAAATGATGTGGTATATAACCCTCGGCATGTGCCAGTCTGGCGAGATGCCATTCACTGGTTACACACAGTCCAGGTGGGGTGATGTCCATTAGTGACACCCCCTTCTTCTTACAGGTGTGTCCACAACTGATCCAGAAATTTTGCACCACTTGTCTCACCACGAGTGAGAAACAATGGTCTGTCCTTGGTTAGATCCTTCCCTTGGAACTTTGTCGTATCTGGCAATGCTGGCACCGCTGCCTCCGCATGCATGCACAGTTCTTTTATCTCACACAGTTCTTTTTCTTAAAGGTGTAAACAAGTCCATAATCCTCTGGGGGTTTTGCCTGGGCCTCAGTATGGCCTCTCTTCAGCTCACTTACTGTTGATTCACTCATGCAAACCATTTACACTTCCAATGATTCGTGACATTCCCACAGGGAACAGCCACAGCCTGGCTCCATTGGAGCAGCTGGCAAACATCTGGCCTCAATGCCAAGTGCAGGATGCTGGCAGATGGAGGGGGTGGGGACAGCCAGGACTTGGAAGAGGTAAGGCTCCAAGGAGCTCAGCATGGGGGTGCCCATGAACGCCAGAGACCAACTCCTCCCTGGAGCGTGGAGGAGCCATTCCTCCTGCAGGACAAACGGAGGTCTCTGCCGCAGAGAGCCCTGGCAGGGCTGCCAGGCGAAGGGAAGGCAGCTGGAAAGCAGCTCGGAGCGAATGTGCCCCCCCCCCGCCGGCTCCTGGGGGAGCCCTGGGTTGGGAAGGCAGATGGGCTCCACACGGATCCCCAGGGAACGGGGTGGGGTCAATGGGAGACAGTCCAGGGAAGACCCTGGGACAGAGACTGCTTGGGTGGGTGCGGCCCCCTTGCTGCTGAGCGACACAACTTGGGGCCAGGCGCCCTGAGGACGCCAGCGCCTCCCGTGCAGGCACAGGCAGGGTCCGGGCGCAGGGCGGGTCCTTCAGCACCTCAGCTCGGCGCTCCCCAGGGGGAATGTCTGTCCCTTTCCACAGGACCCAGGCCCTATACCATTAAGGGCCAAACACTGAACCCAGAGATTGGAAGGTGTACAGGGCAGGAGCCAGTGAGTGACTCCGTCATGGGTTTGGTTGGTTAGCTCCCTCTATCGAAAGGAAGGGGAAGGGTCTATGGAGGGTGATATGCACCTGTTTGTAACAGGACAGTTCCTTGTAAAAGCCCTCCGGCAAGTGTCCTGGCTTTTAGAAAAAATGTGCAAATTGTCCCGTATTTTCTGCTCCAGCACTCCCCTGCTGGCCAGGCACAGTCAGTGTGGTGCACAGGCGGATGCAGCAGGCAGTGGCCAGCAGGGGGCGCTCTCAGGCAGGATGCACAGGGTGAAAGACATGCAGCCAGTGTGTGACAGAGGGGCAAGGCGTGAAGGATGTCACCCCTCCCCATGTGCACCCTAATGCAGGGGGGAGTCTGCCAGCTTTTCAGGTGGGGGGGCAATGCCCCAATCCCTGCCCTGCTGCAGGGCTGAAATCTTGATCTCTGCTGTCCCCTCCCATGAGTCTGGGGCTCAGGCTGGAAGGGGCAGGGCTGAGTCCTGCCCGCCCAGTGCTCCCTGTGAGGGAGAAACCTCCAGAGCCCATGGGTAGAGTTGTGGGGGTTTTAGCAAGCACAGTGGAGTCCCTGGGAGAGCCCCACAGCCAGTCTTCTCCCTGGCCCCAGCCACCTGAGCCACGGTTCCCTCAGCTCCCTTTGTTCGCACAGCCAGAAAGACCCATATGGGTGGGGAACCCGGCTCCATGGCTGGCAGAGCCCTCAGGGAACAGGGAGACCACAAATCCCTCCTGGCACTCAGCCTCTAGCTGCCCCATCCTGAACCCTGACGTATCCTCCTGTCTGCACACAGGCCCTAGCTCCCCCAGCCACACACAACCCTTAGCTACCCGCTCCCTGCCCCTGAGGTATCTCCTGGCCATACACAGCCCCTAGCTGCTCCCTCTGAGGGGGTAAACTCAAGAGTTTTCTTCTCTAACATGTTAAGCTTCTGATATGCAGAGCAGATTTCTACCCCAATTGAGAAGCATTCAAAGGATGAATATAGGCAAACAGCACAGGAATGCAGGGGCAAGATTAGAAAGGCAAAGGCAGAGAATGAGCTCAAACTAGCTACGGGAATAAAGGGAAAGAAGAAGACTTTTTATAAATACATTAGAAGCAAGAGGAAGTCCAAGGACAGGGTAGGCCCACTGGTCAGTGAGGAGGGAGAAACAGTAACAGGAAACTTGGAAACGGTAGAGATGCTTAATGGCTTCTTTGTTTCGGTCTTCACTGAGAAGTCTGAAGGAACGCCTAACATAGTGAATGCTAGTGGGAAGGGGGGAGGTTTAGAAGATAAAATAAAAAAATAACAAGTTAAAAATCACATAGAAAAGTTTGATGCCTGCAAGTCACCAGGGCCTGATGGAATGCATCCTAGAATATTCAAGGAACTGATAGTTAGAGGCTCAGATACCTCCTCTATCATCTTTGGAAAATCATGGGAGACAGGAGAGATTCCAGAGGACTAGAAAAGGGCAAATGTAGTGCCCATCTATAAAAAGGGAAATAAGAACAACCCAGGAAACTACAGGCCAGTTAGTTTAACTTCTGTGCCAGGGAAGATAATGGAGCAAGTAATTAAGAAAATCATCTGTAAACTTGGAAAACGGCAAGGTGATAGGGAACAGCCAGCATGGATTTGTAAAGAACAAATCACGTCAAACCAATCTGATAGCTTTCTTTGATAGGATAACAAGTCTTGTGGATAAGGGAGAAGCGGTGGATGTGGTATACCTAGACTTTAGTAAGGCGTCTGATACGGTCTCACATGATATTCTTATCAATAAACTAGGCAAATTCAACTTAGACTCATAGACTCCAGGGTCAGAAGGGACCATTATGATCATCTAGTCTGACACCCTGCACAGTGCAGGCCACAAAATCTCACCCACCCCTCCTAGAATAATCCTCTCACCTATATCTCAGATATTGAAGCCTTCAAATACTTTGAAGACCCCAAGATGCAGAGATCCTCTAGCTGTGATCTGTACCCCATGCTACAGAGGAAGGCGAAAAACCTCCAGGGCCTCTGCCAATCTACCCTGGAGGAAAATTCCTTCCCGACCCCAAATATGGCGATCAGCTAAACCCTGAGCATGTGGGCAAGACTCATCAGCCAGACACCCAGAAGTTCTCTATAGTAACTCCTATCATCCCTCCATTGACCTATTTCCCACTGATAATGAATGGTCAATTAGATACCAAGATTCTGTTATCTCATCAAACCATCCCCTTCATAAACCCATCTAGTTTAATCTTGAAACCAGATAGATCTTTTGCCCCCACTACTTCCCTTGGAAGGCCGTTCCAGAACTTCACTCCTCTAATGGTTAGAAACCTTCGTCTAATCTCAAGTCTAAACTTCCTACTAGCCAGCTTATATCCATTTGTTCTTGTGTCCACATTGGTATTAAACTTAAATAATTCCTCTCCCTCCCTGGTATTTATCCCTCTAATATATTTAAAAAGTGCAATCATGTCCCCCCTCAGCCTTCTTTTGGTTAAAGTAAACAAGCCAACCTCCTTAAGTCTCCTTTCATAAGACACGTTTTCCATTCCTCGGATCATCCTAGTGGCCCTTCTTTGTACCGTTCCAAAGTACCTGTTCCAAACTTAGATGGGGCTACTATAAGGTGGGTGCATGACTGGATGGATAACCATTCCTCAGAGAATAGTTATTAACGGTTCACAATCCTGCTGGAAAGGAGTAACAAGTGGGGTTCCGCAGGGGTCTGTTTTGGGACTGGCTCTGTTCAATATCTTCATCAACGATTTAAATATTGGTATAGAAAGTACGCTTATTAAGTTTGCGGATGATACCAAACTGGGAGAGGTTGCGACTAATCTGGAGGATAGGGTCATAATTCAAAATGATCTGGACAAATTGGAGAAATGGTCTGAGGTAAATAGGATGAAGTTTAATAAAGACAAATGCAAAGTGCTCCACTTAGGAAGGAACAATCAGTTTCACACATACAGAATGGGAAGTGACTGTCTGGGAAGAAGTACAGCAGAAAGGGATCTAGGGGTTATAGTGGACCACAAGCTGAATATGAGTCAGCAGTATGATGCTGTTGCAAAAAAAGCAAACATGATTCTGGGAAGCATGAACAGGTATGTTGTGAGCAAGACACAAGAAGTCATTCTTCCACTCTACTCTGCGCTGGTTAGGCCTCAGTAGGAGAATTGTGTCCAGTTCTGGGCACCATATTTCAAGAAGGATATGGAGAAATTGGAGAAGGTCCAGAGAAGAGCAACAAGAATGATTAAAGGTCTAGAGAACATGAGCTATGAAGGAAAGCTGAAAAAATTGGGTTTGTTTAGTTTAGAAAAGAGAAGACTGAGAGGGGACATGATAGTAGTTTTCAGGTATCTAAAAGGGTGTCATAAGGAGGAGGGAGAAAACTTGTTCTCCTTGGCCTCTGAGGATAGAACAAGAAGCAATGGGCTTAAACTGCAGCAAGGGAGGTTTAGGTTGGACATTAGGAAAAAGTTCCTAACTGTCAGGGTGGTCAAACACTGGAATAAATTGCCCAGGGAGGTTGTGGAATCCCCATCTCTGGAGATATTTAAGAGTAGGTTAGATAAATGTCTATCAGGGATGGTCTAGACAGTATTTGGTCCTGCCATGAGGGCAGGGGACTGGACTCAATGACCTCTCAAGGTCCCTTCCAGTCCTAGTATTCTATGATTCTATGATTCTTAGTGAAAGGCTTGCTTGGCTTTGTGCAGACAGTGTCACTACAAATTCAGAATAAACATATGGGGAAAAGTGCAATTCAAACTGAGGGAAGAGATTTTTTGTTGTAGTGCTAACATCACTTACAACTGCCTGAAAACAGCAGCTGACTACCTTCCCACAGTTCTGGACTCCTTTGCCATGAAAGTGTATAAATAATTCCACATTTACACTGTTTGTATCAAAGAATCAAAAGACTTCTGCACAAGGCAGCACATGATTCCTTGCTGTTAAATCCGCACTAGACAGAATTTTATCCTTTTTTTTTAATCAGCACAAAGCATATTTTCTCTCTTAAGACACATACTCAACACTGCTCAAGAAAGTCTTCAGTGACCCTTGCTAGTAAGTAAACCAAATTATTTGTTGGTGAGAGGAAGTTGCATATTCGTAGCCTTCAAAAAAAATTAGCAAAAAGGCTTAGAGAAAGATGTGGTACATCACACACAAAGATCCTGCCGCAGTCTTTGATTGAGAGTGGAGAAATTAAGGAACAGGAATTTTACAAAACACTTGAGAATTTTTATTCAACATCTCTGAAGTAAATGGAGAAACCTGCCGCTGAGTGCACAGAAGAGCTCACGGAAGCATGCTGGTGTGGGATCATATACAAAGCAGACATTCCATTTGCCACACAAGAATTCCACCCTAAGTTTGATAGAAGAGCATTGTCCCTTTGATGGAATGGACACATGCAAAGCCAATAATATCCGGTCATATGTCTGATTGGAACACTCAGAAAACCTCCATATCTGAAAGGTGATGGGATGTTTTTCAACAGAGGGACAATAAGGCAATAGAGTAAATAGGACCTGGCTAAGGCATTTGAATTAGTTTTGTGTTTGCCGTGTGTAATGGAGCCAACAGGGGCCCCACGGGAGGAGACTCGCACGGCGGTGCAGCTACAGGGAGCCAGCGCAGGCACTGCTTGTGGGGAGCCACCGTGCTCCATGTGCCAGGGCCAGAGATTGTGGTAGAGGAGGCAGGGGTGACAGCCCCTCCCTCATGTAAGGGGAGGGAGAGCATGCGACGGGCTGGCATGCACTCCGTATGGCCGTGGCGACGTTGCGCTGCGGTCTTCAAAAGGGACTCACCGCTGGTCAAAGGGGGAGAAGCAGGAGAGGTGAGCAGGGACGGAGCAGTGCATGGGAGGAAGGTGGGGGAGTAGGTCTGACACCAGGGCGGTCGTGATGTAATGGGCTGAGCGTTGGGAGTCAGGCGAGGAAGGAAGAAAGCAGGGAAGGGGGTGAGTAGGAAGTGGCCCAGGGCAAGGCGTGGAGCTCGTGTGTCGACGCATTTTGGGAAGTGTCCCCACTGACTGTAGGGAGAAGAGAGAGAACCATCTCACCTCCCTTAGGGCCCTGGGCTGGGACACAGAGGAGTGGGTGGGCCTGGGTCCCCCTACCTCCTGTCTCGCTGGTGTGAAGCGGGACGCGGAAAGGGGCAACTATTGTATTATCTGGAGAACTAGTGACTACATCAAAGACACTGATCCTGCCTTAAGGCAGCTATTGTACTGGTCTGGGGGGAAATAGCTGGGCTCGAGTGGGCAACAGGACCCAGACCGGGACCCTGGGGCAGCATGCCATCAAGAGGAGGGGCTATACCAGCTGTGAGTAATGAGGCCAACCAGCTGCCAAGATGCTTGGCTACGATAAGCCCGACAGATGATCCCAAGGCATTTGTGATCACATTTGAGAGGGTGGCCACTGTGGCCCATTGGCCGGAAGAACACTAGGCCACCCTACTAGCCCCTTATCTGACTGGGCCGGCCCAACTCGCGTACCACAGTTTGAACCCTCGAGAGGCTCTGCACTATTATAAGGTTAAAGACGCGATCCTCAACCAAATAGGAATAACCCCAGAGACCTTTCGCCAAAGGTTGAGGCAAGGACGCGAACACCTGGGGGCGAGGCCCTGAGCAGTTGCACAGATGTTAAAGGAAGCCGGTTGGCGCTGGCTGAAACCAGACCAACGGTCAGCGACACAAGTGGCAGAGGCCTGACTCTGGAGCAATTCCTGCACATTTTGCCCAGCGAGGGCAGCGCTGAGTACGGAGGCATTGCCCCTCCACTCTTAATGAATCAGTTACCTTGATGGAGGATTACGCGATGGCGGAATCAGCGGAGGTAATGAGAAAGCCGGCCCAGGAAAATCCCCGAGGCCAGGGCTGACTTGGCATCCTGACAGAAGGAAATTAGCGGGGCTGGGGGTGGGGAAGGGGGCGGAAGGATGGAGATTATCCCCAGAGTGGGCAGCCCCCATGTGAGAGGCAACTCCCAAAAAGGCCCCACAACTAACCAAGAAAGAACGAAACCAGGGTTAAGGGTGGACCCTCTAAGGGTGCGTGCTTCCGGTGTGGCCAAGGGGGCACTTCCAGGAGGAGTGTCCCTATATGAATTATACGTATGGACAGGCCCTGATGGGGGAGGGAGCGCAAGGAGGACAAAGTGATTGGAGAATCCTCAGGGTTATTAAGAAAGAGGGAGTGTCAGTGATGGCACTTGTAGACGCTGGATGTGGCCAGACCATAGTGAGGTCCGACCTGGTGCAAGAAGGGGGACCTAAGGGGCCACCAGTGTTCGTGCAATGTATGCACGGGGATGTCAGGCCCTATCCCACGATGTGAGTGCGAATTACTGATGGACAAGAGGAGGGGTGGTGCTACGTGGATGTAGTCCCTATGCTGGCTTATCCCGTCCTCTTGGGGAGAGACTGGAAGGGGTTTTACCACATTGTCGAGGAGTGGGGACGTCAGGGCAGGGGGAAGGGACCAGATGCCCTGATGGGGGAAGAAGAAGGTATTAGGGAAAGGGAGGTTACAACCCCGAACCCTAGCACAGCAGCCCTCGAACAGACCAGAGGGCCTGGCACGATGGGCATTACGGATCCGGTAGCCTGACCTGAATTCTGGAGCGGAGACTTTGTGCAGGAGCAAAGAGAAGACCCCTTACTGTGAAAGGCCTGGGAAGACACCATGGAAACCGACGAGCAGGAGGGCCAGGCAGTCTGGCCAGCAACAAGTCCCCATTTTGAGGTATGCCGTGATCGTTTGTATAGAATCACAGAAGGGGTGGAGGGGCATGAGACAGTCCGGCAGCTGTTGGTCCCAGGGCGATATCGCCAGCAACTCCTAGAGGACTGGTCATCTGGGGTATAAGAAAACTGTCAAGAGATTGTTGCAAAGGTTTAACTGGCCAGGGATATTCCGGGAGGTGAAGGACTTTTGTGACTCTTGTCCCAAGTGTCAAAAGGCCAGCCCCAAAAGGGTACTCAGGGCCTGTCTAGTCTCTTTACCAGTGATTGAGGTCCCCTTCAAGAGGGTTGCCCTAGATCTGGTAGGCCCCCTCGAGAAGACACGGACAGGGTACCAGTACATTATGGGCCTGATAGACTATGCGACAAGGTACCCTGAGGCCATACCTTTGAGAAATACCACTGCCCCAACCCTTGCTGTAGAGCTAGTAAAGATCTTTTCACGAGTTGGGATCCCTCGTGAAATCCTAACGGACCAGCGGACTAATGTCACCTCATGCTTGTTGGAGGAGCTTTGTCCACTGTTACGGATTAGAGCATTAAGGACCTCTGTTTACCACCCCCAGACCGACGGCTTGGTAGAAAGATTCAACAGAACATTGAAAAATATGTTAAGGAAATTTGCAGAGGAAGATCCTAAGGAGTGGGACAGGCTTCTGCCCTCCCTACCGTTTGCAGTTCGAGAGGTACCCAAGGCCTCGACAGGGGGTTCTTGCTGTTTGAACTCCTATATGGACTGCAACCCCGGGGATTATTGGACGTTATTAAGGACGCCCGGGAGGAACAAGTGACCCGGGTGCAAGGCTCAGTGCAGTACATACTTAAATTATGTGAGAAACTACATACCCTAGGGAATTTGTGAGAGATAATCTATTAACGGCCCAAGGGAAACAAGTGAGATATTAGGATAAGGGGACACGACTTAGGACCTTTGAGCCAGGGGACAGCATGTTGCTCTTGCTACCTGCTCAGAATTCCAAACTGTTGGCAAAATGGTGGGGCCCTCTGAGGTAGTTTGCCAGGTGGGAGAGGTTAACTACTAAATAAGAATGCTGGGGAGGTGGAAGGAGACCAAAGTTTATCATGTCAACCTCTTGAAGGCCTGGAGAGATCGGGAGGGGCTGATGATTGACCTGGTGACTCCTGAGCTGGAACTGGGACCCCGAGGGGAAGGGGGGGAAGAAGACGTTAACCTGTTACCCCTGCAGGTGGGACATGAGCTGGTGCCGAGCCAACAAGCTGAACTACAATGCTTGTTGCACAAGTTCCCGTAGGTCCTAACTGACCAACCAGGACATACAACTCTGACATATCACCATATAGTGACTGAACCCAGTAAAAAGGTATGAGACCCCACATGGCCCCTTCCCCAGAAAATGTGGGGAAGAGATCCAACTAATGTTACACTGTGGCATAGTGGAGGAGTCTCACAGAAAGTGGCGAAGCGCCATAATTCTGGTCCCAAAACCTGACGGGTCTACACAATTCTGCATTGACTTTTGAAAAATCAACACAGTGTGCCGGTTCTATGCTTACACAATGCCCCGGGTTGATGAACTGTTGGAACGGCTCAGAAGGGCACAGTATATAATATCAACCCTCGATTTAACCAAGGAGTACTGGCAGATCCCTCTAACCCCAACCTCCCGGAAGAAGACAGTGTTCTTGACACCATTCGGGCTGTTCCAATTTGTCCAAATGCCGTTTGGGCTCCCTGGGGCAGCAATGACTTTCCAAAGGCTGATGGACAAGGTATTATGAGACCACAGGCACTACTCTGGCACTTATCTAGATGACGTAGTAGTGTATAGCCAGTCCTGGCCTGAGTGACCTGCAGTGACTGGAAGCTGTCCTGATGACCCTGAAGGAAGCAGGTCTCACAGCAAACCCCAGCAAGTGTCACTTTGGAGAATGGAAGGTATGGTACCCGAGATACCCCGTGGGGAGAGGCAAACTGAAACTCTTAATAGATAAAATTGGGGCCTTGAGGGACTACCCCGCGCCAACAACCAAAAGGCAAGTGCACCAATTTTTAGGACTCACTGGCTCCTACTACCACTTCGTCCCCAACTTTACAACACTGGCAGCCCCCATGACACATATGACAAGAAGTTCATTACCTAAGAAGGAGCAGTGGAGCACATTGTGCGACCAAGCATTTAACGCGTTGAAAGACGAACTGATACACACCCCGGTGCTGACACAACCCAATTTTGCAAAACCCTTTGTCCTTCACACTGGTGCCTCGGAAGTTGGGCTAGGGGCAGTGTTGTCCCGGGGGGCAGGGGAGGGGGAAGGAACACCCTAATCTCTACATAAGCCGCAAACTAGTCCCTTGAGAATTTAAGTACTCCACTATCCAAAAGGAGGCTCTGGCCGTAAAGTGGGCTATTGACACGGCTTTAGAAGATAGGATACACAAAGAACAAGTTAAAAATCACTTAGGAAAGTTAGATGTCAGCAAGTCACCAGGTCCTGATGAAATGCATCCCAGGATACTCAAGGAGCTGATAGAGGAGGTATCTGAGCCTTTAGCTATGATTTTTGAAAAATCATGGAAGACAGGGGACATTCCAGAAGACTGGAAAAGGGCAAATATTATGCCCATCTATAAAAAGGGGAATAAGAACAACCCAGGAAACTACAGACCGGTCAGTTTAACGTCTGTCCCAGGGAAGATAATGGAGCAGGTAATTAAGGAAATCATATGCAAACACTTGGAAGGTAATAAAGTGATAGGGAATAGCCAGCATGGGTTTGTGAAGAACAAGTCATGCCAAACTAATCTGATAGCTTTCTTTGATAGGATAACGAGCCTTGTGGATAAGGGAGAAGCGGTGGATGTCATATACCTAGACTTTAGTAAGGCATTTGATACGGTCTCGCATGATATTCTTATTGATAAACTAGGCAAATATAACTTAGATAGGGCCACGATAAGGTGGGTGCATAATTGGTTGGATAACCATAGTCAGAGAGTTGTTGTTAACGGTTCTAAATCCTGCTGGAAAGGGATAACAAGTGGAGTCCCGCAAGGGTCTGTTTTGGGACCCGTACTGTTCAATATCTTCATCAATGATGTAGATATTGGGATAGAGAGTGCGCTTATTAAGCTTGCAGATGATACCAAACTGGGTGGGGTTGCAACTTCTTTGGAGGATAGGGACATAATTCAAAATGACCTTAGCAAGTTAGAGAAATGGTCAGAGGTAAACAGGATGAGGTTTAATAAAGAGAAATGCAAAGTACTCCACTTAGGAAGGAACAATCAGTTCCATACATACAAGATGGGAAGCGACTGTCTAGGAAGGAGCATGGCGGAAAGGGATCTAGGGGTATGTCTACACTACAATGTTAGTTCGAACTAACGGACGTTAGTTTGAACTAACATTCATAGCCGCTACACTAGCGCTCCGTTAGTTCGAATTTGAATCGAACTAGCGGAGCGCTTAGTTCGAACTAGGAAAACCTCATTTTACGAGGATTAAGCCTAGTTCGAACTTACTAGTTTGAATTAAGGGGTGTGTAGCCCCTTAATTTGAACTAGTGGGAGGCTAGCCCTCCCCAGGTTTCCCTGGTGGCCACTCTGGCCAACACCAGGGAAACTCTATGCCCCCCTCCCGGCCCCGGACCCCTTAAAGGGGCACGGGCTGGCTACGGTGCCCGTGCCAGGTGCAAGCCTGCCAGCACCCAGCCAGCAGACCTTGCACCTGGCACGGCACAGAGCCACCCACCCGATGTCCCCCAGCCCACCCCCTCTTCGCGGGACCAGGCTGGCGGCTCCCGGGAGTTTGCCCTGGACCGCAAGAGGCGGGCACCTTCCTGGGCTAGTGCGGACATCGTGGACCTCATCCACGATCTCCGCACTAGGCACAGGAAAGTGGCCGTCTAGGGCAGGAGAGCTGCCAGCCTGGCCACCCAGGAGCAGGTGTGCCATCCTGGGTCAGACCAAAGGTCCATCTAGCCCAGTAGCCTGTCTGCCGACAGCGGCCAACCCTAGGGACCCTGGAGGGGATGGACCGAAGACAGTGACCAAGCCATTTGTCTCGTGCCATCTCTCTCCAGCCTTTCACAAACTTCGTGCAGGGACACCACTCCTACCCCCTGGCTAAGACTACTCCATGGACCCAACCTCCATGACTTGATCTCACTTCTCTTTAAACTCTGTTCTAGCTCTAGCCTTCACAGCCTCCTGCAGCAAGGAGTTCCACAGGTTGACTCTTTGCTTTGTGAAGAACAACTTTCTGTTATTAGTTTGAAGCCTGCTACCCATTCCTTTCCTTTGGTGTCCTCTAGTCCTTCTTTATGGGAACTCATGAAGAACTTTTCTGAATGCACCCTCTTCACCCAACCCCTGCTTTTAGAGACCTCTATCCTGTCCCTGCTCCATCTCCTCTTTTCTAAGCTGAACAGTCCCAATCTCTGTAGCCTCTCTTCATCTGGGACCTGTTCCCAACCCCTGATCATGTTAGTTGCCCTCCCCTCTCCCAGCCTTTCTCTTCCCCTCTCCCACCTCCTTTTCCCAGTCTCCCCCAGTTTTGTTCAATAAAGACAGAGTCAATGTTGGAAGAAACGTTATCTTTATTTTGTACATCAATAAGAAGGGAGGCTAGGGAAGGGTAAGTGGAAGAAGATGAGGGAGGAATGGGGTACGAGCCCCCGATGGGGAGGACTGGGCTGGCTCTGCGGGCTTCTGGGGGTGGAAGCTCTCCTGCAGCCCCCCGATTACCCCCTCTCCCCAGATGGCAGCCTGCGGCAAGTGCAGCCGGGCTGATGGCCGAGTGGTGTGATGTGCCCAGTGTGGGTACTCCGGCACTCCAAGCCAGGACTGGTTTGCAAGCGGGGCAGCCCTGAGAACTGTGTGTCCGGGGTGGGGGTCGGGACCCTTTAAGCGCAGCCCTCGGCTAGCCTGAGACAGCATCTCCACGCTCTAAGTCCTCCTCTGATGCCCTGCCGGCACTGCTTCCGGCCATCCTTAAGCCCTGTTCAGGGTCCACTCAATGTGGACTTGCTAGTTCGAATTAGCAAAACGCTAATTCGAACTAGTTTTTAGTTCTAGACGCGTTAGTTCGAATTAGCTTAGTTCGAATTAACGTTGTAGTGTAGACATACCCTAGGGGTAATAGTGGACCACAAGTTGAATATGAGTCAACAGTGTGATGCTGGTGCAAAAAAAGCAAATATGATTCTAGGTTGTATCAACAGGTGTGTTGTAAGCAAAACTCGAGAAGTCATTCTGCCGCTCTACTCTGCACTAGTTAGGCCTCAGCTGGAGTACTGTGTCCAGTTCTGGGCGCCACATTTCAAGAAAGATGTGGAGAAATTGGAAAGGGTACAGAGAAGACCGACAAGAATGATTAAAGGTCTAGAGAACATGACCTATGAAGCCAGGCTTCATGAACTGGGCTTGTTTAGTTTGGAAAAAAGAAGATGAAGGGGGGACATGATAGCGGTTTTCAAATATCTAAAAGGGTGTCACAAGGAGGAAGGAGAAAATTTGTTCCTCTTGGTTTCTGAGGACAGGACAAGGAGTAATGGGCATCTGTGTGAGTAAGTCCGGCAGCAGTCGAAGCGGGTATGAGGGGTAAGGCGACAAACGTGGGAGGAGTGGAAACCAGTGTTGTTGTGCCCATGCCGGAGCCACCAGTATTACTGTGGCTCTGTCTACTTTGATTTTCTGAAGGACTCTTGGGATGAGAGGTGCAGGTGGGAAGGCATACATGAGAGGCAGTGGTCTAAATAAGGGAATATTATAACTACCCTGCATCGGAGGTGGGCAGCAACTACCAAAAGTGTTTTTGTGAACTTTGGGAGCAGTAGATAGTCTGAACGGTAGGACCCAGTACTAGAAGTGGTCTGTGCCAATTGTAAAGCGGAGGACTCTTCGGTGTGCAGGATGACTGGTAATATGAAAATACACATCCTGGAGGTCGAGAGCAGCAAACTAATCGTCTTGATCCAGAGATGGTATTATGGACACTAGAGTTACCATCTTGAATTGCTGTTTTTGGAGATATTTGTTCCATTGCCTGAGCTCCAATATCAGTCTTCATCCTCCCATTTTCTTTTGTACAAGAAAGTAATGGGAGTAAAACCCTCTCCCTCTGAATTTTTATGGCACTCGTTCCACCGCCCCTATAGATAGGAGGTTGTTGATCTAGCTGCATAGCAAGTTTTCATGAAAGGGGTCCATGAAGAGGGACAGGGTTGGTGGAGAGGGAGAGGAAGGGTATCGTGTAGCCAAACTATATTATCTCCAAAACCCAGTTGTCGGTGGAAATGGCAGCCTATCGATGATAGAATGGACACAGGTGATGATGGAACAAGTGGGTAGGGAGGTCGATTCAATGAATATGTGAGACTGGTTGCTTGCTCTTGTCCAAGGAGTCAAACCTGTTGCTTGTTATTGGGCTGGTTTTGTGAATGGTTGCTCTGGTTACAGCATCTCTGTGGTCTGTGGCGCTGGAGTGACTGGTGAAAGGGACGCTGCTGTTGCTGTCACTGCTGTCTGTTGTGACTATAATCATAACGTCTTTGGAAGGGGGTGTAATGCCTTCTCCTGTAAGGTGAAGTGTACATCCCCAGGGTCCGGAGGGTGGTTCTTGAGTCCTTGCTGGAATGAAGTATGGTGTCTGTCTTTTCCACAAACAACTTATCTTTATTGAATGGTAAATCTTCCACCTTGTTCTGTAATTCTGTAGGAACTCCTGTGGACTGAAGGTACAAAGCCAATCTCATTACTACAGCAGTGGCTGTCATTCATATTGCAGTGTCCGCTTCGTCCATGGCTATTTGTAAGCCAGCTCTCGTGGCAGCGTAGCCCTCTTGAACAATCGATTTTAAGATGGGCCTTTTGGACTCAGGCAGGGACTCCATCAAAGTTGTGAGCTTAGTATAGTTATCAAAGTTGTGGTTTAATAAGTGCGCCAAGTAATTTGCTATCCAGAGGAGGAGTGTAGAGGGTGTGTACATTTTTCTCGTGAATAAATCCAGTCTTTTGGTGTCCCTGTCTGCTGTGTGGTTTCTATACTTTGGCATCTTTGCTCTTTGTTGTGCCGCATCCAGTACCAAAGAGTTTGGCTGAGGAAGTGTAAATGAAAACTCCGAACCCTTTGGTAGCACAAAGTACTTTATTTGCTCTTTTGTTCTTGGTGTTGCAGAGCAGGACCTTTTGACCACGGCCTCGTGTGCACATTGCCCATTCTGCCACACAAAGGCCCCCTCACAGAAAATGTAGGCCTCTGACACACTCTGAGAAAGCATAACTTGTAAGCGCACAATGCAGCTTTCAGTGAACAGAATTTAACCTTGTAGGCATCAAAGAACAGGGAGGTGAGCAGGAGTAGAGCACAACTGCAAGATATAGATAAGACTTGACCGGTCCTTGAAGTAGGGAGGTAGCCAAAAGGAGATAAGACACAACTATCATGCACACTGACCATGCCCGCATCAGGCACTGTCCATGGGGTCATGAGGCGGGCATCATGAAAAATCCTATAGGGCAATATTGCACATTACCTCATTTGCCCTGCCAAAGTACAGACCCTAATATGGTCCGGACATCAGGTTATGTTATAAAAGACCCTCAACTCCTTTGTTCGGGGAGGTTCCGAGTGTTGAGGGGACGTGTCTTTTTTACCCGGCTGAAGGATTGATCACCCGGAGGCTGCCTCCCCACCCTCCGAGTCAAAAATAGGGGTGTGCGAGTCCTGAGTATGCTCCGAGTTCTTGTGTGTCTTTGTGCTGTTACCATTGCTGGATCTGTAAGTATTACTTAAATATATTAGTTATTGGTTTGGTTAATAGTTGAATTGTGTTAATCTCACTGTGTAATTCTGTAGAGTGTAACTGAGTCCTATTAACCACACTGTGTAAATTGCATAATCTTGTGTTGTGTAATAGTGTTGTATTTAGGCCAAGTATATGTGTTAGAAATAGAAACCCATGAGTTGATAAGTTGTAGAGGTAGAGGCACTCCAGGGCTTTATAAGGCAGTGGGCAAGCAACCAAGGAGCTTACGAACAGGACAGCAGCGATGGATGGTGATAGGTCTGCTGTTGTTACCTGCACAGCGTGTGCCATGTTTGTCTTCCCCCCGGATAAAAGAACGGATTTCATCTGCACTGAGTGCAAGCTGGTCGCCATTTTGGAAGAGAAAATTAGAGGACTGGAGGCCCAAGTGTTCACCCTACGCTCGATAAGAGAAGATGAAGACTTCCTCGATAGAAGGCAGCGTTTAATCCTTCAAACACAGCAAGCGGAAGAGCCAGAGAGGGCTGTACATGAAGAGGAAGAGAACTGGCAGCATGTAACTTCTAGAAGGGGAAAAAGGCCAGCACGGGAATCCCCCAATACTATAGAGGTAAGTAATCACTTTCAGGCTCTCTCCACAGGCTCTGCAGTGCTGAATGCTTTGGAAGGGACCTCACAAGGAAGAAACCGGAAGGGAACGCCATCTACTGGAAGGCATGGGATGCGTAGTCCTAGGGATGGGGGTTCCACGGCCACCACCTCCAAAAGTAAACGACGGGTGGTGGTGGTCGGGGACTCCCTCCTAAGAGGGACTGAGCCATCCATCTGCGGTCCGGACCTGAAATCTCGAGAGGTGTGCTGCTTACCGGGAGCTCGCATTCAGGATGTGACTGAGAGGCTTACCAAACTGATCAAACCTTCAGATCGCTACCCCTTCCTGCTTCTCCACATGGGAACTAATGATACAGCCAAAAATGACCTTGAGCGGGTTACTGCAGATTATGCAGTGCTTGGAAGAAGGATCCAAGAATTCGGAGCGCAAGTGCTGTTCTCGTCCATCCTCCCTGTTGAAGGGAAAGGACTGGGCAGGGATCGTCGAATTGAGGACGTCAGTGCGTGGTTGCTCAGGTGGTGTCGCAGAGAGGGCTTTGGTTTCTTTGACCATGGGACTCTGTTCCGGGAACAAGGATTGTTAGGAAGAGATCGGATCCACCTAACGAAGAGAGGAAGGAGCATCTTCGCAGGCAGGCTTGCAAACCTAGTGAGGAGTGCTTTAAACTAGGTTCGTTGGGGGATGGTTACCAAAACCCTGAGGGGAGTGGGAAAGTCGGATACCGGGAAGAAATGCAGAGACGAAAGAGCAAGAAAGGAGGACCCCTGATTCGAATGGAGAAGATAGGGTGATCAACTGGTTACATGAGGTGTTTGTACACCAATGTGAGAAGCCTGGGCAACAAACAGGAAGAACTGGAGGCCCTGGCCCAGTTCAAGAAATATGATTTAATTGGGATAACAGAGACTTGGTGGGATGGCTCGCATGACTGGAGCGCTGTCATGGAAGAGTATAGACTGTTCAGGAAGAACAGGCAGGGGAGAAAAGGAGGAGGAGTTGCACTATATGTAAGAGAGCACTATGATTGCTCTGAACTCCAGTATAAAGAGGGAGAAAAACCTGTTGAGAGTCTATGGGTTAAGTTTAAAGGAGCAAACAACAGCAGTGATGTTGTGATTGGTGTCTGCTACAGGCACTGAATCAGGTGGATGAGGTAGATGAGGCTTTCTTCGGACAACTGAGCGAAGCTGCCAGATCGCAGGCCCTGGTTCTCGTTGGGGACTTTAATCACCCTGACATCTGTTGGGAAACCAATACGGCAGTACACAGGCAATCCAGGAAGTTTTTGGAGAATGTTGGGGATAACTTTTTGACACAAGTGCTGAAGAATCCGACCAGTGGCCGTGTGCAGCCTGACCTTCTGCTCACAAACGGAGGAACTAATAGGGGAAGTAGAGGTAGGTAACAACCTGGGAAGCTGTGATCAAGAGATGGTAGATTTCAGGATTCTAACCAAAGGAAGAAAAGAGAGTAGTAAAATACACACCTTGGACTTCAAAAAAGCAGATTTTGACTCCCTCAGAGATGTGATGGGCAGAATCCCATGGGATGATAATATGAAGGGGAAAGGAGTCCAGGACAGCTGGCAGCATTTTAAAGAAGCCTTATTGAAGGCACAGAAAGAAACCATCCCAATGCGTAGCAAGAGAGGAAAACATGGTAGGAGACTTACATGGTAGGATTGGCTTACAGGGGAAATCCTTGGTGAACGTAAGCACAAAAAGGAAGCTTACAAAGAGTGGAAACTTGGACAAATGACCAGGGAGGAGTTTAAATGTAGAGGTCGAGAATGCTGGGGGGTTATCAGGAAGGCGAAAGCGCAAATGGAATTGCGACTAGCTAAGGATGTGAAGGATAACAAGAAAGGTTTCTACAGGCATGTTAACAAGAAGGTGATCAGAGGGTATGCGGCTCCTACTGGATGAAGGAGGTAACCTAGTGACAGATGATGTCGGGAAAGCTGAAGTACTCAATGTTTTCTTTGCCTCTCTATTCACGGACAAGGTGGGCTCCCGGACTAATGCGCTAAGTGACGCAAGATAGGATGAAGATGGACAGCCCTTGGTGGGTAAAGAACAGGTTAGGAACTATTTAGAAAAGCTAAATGTACACAAATCCATGGGTCCGGACTTAATGCATCCGAGAGTACTGAGGGAGTTGGCAAATGTCATTGAGGAGCCTTTGGCCATTATCTTTGAAAAGTCATGGAGATCTGGAGAAATCCTGGATGATTGGAAAAAGGCAAATGTAGTGCCCATCTTCAAAAAAGGGAAGAAGGACGATCCAGAGAACTATAGGCCAGTCAGTCTTACCTCGGTTCCTGGAAAAATCATGCAAGGGATCCTTAAGGTATCCATTTTGTGGCATTTGGAAGAGAGGAAAGTGATTAGGACTAGTCAGCATGGATTCACAAAGGGCAAGTCATGCCTGACCAATCTGATTAGCTTCTATGATGAGGTAACTGGCTCTGTGGACGTGGGAAAGTCAGTGGATGTAATATACCTTGACTTTAGCAAGGCTTTTGATACGGTCTCCCACAATATTCTTGCCAGAAAGTTAAGGGAATGTGGATTGGATAAATGGACAGTAAGATGGATAGAAAGATGGCTAGTAGGCTGGGCCCAGCGGGTAGTGATCAATGGCTCGATGTCAGGATGGTGGTCGGATTCTAGTGGAGTACCCCAAGGTTCGGTTCTAGGACCGGTTTTGTTCAATATCTTTATTAATGACCTGAATGAGGGGATGGATTGCACCCTCAGCAAGTTTGCGGATGACACTAAGCTAGGGGGAGAGGTAGATACGCTTGAGGGCAGAGATAGGGTGCAGAGTGACTTTGACAAATTGGAGGATTGGGCCAAAAGAAATCTGATGAGGTTCAACAAGAACAAGTGCAGAGTCCTGCACTTGGGACGGAAGAATCTCAAGCATAGTTACAAGCTGGGGACCAACCAGTTAAGTAGTAGTTCTGCAGAAAAGGACCTGGGGGTTATAGTGGATGACAAACTGGATGAGAGTCAACAGTATGCCCTTGTAGCCAAGAAAGCTAATGGCATATTAGGTTGCATTAAGAGGATCATTGCCAGCAGATCCAGAGATGTCATTATTCCCCTGTATTCAGCTTTGGTGAGGCCACATCTGGAGTATTGTGTCCAGTTCCGGGCCCCCCACTACAAAAAGGATGTGGACGCATTGGAGAGGGTCCAGCGGAGGGCAACCAAAATGATTAGGGGGCTGGAGCACATGACCTATGAGGAGAGGCTGAGGGAGTTGGGTCTGTTTAGTCTGCAGAAGCGAAGAGTGAGTGGGGATTTGATAGCAGCCTTCAACTTCCTGAAGGGAGGTTCCAAAGAAGATGAAGAGAGGCTGTTCTCAGTAGTGACGAATGGCAGAACAAGGAGCAATGGTCTCAAGTTGTGATGGGAGAGGTCCAGGTTGGATATTAGGAAAAACTATTTCACTAGCAGGGTGGTGAAGCACTGGAATGGGTTACCTAGGGAAGTAGTGGAGTCTCCATCCCTAGAGGTGTTTAAGTCTCGGCTTGAGAAAGCCCTGGCTGGATTGATTTGGGATTGGTCCTGCCTAGAGCAGGGTGCTGGACTTGATGACCTTCTGAGGTCTCTTCCAGGTCTATGGTTCTATGATTCTATGATCAATGACTAACTCCACCAGCTGCCCTAAAATTACCATAGAAGGACTGGCTGTGGACAGAGTTTTTATTATTATTATATTGGCTTTTTTTTTGCTTGCATGCTGCACTGCCTTAAACGAATTAGAGATAGTGATTTGATATAATTGAATTATAATCAGAAAGTTTGTAATCAGTTAAGTGCAGTTTGGTTCAGTTCTTCCCTCCTGTAAAAGCACTAGGCTATTGCTTGATTTAAAACTCATTTAAAAGTGATTTGATGTTTGATAAAAGAACCATTCTGTTTAATAAAAAAAATCATTTGTTTCACCATCATCCAGCAGTTTTCACTGGGTAGTTGGTTTTAACCGTTGGGGCTCCCACCACATCATCGAACCAAGTTTTGACACTTGCGAAGAACGGATGCTGGGGTTTGCCATAACTCATCTGTGACTTCGAGAATAGCCTCATCCAGTGGGGATGTCTGAAGATTTTTAAGGAGACGATGTTGTTTCTCCTTTATCTCTGTGAGCTGTATCTCCTGGGTCTCTGCCAGTCTCTTAAATAAGTCTTGGAACTGTTTGAGGTCGTCAGGAGGGGAAACATTTCCTGGGATGACAGCTTCATCAGGTGATGATGATGACTGATCTGTAGGAGATACGTCTGGCGGCTGTATTTCTACCACAGAGGGTTGCTCCTCCTCTGGCTCAGATTGGGAAGGCTGTGGGTATGGAGGGTTTTAGTCCAAAGGAGGTGGAACTGGAACAGTTGAACTTCTGGAGGATGAGTATTCGCCCAGGGATCTTGGAACAGATCTAGACGAATGATGGTAGGAATGACGGTGTGGTGAGTAGCACCTATGATGGTCATGGCAGTCTTAATGGTTGTCATGATGGTAGTATGAACAATGTGAAGGAGAACATATATATATATATGTGAGACCGCCTATTCTCCCCAATAATCTGATCTAGGTGATCATGGCGAGAGGGAAGGAGTATAGGATCTCCTTGGAGGTGGTGATAGAGAAGCAGAGAAGTGTCGGTTAGAATAGTGAGGCCGCTCCCTGGGTGAACTGAGAAAGGGAGATGGTAGCCTTTCAAGAGATTGGTGTCGCCTGATTGGTTGAGGTGATAGCTTTGGTGAGGCTGGTGGTGGCAGCAGTGAAGGTGATGGTGCTGGTGAAAACATGGGAAGCGGAAAGCATGGTGTGGAACTCCAGTGCCGATGTGTTTTTGAGTGTGCCTTCCTCGGTGCCGCCCATTCCAGTGCCAAGGTCGGCGCTGCCTGTTCTGGTGCCATCAAGATCGGTGCTGGTGAGGATGACTCAGCACGTATTGGTGCCAAGTGTGTATGTGGCTCCGATATGGATGTTGGTGCTGGTGGTTTTGGTGCAGAGGCTACCAGCTGCAGCTGTTGGTGCCACCGAGGGGTGTGCAGATGGTACTACCATGTCCATCTTTCTCGACTTGGGGGCTGCGGTTGAAGTGGTATGAGAAGCGGCCATACCAGACGAGTCCAACTTGCTTCCTACACTCAATCTGCCCTGCAAAGTAGCAGGGAGAGATCTTGTGGGAGACAGTTTACTTTTTCTTGGCAGAGCAGTGATCGGGGATGAGATCCTGCACTTCTGAGCCTGTTGGTGTGACGGAGGGGGAGAGGGTGATCTCTCTGGCTGAAGAGCCTTCTCGAAGAGGATCATGTGGAGCCTCATCTCCCTATCTTGGCGGGCCCTGGCCGTGAGATTGGTACAGTGGGGGCACTTCTGTGGAACGTGGCTCTCACCGAGACAATGAATGCAGGCTGAGTGTCCATCTGAGGCTGGCATGGCCTCGCAGCATGTCTCGCATTTTTTAAACCCGGGGGAACCGGGCATTTTCTTAACACTTTTTTTTTAAATTATCTACTAATAGGGATATCAACTACGTACACTAGGGACGGGTGGTAAAACTTATCAACAATAACTAACTAACTAAAGTTTGTAATATTAAATCTTTTTTTTTTAAATAACTAGGAATAGTGTATAATGAAGAAAGAACAAGAGAAACAACTATATTAACAACTAAAGACTTGGAATTGTCTCACAAATAAGTTGAGTTGAAGAGAGCAGTTCACTCCGCCTGCACCCTGAGGCGGTTGAGAGGAACTGATTAGAACCGGACCGTGCGATACAAAATAGTGCGAACACTACGAGATGCCTCCGTGCATGCGTGGTCTGGCCAACTACCACTATGCAAAATCTCTGATCTGCGGCGCCGGAGCAAGCCCAGCACATCACTCAAAGAAGAACAAAATTTATTCGAAACATGCACTGAAAAAATCTGCACATGGGTGGAAAAGCTTAGAGGAAACACTGGCCCTTAGTAGCCATTTTGGAGGAGGACTCCAGATTTGAGACAGATGCTGGTGAGGACTGGCTGTGGTATGTGTGGCCTGGACTCGGAGACCAGAGGCATCTCTCCAGCAGTAAAAATTTTATTTGAGGTCCCTAGCTTTCCTTGCCTGTGCTGAGTTTCTGGCAGTGTGGACACTTGTGTGTAACGCCTCCCTCTGGCAATGAACACACGAAGGCTGTGTCCAGACTCAGGGGTTTTTTCGGGAAAAGTAGCCTTTTTCCGAAAAAACTTCCCCTGCGTCCAGACTCAAGCCGCGTTCTTTCGAAATTAAATCGAAAGAACGCGGCTTTTCTTTCGATGGAGGTAAACCTCATTTCACGAGGAAGAACGCCTTCTTTCGAAAGTTCCTCTTTCGAAAGAAGGCGTTCTTCAATGTAAATAGGGCTTCTTCGAAAGAGAGCATCCAGATTCACTGGATGCTTTCTTTCGAAAAAGCAAGCCGCTTTTTCGAAAGTTCAACGTGCAGTCTAGACGCTCTCTTTCGAAAGAGGCTCTTTCGAAAGTATCTTTCGAAAGAGCCTCTTTCAAAAGAGGCTTGCAGTCTAGACATAGCCTATGAGTGGCCGTCTCTGACAGGTACTGAGAGTCTAACAAGCCAGGCATGTCTGAGAGGCTGAGCTGAATAAAAACAGTAACAGTCCCAGTCTAATGCCTCTTCAGCACCTGCCCGGCTGAGGCAGGAAGAGAAAGGGAGAATTAATTTAAAAAAAAAAAAAAGAGGGTGGGAGGGGAAGAAAACCAAGAGAAAAGAAATGTTGAGTTTAACCAGGAAGGCATTTTAGATAAGGACCCAGCTATACTTCCCACCAAAACCAAGGGCGGTAGAGAAGGGCTGCACTCCTGCCATAGCCCCTCAGACAGGCACAAGATGTGTGTGTGGCCAACCACGGCACTGTAACCAAAAGTTTCCAATTAGAAACTCAGGGCGTCAAAACACTGAAAGTGGAGCACCCACCAGGACACTCCTCACAGAACACAACACTATCCAGACTGACAGATACATGGCTGCATCTGCATGCAGTTTTGTTTGCATAATTGTCATCTAGGTTTTTTTTTTTTTTTTACCCATAAAAAACAGATGTAGCTATACTAGAACAAAATTTTAAGGGTAGAATAAGACCAGGTAGAATAAGACCTTTAAACATCCAAAGAAGAAACTTTTGACCAGCATTCTTAATGAGGTTGACTTATTTTGGTAAATTGTATGTATCATCTATTGCTCTTTAAAACAATGCTTCAAAAATACTATTTTTAAACTAAATATCCAACAGACATCTTTATTAAGCTTCTCTTTCAATGCTGACATTTGGAAACTCTTGTAAGACATGTGAAATTGAGATTATTTTACATTTATGCAAATTAAATTTAATTTGCATTTGTGCTTCCCTTTAATCCATTGGAATTTTTTCAATTGTCAGTTGTGCTACAATCCAAACAGTTTAATCAGCTAATGCCAACAACCTATTATTCATGTTGCCGTCCTAACAATTAATGAACATTAGAGTTGATTAATCGCAGTTAACTCATACAATTAACTCCAATAAATCATGATTAAAAATTGTGATTAATCACTGTTAAATGGAATACCAATGGAAATTAATTCAATATATTAGATGTCTCCTACATTTTCAAATATATTGATTTCTATTATAGCAGATAATAAAGTGTAGAGTTCACTTAATATTTTTTATTACAAATATTTTCTGTAAAAATGAAAAAATAGTATTTCAGTTCACTTCACAGAAGTACTGTAATGCAAACTTTATAGTGAGAATGCAACTTAGAAATGTAGATTTTTTTTATTACACAACTAAACTCAAACCCAAAACTTTAAAGCCTGTAAATCCCCAGTCCTACTTCTTGTTCTGCCTATCGCAAAGGCAAATAAGTTTATTTACATTTATAGGAGATAATGTTGCCCACTTATTCACAATGTCAGCTGAAAAGGAGAACAAGTTTCACTTGGCACTTCTGTAGCCAATGTTGCAGTTATTTATGTGCTAGAGAGGTAAAAGTTCATATGGCCCTTCATCCTTTTGCCACCATTTCAGAGAACATGCTTATAGTCCTTGCTAAAAAATAGTACGTTAATTAAATTTGTGACTGAATTATTTTGGGGGTGAACTGTATATCTTGTGTTCTGTTTTACACACATTCTGATAGCAGTGATAGCTGTTTCAGATGACCCAGCAAATGTTTGTTTTAAAAACACTTCTTTAAACAGCAGATTTGACAATCCACAAAGAAGGTACCAAGGTGAGAGTTCTAAAAATAGCTAGAATGCTTGACCCAAGTTTTAAGACTCCAAAGTACCTTCCAAAATCTGAGAAGGACAAGGTATGGGACGTGCTGTCAGAAGTCTTAAAAGAGCAACATACCAATGCAGAAACTACAAAACCAAACCATCAAAAAAGAATCAATCTTCTGCGGGTGAATTCTGACTCAGTTGATAAAAATGGACATGTATTGGCTCCCTTTGCTTTGGGTCATTATCGATCAGAACTCATTGTCAGCATGGACACATGTTCTCAAGAATGGTAGTTGAAGCATGAAGGTACAAGAGTGACTACAGGGCTCTGGGAGTGCGGGTGAAGGAGTTTGGAGTGCAGGTGGGATTCTCTTCGGTCCTTCCTGTCGCAGGTAGAGGCCCGGGCAGAAACAGGTGCATCCTGGAGGTGAATGCCTGGCTGCGAGGATGGTGTCGCCAGGAAGACTTTGGCTTCCTTGACCATAGGAAGGACTGCTAAGCAGGGATGGCGTCCACCTTTCGAGGAGGGGGAAGACCCTATTTGGACACAGAATGGCTAACCTAGTGAGGAGGGCTTTAAACTATGTTCGACGCGGACAGTTGAGCAAAGCCCACAGATAAGTGGAGAACATGGAGACCTGGGAGATGGGTCAGAAATGGGAGGGAGCGTGGGCTACAATGGCAGAGAGAAAGGAGGATCAGGGCAACACTGGGAGGCAAGGTCAAATCAGGATCTTAGATGCCTATATACAAATGCGAGAAGTATGGGTAATAAGCAGGAAGAACTGGAAGTGCTAATAAATAAGTACAATTATGACATTGTTGGCATCACAGAAACTTGGTGGGATAATACACATGATTGGAATGTTTGTATGGAAGGGTACAGCTTGCTCAGGAAGGATAGACAGGGAAAAAAGGGAGGAGGTGTTGCCTTATACATTAAAAATAAACACACTTGGAGTGAAATGGAGGTGGGCATAGGAGACGGAAGTGTTGAGAGTCTCTGGATTCGGCTAAAAGGGATTAAAAACAAAGGTGATGTCATGCTAGGAGTCTACTACA
Source organism: Pelodiscus sinensis (assembly GCF_049634645.1). Lineage (NCBI taxonomy): Eukaryota > Metazoa > Chordata > Testudines > Trionychidae > Pelodiscus > Pelodiscus sinensis. Next base: position 491,255 of record NW_027465915.1, read on the forward strand.
GGCCACCTAGCCAGGTGGAAGAAATGGATGAGGCTTTTTTTAAACAACTAACAAAATCATCCAAAGCCCAAGATTTGGTGGTGATGGAGGACTTCAACTATCCAGATATATGTTGGGAAAATAACACTGCGGGGCACAGACTATCCAGTGCAGTCCAAGGATTTATTGGAGACAATTTTTTATTTCAGAAGGTTGAAAAAGCTACTGGGGGGAAGCTGTTCTAGATTTGATCCTAACAAATAGGGAGGAACTGGCTGAGAATTTGAAAGTGGAAGACAGCTTGGGTGAAAGTGATCATGAAATCATAATTCTGAAGAAGAGTAGAAGGGAGAACAGCAAAATAGAGACAATGGATTTCAGGAAATGGATTTTGGTAAGCTCAGAGAGGTAAGGTCCCATGGGAATCAAGACTGAGGGGAAAAACAACTGAGGAGAGTTGGCAGTTTTTCAAAGGGACATTGTTAAGGGCCCAAAAGCAAGCTATTCCGCTGCGCCGGAAAGATAGAAAATATGGCAAAAGACCGCCTTGGCTTAACCATGAGATCTTGCATGATCTAAAAATAAAAAAGGAGTCATAAAAAATGGAAAGCAGGACAAATTACAAAGGATGAATATAGGCCAACAACACAGGAATGCAGGGGCAAGATTAGAAAAGCAAAGGCAGAGAATGAGCTCAAACTAGCTACGGGAATAAAGGGAAACAAGAAGACTTTTTATAAATACATTAGAAGCAAGAGGAAGACCAAGGACACAGTAGGCCCACTGGTCAGTGAAGAGGGAGAAACAGTAACAGGAAACTTGGAAATGGCAGAGATGCTCAATAACTTCATTTCGGTCTTTACTGAGAAGTCTGTAGGAATGCCTATCATAGTGAATGCTAGTGAAAAGGGGGTCATTTTAGAAGGTAAAATTAAAAAAGAACAAGTTAAAAATCATCTAGAAAAGTTAGATGCCTGCAAGTCACCAGGGCCTGATGAAATGCATCCTAGACTACTGAAGGAGCCGATAGAGGAGGTATCTGAGCCTCTAGCTATCATCTTTGGAAAATCATGGGAGACAGGAGAGATTCCAGAGGACTGGAAAAGGGCAAATATAGTGCCCATCTATAAAAAGGGAAATAAGAACAACCCAGGAAACTACAGGCCAGTTAGTTTAACTTCTGTGCCAGGGAAGATAATGGATCAAGTAATTAAGAAAATCATCTGTAAACTTGGAATGTGGCAAGGTGATAGGGAACAGCCAGCATGGATTTGTAAAGAACAAATCACGTCAAACCAATCTGATAGCTTTCTTTGATAGGATAACGAGTCTTGTGGATAAGGGAGAAGCAGTGGATGTGGTCTACCTAGACTTTAGTAAGGCATTTGATACGGCCTTGCATGATATTCTTATCAATAAACTAGGTAAATACAACTTAGATGGGGCTACTATAAGGTGGGTGCATAAGTGGCTGGATAACCATACTCAGGGAGTAGTTATTAATGGTTTACAATCCTGCTGGAAAGGTATAACAAGTGGGGTTCCGCAGGGGTCTGTTTTGGGACCGGCTCTGTTCAATATCTTCATCCACCATTTAGATATTGGTATAGAAAGTACGCTTATTAAGTTTGCAGATGATACCAAGCTGGGAGGGATTGTGACTAATCTGGAGGATAGGGTCATAATTCAAAATGACCTGGACAAATTGGAGAAATGGTCTGAGATAAACAGGATTAAGTTTAATAAAGACAAATGCAAAGTGCTCCACTTAGGAAGGAACAATCAGTTTCACACATACAGAATGGGAAGCGACTGTCTGGGAAGGAGTACAGCAGAAAGGGATCTAGGGGTTATAGTGGACCACAAGTTAAATATGAGTCAGCAGTGTGATGCTGTTGCAAAGAAAGCAAACATGATTCTGGGATGTATTAACAGGTATGTTGTGAGCAAGACACGAGAAGTCATTCTTCTGCTCTACTCTGCGCTGGTTAGGCCTCAATTTGAGTATTGTGTCCAGTTCTGGGCACCGCATTTCAAGAAAGATGTGGAAAAATTGGAGAGGGTCCAGAGAAGAGCAAGGAGAATGATTAAAGGTCTAGAGAACATGACCTATGAGGGAAGGCTGAAAGAATTGGGTTTGTTTAGTTTAGAAAAGAGAAGATTGAGGGGGGACATGATAGCAGTTTTCAGGTATCTAAAAGGGTATCATAAAGAGGAGGGAGAAAACTTGTTCATCTTGGCTTCTGAGGATAGAACAAGAAGCAATGGGCTTAAACTGCAGCAAGAGTGGTTTAGGTTGAACATTAGGAAAAAGTTCCTAACTGTCAGGGTGGTCAAACACTGGAATAAATTGCCCAGGGGGGTTGTGGAATCCCCATCTCTGGAGTTATTTAAGAGTAGGTTAGATAAATGTCTATCAGGGATGGTCTAGAAAGTATTTGGTACTGCCATGATGACCTCTTGAGGTCCCTTCCAGTCCTAGTATTCTATGATTCTATGAATCTTTGGCACAGCACATCTGGCACAAAAATATCTTGCAATTCCAGCTATAAAAGTGCCATGCAAACACCTATTCTCTCTTTCAGGTGACAATGTAAACAAGAAGTGAGCTCTCCTGCAAATCATAGCCAAACTTATTTGTCTGGGCAATTGGCTGAAGAAGAAGTAGGACAGAGTGGATTTGTTGATTCTGAAGTTTTACTTTTTTATTTCTGAATGCAGTTTTTTTGTACATAATTCTACATTTGCCAGTTCAACTTTCATTATAAAGAGATTGTACTACAATACTTGTATTAGGTGAACTGAAACATGTTTTTTTTGTTTTTTTGTTTTTTTTTTACAGTGCAAGTTCTTGCAATAAAAAATGAATATAAATTGACCACTATGCACTTTGTATTCTGTGTTCAAATGGAAATCAGTGTATCTGGAAATATTAAATAAATGGCATTCTATAATTTAACAGTGTGAGAGATTCATTTTTAATCATGCAATTAATCACAATTTTTAATTGCTTGAAAGCGAAGCAAATATTAAAATGAAAAGTTTCCCAATGCACATTCCTAAAGCTCTCTCTATTCACATCACTTCTCTGATATGCAGCCAACTATCATGTTTCCTACTATTACAGTAGTGTCTGAATGGTCCAAATCAAGGTTGGGGCCCTCTTATGCTGAATGTTGTACAAACACATCAGTAACAGTCTCTGCCCCAAAGGACATACAGTCTAAATATTTACATTCTTACAGTCTAAGAGTACAGTCGAAATATAAGTATTGCATAACCCAGTGATTCTCAACTTTTTTTTATGGACTACTTCAAATTGCTGAGGGTCTTGGCAGACCACTTAATGATCTTTTCAAACGTTGTACCATTAGCTAACTATTGTAAAGCACCTTGGATAAAAGTGCTATATAAAAATCCCCTTAATAATAATTAACTTCCATTGTTCTACAAATAACAGCACACAACTCCTATTTTAATATCAGTAGGGTTTTCTTCCCCTGCCACAGCAGCCACTGAGTTGAGACTGGGAAAGAGGGCCGACTCTCCGCAGCAGTCACAGCCCTGGAGCTGGGGAAGTCACCTCTTTCTCTGGCTGCCACAGGCCCGCTCAACTCTAATCTCCCCCGCCTTCTCACCCCACTGCTCCCTCCCAACTACACCCTATTCCTCCCAAAGCTACCACCTTACCTTACATATGAGGGTCCAGGATCCAGGCACCTAGTTAGTGTTGCTATGCTTGTGAGCCACCAATTATGGGAGCCCCTCATTTTCTTTTGTGCAGCCACCCAAGTGCGCATCTAAGGGTATGTCTACACAGCAGGGCTAAAGTCGAATTAGGCTACACAACTTGAGCTATATCAATTGTGTAGCTGAAATTTAAATAACTGAATTTGGCTTTTGGCACTGTGTACACAGCAGGAAGTCGAAGGAAGAACACTTTTCCTTCGACTTCCCTTTTCCTCATAAAATGAGGGTTACAGGAGTTGGAGTAAAAAATCCTCCAACTCGCCATTATTTCAAAATAATGGCTTTCAGTGTAGACGTGCTCTTTGTCATTTCAGAATAATGTCAGTTATTCCAAAATAACACTGCAGTGTAGACATATCCTTTGAGAGAACTATCTGTGGATCACCAGAATGGAGCTTGCAGACCACTGGTGTTCCATGAACCACAGTTTGAGAATCTCTGGTATAGCCAGCTTTCCTCTACTTGCTTCTTATCCTATGGTTATATTTCTTAATCTCTCTCACGGCTCCTTAGAATCATAGAATCATAGAATCATAGGACTGGAAGGGACCTCGAGAGGTCATCGAGTCCAGCCCCCTGCCCTCAAGGCAGGATCAAGCTCCGTCTACACCATCCCTGACAGATCTAAACCTCCCCTGCTGCACTTTAAGCCCATTACTCCTTGTCCTGTCCTCAGAAACCAAGAGGGACAAATTTTCTCCTTCCTCCTTGTGACACCCTTTTAGATATTTGAAAGCCGCTATCATGTCCCCCCTTAATCTTCTTTTTTCCAAACTAAACCTTATTATAAGCTTTTTATTAAAACCTTATTATAAGCTTTTTCAAAAAACAAGTATATTTTATTCACCTTTCTCTAAGTGGCAGAAAATGAGAGATTTTGGAAGAATGAAGTGAGGAATGTCTAGTAGATACATTAGGGAATGGTATAGGAAATGGCCATTTTTAATGTCTTCTATAGTCTTTAGTCAGGACACGTTAATTAAATTCATATACAGGCAGTCCCCAGGTTACGTACAAGATAGGGACTGTAGGTTTGTTCTTAAGTTGAATTTGTATGTAAGTCGGAACTGGTACATATTGTAGGGGAAACTCTAGCCAAACATTTCTCCAGAGCTCAGTTTTATTCTCCCACACCTCACTTCCCTCAGTCCTTTATTCTCAAGCTGAGGTGTCTGCTGAGAAAAGCCGCTCCACATATCCCTGGTTTGCTGGGGGGGGGGGGGGGGCGCTAGCTTCGCGTCTCCCTGGTCTGCTGGGGAGGAAGCAGCTAGTGCGGGGTTGCCTCACCCCGTTTGTAAGTAGGGATCTGATGTAAGTCGGATCCATGTAACCCGGGGACTGCCTGTACTAAATTTGGAGGTTTAACAAATACCCTTGAAGACAGAGTAATAACGCAAAAGGACTCTGAATAGAAACAGGTGAAGGTAGTAAAATGCAAGCTAATACATCTTGTAAAAAGTAATTAAACAAAAACTAACTGGGAAGGAAAAACTCGGAACACAGGAAGGCTGACAGAATAATGTGGACAGCAAATTAAACAGGGGTTTGTCATTTTGTGATGCATACACAAAGGAGCAAGGAAGACACAGTACTTCTTCTGAGCTGGGCTGTGGTGAGTATCCCAGAGAGAATCGTCTTCTCAGTTCTGGTTATGCTAATATGCCATTGTGTGCCAATCTTCATCTCAATCATGTCTACTTACCACCTGCACCTTTCCTCTTATCATTTGGTTCTGTCATCTATTTAGGTTATAAGCTCTTTGGGACAGGGAACTGACTATAATTAAGCAGCTAAAGCAACAAGAACACTTTTGAGAAGTTATGTAAATAATCTGTAATAGAAGAGACTACAAATTACCAACAATATTTTAATTGAGCTCTCTATGCACACATCTTGAATGGGCAAGGACCATATTGTTATAACCTACATCTTGTCTTGGCCATCCAGTCCTTATTGTTTGTCACTTCTATCACTAGATCACATTTAAATTTATATAAAAATCTTCATGGTAGACATTTCTGTTTGATAAATTGCCTGGCAGTTTGGGTATAGGTACAGTCAAACTGAAAAACCAATAAAGATTAGTAGTAAGTGTGAAGAGGGGACAATTATACATGAAAGCCAAAGGGTGTGACCACATAATGAAAAGTTAAGAAAAAAATCATCTGAACATGAATTGTCTCTCCGAATGAACTCTAGAGGATTGCAGAATAAACTAGAAAAGAAGATGGCGAAAATCTACCAAATGAAGTTGTAGAATTCCCACTGCTTGAGACAATTAAACTCAACTGTACAAAGCACTAGTGGGGGAAAAAGTACTGTAGAAAATAAGCCTAGGATGTTAAATTTAGATTAATTAACTAATCTAATAGTCTATGTGATTTCCATCAACTATTCGATTAGTCGATAAGGGCACCACCTTTGAACTGTGGCAAGAGCCCAGCAGGACTGTCCCCTTGCTCCCTGACATTCTCAGCCTTTGAAATCAACAAAAGCCCCATCAGGGCTCGTGTACATTTCAAAAGCAGAATCGCAGCAGAACTGGCGCGAGCGGAGACTACTTCAGTTCCCGCTCACGCCATTTCCTGCTATGCCTCTACCTCCCCTGTCCCCCACGGAGACGGTTTTGGTAGGAACAGGCTTTTAAACTGGCTCCCCCCCAGCACCGGCTCCTGCTCCCCCTCTTGCTGCCTCTCTCTGAGGCGATACCTACACTGTGATTTTTTTTGCAGAAGAGGATATGCAAATCGCATGCTCATTTGCATATCTTCTTCCGATTCTTTTTGCAGAAGAGGTTTTTCCACTAAAAAGCCCCATGTGGACAGGGCCCATTTTGTTGGAAAAAATCCTTTTAGCAAGATCCTGTAAACCTCGATTTTTGAGGAATAAGGGATCTTGTGAAAAAGGGTTTTTTTTTCCAACAAATGGCCCTGTCCACATGGGGCTTTTTAGCGGCAAAACCTCTTCCGCAAAAAGAATCGAAAGAAGATATGCAAATGAGCTCACGATTTGCATATCCTCTTCTGCAAAAAGAACCGCAGTGTAGACATAGCGTGATAGAGGCAGCGGGGGGGGGGAGAGCGGGGGAGCGACTAGTTTAATGGATGTTTATTGAATATTTGACTAGTTACTTACATCTCTAGTAAGACCGTTAAATGTTTTGGCAATTTCTATAAGTTCTGGAAAAAGCAAGATTAGAAACTTAATACAGCTTTTTGATAAAAACTGATTCCCAATGTTTAGAGGTCAAATGTAATTTTATTAACTCCGTAAATTATGTTTCTCTCCACTGGAGACTAGTTTCCTTTCAATAAAATGTATAACACAGGAAGAGTTACTGCAAACACTGTGCAAGTTAATGCAGTGCTGAAGACTGAATTTCTCTTGATTTGTGTTTCCAGTCTCCGCTCCACATCACACAATTCTAGAATCACATCCTGCACAACCAAGTCCTGATTCTTTGCCTCAGCTGAAGAGCCAAGCGTTGCTCTTTCCACAGGTCTAAAATGAACTGCATGTTTAGTATTTTGGACCTCATGAGTCATTTGTCCTAAACTCTCTTCCAGGGTGCTAAGCTGCTGTTGTAAATTCTCCAAGCAAGAACCGACTTGTTTAGAATACTTTAGATGTTCTTTTAAAGATACTAAAAGAGGGTCTGTTTTCAAAGATGCACTTGTGCCTTCTGTAGCCAAGGAAACTCTCTCTTTCATTTCCTGTGATGTCCCAGTCCCAGCTTTCAAGATGTTCCTCAGGGTCACTATGAGCTCACTGAGATCCTTCTGTTGTAGGTAGTGGCTAGACGCCTGTTCTTTGATGGCCTCCTGTAAGCTTATTGGTCCCTTTTGTGCTTCAAGAACTAAGGCTTTTAATTCTTGCAGCCTCACTCGGTTGATATAAGTGGAACCAAGGACACCGATAATGGCTCCCAGTACAGAACCAATAATGGACCAGTTCTTTGTTTTTTCTGCTCTTGTTCTCTCTTTTTCATGGCTTTCCCTCACAGCTGCAGAGAAGAGAGAAAATGTTTCCCGCTCAGATTCCTCTGCACTTAAATAGGCAGTTCGGTACCTCTTCTCTTCCTGCAAAAAACATGACATATTGAATAAAATGTGATGCATAATTATAAAATTGCACCGAGGTCCACATATACAAATTAAGTACTTGGTTTAATGTAGAACCTTTTCCTCCTCTATGCACAGAACTGTTATAGAATTTAAATATACTTGAGCTATGTTCTGGAATCCATTTATACCTCAGGAATGTCTTTTTTTAGTGTCAGATTTCCTTAGTCAAATCTAGTTAAAACAATCTGAGTTGTAATTTCCGATGAACATTACAGATTAAAAATGTTGATCAAGAATTACACTTTGTGTTTTGCTGTGCAGAGGTTTGTCTGTCCTTGGTATCTTTCTCTTCTCCCTTCACAACCTATCCATGGACCATCTTAAGTGCTTCCAGGGCTTTCAATCACAATCTTTCTTTTCTTCAATGACTCACAAATCTTCCTTACTGCTCCCTCAATCTGTTCCTCTGATGACACTTATGTGGCCAGACCTAAGTTGCTCTTTCCTCCACTGGAAGGGACCTCGAGAGGTCATCGAATCCAGTCCCCTGCCCTCACGGCAGGACCCAGTACTGTCTAGACCTGGGCTACTCAACATGCAGCCCGCAACCTGTTTGTTTGTGGCTTGCAGTGTGGTTTGCATTTACGCGGGGCTCAACATGTGGCCCATGGGTATGATCCTTTGAACATGGCCTCCACGGTGAACACACTCCACAGCGACAAGGCCTCTCCCAGATGGGTTGAGCACTGAAAGAAACAAGTGGCCAGGCTGGCTGGAACAGATGGGTACAGGGTGTTGGAGTTTCTAGCCCCCAGGGAGGAGGTGCTGGGAGCGCCAGGGTATTGTGGGAAATGTTGACTGCTTAGCCTCGTGGGCAGAGTGCTGAGGTGCTGACTGGCTCACACTGGCCACGTTTGGGACCAGCACTGCAGCTTAAGGCTTAATCTTTGTATTCATGCCTGTCAGTGTGAAAGAAATTGTTACTCACCTTGTGCAGTAACATCTGTTCTTCGAGATGTGTCCCAGTGGGTGCTCCACTACAGGTGTTGGGCTCATCCCGGTGCCGCAATCCAGAAAGTTTTCACCAGCAGTAGCCCCCTCCGGAGGATCGCGCATGCGCAGAGTGCCCCGCGGTGTTCGCACCTTTCCTGCGTCGCACGGTCCGACGCGCCAGTTCCTCCTAGCCGGAACATCTGAAAGAGAGAAAGACAAGAGCTCCGAAGCAGAGAGGAGGGCGGGTCGTGGAGCACCCACGGGGACACACATCTCGAAGAACAGATGTTACTGCACAAGGTGAGTAACAATTTCTTCTTCTTCGAGTGATGTCCCCGTGGGTGCTCCACTACAGGTGAATATGAAGCAGTCACCCTGACAGTTGATTGTGCTTCGGAATTATTTGCGCACAGATGAAAGGACTGCCTGAGTGACTGGTACGTCCGCAGCTCTGAGACGGTCAAGGGCATAGTGCTGAGCAAACGTGGATGATGACGACCAGGTTGCTGCACAGCATATGTCACGTAAGGGGACGTTCTTCAGGAATGCTGTGGAGGCAGCCATGCTCCTGGTTGAGTGTGCTGTTGGTGGACAGGGTAGAGTCCTGCCCCTAAGGGCGTAACAGCGAGAGATACAGTTAACGATATGGGACGATATGCGTTGTGATGATAGCTGATGACCTCTAGAACGGTCACCACTGATAATAGCAATCATGGGGACTTCCTGAAGGGACGTGTTCTGTCCAAGTAGAATGCCAGCGCCCTTCTGACGTCTAATGTATGCAGGCGTGCTTCCTCAGGTGTAGCATGTGGTTTAGGGTAAAAGGTAGGAAAAACCATAGGCTCGTTGATGTGGAATGATGAATTAACTTTCGGGACGAAGGTAGGGTGACATCTCAGGGAGACACTGTGTTGAGTGACTACAGTGTAGGGAGGATCGGCGGAGAGTACCGCGAGTTCAGAAACTCGACGGGCCGAAGTGATCGCAAGGAGAAAGGCAACTTTGATAGTGAGAGTTTGCAAATCACAAGTTGCAAGGGGTTCAAATGGTGGGTGAGAAGGAGTATCCAGTACGAAGGCAAGGTCCCAAGGTTCTGCGATAGGCCTGTGTGGTGGGTAAAGATTAGAAATACCCTTAAAGAATCTCTTCGTGAGTGGGTGTGAGAAGACGGAAAAACCTTCTATTGGAGTGTGAAAGGCCGAAATCGCTCCCAGATGCACTCTTAGGGAAGCAACCGCCAAGCCTTGCGAATGTAAGTGAAGCACATAGTCTAGGATGCATTGGATATGTGCCTTGGGAGGATCAATGGTCTGCGATTGGCACCAAGCATAGAAGCGACGCCACTTATAGAGGTAAGATTTCTGAGTGCTGTGGCGTCTGCTTTGTACCAGTACATCTCTGACTGCTTGGGAGCAGGTCAGCTCTAGGCCTTGGAGCCAGTTAGGAGCCAAGCTGTCACGTGCAAATGATCTATGTTTGGATGGAGAAGATTGCCGCGTTGCTGCGAGAGCAGGTTGCTCAGCTGTGGAAGTCGTTGAGGTCGGGATATTGACATCTGCATGAGCTGCGTCAGCCAGGTTTGGCGAGGCCAAAAGGGAGCCACCAGGATTACTGTCGCTGTGTCAGATAGTATTTTCCCTATCACTCGGGGTATCAGGGGAATTGGGGGAAAGGCGTGTAGGAGATGATATGTCCCCCAATTGAGCAGGAAGGCATCTCCCTTCGATTGCTTGCCTATGCCCACTCTCAAGCAGTAACAGCGACATTTCTTGTTGTCGCGAGTGACAAAGAGGTCGATTTCTGGATAGCCCCACCGTTGAAAAAGATCGCGGGCTACGTAATCGAGGAGTTCCCATTCGTGTTGGGATTGGAAAGATCTGCTGAGTGCGTCCGCAATGGTATTGATCCTGCCGGGGAGGTAGGAGGCTGTGAGCGTGACGTTGTGTCAAATCGCCCAATTCCAAAGGCGTACTGATTCCGCACACAAAGTTCTGGATCTGGCTCCGCCTTGTCGATTGATATAGTATACGGTGCATATGTTGTCTGTGAGGACTTATAGTGTGGTTCCCTGGATCTGGTGGGCAAAGTGGTGGCAAGCGTTGAAAACCGCTCTGAGCTCCAGGAAATTTATATGGAGGAGGGATTCCTGGTGGGACCACAAGCCTTGAACCTGATGTTGTAGTATATGTGCTCCCCAGCCTACATGGGACGCGTGGTAAGCTGGATTGACGGGGGTTGGGCACGAAAGGGGACACCGGCAAGAGTATTGGCAGGATGGAGCTACCACGCAAGCGAGTCCTTGACATGGGTCGGAACAGGCGTGAGTGTGTGGACATTGGTAATACCGGGTTTGTATGTTGCGAGAAGCCAATGTTGCAGGCACCGCATACGAAGGTGAGCGTGCATTATGACGTACGTAGTAGAGGCCATGTGGCCTAACAACTTCAGGCAGGTAAGGCACGAGACTGCCGGAGCGGTAAGTAAGACGTTCGCTAGGTCTCAGATGGCGTCGGCTCTGTCCATGGGTAGTTACGCCATAGCGGTTATAGAGTTCAGTCTGGCTCCAATGAATTCGATGGCTTACGTGGGAACCAGAGAAGATTTTGGGAGATTGATGATTAGTCCAAGAGTCTCGAAAATACTTCTTGTAACTGTAACTGCGGTCTCGGTCTCTTGTATGGAAGGGCCCGTGAGGAGGCAGTCGTCGAGATAGGGAAAGATGGTAATGTCGGCCCGACGAAGGTACGCAGCTACGACTGCCAGGGTTTTTGAGAACACTCTTGGGGCTGCGGAGAGGCCGAAGGGGCACCGCATATTGATAATGATCGTTGCCTACAGTAAAGCGTAGAAATCTTCTGTGAACTGGATGGACGGCAATATGGAAATATGCGTCCTTGAGGTCGAGGGACACAAACCAATCCCCTTTGTGTAGCGCTGGGATGATGGAGCCCAAAGTAAACATTTTGAATTTTTGTTTTCGCAGGTGGCGGTTGAGGCCGCGAAGATCCAGGATCGGTCTCCATCCGCCGGATTTCTTCTCGGTGAGGAAGTACCGGGAATAGAAACCTCTGCCTCGGAATTCGGAGGGAACTTCTTCTGCCGCTCCAGTGGTAAGTAGGTGCATGACCTCCCGATGCAACAGAAGATCGTGAGAGGGGTCTCTGAAAAGGGACGGGGATGGGGGGTTGGAGGGAGGTAGAGTGGAGAAGAGAATGGCGAGTCCAGAGGTTACGATCTCCCTGACCCAACGGTCCGTGTTGATGGCGAACCAGCGGGGGCAATAAGGGTTCAGGCGGTGGTGGAAAAGCTTGGTTACTCGCGACGAAGACTCCAATAGGGGGATGGTGCGCAGACCCTCGACAAGGGCATCAAACCTGCTGCCGAGGTTGTTGGTGACTCTGCTGCTTATTAGGTTGCTGGCGGCGACGTTGGGGGCGCTGCCTTTGTTTCTGTTGGTCGTAGGACCTGAAGCATTGGGTGGAATACGAGGAAGAAGGCCTTTGTTTGTTATATGGCCATGCCCTCCTGTGCTTGAAAGGTGGAGTATACATCCTGAGGGTTCTTAGAGTAGTTTGGGAGTCTTCTCCAGAATGGAACACCTGGTCAGTGTTCTGGGCAAACAAGGAAGCTCGATCAAATGGAAGGTCCTCTACCTTGGGTTGTAGAACTTTTGGTACCGAAGCAAGGTGGAGCCAAGAGGCACGTCGCATGACGACCAATGTCGCTGCAGTGCAGGAGGCCGAGTTTGCAATATCCAGCGATATCTGGAGTGCATTACGGGCTGTTGTATAACCCTCCTGCACGATAGATTTCAGTATGTCCCGCTTGGAGTCTGGTAGGTGTTGAATTAGAGGCACCAACTTCGAGTAATTATCAAAGTCGTGATTGGCGAGTTGGGTGGAATAATTGGCCATCCTCAATATGGCTGTGGCCGAGGAATATACCTTCCTCCCAAGCAAATCCGGGTGCTTGGATTCCTTGTCCGCGGCAGAGTTCCTTGATTGTGCGGACTTCGCCCTTTGCTGAGCAGTGTCGACGACGATGGAATTTGGAGTGGGGTGTGTAAAAAGAAATTCCGTGTCTTTGGATTCAATAAAGTACTTCCTCTCTGTGCGTTTGTTGGTAGGAGGCACAGATGCTGGGGTCTGCCAGATGTTGTTAGCTATCTCAAGGATCGCGGCATCAAAAGGGAGAGCGAGTTTCGGCTTATTAGAGTGTTGTAGGTTTCTGAGAAGGGCATGTTGCTTCTGAGGCGCCTCGGAGATACGCAGATTTTGAGAATATGCTACCCACTTAAAAAATTCATGGAATTGCTTGTAATCATCCACGAGCTCGGGTTCATCGTTAAAAACTGCGTCATCTGGGGAAGAGGAAGAAACATCTGTTGGAGAAGCTGTGGGTTGTTGCTCTGCGACGGGTGACTGAGTGATGTCGCCGTGCGGGACCGAAGCTGTTAACTCATCCCCAGTAGGTGTTGGAGGACGTTGAGCCAGCGGGATAGAGTCCTGGGTCGTTGGCCGTGGCGAGTATAATTGGCGTCGCTCTGGAAACAAGGTTGGTGAGTGCCTCGTGATAATGAGAGTCGTGGTGTGAATATTGCGATGAGTAAGAAGCGGCGCTCCTTTGATGATAGTAACGGGAGCGAGGAGGAGATCTCGGGGATTGCGAGCGATGCGAATGTTGACATGGGGATCTCGAGTAGTATGCGCGGTGGTAATGTGGCGGTATAATAGAGTGCCGTGGGGATCTGTAATAACGGTATGTGAAAGAATAGCCATAATGGAGGTCTCGTCATCTTTGGTAGGGTGAGAGCAATGGCTTAGGGGAAAAAGCTGCCCTGTCGGGGCTGGGGGAAGGCATACGGGGATGGTGCGTCTTCCTTTGCGCCTTAGTGGGTACTCCCATGGATGGGGGAGCCACGGGAATTGAAACGACTGAGGCCGAGTCAGAAGCCTCCTCCAGGCGGTGTGGAGATGGTGGTGCCATTTTGTCCCCTGAGCTTTGGAGTCTTGGTGCCACAGGAGCCGTTGCCGAGATAATTGACTGTGTAGGTCGGGCAGCACACAGTGTGTGTTCCGCGCGGGCCATTGAAGACGTGCCTTGTATGTGAGGCGAAGCTGCGTGCCCAGGTTTCGAATGAGGTTGGGTTGCCGTCGAGTCCTTTCCCGGTGCCGGCTCCTTAGACTTCGGTGCCGGCTTAGACTTCGGTGCCGGGTCCGGCCTGGAAGCGTGCTGAGGTGCCGCATGGGACAACGGTGCCGGGTGTCTCAGTGCCGAAGACCGCACCGTGTCTGGTTGCGGTGCCGCGCGGAGGCTCGGTGTCATAGATGACGGTGCCGATTCCGGATGGCCTGACATGGCCGAGTACACTGAAAGCACGGGACTGGGAGCCAAGGTACTACAGGCTTTGGCTGACTTGTCTGCTACCCGCTTGGGAGGGAAGCCTGATGAGTCCCGTGCCTCTCCTTCAGCCCGTTCTCCTGATGATGGGGGCTGAAGCGCCTTATTGAAGAGTAACATCTTCAGGCGCATTTCTCTGTCCTGTCTCGCCTGGGTGGTCAACTTCAAACAGTGACCACATTTCTGGGGAATGTGGCCCTCCCCCAGGCAGCGGATACAGGCCGGCATGGCATCGGCGCACGAAGCACATTTCTTAAAGCCGGGGGAACCAGGCATGCTTATTGCGGCAGTCCCCGAGGGAAAAGAAGAACTTGAGGGGCTGGTCAAAGCGGCCCTCAGAGGTTATAACGGCAAGAGAACAATAAAAATTTTTTTTTTTTAAAACTATGAACTAACTGAGATAACTAACTAACTACGAGGGAAGGGGCTAACTGGGAAGGAACAAACGAATTAACAATACGATTTCTCCTCAGAGGGGAGCGTGTTCCAAGTCTGTCTGTGGCCGTGGATGGTTAGAAGGAACTGGCGTGTCGGACCGCACGACGCAGAAAAGGTGTGAGCGCCGCGGGGCACTCTGCGCATGCACGGTCCTCTGGAGGGGGCTACTGCTGGCGAAAACTTTCCGGATTGCGGCGCCGGGACGAGCCCGACACCTGTAGTGGAGCACCCATGGGGACATCACTCGAAGAAGAATAAGCTATTTGCATATATATTGCATGTATATGCAACCACACTTAAGTTGCGGCCCTTAAGTAAGGGACATCAAGTAAGATGTTTCTAGTCGACATGGTATACCTAGACAGCAGTAAAGCATTTGATTCTGTCTTGCATAACCTTCTTATCAATAAACTAGGCAAATACAACCTAGATGGGGCTACTATGAGGCAGGTGCATAACTGGCTGGATAACTGTTCTCAGAGAGTAGTTATTAATGATTCATAGACAGGCTGGAAGGCCATAACAAGTGGGGTTCCGCAGTGGTCAATTTTGGGACCAGTTCTTTTCAATATCTTCATCAATGATAGATGTTTAGTATGATTATTAAGTTTGCGGATGATATCACGCTGGAAGGGGTTGCATGTGCTGTGGAGGACAAGGTCATAATTCAAAATGATCTGGACAAATTGGATAAATGGTCTGAAGTTAATAGGATGAAGTTTAATAAGGACAAATGTAAAGTACTGCACTTAGGAAGGAACAATCAGTTTCACACATATGGAATGGGAAGCGACTGTCAGGGAAGGAGCTCTGAGCACCGCGGAGGAAGTGCCCCTGTGACGGGGGGAGACGGAGGCAAGGGGGGAGGAACGCCACCCCACCAGCCTCGGAGCGGTCGGCCCCGCAGGCAGCCCCAATCCCCGCTGATGCCGGTGGGAAGGAGGACACCGGGGGTGAGTGGAGACAGCTCGGGAGGAGAGGATGGGGCCGCGGCCGAACGCCGGTGCAGGCGTTCTGGAGGGGAAGGGGCGTCACCCTCCCCAGGTATAAAACCCACAGAGGCAAGAGAGAAGGGGGTGGCGAGGAGGAGGACGCCGGATGAAGGGACTGAGAGGCACGAGGAAGCAGCGGGAGAAGACGACTGGTGACCGAGCGAGCGAGGGCGTGAGGAAGCAGCCCAGGGCAGGTGCAGACCGGAGCCTGCGGGCTGATGTGTTGAGGCTCTGTGCCCCATCAGCCAGGTTGGAGAAGAGAGGTTAGTCTCCCCCACCTTAGGGCCCTGGGCTGGGGTCTGGAGAGAGGGAGGGCCCGGACCTCCCTCACCTCCTCACTCGAGGGATCGTCTGGGCAGCCGAAGAGAGAGTTGACTGGGCCCAGCTTAATGAATATCGGGAGTGACTGAGACAGAGAATGGGGTGGCGGGCATGCCCAGGGGGGTGGGCCCTGGACCCCATAACACCCAGAAAAGTAAATCTGGTCTATGGGAAGCCCTGAACCTCAGTTTCCCCTTTCCTTCCCTTCACCCCGTGAGGCTGGGGCACCAGAGGAGTGAGGTGTGTCAGTTGGGGCCACATTAGTGAGCGCTGGGGGGTTTTGGAAGAGATTTTGCTTCTAACTTGTGTGGTCCCCAACTGATTTTTTGTGGGTCAGTTACCCCCGACTCAAAAATGGTTCATCCCTCCCATAAATAAAGAAAACATTGAAACCTTTTGTGTTGGACATAATTTTACTTTATTTAAAATGAAGTTTAATAAGGTAACATAAGAAAGTTAAAATGCTTAATCTATTTCATCATTTAAATTAAACTGTCCTTACTAGCTGAAGTTGGTTCAGAAAATAAGGTTACCGACCCAGCAGGATAGTTCTCAACACCACCTCTTCCGCCCGAGGCCCCGCTCCTTCTGGGTCAACCCACAGTCACTTCCAAAATTTCTGAAGTGCCCACCCAAACTCTATTATAGTGCCCACCCAAACTCTATTATAGTGCCCACCAAATTTCTGAAGTGCCCACCCAAACTCTATTATAGTCCTAGCCTTCACAGCCTCCTCTGGCAAGGAGTTCCACAGGTTGACTACACGCTGTGTGAAGAAGAACTTTCTTTTATTAGTTTTAAACCTGCTACCCATTAATTTCATTTGGTGTCCTCTAGTTCTTCTATTTAGGGAACTAATAAATAACTTTTCTTCATCGGCCCTCTCCACACCACTCATAATTTTATATACCTCTGTCATATCCCCCCTCAGTCTCCTCTTTTCTAAACCGAGAAGTCCCAGTCTCTTTAACCTCTCCTCATATGGGACCCGTTCCAAACCCCTAATCATTTTAGTTGCCCTTTTCTGAACCCTTTCCAAGGCCAAAATATCTTTTTTGAGGTGAGGAGACCACACCTGTCCACAGTATTCAAGATGTGGGTGTACCATAGTTTTATACGGGGCAGTAAAATATTCTGGGTCTTATTTTCTATCCCTTTCTTAATAATTCCTAGCATCCTATTTGCCTTTTTGACCGCCGCTGCACACTGTGTGGAAGTTTTCAGAGAACTGTCCACGTTAACTCCAAGATCTCTTTTCTGAATTGTCGTAGTCATTAAGATATCTTATTCTCTATCCCTTTTTAAATTATTCCTAGAATAGTAATAGATATGTAGCCATGTTAGTCTGGTCTAGCTGAAACAAAGAACAGGGCTATGTAGCACTTTAAAGACTAACAAGATGGTTTATTAGATGATGAGCTTTCGTGGGCCAGACCCACTTCCTCAGATCAAATAGTGGAAGAAAATTGGCACGACCATATATACCAAAGGATACAATAAAAAAATGAACACATATGAAAAGGACAAATCAAATTTCAGAACAGAAAGGGGATGAGGGGGGAGGTAAATGTCTGTGAGCTAATGATATTAGAGATGATAATTGGAGAAGCTATCTTTGGAATGGGTAAGGTAATTAGCGTCCTTGTTAAGACCTAGGTGTACAGTGTCAAATTTAAGCATGAATGACAGTTCAGAGGATTCTCTTTCAAGACTGGTGTTAAAAGGTCTTTGAAGCAGGATGCAGGTAATCAGGTCATTGAGACAATGCCCTCTCTGGTTGAAATGGCAAGAAACTGTTTTTTCTTTGTGATCCTGTCTAATATCTGTTTTGTGTGCATTGATTCTTTGGCGAAGTGTCTGAGACGTTTGTCCAACGTACATAGCAGGCGGACTTTGTCGGCATATGATAGCATAAATTAAATTTCTGAAAGAGCAGGAATATGTGTTCTTGATCTTATAACTCAATTGGTTAGGTCCAATAATGGTATCAGCAGAGTGAATATGTGGACAAAGCTGGCAATGGGGGTTGTTGGAAGGGAAAGTTCCAGAGTTGGTGTTAGTGGGGTATGTCCTGTGGTTGTTGGTAAGACTCATCTTGAGGTGAGGTGGTTGTCTATAGGGGTATGTCTACACTACCACCCTAGTTCGAACTAGGGTGGTAATGTAGGCAACCGGAGTTGCAAATGAAGCCCGGGATTTGAATTTCCCGGGCTTCATTTGCATAAAGCCGGGCACCGCCATTTTTAAATGTCCGCTAGTGCAGACTCCGTGCCGCATGACTATATGCGGCACGGACTAGGTAGTTCGGACTAGGCTTCCTACTCCTCCACGAGGAGTAACGGTAGTTCGGACTTTGCAACTCCGGTTGCCTACATTACCACCCTAGTTTGAACTAGGGTGGTAGTGCAGACATACCCTAGGAGACTATGGGTCTGTTTCCCAGAGCCTCTCGGAGTTTAGTATCCTGTTCCAGTATAGGTTGTAGTTTATTGATAATGTGTTGGACGGATTTAAGTTGAGGACTGTAGGTGATGACAAGTGGTGTTCTATTGTTGGTTTTCTTGGGTTTGTCTTGAAGTAGATGGTTTCTGGGTATTCGTCTGGCTCTTTCAATTTGCTTTTTTATTTCTCTGGGTGGGTAGTTGAGGTTTATAAATGCTTGGTAGAGATCCTGAAGTTTCTGGTCTCTGTCAGTGGGATTTGAGCAGATGCAATTGTATTGAAGGGCTTGGCTATAGACGATGGATCGTATGGTTCAGGCCTCTTCTGGATAGGAGCTGGAGGCATGAAGGTAACTGTATGAGTCAGAGAGTGGTGTCTAATTTACCATTGGTGATTTGTACTGTGGGTCCAGGAGATGGATCTCTCATGTAGAATGATCCAGGATGAGATTGATGGTGGGGTGTAGGTTGTTAACTCAACATCCCACATGAAGATGGATTACAAGCAATTAGAAACACTATCCCAGAGGACACCACTGCCAATCTGACAGCAGACCTATGTAACTGTTCTCACCCACAATTATTTCCAGTTTGAGGACAACTTGTACCTCCAGATCAGCGGCACAGCCATGGTTACACGCATGGCCCCACAGTAGGCTAACAACTTTATGACTGACTTAGAACAACATTTCCTCAGCTCCCGTCCCCTCTTATCCCTTCTCTACTTACGCTACATCGATGACATCTTTATGATCTGGACCCATGGCCAAGAAACACTGGAGACATTCCACAGAGATTTTAACAACCTACACCCCACCATCAATCTCAGCCTGGACCATTCTACACGAGAGATCCATTACTACAGTTTCAACTAATTTGCCCGGTACTGACATTATACTTAGCAGTCTGTAATTTCCAGGGTCACCTCTAGAGCCCTTTTTAAATATTGGTATCACTTTAGCTATCTTCTAGTCATTAGGTATGGAAGCTGATTTAAAGGATAGGTTACAAACCTAAATTAACAGTTCTGCAATTTCACATTCTAGTTCTTTCAGAATTTTGGGGTAAATGCTATCTGGTCTCAATGACTTGTTACCGTTAAGTTTATCAATTTGTTCCAAAACCTCCTTCTGATTGGGCAGACAAAGCCCAACCTCCCCGCTGAAGACCTTTCAGCACCCTGGCCAGCAGCAAGAACAGTAGAGAGGTCCTCTGAGCAGGGTAGAGGGGCAGCCTTCACGACAGCCAATCAGGATGTGGCAGGCTGCTAAATAAGGAGCTGCTACGTGAGGCCTGTCTGTTCCTTCCTGGAGCTCAACCCAGGCAGACCTCTGGGCTGACTGGGGAACACCAGAACCATGGACAGCTCCGAGTGGGAGCTGGGCATCATAACTGAGCAGAGCCAGATCCTGCGGCTAAAGGCTAGCAGCCAATGACAACTTTGCAGAACCTTGAATAAGGGGAATTCAGCAACAAGGCGCTAGAGAAAGGCTGAATGAAATGGCATCCCAGGGAAGTGGCCCAGGAACGTGACTGCAATTATGGACTTTGAAACTTGGCAGGTAACTGCTACCTATAGGAACCCTGGGCCAGGACAAGGGGGGCGGGGTAAAGAAGAGGCCTGAACCCTTGCCACAGACTGGACATTGACTCGTCCGCAGACAGACGAGTAAATATTGCGAGACCCCCTTCAGCCACCAAGGGGCGCTCGCACACAGGACCAAACCTGTTACACTCCTCCAATGACAGCTGTTTGGGACAATTCCTCAGATTTATCACCTAAAAAGAATGGCTCAAGTTTGGGAATCTCCCCAATATTCTCAGCTGTGAAGACCAAAGCAAAGAATTCATGGAGCTTTTCTACAATGACTTCATCATCTCTGAGTGCTCCTTTAGCATATTGATTGTTCAAGGGCCCCACTGGTTGTTTAGCCGGCTTCCTGTTTCTGATGTACTTAAACATTTTGCTATTGCTTTTTGAGTTTTTGGCTAGCTGTTCTTCAAACTCCTTTTTGGCTTTTCTTATATTTTTACACTTAATTTGACAAAGTTTATGTTCCTTTCTATTTTCTTCACTAGGATTTGACTTTCACTTTTCAAAAGATGTCTTTTTATCTGTGTCTGTTTCTTTTACTTAGTTGTTAAGCCACGGTGGCACTTTTTTGGTTCTCTTATTGTGTTTTTTAATTTGAGGTATACATTTAAATTTTGCCTCTGTTGTGCTGTCTTCGAAAAATTTCCATGCAGCTTGCAGAGATTTTACTTTTGTCACTGTACCTTTTAATTTTTTTAACCTTCTCATTTTTGTGTTGTTCTCCTTTCTGAAATTAAATGCCACAGAGTTGGGGTGCTGAGGTATTTTCCCCCACCACAGGGGTGTTCAATTTTATTACATTATGTTCACTACTTCCAACCAGTCCAGTTATATTTACCTCTTGGACCAGATCCTGCGCTCCAAACAGCTACGGAACATTTTGCATTATTAATTTTTTCTTTGATTTCATATTAAATAAAGTCATGTACCTTTGTTAATTATCTTTGCTTACCTTTGCTTTCCAACAGCGGAGTGCTTGAAGCATCAGGAGAACTTTAACCCCAGGCTGACTTGCTGGACGCTTTCTCAGCAGGGGTAGTCATCTTTTCTTGGAAGGTGTTGAGGGGGGTTTGGACTACATGTGGGAGGCAGGGGAGGGTATGGAAAATCCCCCACACCCACAGTCCTTTCAGACCCCACAGCTGTAGCAGCAAGCAGGGGTGGGAAGGAACTACCGGGAATGATGGGGACTAATTTAGCTACAACTATTCAAGAGAGAGATCTTGGAATCATTGTGGACAGTTCTCTGAAAACATCCACTTCAGGTGCAGCAGCAGTCAAAAAAGCAAACACAATGGACAGAGAACATCTTATTGCCACTATAAAAATTCATCGTACATCCACATCTTGAATACTGCGTACAGATGTGGTTGCCTCATCTGAAAAAAGATACCTTGGCACTGGAAAAGTTTCAGAAAAGAGCAACAAAAATGAATAAGGGTTTGGAACCGGTTCCATATGAAGAGAGATTACAAAAAACTCAGACTTTTCACCTTAGAAAAGAGAAGAATGGGCAGGTGGGGAGATATGGGAGATATGAGAGATACGTTGTTCCCTCTAAGGTGTGTGCCTGCGCATGCACCAAGAATTTGCCTCCTTAGTAGAGCCGCGCAGTGGCTACTCAGCTGCCCTGGGGTGGAGCCACGTGGTAGATGGCTGCCCTGCCCCAGGAGCAGCTGTGCAGCCACCATGCGGCCCTGGCCCTTGCTTCAGCTCTTTCCCAGGGCTGGAGCTGTGGCCAGGGTGGGCAGAGTGGCAGCTTCTATCACTGTACTGAAAACAGCACCGCAGCACTGGATCCAGACCCAGCATACAGGGCAGCAACCCGCCACATGGCCACTCAGTTGCCCTGGGGCAGGCCATGTGGTGGGCAGCTGCTGGGGCTGCTCCAGAGTTGGGGGCCATGTGGCAGGAGCACTGCTCTGGCAGTTGGGGCTGCTCTGGCAGCAGGCCACATGGAAGGGCAGGTCCAGCAGCTGAGGTGTGTTGGGGGGGACGGGGATGGTGTTCCAGTGGCCAGCCCTGCTCTGGTAGCTGGGACCACGTGGTAGGGCTGTTCCAATATATGACTTGGTGCCTTTGTTCCATGGTATAAATTGGTCATAGTGGCAGCAATCTGTTATCCTGTGTGTATAGGAATGTCTCCCTCCTTTCAGGCTCATTTTCACAGAAAAACCGAGGATCATAAGAAAAAGAAGTTTGTCCTTGTACATGCTTATCTAGATGTTTAAGGTACATATTAAACAAAATAAATGTCACTTGGGTGATAAGGAGAAAGAATATTACAGGGAGGCAGAAAATGACTGATAGTTGTTCTTTCAAGGTGAAGCAGGAGTAGTCCTTCTCCCCTGTGTAATTTTAGGCAGATACCTAGACTGTCTGAGGAGTCTTTGGGTCCGGACCTGGTAGTAAGAAAACGGATGCTAGCTCTAGCCAGCTACAATCTGTAGGGAAAGTGAAAGACATTATGTATTTGAGCTTTTGAGATTTGTTTTCTGGGAACTAGAGGCTGAAAAACAATTCTGCTGAAGTCTTGGTGTAAACTATAAAGCCACCACTACCATATATGCTCTACAGCCACTGCTGTGTGGATACTGAGGATTCCAGTTCCTCTGTCTAGAAATACTCCTAGCACTTACCATATCTCAAAGGGGAGAGGTAATTTAACAACAGAATGTTTAAGTCCTTAGAAGATACAACTAAGCCCAGAAACGTCATGACAATTCTTACAAGGATTTTCAGGGCTAAAAAACGGCAAAACGGTAACATACATAGTAGCAACAGATAACAACAGGGATGTCCAAACCATGACTCGCGGAGCCCCCAAATCTTCTGCTCCCCAGAGCCCCTTCCCCCCCCCAGCCATCTGTTGCCCCGCTTTGCTCCCCACATGTCACTGCCCCACCCCCAGCACCTGACTCTCTGCAAACCGTGGGTGCTGGCAGCAGCTTCCCTCTGCCCTAGGTGAAGACTCACAGCCAGCCCAGTGAGGAGCAGTCTGGGACAGTCTCTGCCCTGCACACAGGATGCCCTGGTATCAGTGCTCCCTGGTGAGGGATGGCATGTCTCACCTTCTCCCCACTAGGTGGGAGAGGAGGGTAACTACCTGGGAGCAGGGCTCAGGGAGACTCTCTTGAGGCACAGCACCACTGGTGGGTGGCACACATCAGAACAAGCGCACATGACCTCACTGTTGGCGCACAAAACAAAACTCACTCTGCTCATGGATGGAAAATCTTAGAGGGAACACTGGACAGAGGTCTATAAAATCATGACAGGTATGGAAAAGTGAATAAGGAAAAATTATTTACTGGTTCCCATTACATAAGAACTAGGAGTCACCAAATGAAATTAATATGTAGCAGGTTTAAAACAAACAAAAGGAAGTTTTTCTTCATGTAGCGCAGTCAACCTGTGGAACTCCTTACCAGAGGATGTTATGAAGATCAGGACTTTAACAGGGTTCAAAAAAGAACTAAATAAATTCATGGAGGATAGGTCCATCAATGGCTATTAGCCAGAACATCCCTAGCCTCTGTTTGTCAGAGGCTGGAAATGGATGACAGGAGGGGGATCACTTAATGATTAGCTGTTCTGTTCATTTCCTCTGGGGCAGCTGGCATTGGTCACTATGGGCAGACAGGACACTGGGCTAGATGGATCTTTGTTCTGACCCAGTCTGGCCGTTCTTATGTTCTAGGAGTTCTTGAATCAACAGACTTTCAGATGGACTGACAGACAGATGAATATTTCTAAAATATAGTAAGAAGTTGATTAGAAAAATGAACTTTTGATCAAACTGCAGAGTTCCTGGGTTTTATCTCATCTTTTGAAGGAATTAAGACTAATCTGTGCAATTGGCTTGTGCCTCAAAATATACATGACCTGCAATACTCTTTTTAGACTTTTCCAACTTTTATTGTCAGTTCATCCCAAACATCTCAAAGCAAATCATACCTCTCACAATCCTACTCCACACAAATATTTTGTTCCATTGGCCCCATGATGGCCAAACTGCTTTCAAACAATTAAAGCGAGCTTTTACTATGGCTTCTATATCGGTTCATCCAGATGCCATGCAGGCATTTACTGTAGAAGCAGACACCTCCAATTTGGTGATTGATACAATACCCTCAAAAATTAGGGTCCAATTAGATTTTACATGCCTGTGCATACTGCTACCAGAAACTCAACCATGTAGAGAACCACCATGAAATTCTGGACAAGGAACTTCTAGTAATTAAAAAAAGTCTTCAAGGAATGGCATCATCCCCTTGAGGGAGCCAGTACCCGATAAAGGTTTTTAACAATCAAAAATGTAAAGCATCTATGCAAGACTAAAGTATTGAATCAGTGGCTATGTCTACATTCCTCACATCAATTGTCAAACACAGAGTAAACCAAAACTTGGGGCAGGGCGTATGTTGCTGCACTAACTACCATCGGGATGAATGGTCCTCACTTTATAGGACACAGAATTCACATACAACAAAGCAGAATATGTCTCCCTAGGTGAGAGCCACTTCTTTGCAAAGTACAGGTTCCACCCAAAGTTACCTGTACCTCCTCCAATCCAGCAACATCAGATCCATTAGACCCCAGAAGAGACAGAAGAACTATCCTGAACAAGCACAACTATGAAGGGCATGCAGACCAGCACTGTTGATCAAGCCCCCCTTTTTCAGCAGGGGATAAGATACAGCTCTCAACAAATCATTTTTGTACAGAAAGACCTTCCAGTAAACTAGATCTCCTGATACTGGGTCTCTATCAAGTTAGACAACAGATCACTTCAGTCATCTTTGCGCTCCGCCTGCCTGAACCCTCCGGATTTATTTGCTTCGCCACGTTTCAGTGATAAAACTATATACAGCAAGCCTCTTCTCTCAGCAAGAGCAACCACGTCCTCTGCTGGTATGCGTGCAAGGCCATGAAGAGTACAGCAATTAAATCTAGATTCCAAGTTTAAGTGGAATAAACTCTGGTACCCACTCAACTAGGAACAGTACAGCCCAAAGGAAAATACATGGGAAATGGCAGAGAAAACATCACGCCTCTACTCAAGACTGTCATGGCTCCTTCCCCACTCTGGCATGATAAATGCAGAAGTGGGGGCCAGCAAGTGTACCCCAAAGCCTTATCTACCAGGCTTTGGTATAAAACTTCCCCCAAGATCTTAAAAACCTAGATCTTGGGAATAAAACTTCCGCTGCCACCACCCAAATGTTGCTAAAGAAACCAGGGGAAAGATCATTTGGGAAATCTTCCCCCTAAAACAAAAATCAGGGCACACCATTAACCACTGCCAGGTTAATAAAAGAAAAGAAAAAACTTTTATTATTACAACAATATTCTGGTTGCAAGTATAATGACTAGAGAGGAAGGTAACAAAATATACTCATGGAGAAACTCCATGGGCCTAGAACTTAGTTACAAAGAAAAGCCAAAACATCTTTTAAGCAGTGCCAGATCTCAGATCCCATACCCAATCCATAACACAATAAAACCTAACGAAACTACCTAAACTTTACCCTACTTAACAGAAAATGAAGAATGATGTCTTGGAGAGAGAGAGAGACATGCTTGTCCCTCTCTGAAGCTGCAGAGAGCTCTCAGAGAGACAAAAGGGAGAAAAGAAAAAAACCCAAATTCCTTTGTCCCAGTTTGAAAAGTCCCACCTACATTCCTATTGGTCACTCCACCTGGCTAGGTGTAGTTAACCCCTTAATCCCCAGGCTGCTGGCTAACCCTCATAATCATGACAAAGACGTTTTACAAAAGCCACAAAGAAACCTGGTTCCACAGCTCCTAGGGGTGAGGGTACTGCCATTCCCCCACAGGTCTTGAAATTGTGTCTGCAGGGCTCCCAAGTTCACGGTCAGCTCCTTGCTTCCACCCAGTAGCTCACTACTGACTGACTGACCTAAGAGACCATGAAACCTGGAGCTACATCAGGGAGGCTCCAATGGGCACTGACTGGAGAAACACCATGACCTGTGTAAAAGACAGGCACAAGAAATGGCCAGCACAACTGGGTGCTACATGTCTGCTACATTTGACCATACCTTCTCTCCTAACTCATGAGGCCTGTTTCCCTGGCTTACTCCTTGTTCCTGCTTTCCTAATCTGTTCTTGATCCTTGCATCTGGTCTCCAGCTCTCGCTCCAACCTATGTCTTATTCCCCAACTCTGATGCTGTCTCTGACCCTGGTTCCTATCTTTGATAGGATAATCATCACCAACTTGAAGCAAAATGCAGGACAATGTAGCACTTTAAAGACTAACAAGATGGTTTATTAGATGATGAGCTTTCGTGGGCCAGACCCACTTCCTCAGATCAAATAGTGGAAGAAAATAGTCACAACCATATATACCAAAGGATACAATTAAAAAAAAATGAACACATATGAAAAGGACAAATCACATTTCAGAACAGGAGGGGGATGCGGGGGGAGGGGGAGGAAGGAAGGTAAGTGTCTGTGAATTGACAATATTAGAGGTGGGGAGAGTGGAATGTTTGTGAGTTAATGGTATTAGAGGTGATAATTGGGAAAGCTATCTTGATAATGTGTAAGATAGTTCAAGTGTTTGTTCAATCCTCTTTGGAGAGTGTCGAATTTTAACATGAATGACAGTTCAGAGGATTCCCTTTCAAGTGCAGATGTAAAAGGTCTTTGTAGCAGAATGCAGGTGGTTAAGTCATTGAGAGAGTGTCCTTTCTGGTTAAAATGGCAAGAAACTGTTTTTTCTTTGTGATCTTGTCTGATATCTGTTTTGTGGGCATTAATCCTTTGGCGAAGTGTCTGAGATGTTTGTCCAATGTACATAGCAGACGGACACTTACAGCACATGATAGCATAGATTATATTTCTGGATGCGCAGGAATATGTGCTCTTGATCTTATAACTCACTTGGTTAGGTCCAATAATGGTATCAGCAGAATAAATATGTGGACAAAGCTGGCAACGGGGTTTGTTGCAAGGGAAGGTACCAGGGTTGGTATTAGTGTGGTATGACCTGTGGTGGTTGGTAAGAATCATCTTGAGGTTAGGTGGTTGTCTATAGGAGACCATGGGTCTGTCTCCCAGAGCCTCTTGGAGTATGGTATCCTGTTCCAGTATAGGCTGTAGTTTATTGATAATGTGTTGGACAGGTTTAAGTTCGGGGTTGTAGGTGATGACAAGTGGAGTTCTATTGTTGGTTTTCTTGGGTCTGTCTTGAAGTAGATGGTTTCTAGGTATTCGTCTGGCTCTTTCAATTTGCTTTTTTATTTCTCCGGGTGGGTAGTTGAGGTTTATAAATGCTTGGTAGAGATCCTGAAGCTTCTGGTCTCTGTCAGTGGGATTAGAGCAGATGCGGTTGTATCGAAGAGCTTGGCTATAGACGATGGATCGTGTGGTGTGTTTTGGATGTGAGCTGGAAGCATGTAGGTAACTGTATGAGTCGGTGGGTTTTCTGTAGAGAGTGGTGTCTAATTTTCCATTGTTGATTTGTACTGTGGTGTCCAGGAAGTGGATTTCTCATGTAGAATGGTCCAGGCTGAGGTTGATGGTGGGGTGTAGGTTGTTGAAATCTCTGTGAAATATCTCCAGTGTTTCTTGGCCATGCGTCCAGATCATAAAGATGTCATCGATGTACCGTAGGTAGAGAAGGGGTGAAAGGGGACGGGAGTTGAGGAAACGTTGTTCTAGGTCAGCCATAAAGATGTTAGCATGCTGTGGGGCCATGCGTGTACCCATGGCTGTGCCGCTGATCTGGAGGTATAAGTTGTTCTCAAACTGGAAATAATTGTGGGTGAAAACAAAGTTACATAGGTCTGCTATCAGGTTGGCAGTAGTGTCCTATGGGATAGAGTTTCTAATTGCTTGTAATCCGTCTTCATGTGGGATGTTGGTATATAGAGCTTCTACATCCATGGTGGCAAGGATGGTGTTATTGGGGAGGTTATCGATGTTTTGTAGTTTCCTTAGGAAGTCAGTAGTGTCTCGGAGACAGCTGGGGGTATTGGTTGCGAAGGGTTTGAGAAGAGAGTCTACATAGCTGGATAGACCAGTAGTGAGCGTGCCAATACCAGAGATGATGGGACATCCGGGGTGCCCAGGTTTATGGATCTTGGGAAGTAGATAGAACAATCCTGGTCGGGGGTCAGAAGGTGTTTCTGTGTGGATTTGTTCCTGAGCAGCTGTGGGGAGGCTTTTAAGGAGACAGTGTAGTTTCTTTTGGTATTCCAAGGTGGGATCAGAGGGGAGAGGTTTGTAAAATGTGGTATTCGAGAGTTGTCTGGTTGCCTCCTGGTTATAGTCGGCCTTATTCATAATGACCACAGCACCCCCTTTGTCAGCTGGTTTGATTATAATGTCCAGGTTGTTTTTGAGACTCTGGATGGCATGGTGTTCAGCGCGGCTAAGATTGTGTGTCGCTTGTTGTTGTTTGCGAATAATGTTAGTCTGTGCGTTGTTGCGGAAGCTGTGTATATAGAAATCCAGATTGTAATTCCGACCGTCAGGGGGAGTCCATATAGAATTATTTTTCCTTTGGTGTTGATAGGGGGGATCTGGTAGGTCAGACTGGTGTTCATTGGTGGTTTGGAAATATTCTCGGAGGCAGAGGCGGCGAAAGAAAGCCTCAAGGTCACCACAAAATTGTATCCAGTTTGTGGGGGACGTGGGGCAGAAAGAGAGACCCCGGGACAAGACAGACTCTTCTGCTGGATTGAGTTTGTAGCTGGAGGGGTTAACAATATTATCCGGTGGGTTGAGGCAGTTGCTGTTGTAGCCAGTGGTATGGAGCAGGTTAGAAAATTTATTGTCTTGTCTTTGTTGTAGAGAATAGAAGTGTGTGTAGTAGATTTCTTGTCTGGTGGAACAAAAGTCTTGCAAGGTGTCAGTTGGTGTGGATGTTACAAGAAACATCCAGAAAGCTTGTGCAGACAACTGTGTGTGTGAAAAGAGGACATTCTCCTACAAATACTAAGGTACTCTGCTGCAGCCATGGAGCTAATCTGTACTATAAAAGGACTCTTTCACCATGACAGCCCTCTCATTTTAAAATAATCTACAGGAGTGTAGGCAACACATAAGTTCCATTCTTGTGATGAACAGAAGACAGGCCTACCTGCACTCAATGCAGGATTAGGGTCTCCTTGTGCACTTTACGTAATGAAATTATCCAGAGTTCGCTCCACACTTCTGACTGAGGAACTGCATGCTGGTAATTAAGGCAGCGGAGTGTGTGAGAGCACCCTTGTGCATTTGCATATAGAGGATTACAGAATAAGAGCCTTAATCATCTACCTGTACATCCCCAGTCAGCCTTCTTTAGCTCAAGGTGAGGGAGCCACTTCTATGCACGCCTTAGCAGCTCCACAGAGATGAAGACAAAGATTGCTCAGTTCAATGAAAACTATTCCCTTGCTAAATTTCACTTTAAACACCCCAGCTGTTCTGGCTGTATGTACAGCTACTTCAAAAAAAAGTCACTCAGATTTTTGTTGTAATCAAAAAAAGAATTTTTTTCCCTTAAATAAAAACTAAAACCACCAATCAGAATATGAACCAAGCCAAACCAAACCAAACGTAACCTAACAAATAGCACCTTAAGGAGGAAAGAAGACAAAGTATTCTAACCCAAAATGTGAAAGTTGTAAACCCGTTCGTTATTCCTTTGCAGTTACATACTACTGTACACACAGTGACCCCTGCTGTGGGGAAAAGGGAATACCAGTCTTCCCGAATCTCCTGCTGAAGAGATTGACAGCAAGAGGGAATCCCCTAGGAAAGAGTAATGAAGCCAGCTCATAAGCATTCTTCCCAATAGCCTATTATGGGGAACCTGCTGTGGGCCAGCAGAGGCTATGGCTAGTGTACTCTATTCTCCAGCTATGCTTAGCTGAAGGGTCACTTAGAAACCATTACCAGCTAGCACAAACAAGAATGGCACGTAGCTGCTCTCACTTGCACCAGGGACAGGGCAAGAATCAGCAAACTACAATTAGCTCCCTCATAGCATCTCTTCTCTGCTGCACTCAGCCTATGTTGAGTGCAGCACCGAATTTACCTACTTCACAGATCTCTCTTACCTGTCTATCCCACCCCCCAGCACTCTTGCTCAAATCAAATACAGAACATAAGAACATAGAACGTAAGAACGGCCAGACTGGGTCAGACCAAAGGCCCATCTAGCCCAGTATCTTGTCTGCCTACAGTGGTCAATGCCAGATGCCCCAGAGGGAGTGGACAGAACAGGGAATCAAGTAATCCCCCCTTATCACCCATTCCCAGCCTCTGACAAAGGCTAAGGACACCATCCCTGCCCATCCTATGGATGTAATAGTGTAGTCGATTAATCGAAAAGCAAAACCTTATAAGTTAATGTTATAGACTACACGCATTGGTTAATCTGTATCGATGGACCTAACCTCCATGAATTTATCTACCTCTTCCTTGAACCCTGGTACATCCTGGTCTTCACAACCTCCTCTAGCAAAGAGTTCCACAGGCCAACCATGCGCTGTGTGAAGAAAAACTTCTTTTTGTTTGGTTTAAACCTGCTGCCTATTAATTTCATTTGGTAACTCCTAGTTCTTATCTTATGCGAACAACTAAATAACTTTTCCATATTCGCTTTTTCCACACCAGTCATGATTTTATAGACCTCTATCATATCCCCCCTTAGCCTCCCTCTTTTCCAAGCTGAAAAATCCTAGTCTTTTTAATTGGTCTTTATATGGGACCCATTCCAAACTCCTAATTATTTTTGTTGCCCTTTTCTGAACCTTTTCCTATGCCAAGGTATCTTTTTCTGAGATGAGGCGATCACATCTATACACAGTATTCAAGATGTGGGCATACTACGGTTTCATATAAAGGCAGTAAGATATTCTCTGTCTTATTCTCTATTCCTTTTTAATAATTCCTAACATTCTGTTTGCTTTTTTGACTGCTGTGGCACACTGAGTGGATGTTTTCAATGAATTATCCACAATGACTCCAAGATCTCTCCTGCTTCTGATGTACTTAAACATTTTGCTATTACTTTTTTAGTTTTTGGCTAGCTATTCTTCAAATTCCTTTTTGGTGTTTCTTATTATATTTTTACACTTAATTTGACAGTTTGTTATCATCTACTATTTTCCTCATGAGGATTTAACTTCCACTTTTTAAATGATGCCTTTTTATCTCTGTCATAATCAGCAGTGCTGACCAGCACCTGGCGACTAAAGGGTTAACTCTGTACCTAGCGAGGTATCGGGTAGTCAGCCAATAACAACGCAGGTAGGAATTTCAAACTGGAAAAGAGGGGTCTTTCTCTCTGTTCTTTGAGAGGCAGAGTAGTTTCTTCCAAATACTGAAGGAGATGGGAGTAACTTCTCTCTCCAAGAACAGACTTCTTACAAGGTGTAAGTAGGGGAAAGTGTAGGTAGTCCATCAGGATTTGTTGTTTTCCTTGTTTGCGGATGTGGAAATAATGTCTGAGATTTTTAAGTGTTTTTTTTTCCTTTTGTAGCTAAGGTTTTTAGCCCAGGGACTTTCCCTGAGTATCTATATCAATTTGGTGGCTCTTTCCATCTAGCCGCTTAAATATACTTGCAACTGTAGTTTTGTTTTGTTATTAAAGGATTGTTTTATCATCTAATTAATCGGGATTGGTTGATTGTTGTGTCCTTAGGACTCAGCGCCTAGTTACAAGGGCAGAGTCCATTGTTGTCTGTGAATTCCCTCTGTTTTTCCCAACTCCAAGTAAAATGGAGATTGGGGTAGGAGGAGAGTTTTACCTTAGGGAGGAGATTTTCTAAGTGATCTTTGGAATTACTTGGGTGGTGGCAGTGAATTCCCCAAAATTTGGGTATTAGGATTGTGGGGGGAAGTTTTTGTACCAGAGCCTGAAGCGGCAAGGTTTTGGAGTGCTCTTGCAAGCCCCCACTTCTACATTTGCCGTGCCATAGTGGGGAACAGCCTTGACAAT
Organism: Pelodiscus sinensis; assembly: GCF_049634645.1. Lineage (NCBI taxonomy): Eukaryota > Metazoa > Chordata > Testudines > Trionychidae > Pelodiscus > Pelodiscus sinensis. The sequence goes on from NW_027465915.1 coordinate 523,191, forward strand.
CTCTCACTGTTTCTTTTACTTGCTTGCAAAGCCACAGTGGCACTTTTTTGGTGTTCTCTGTTTTTTGATTTGGGGTATACATTTAAGTTGGGCCTCTACTATGGTGTCTTTGAAAAGTTTCCATGCAGCTTGCAGGGATTTTACTTTTGTCACTGTACTTTTTCATTTCTCTTTAACTAACTTCCTCATTTTTGTGTAGTTCCCCTTTCTGATATTAAATGCCACAGTGTTGGGCTGCTGAGGTGATTTTCCCACCACAGGGATATTCAATTTTATTACATTATGGTCACAATTTCCAAGCGGTCCAGTTATATTTACCTCTTGGACCAGATCCTGCGCTCCACTTTAGGACTAAATCAAGAATAGTGTCTCCGCTTGTGGGTTCCAGAACCAGCTGCTCCAAGCAGCAGTCATTTAAGGTATCAAGAAATTTTATCTCTGCATCCCGTCCTGAGGTGACATGTACCCAGTCACTGTGCGAATAGTTGAAATCCCCCACTATTATTAAGTGGGGTTTTTTTAATAGGCTTTGTTTACACTTTCCTCAGTAAAGCACTGCACCACAAAGCTTTCCAGTGCTTTAGGAAAATCATCTCCACAAGGGGCATAGGTCAAATCACTGGGAACCTGTAAACACTGACAAGTTACTACACTGAAACTTGCTGTGCTCAGGGCAGGGTGTTTGTGTTCCCACACTCAACAGAGTAACTTCTCAGTACAGACAAGGCTAAAGTATTCATTTTACTGGCACTAACTGGCTGATTGAAGAGATATATAGTAAACAGCTAATCTCAAAATGATTAATTGTTAGACCATTAAGACTGTTTATGTGAATGCATTCCCTGGATGAGCTCTGAGGAGGAAATGTGTATAGTGAGAAGGGTGGGATCTAGGGATGCAAAAACCCCTTTAATCAGTTAACTGGTTAAACGTATTGTTTGATTGGTTAACCACTTAAACAGGGTGGGTGGTGAGGCCACTCCAGCCTGGCTGGGCTGGAGCACCCCTCCCCACCCCGGCATCCGCTGTGGCGGGGGGCTGCTCTGGAGCACCTCCCTGCCCACAGCGGGCCCTGCCAGGCTGGAGCAGCCTCTTACCCACAGGGGGCAGCTGACTGCTGTAGACTCTGATGGTTAACCGTAACCAGTAAGCATCACCTGACTGGTTAACCATTCATATCCCTAATGGGTTCAGTACTGCAGCAGCATCCAATGTGATGGCACATGCCATGTACACAGGAAACAGAGACTTTAAACAATACAATACTTAGCAAGCCCTTTGGCCCTAAAGAATCAGCTTAGAAATCATGAGACTGGTTCTGTTACCAACTGCTGGTGAAATCTTGCATGAGTCGCTCTCTCAGAGCCTCTGCTTCACTATGTGGACAACAGGGTAACAACTGTGCCTTAGCTCTGACTTAGCCAGTGGTGACAGCGTAACCCCAAGTCATGCAAGCAAATACAGAGGACCCTGTTTTTTTCAGGGTCTCATAACACAATAACCTTACCCACAAGATACAGTCCTACCCTTAATTTGCTCTCTTGTCTTATTGAACCCTGAGGCTAGAAGTAATAGAAGTCCTCATATCAGCCTCATCTACTGGCATTCTGATCCAAGTAGGAGTGCCACTTGTTTTTGAATCATCATGGCTTTTAATAAAATTAAGGAGTTCTGCAATCACAGAATCATAGAAACAAAGAGCTGGCAGAGGCCTCGGGAGATCACCAAGTCCCACCCCCTACCCAAAGTAGGACCAATCCCAACTAAATCAACCCAGCCAGGGCTTTGTCAAGCAGAGACTTAAAAATCTCTAGGGATGGAGATTCCACCACTTCCCTAAGGAACCTATTCCAGTACTTCACCACCCTCCTAGTGAAATAGTTTTTTCTAAATATACAACTGTGACGGGGTGGAGCAACCCCGCCACTCGAGCGAGGCAGACGGGGCCGCCGCGGAGCCGGCAATCAGCGCGGCAGGCCCGAGCGGGGGCGGAGGGACACGTCATCACGCGGCGCCGAGGCGCGCCGGTGATGACGTCGGGAGAGCGACGCCAGGGACGGCAAGGGGAGGGGGGATAAAAGGAGCCGGGGAGGCCAGGGGAAGGGGTGTGGAACCGGCGGGACGGGCGGAACCGGCGGGGCCAGCGGACCCGACTGGGCCAGGAGGACCGGAGCCAGCGCCGACTGGGCAGGAGCCAGCGGCGGCGGGGCAGGAGCCAGCGGCGGCGGGGGTGAGACCTGCGGCAGCCGAGCCAGCCGGAGGAGGGGCCCAAGCGAGGGAGGAACGAGCCACGGGAGCCAGGCAAGGAGGCAGCCAAGGCAGCGGGGAGCCCGCAGAGACAAGCGGGTACCCAAAGCAGTGAGGGTCGGCGGAGTGGAGCAAGACCCAGGGCGGGCTGTGTAACCCGAGAGCAGGGGCGTTTTGGGGTACCGGCCCCCCCTGCTACCACTGAGAGGGCACCTCTCAGTGTCAGGGCCCTGGGTCGGGGTCCGGAGAGAGGGCGGGCCCGGACCCCCCACTCCGCCCGGTGACCCAGAGTCAAGGGGTATCCTGAGCGCGGCCTAGGGGCCAACAGGAGAGGCGGCGGCCCGGACGGGCGGCCTCTTGACAACAACCTAGACCTCCCCCACTGTAATTTGAGACCACTGCTCCTTGTTCTGCCATCCGTCACTACTGTGAACAGCCTTTCTGCGTCCTCTTTGGAACCTCTCTTCAGGAAGTTGAAGGCTGCTCTCAAATCCCCCCTCACTCTTCTCTTCTGCAGACTAAACAAACCCAAATCCCTCAGTCACTCTTCATAGGTCATGTGTTCCAGCCCCCTTATCATTTTGGTCACCCTCCACTGGACCCTCTCCAATACTCCAGATGTGGCCTCACCAGAGCCGAATAAAGGGGAATAATCACTTCTCTGGATCTGCTGGCAATGCTCCTCTTAATGCAACCTAATATGTCATTAGCCTTCTTGGCAACAAGGGCACACAGTTGACTCTTACCCAGCTTCTCATCCACTGTAATCTGCAGGTCCTTTTCTGCAGAACTGCTACTTAGCCATTCGGTCCTCAACCTGTAACAATGTTTGGGATTCTTCCGTCTCAAGTGCAGGACTCTACACTTGTCCTTGTTGAACCTCATTAGATTTCTTGAGGCCCAATCCTCTAATCTGTCCAGGTCACTCTGGACCCTCTTCATGCCCTCCAGGGTATCTACTTCTCCCCCTAGCTTAGTGTCAACTGCGAACTTGCTGAGGGTGCAAACCATCACCTTATCCAGGTCATTAATAAAGATGTTGAACAAAACCGGTTCTAGAACAGATCCTTGGGGCATTCCTCTAGAAACCGACTGCCAACCTGACATTGAGCCGTTGATCACTACCAGTTGGGCCCAACAGTCTATCCAGCTTTCTATCCATCTATATTCCCTTAACTTGCTGGCAAGAATATTGTACAAGACCGTATCAAAAGCTTTGCTAAAGTCAAGGTATATCACATCCACTAACTTTCCCAGATCCACAGAGCCAGTTATCTCACCACAGAAGCTAATCAGATTGGTCAGGCATGACTTGCCCTTCATGAATCCATGTTGACTATTCTTAATCACTTTCCCCTCTTCCAAGTGTTTCAAAATGGATTCCTTGAGGATCCCCTCCATGATTTTTCCAGGGACTGATGTAAGGCTGACTGGTCTGTACTTCCCTGGATTGTCCGTCTTCCCTTATTTAAAGATGGGCACTACATTTGCCTTTTTCCAGTCATCCGGGATCTCCTCCCAATCTCCACGAGTTTTCAAAGATAATGGCCAAAGGGTCTGCAATGACATTTGCCAACTCCCTCAGTACCCTTGGATGCATTAAATCCAGGCCCATCGATTTGTGTATGTTTAGCTTCTCTAAATAGTTCCTAACTTATTCTTTCCCCACCAAGGGCTGTCTACCTCCTTCCCATGCTGCGTTGCCTAGTGCATTTGTCTGGGAGCTGACCTTGTCCGTGAAGACAGAGGCAAAGAAAGAATGGAGTACTTCAGCTTTACCTGCATTTCAGTCACTAGGTTACCTCCCTCATCCAATAATGGCCCCACACCCGATCACCCTCTTATTGCTAACATGCCTGTAGAAACCTTTCTTGTTATCCTTCACATCCCTTGCTAGCTGCAATTCCAATTGCGTTTTTGCCTTCCTGATAACTCCCCTGCATTCTTGAGCAATATATTTATACTCCTCCCTAGTCATCTGTTGAAGTGTCCACTTCTTGTAAGCTTCCTTTTTGTGTTTAAGCTCACCAAGGATGTCCGCACTAAGTCACTCTTATGATCGCTGCTTCCCACCTCCCTCTACTTCCCCTAATACAGTGAACCCTCGTTTATCGCGGTAGATAGGTTCCAAACCCGACCGCGATAGTTGAAAATCCGCGAAGTAGGGACATGTATATTTAACATGTATACAGCGAGCCCTCGCTACTTCGCGGTTCGACCATCGCGGATTCACGTATATACATAATGTAATGAAAAAAGTCCGCGAAGTCGTGAATCCGCGATGGTCGAACCGCGAAGTAGCGAGGGCTCACTGTAGTTCCTCTCTGTCTGTGAGCAGCAGGTCAAGATGCGCATGGCCCCTGGTCAGTTCCTTCAGCACTTGTACCAAGAAGTTATCCCCAACATTCTCCAAAAACTTCCTGGATTGTCTGTGTACTGCTGTATTGGTCTTCCAACAGATGTCAGGGTGATTAAAGTCCCCCATGAGAACTAGGGCCTACGATCTGGAAGCTTCTCTCAGTTGTCGAAAGAAAGCCTCGTCTACCTCATCCACCTGATCCGGTGGTCTATAGCAGACACCAACCACAACATCACCCCTGTTGCTTCCACCTCTAAACTTAACCCATAGACTCTCAACAGGCTTTTCTCCCTCTAAATACTGGAGCTCCGAGCAATCATACTGCTCTCTTACATACAATGCAACTCCTCCTCCTTTTCTCCCCTGTCTGTTCTTCCTGAACAGTTTATACCCTTCCATGACATGCTCCAGTCATGTGAGTCATCCCACCAACTCTCCGTTATTCCAGTAAAATCATAGTTCTTTGACTGGGCCAGCGCTTCTAATTCTTCCTGTTTGTTTCCCAGGCTTCTTGGATTTGTGTAGAAACACCTTAGATAGCCAGCTGATTGCCCTACTTCCTCCATTCGAGTTGGGGTCCTCCTTTGTTGCTTGTTCCTCCTTGTGTTTCTTCCCGGTATCCGACTTCCTCACTTACCTCAGGGCTTTGGTCTCCGTCCCCAATGAACCTAGTTTAAAGCCCTCCTCACTAGGTTTGCAAGCCTGCCTGCGAAGATGCTCTTTCCTCTCTTGGTTAGGTGGATCCCATCTCTTCCTAACAATCCTTGTGCCCGGAACAGAGTCCCATGGTCAAAGAAACCAAAGCCCTCTCTCCGACACCACCTGCACAACCATGCATTTACTTCCTCAATTCACTTCCCTACCCGGACCTTTTCTTTCAACCGGAAGGATGGATAAGAATACCACTTGTGCTTCAAATTCCTTGATCCTTCTTCCCAGCTCTACATAATCTGCTGTCACCTGCTCAAGGTCATTCTTGGCCACATCGTTAGTTCCTACATGGAGAAGCAGGAAGGGGTAGCAAGCCGAAGATTTAATCACTTTCAGATGACTCTCAGTCATATCCTGAATGCGAGCTCCTGGTAAGCAGCACACTTCTCGAGATTGCAGGTCTGGACAGCAGATGGATGACTCAGTCCCGCTTAGGAGGGAGTCCCTGACCTTCACCACCCGTCTTCTTATTTTGGGGGGGGTGGTCGTGGAACTCCCATTCCTAGGACTACACATCCCATTGTCACGTTACTGGATTTTGAGGGGAGCAGCCAGATCACTGCTATGCCCGGGGGAGGGAGGAGGGTTTTTCCCCAAAATTGATACAAAGGGGGCCATGTAAGGTGTCAAACGAAAGCTTTCCTTTTACTGGTTCTGTATATGCTATCCATATACTTATATAGTATCTGGGTGTGGAATTATGAATGTGTATTCTTTGTCAATACTGGAAACTTCTCTGTTTGAGGCTGAGCAATAGGCAAGGAATGCTCAGCCTATAGACATGCTAATGAGCAAAGCTCCTGGAAACAATGGACCTCTGAAGGCCAAAGACACACCTGGCCACTGGCCAAGTGACTCCCTCCAGCTTGGAAGAAGTCGGGGGGGGGAGAGATATAAATATGCCATGTGGCCGACTCCATCTTGGTCTTCAGCTCAGCTCTTGATCCTAGAGGCAGCCTTGCAAGGAACCACGAGCCGGAAAGAACTGTGGACCCATCCCGACATAGGATGTACACCAAAGACTTTTAAGCCAGTAGTTATAACATCTCTGCTACAAGCCCGCATCGAGAACTGGGAGATTCAATGTATGTAATGTATAATACTTTAACAACCTTACTCTCGTGCTTTTCTTTCTTTTAGTAATAAACTTTTAGATTTTAGATTCTAAAGGATTGGCTCAGCATGATTTGTGGGTAAGATCCAGAGTGTAAACTGATAGGGACCTGTGGCTAGTTTCTTGGGACCAGACAGAACTCGTTTGGGGAAGGTGAGATTGGGTTCTAAAACCACACACCTGTGTGTTAGGCCCGGGGCTGTTTGGGGCACGGAGAGAGCTGGGGTGTCAGAGGGGTTTGCTTGTGAGGCTTCTGGCTAGCCAGGCTTGCAGCTGAAGCGCTCTGTGGGACTGGTTTGTGACCTCTTTGGGAAGTTCTCCAATCTGGGGCTGTATGTAGCCCCTAGTTTGAGCAATTCGCCCTGAGCAGACGCCCTCAGCTGTGCCCAGACCCGGCCCGGTCTGTCACACCCATGCCTTCCGGTAGATGGTGCTCCCTTCTGACTTCTTCCCTGAGAGGTCCCTGACAAAGTGTTCTCCACCGCAGTGCCTGTGGAGAGAGCCTGAAAGCGGTTACTTACCGCTACAAGAATGGGGGATACCTGAGTTGGCCTTCTTCTTCTAAAGGCTACATGCTGCCAATTTTCTTCCTTGTCCTGTACTGCCCTGGCTGGCTGGCTCTTCAGCCTGCTGTGCCTGCAGGATTAAACTCTGCCTTCTATCGAGGAAGTCTTCATCCTCTCTGATGGAACACAGAGTTGATACTTGGACCTCAAATCCTCTAATTTTTGCTTCCAAAATGGTGACCAGCTTGCACTTAGTGCACATGAAATCTCTTCTATCTTCCGGGAGGAAGACAAACATAGCACACACTGTGCAGGTAACAACAGCTGATCTATCACTATCCATACCTGCTTCTGCGAAATTCCTCAGTTGTTGTTAAATGCCTCCTTGAAGGGCAAGAGTGTAGTGAAAAGATTTTAAAGAATGACAAGTGTATCTCACCCCCTTTCCACTCCCCTCCCAAACTCCCTGTTAGCAGCCCCTGTTCACAATCACACAGGGCTACTGGTAATGGATTACATCGTAAGTGGACAGGAAGCTGCATGGGGTCATGCACATATTATTTCACCTACAGGCAACCCTGTCAGACAGATTAGCTGTTCATTAACTAAATTCTGCCCTTAAAAAGGCATTAAATTCTAGACAGTGTAATTGAATTCAAGCTTTACAGGGATCACTGACCCAACCACCCCTGCCTCTACAAGCAAAAAATTTATTTTCTTTGTTCTCTTAATCTTGGGTTTTCTTCCACAGTTTTACCAACATACGTCAACTCTAACCTATATGATCGATCACTCTAACGCATTGTGTATCAAATTCATCCCCGGTACAATGTTAATTTAGGCACTGGAGATTAATTTAGTTTCAGGTTTGGAAATAGGACTGGCTATTTGCAATGATCAGTAGAGGTAAAACAATGGATGCCCCTCTGGCCCCAAACTCCAAGTCCTGAAATATCCCTTACCTGCAGCAATCTGTGTTCCAGAGTAGCCAGTTCTAAGTACTGGGTGTCTTCCCGGGATACTCGATCCAAACGATCCCGAACTTCCTTCAGTTTGATCTGCTGGGCTTCTACGCTCTCACGAGCCTCTCGTACAATCCCTCGGGCTACCATGAACACTTTCTCAGCCTGAAAAGAGATTGTAAATAGGGATGTGCACATATAGTCAAGTAAACAATTAACCAATGAGCCTGAGCTTATCGGTTAGTCCTATCAACTACACACACTCCCCTCCCGCCCACTGCCTCTGTATCAGAAGCAGCAAGGGAGCAGAATTGGGAGCCAGTGCCCACACGGAGCTGGCTTTAAGCAGGCTCCCCAAAAGCACTGATAGAGAAGCAAAAGCACAGAGGGTGAGGGGGGCAGGCGGGAGCCAATATGGATGGGGAAAGAATTAAGCTAGCTCCCCGCATGTATTGGCTCCCACGGACCCACCTGCCCCACATTGCTGCCTCCTACAGAGACAGTGTTGGGGGAAGCCTCTGTCTTCGGGAAGCCCAAGAGGCAGCAGCACAGGATGGCAGGCAGCCGGTCTGCAAGGGGAGCTAGTTTTCAAATGGGCTTCCCATGCAGACCAGCTTCCAACTGCCACCCTGCGCCGCTGCCTCTGATAGAGAGGCAGCAGCAAAGGATGGCAGGTGGCTCTCCAGGAGTGGAGTAATAGCACACTGGCTACTGCTCCCACCCCCAATATTTTATGCAGTTACTTGACTATTCAGTTACATGATATCTAACACTCCTAATTGCAAACAGGTTCCCAATTGTCACTGAGTTCGTCTAAATTGCTGACTTACAGGGATGCAAATCTAGAGAAGGGAAAATTCTCAGTTAACAAGATCCCGAAGACAAACTGCTAGGCTTGAATACATTTAGAATGTTAATTCGTTGGTTCATTTCGAGCAGAGAAGATAGACAGTAGGTCCTTTTCCAAAATTCAGTGAAGGAGTCTCATTTCTACTGGTGAACAGAGTATCTGCAGTCTTTGTGACCTGCGGACCTCAATGCCAACTGGCAGAGGGCACAGCCATGTAGAAGGTTTACAGGGATCCCTTAGAACTGGTATCTACGTGCTAGCTGAAAGAGTGTCGTGTGAGATCTTTACCGAAAGCTGTGTTTCACAATTATGATGAAGACGAGTGTAAGTGCATGTAAAGTGCTGGGTATATATTGAAAACTATGCTCTAAAGGTGTGCCATGCCATTTTGGCCTGGTCACCAGAATGAGAGAAAACAGATTTCTTCGGACAAGAGATTAGGGATGTGAACGACTAGTCGACTATCGGATAAGCATTTGCTTATCCGATAGTTGACAGACTAGTCGCTCCCCCCCTCCCCCCGTTGCTTCCTCTATCAGAAAGAGGCAGAAGGGAGGGGGGAGGGGGGAGGAGGGAGTGCTTCAAAGCAGCTCCACCACTTTGAAATGCTGCATGCAGCCTATGGCCAGCTGGAATCCTGGGCTGCACATGGCTTTGTCAAAGTGGAAATGTTGCATGGAGCCCATGTTCAGCAGAGGAGTCCCAGCTGACCCCAAGCTCCACATGGTTCTGCCACTTTGAAACGCTGTGTGAATCTTGATGGTGGCCGATCCTGGGCTCCATGCGGTGCTGCCACTTTGAAATGCTGCAGAGAACACGAGACCAGCAGGGGACTATTTGAAAACCCACAGCGTTTTCGCCTTTGAAGTGTAGCAACAGTCCTGAGGCTGTTGCTACACTTCAAAGGCAACAGCACCCTTATCGACTAATCGAATAGTCGAAGCAAATTGCATCGACTATTTGATTACCAAAATAATCAAAATTTTACATCCCTACAGGAGATAGTTATCTGATTACATGTAAATGGAGTATTACATGGTTCACAATGGGTGCCCATTTATGTTCTTGAGAGTGAATTTAAAGAAGAAATAAACTATCAGGAAGTCCTGTTTACAAGTGAAGATAATGGATTTTTGAACGACTATAACTGTAACTATCGGTATAGAGCTACACTCTGCATTGTTTACGGAAGAGAAAAGAGGAGAGCCCTGCAGAGCAGGATGAGAGCTCCCAGCTGCAAACCACAGTTGGACAGGATTAAGTTCTAAAATGAATCGTATGATTTTGTGTAATACCTTGTTTTCAATATGTCCATCTACTTGCTATTACCTGAATCTTTGCTTGTTGTTAAATAAACATCTTGTTTTTATTAAAAGCATGTTTAAGTGCTATGTTTTCCTGCGGTAAAATGAGTAGTACATCAGCCAGTCCAGTTCCGTTGGGAGAAGGGGATCTGTTCATTCTGGAAGCACCCAGTGGAACAGAGCTGGGCACTCCATAGGGATATGTGGAGGACTTGAGGGCTGGAGTGTACCTCTGATTAACCTGTAGAGACAGTGGGCCTGCAGAGCTCTGGAAGGCAGTATCTGTATAACTACAGGTTGGTGGTGTTGGGGAACTGAACCACAGCAAGCACAGACAAGATTTCTAGGTGACGGCAAGATGACTCAGAATCCTGGGTGCCCTGGAGAAGTGTCACTATTTTCCTTTCTATTTCACAGCTAGAACATATGTTTTAACAAAACAGCTTATCACTTGCTGCATGCCACACTGCTCCTGTATCGTAACTGTACACAGGATTACCTCTGTCACTTTTCCTTGAGCCTCTCGAACTTCAATAAGACCAACAAACTCTTCATATCTATCCCACCAACTTTTCATTGTTGTAGAAATTCTTCTGAGGGAGTTTCTTCCCCAAAATTTCCCTAATTCTGTCATCCGATGAAAAAGCATCATGGCCATTTCCGTTGCAGTCTCAGTGTCAGGCTTCTTAGGTGCTGGTGAACAATAAGCTCTCCTTATATGTAAATTTGTTCTTTGGCTCCTTGGGATAAATGAATGGCGGTACTGCATGCCATACCACACTGAGGATATGGCACCATTACACCTCATGGGATCTAAATCTTGAATCCAATCACTTATTAAAATGACTGCAAGAATAAAGAAACAAAGAAAAAATTAAATGAAAAGGAAATTAATACCTCTTCAATCTAATTTATATAAAGCTGTAAAAAGACGCATATGTGCTTTTTAAAAAAACAAGAACTTAACACTAATGATGGCTTCACGACCATTAATTACCTAGACTACATGTGGATATCTTCTATGACACAGGTGGGAAACCTAATGCATGGGGGCTGAATGTGGCCCCTAACCTAGCTTGGATCTGGCCCCTGAGGTTCAGGGCACCCCCCCAATCCTAAGCCTGGAACTGCAGCCCCACCGTCGCCCCACAGTGGGGCTGGAACACACAAAATCTACTAGCCTAGGCCCTCCAAGGCTTTGATGTGTGAGAGGAATGCCTTTTTCCTTCTCAGTCAGGGCCCATGTCAGAAAGGGTTAGTTTGTTTTGGTGTTTTTTTGCTTCTCATTTGTGTGCAGCCCCCAACTGCTATTTCTGTGGGTCAGTTGCCCCAGACCCAAAAAAGGTCCCCCCGGTTTACATATCATGTTTTTAATCAAAATGTCTATGTATGACAATTCTGCTTCTTGCAAGAATTTCCCTCATGCCTCCTGATTACTAATTCACTCAAGGGACCTTGAAGAGTGGACTTAGGCAAAATTGGTACAATTGCCTCAAAGAAGCAAGTACATACACACCCCTAAGAAATTAAGTGCTGAGGTGAAGACAGACAAATGCACAAGGGCCAGAGGTAAAACAGTGCCAAAATTTAGTATTCAACTTAGGGTTGCTTTCTCAAATAGGCTAGAAAGGCGCATACATTTTTCCAACGCCCCTTCCACAACTATGTGTCCTATCAGTGTGAAACTCAATATTCATTTCTTTGCCTTTTAAAATTGTTTTATTTCACTCTACGATTTTAAATTAGAAATGTTGACCAAAACTTTAAAAAACACTGACTCACTACAGAAAACTTGGTATCAAGTTGGGTCCCAAGTTCATCTAGTACAACAAGCAGTTAAATAGAATTTAGGGTTCAAAAAAAGAGAGTCACCCTAGGAAATTAATACAAGCTTTCAGTATGGAACTGTGATACGCTGCCACACAAACACACTTCATTTAATTAACTTAAGAGCAGGGGTTTGGAGCGGAGCCTGGAGCTGGAGTGTGGAGCAGTGGAGCTGCAGGTTTTTGCCTGGAGCTGGAGTGGAGCCAGAGCACAGAAAATCTTGACTGCTCCACTACTCCAGTTTTCTTTTTTTTCCAATCCAAAATGAATATTTTAGCAAGAAAGTCCTAAACGTGCCAAAAAGTTTCAGATTGCATAACAACTGATATTAACATCTACTTTACCATTTTATGTCATATGTCTCAGTTATTCTCTCTTCGGCTGAAATCAAGATTTAATGTACAGATACAAAATTACAAAGTTTTTTGGAGATATGTTTTATTAAAGAATCAGATAATTATCAGAATCTGGAAAAACTGCAGACTGATCCCACCCTTGTGCCAAGATTAGGCGAGTATGTACTTGCGTAGATTAGATAGTTAGATTTAGTATGTGTTTATTTTCAACTTGGTAACGTGTAGCCTCGTTACTTCCCAACGATTAATGTTGTAGAACAGCGATAGCACGTACTAATGCTACGGCATATACCAAATTTCATTGATATATCTATATTAAAGCGTTTTTGAGATATTAGAGACTTGGAAAATATTTCAAATATTTTTACCGCAAAATGTCATAAGAAAAACTAACTTGCAATTTATAAATAAAAATTTACATTATGTATATTAAAAATACTACTTACTTCATTACAACTGCAAAAAACATGTTCAAATATTAAAATATACTTTAATAATAGTTTTGTGTGAAAAGAAAATGGGATCATTTTTGTCCAGAAAAATCCAAAATAAATTCGAAGTACCTTAAGTGGTTAAGATATCACAAGCAGGGACATTATAACAAATGTAATGCTTTTGTTCATTGCTTTTCGAAGATCATAACAAGAAAAATTTGGATGCGGTAGCAGCACAAGAAGATTTGGCTATGGCTTCAACAACAACAACAAAAAAATCAAATCTGCCCCGCATGATTGATAGCCAATTTATGGAATAGGATCTCAACGATGTCTTTACTTTTGAATTTGAAAAGCCCAAATTTGGGCTTTTGGGAAAAACAAAGAAGAAACTGGCAATGTGCACGGTGGAAAAGGAAGTGAATGGCGAGCTCAAACCATGTAGCTTCAAGACAAGTGAAGAAAGTGCCGTGAAAAGTTTCAACCTTTGGTGGCATGTAAAACGTAACCATCCTGAAAACTATGCGGCTCGTGTTACAAAAAAGGACCAGGAAGATGAGGCAAAATAGAAACCTGATGTGGCTAAAAGACGTTCATCTGGCTCTTTGAAACTGCTGGAGAAAAGATTTTTTGCAGAGCTTCATCTGAAAAGAAACCCAAAATTGAGCAAACAAAACTTGACTTATGTTTGAAGTCCTCAAAGGTTACAGTCACCATGGATGCCAATACTTTCCATGAAGGGCTGATGGAAATAGATTGCTTGAGTTCAACACCACTCACTACCTTCTGGCTACAGAACAAAGGATTCCAAAAAATTTCAGATGAAATAGGTCGGCAGCATAACATTTCAATGGGGCACGATGCAGTTCGTCATTTAGTTGTCAGGACAGCTGAGTCTGGTCGCGAAGAGCTCAAGAAAACTTTGGAGCAAAAACTGTGCTACCTGAAAATGGATGCGGCAACCTGTGGAAACAGAAATTTGCTTGCAATCAATGCTCAGTACTACGAAGAAGGAAAAGATAAAGCTGTGGTAAAAACTTTGGACATAATCGACACTGAAGGACATCACAATTCTTTCTATGTGAAAAGTCAAGTAAAAGCTATTTTAGAAAAATTTGGGATCAGTGAAATGCAAGTGCTGAGCATCTACGTTAACAATGCAGCAAACATGACGTGTGCCGTCAAAAATTTCAGTGAGGACAATGAAACCATTTCTACCTCTGAGAACAGGGATGTGGACAGAACTGAAGCTATTTTGCCTGATGAAGGAACTAAGGGAATAGATGAAATCGAACTCAACATGGATGCTGCTGCGCAATGGGTTAATGACCCTAGCCTCATACTTCCAACATGGCTTCACGAGGACGACTCAAAAGCACAACTGATGAGGTGTGGTATTCACATTTCAGTTGGCAATCTGGGATGGACTGAACAAAGAGCCAGCGAAGAAATTTCTGGCAAAAATTTGACACGTCATTGTCAAACTATGAACCCCAAGTGTTCAAAGTGTTCTGCTTGATCTATATGGGGTAACTCAATCATTGGATACTGTGACTCACTGGGGTTCAACATTTGCGATGATTGATCGGCTTCTTGTTTTTCAATCTTACTGTGAACAAGTGGCTGCTGCTGGAACAAGAGAACTCAAGTTAACAAAAGCTGAATGGGACGAAGTGAAGAACCTGTGAGACCTCTTGGCAAAGCCAAACCAAACAACTGTGAATCTTCAAACTGTCGATGTAACCCTGGGAGTTTTAATGAAGGAATGGTGAAAACTGTCAACATACTTGCAAGAAAATGGTGGACAAATTGCAGAAGGAATTCTATCCTCCATGCAGAAATACGAAGAGAAGCTTTTTGACAATATTCATTTCCTTGCTGGAGTTTATGTTGACCCACGGTATCAGATTCTTCTTACCTCAAGGGAAATACCAAAGGCAAAGGAAGGACTCCTTGATATTGCTCGACGACTCGAAAAACAAAATCTATTGCTACATTTGAACTTGGTAAAAGAGACTGAAGAAAACGAACACAACAAAAGGAGTCATCAACAATCGAATTTGCGATTTCAGAAAGTTCACATCTTTCAGAAATAGCAGGCTGTTCTCAAACTTCTGTCTCCACTCTGATCTTGTTCAAGCGTCCATCCCTGAGACGTCTTCAACCATCACAGGGAAATGGAGATAATTAAAGCACCAATTCTTCAGATGATGACTTCAAAAAGGAATTGAATAAACAAGAAAGACGCCAGCGAGAATTCATAATTGTAATAAAGCATTATTCGAGAGAAACATTCGGGAAGATTGTGAGGTGATGGAATCTATTGGTAGGCTAAAAGTTAAGTCTGTTTTTGAGGCCATTCACAGCTACCCACACCGCATTCAGGCTGCCTGTAGAATTGCTTCGAGCACGCCAACAACTCAAGCTAGGGTACAGCGACTGTTTTTGGCTTTAAAGTTAATTTTAAATGATCTGCGGCAGGCTATGAAAGACGACTTGATTGCTGCAAGAATTTTTTACAGATTTAATTATGAATTATTCTAGACCGTATCATTGTTGATGAAATTTAAATTGTTTTAAAATACTGAATAAAAATAATGTTTTTTCAAAATTACAGTATGCACCTTTTTATTTAGTTAAAAATTAATTGAGTCGGAGCATGGAGCGGAGTCAGAACAGAGCTGGAGCAGTCACTATTGGTGCTGAAGCGGAGCAATTAAAAAAATTTGATTGCTCCAAATCCCTGCTTAAGAGTTAAGATTTTTTTTTTCAAATATATTTCCTCACACCAGCACAAAAACTAGTCAGACATTTCATAGAATACTAGAACTGGAAGGGACCTCAAGAGATCAAGTCCAGTCCTCTGCCCTCAGCGCAGGACCAAGCACATAGAACCATAGAATCAGAGAACCATAGATCTGGAAGAGACCTAAGAAGGTCATCAAGTCCAGCACCCTGCTCTAGGCAGGACCAATTCCAACTAAATCAACCCGGCCAGGGCTTTGTCAAGCCGAGACTTAAATACTTCTGGGGATGGAAACTCCACTACTTCCCTAGGTAACCCATTCCAGTGCTTCACCACCCTCCTAGTGAAAGTTTTTTCTAATATCCAACCTGGACCACTCCCACCACAACTTGAGACCATTGCTCCTTGTTCTGCCATCTGTCACTACTGAGAACAGCCTCTCTCCATCCTCTTTGGAACCTCTCTTCAGGAAGTTGAAGACTGCTATCAAATCCCCACTCACTCTTCTGCAGCTTCTGCAGACTAAACAGACCCAACTTCCTCAGCCTCTCCTCATAAGTCATATGCTCCAGCCCCCTAATCATTTGGTTGCCCTCCGCTGGACACTCTCCAATGCATCCACATCCTTTTTGTAGTGGGGGGCCCAGAACTGGACACAATACTCCAGATGTGGCCTCGCTGAAGCTGAATAAAGGGGAATAATGACATCTCTGGATCTACTGGCAATGCTCCTCTTAATGCAACCTAATATGCCATTAGCCTTCTTGGCTACAAGGGCACACTGTTGACTCTCATCCAGCTTGTCATCCACTGTAACCCCCAGGTCCTTTTCTGCAGAACTACTACTTAACCAGTTGGTCCCCAGCTTGTAACTGTGCTTGGGAGTCTTCCATCCCAAGTGCAGGACTCTGCACTTGTCCTTGTTGAACCTCACAGATTTCTTGTGGCCCAATCCTCCAATTTGTCTAAGTCATCTCTGCCCTCAAGTGTATCTACTTCTCCCCCTAGCTTAGTGTCATCCGCAAACTTGCTGAGGGTGCAATCCATCCCCTCATCCAGGTCATTAATAAAGATATTGAACAAAACCGGTCGTAGAACCGAACCTAGCACCATCTAGATCATCCCTGATAAGATGACTATCAAGCCTGCTGTTAAATATCTCAGGTGATGGAGATTCTACAACCTCCCTAGGCAATTTATTCCAGTATTTAACCACTCTGACAATTAGGAAGTATTTCCTAGAGTACATCTACACTGCATGGCTATTTCGGGAAGCAACTGTCTCTCTAAATCTCTCATGTTAGAGATTTCTGATGCTTATCGTCGTCTTCTTGGTTATGTCTGTGATGTTGTCTGTCTCCTTGCAATTGTATTTGATGCTCTCGTCCAGTTTTCATGGCCTAGTTATTTATCTAATGTTCTCTCCACAATACCAATCTCTTTTCGCATTTGGGAGACATTTCCATTGCATACAGATTGTGTTGCACATATAGGCTTGCTCCTGCCTTTTGCACACAGGAATTTCACACTGACTTTCTTTAGACTGCCATTCAGCCATTGCTGAGGCAAATTGTTAACTGGCATCACATAGGCTGCGGTGGGGAACCTAAGTCCCGGGGGCTGGACGCGGCCCCCAACTCGCCTAGATCCAGACCCTTGAGGCTCAAGTCTCCAGGAGCCTCTGTTAGCACTCCAGCATTCCTGCCATCCCCCCACGGGGCTAACACACTCCAAATCTAGTTGCTTGGGTCCCCCTACCCTCTGGTGTGTGAGGGGAATGTGGGGAGGAGCTTTCTTCTTTCCAGTCGGGGAACATGTTAGTGAGGGGTTTTTGTTTTTTTGCTTCTCACTTGTGTGTGGCCCTCAACTGATTTTTCTGAAGGTCAGCAGCCCCTATCCCAAAAAAGTTCCCCACTCCTATTTATATTTATTTCCTATTTAGGTATATTATGTTGGTTTTGAATTGTACAATCTCACTCAACATCTGCAGGAAGGAGAACTGAACGAGAAACTTTT
Organism: Pelodiscus sinensis; assembly: GCF_049634645.1. NCBI lineage: Eukaryota > Metazoa > Chordata > Testudines > Trionychidae > Pelodiscus > Pelodiscus sinensis. The sequence continues at coordinate 540,623 of NW_027465915.1, forward strand.
AAAGTAGGAGACTCAGAGGGGGACGTGATAGCCTGTAACTTAAAAAAGAAGCGGTCCTGTAGCACCTTAGAGATTAAAAATATTTTCTACTCTCCACACACACACACACACACACACACACACACACACACACACACACACACACACACTTGTTTGTGTTCCCCATTTCCCCCACTCTTCTGTAAACCAGGCCTCCATTCTAACATCTTCTAAAACAAAGGGCTCTGTATTTGCACCATTTCTCCTCTCCCTTTTTACCAGGGTTGCCCTTTCTTCCACCACATGCCAGAGCTTTCTGTGCAATCACACACAGACAGGGAAATGCTACAGAGCTCACATTTGCTGCCTGGCACTTGGTAAACACCAGGGTAAAAGGTTAAGGTGGAATCCAACATGACAAGAAAGAGACAAGGATGTGTGTCTGTGGCCAACAAGGATAGGACGAGGAAGAATTCTATGCAGCTGTTTCCAATTGATACCAGATCCTCACAGGAGAAATTACAGAAGATACCTCCTCTGACATAGATAATCCAAGAGAATGCAGAGATGCACTGGAGACACGTTGGGATGGCAGCTCAGAGCAGGCTGTAAGAAAAATCAAGCTTGTCCCCAAAGATTTCTACAACTCTCTAAGGAAGACTGGTGATCCTTACTGAGAACTGAGTACAGGCAGTCCCCGGGTTACGTACAAGATAGGGACTGTAGGTTTGTTCTTAAGTTGAATCTGTATGTAAGTCGGAACTGGCGTCCAGATTCAGCCACTGCTGAAACTGATCAGTTTCAACAGCGGCTGAATCTGGATGCCAGTTCTGACTTACATACAGATTCAACTTAAGAACCCCAGGCATCCCCAAGTCAGCTGCTGCTGAAACTGATCAGCGGCTGATTCCAGGAAGCCCAGGGCAGAGGCTTCCTGTAGTCAGCCACTGGTCAGTTTCAGCAGCGGCTGACTTGGGGACGCCTGGGGCAGAGCAGCTGGGGTGCTGCTGGGTTGGTCCAGTAGCGCCGCCGCTCCTCGGCGCTACTGGACCAACCCAGCAGCACCCCAGCTGCTCTGCCCCAGGCGTCCTGATTCAGCCACTGCTGAAACTGATCAGCAGTGGCTGAATCAGGACGCCTGGGGCAGAGCAGCTGGGGTGCTGCCGGGTTGGTCCAGTAGCACCCAGAGCGGCGCTACGGGACCAACCAGCAGCGCCCCAGCTGCTGTACCACAGGCGTCCGGAGCAAAGCCGCAGAGCACGGGGGCAGCGGGACAGCCCAGACACGACATGGCTGTCCTGCTGTCCTGCTGCCCTTGGGCTCCGCGGCTTTACTCTGCTTTGCTCCCCATCTCCCTGGTCTGCAGACCAGGGGGACGGGGAGCAAAGCGGCGGAACACGCGGGCAGCCGACAGCCTAGACGCGTCTTCCACGTGTTCCGTCGCTTTGCCCGCTTGTTCCGCCTGCAGACCAGGGAGATGGGGAGCAAAGCAGAGTAAAGCCAAGGGGCTGTCGGCTGCCCGCGTGCTCCGCCGCTTTCCTTCCTCTCCCTGGTCTGCTGGAGACCAGGGAGATGGGCCCCGTTCGTAACTGCGGAGCCGACGTAAGTCGGATCCGCGTAACTCGGGGACTGCCTGTACTCGCAAACTGGATAGGTTTGGGAGTCGACTGGGAAGGGTTCCACCGACAATGAGCACCCCCAACCCCTGCCCATCCATCTAAACCTCTCTCTGCACCCCCACTCCCAACTAACCCTCTCTCCATGACCCCGCCCAACTAACCCTCTCTCCATGCCCTCATCCAGCCCTCCCTCTGCCCCCCAACTAACCCTCTCTCTGTGACCCCGCCCCCCAACTAACCCTCTCTCCGTGACCGCGCCCCCCAACTAACCCTCTCTCCATGCCCTCATCCAACCCTCCCTCTGCCCCCCAACTAACCCTCTCTCCGTGACCCCGCCCCCCAACTAACCCTCTCTCCGTGACCCCGCCCCCCAACTAACCCTCTCTCCATGCCCTCATCCAACCCTCCCTCTGCCCCCAACTAACCCTCTCTCCATGACCCCGCCCCCCAACTAACCCTCTCTCCATGCCCTCATCCAACCTTCCCTCTGCCCCCAACTAACCCTCTCTCCGTGACCCCGCCCCCCAACTAACCCTCTCTCCATGACCCCGCCCCCCAACTAACCCTCTCTCCATGCCCCCATCCAACCCTCCCTCTGCCCCCCAACTAACCCTCTCTCCGTGACCCCGCCCCCCAACTAACCCTCTCTCCGTGACCCCGCCCCCAACTAACCCTCTCTCCATGCCCTCATCCAACCCTCCCTCTGCCCCCCAACTAAACCTCTCTCCATGACCCCGCCCCCCAACTAACCCTCTCTCCGTGACCCCGCCCCCCAACTAACCCTCTCTCCGTGACCCCGCCCCCCAACTAACCCTCTCTCCATGCCCTCATCCAACCCTCCCTCTGCCCCCCAACTAACCCTCTCTCCGTGACCCCGCCCCCCAACTAACCCTCTCTCCATGCCCTCATCCAACCCTCCCTCTGCCCCCAACTAACCCTCTCTCCATGCCCTCATCCAACCTTCCCTCTGCCCCCAACTAACCCTCTCTCCGTGACCCCGCCCCCCAACTAACCCTCTCTCCATGACCCCGCCCCCAACTAACCCTCTCTCCATGCCCACATCCAACCCAACCTCTGCCCCACAACTAACCCTCTCTCCGTGACCCCGCCCCCCAACTAATCCTCTCTCCATGACCCCGCCCCCCTACTAACCCTCTCTCCATGCCCTCATCCAACCCTCCCTCTGCCCCCAACTAACCCTCTCTCCGTGCCCTCATCCAACCCTCCCTCTGCCCCCCAACTAACCCTCTCTCCATGACCCCGCCCCCCAACTAACCCTCTCTCCATGCCCTCATCCAACCCTCCCTCTGCCCCCCAACTAACCCTCTCTCCATGCCCTCATCCAACCCTCCCTCTGCCCCCCAACTAACCCTCTCTCCATGACCCCGCCCCCCAACTAACCCTCTCTCCGTGACCCTGCCCAACTAACCCTCTGTCCGTGCCCTCATCCAACCCTCCCTCTGCCCCCAACTAACCCTCTCCCGTGCCCTCATCCAACCCTCCCTCTGCCCCCAACTAACCCTCTCTCCGTGACCCCGCCCCCCAACTAACCCTCTCTCCATGACCCCGCCCCCCAACTAACCCTCTCTCCGTGACCCTGCCCAACTAACCCTCTCTCCGTGCCCTCATCCAACCCTCCCTCTGCCCCCAACTAACCCTCTCTCCGTGACCCCGCCCCCCAACTAACCCTCTCTCCATGCCCTCATCCAACCCTCCCTCTGCCCCCCAACTAACCCTCTCTCCATGCCCTCATCCAACCCTCCCTCTGCCCCCAACTAACCCTCTCTCCGTGACCCCGCCCCCCAACTAACCATCTCTCCGTGACCCCGCCCCCCAACTAACCCTCTCTCCGTGACCCCGCCCCCAACTAACCCTCTCTCCATGCCCTCATCCAACCCTCCCTCTGCCCCCCAACTAAACCTCTCTCCATGACCCCGCCCCCCAACTAACCCTCTCTCCGTGACCCCGCCCAACTAACCCTCTCTCCATGCCCTCATCCAACCCTCCCTCTGCCCCCAACTAACCCTCTCTCCATGACCCCGCCCCCAACTAACCCTCTCTCCATGCCCCCATCCAACCCTCCCTCTGCCCCCCAACTAACCCTCTCTCCATGACCCCGCCCCCAACTAACCCTCTCTCCATGACCCCGCCCCCCAACTAACCCTCTCTCCATGACCCCGCCCCCCAACTAACCCTCTCTCCATGCTCTCATCCAACCCTCCCTCTGCCCCCCAACTAACCCTCTCTCCATGACCCCGCCCCCCAACTAACCCTCTCTCCATGCCCTCATCCAACCCTCCCTCTGCCCCCCAACTAACCCTCTCTCCATGCCCCCATCCAACCCTCCCTCTGCCCCCCAACTAACCCTCTCTCCATGACCCCGCCCCCAACTAACCCTCTCTCCGTGACCCCGCCCCCAACTAACCCTCTCTCTGTGACCCCGCCCCCAACTAACCCTCTCTCCATGACCCCGCCCCCAACTAACCCTCTCTCCATGACCCCGCCCAACTAACCCTCTCTCCATGACCCCGCCCCCAACTAACCCTCTCTCCATGACCCCGCCCCCAACTAACCCTCTCTCCATGACCCCGCCCCCCAACTAACCCTCTCTCCATGCCCTCATCCAACCCTCCCTCTGCCCCCAACTAACCCTCTCTCCATGACCCCGCCCCCAACTAACCCTCTCTCCATGACCCCGCCCCCAACTAACCCTCTCTCCATGACCCCGCCCAACTAACCCTCTCTCCATGACCCCGCCCCCCAACTAACCCTCTCTCCATGCCCTCATCCAACCCTCCCTCTGCCCCCAACTAACCCTCTCTCCGTGACCCCGCCCCCCAACTAACCATCTCTCCATGACCCCGCCCCCAACTAACCCTCTCTCCATGCCCCCATCCAACCCTCCCTCTGCCCCCCAACTAACCCTCTCTCCATGACCCCGCCCCCCAACTAACCCTCTCTCCATGCCCTCATCCAACCCTCCCTCTGCCCCCCAACTAACCCTCTCTCCGTGACCCCGCCCCCCAACTAACCCTCTCTCCATGCCCTCATCCAACCCTCCCTCTGCCCCCCAACTAACCATCTCTCCATGACCCCGCCCCCCAACTAACCCTCTCTCCATGCCCCCATCCAACCCTCCCTCTGCCCCCCAACTAACCCTCTCTCCATGACCCCGCCCAACTAACCCTCTCTCCGTGACCCCGCCCCCCAACTAACCCTCTCTCCGTGCTCCCTCCCGCCCCTACCGGTCTCGGCCTCGGCGCGCGGCTCAGCTCGGACGCGGGAGACTCGGGCACGCGCAAAGCTGACCGCTCTGTGGGGGGCGGGGGCGGAGTCTGAAGCGTCCGGTCCAGAGACTCTCAGGGCAGCCGCAAAAGCCCCGGAAGTGACGTGGGCAGTCGGGCTTGTAGTTCCGGGGCAGTGGACGCGGTGCCGGAGCTCGTGGCGCGATGTCGGGTAGAGACGGTGAGGGGCGCTTGGCGCGCGCGGGTCCCCCCCCCCCCCTCTTGTGGAGCAGCGCCGCGCGGTGCCTGACCGTTTCCTCTCCCTCGCGCAGGCGGCAAGAAGAAGCCCCTGAAGCAGCCGAAGAAGCAGGCGAAGGACCTGGCCGAGGTGGGGCCCGGCTGAGGGGCGGGGCTCTGTGCCGGGCGGCCCCGCCCTGGGGTGGCGCGCGCCTGTCTGCGTCTCGTGGGGCCGCGTCGGGGGGTGTCTGCGGCAGGCCCCGCCCTGCTCGAGTGGCGCGCGGGGACCGGCCTCGTGCTCTGCCTCTGCGCCCGGGCGGGCCGAGCGTGCGGGGGGGGGGGGGGCGCTTCCTGGGGCGGGGCGGGGCGGGCCGAGCGTGCGGGGGGGGGGGGGGGGCGCTTCCTGGGGCTGAGCGTGCGGGGGGGGGGGGCGCTTCCTGGGGCGGGGCGGGCCGGGGGGCAGGGCGGGGGGGGGGGGCGCTGCCTGGGGCCGGGCGGGCCGAGCGTGCCGGGGGGGGCGCTGCCTGGGGCCGGGCGGGCCGAGCGTGCGGGGGGGGGGGCGCTGCCTGGGGCCGGGCGGGGCGGGCCGGGGGGGGGGCCGGGCGGGCCGGGGGGGGGCGCTGCCTGGGGCCGAGCGTGCCGGGGGGGGCGCTGCCTACGCCCGGGAGGGCCGGGACCGGGCCGGGGAACCGCCTTGCCTCAGCCTACAGGCAATTGCCGCTTTGCTGGCGCGTGTCGGGAGAACGAGCCGTAGCTGCGGGTGCTCTTCGGGAGCAAGCCAGTGGCAGCGGGGTTCTTCCTGGCACCAGTGGCACGGTACTGCTGTTGCGTGGATTGCTTCTGGCCGTACCTCTGAGAGTGTAAAGGTAGGTGTGAAGAAAGGGATGTTGCCTATTTCTAAAAATTACTTACGTGTTTGGTTTTTAATTGTGTATGTTTTTAGAGGGACGCGGGGATTTGTTTGTATTCTTTGCTTGGCTGTGGTCATGGTAGGAGAGAACTTAATCCAGTGTATTGTTTCATAGCTCAGAAAATATTGAGCCAGAATTCTAATCAGATGTATTTTGTACATATCTTGAAAACTCCATTATTGCTTTTCATGTTTGTGTGGTAGCTAAATATTTTAAATCCACTCCGCCTACATGAGCAGCGAGGAGTCCTGTGGCACCTTATAGACTAACTGAAGTGTAGGAACATGCATATGATGAAGTGGGTCTTAGCCCACGAAAGTTTATGCTCCTTTACTTCAGTTAGTCTATAAGGTGCCACAGGACTCCTCACCGCTTTCACAGATTCAGACTAACACAGCTACCCCTCTGATACTTTTCCAGCTACATGGTGCCTGAGAATTTGGGCTTTATGCAAATGGCACAGGAGTTGCTTGAGGGGTGAAAACCCCAAGCCAGCCTTAAACTGGGGTCATACTACAAGGCTGCTCTGTGGTTGCTGTGCCCCTCCTCTCTCAGTGGTTTTGACTGTAGAAGCTGAAATACAGGCAGTCCCCAAGTTATGCGGATCCGACTTATGTCGGATCTGCAGTTACGAACGGGGTTTGCTCCGCGTCTCCCTGGTCTGCTGGAGACCAGCAGACTAGGGAGACAGGGAGCAAAGCCTTGGAGGACACCAGCAGCGGGACAGCTGCGGCAAGTCTGGGCTGTCGGCTGCCCCTGTGTTCCGTGGCTTTGCTCCGGACGCCTGTGGTACAGCAGCTGGGGCGCTGTCGGTTGGTCCCGTAGCGCCGCTCTGGGCGCTACTGGACCAACCTGGCAGCACCCCAGCTGCTCTGTCCCAGGCGTCCTGATTCAGCCACTGCTGGTAAGTTTCAGCAGCGGCTGAATCTGGATGCCAGTTCCGACTTACATACAGATTCAACTTAAGAACAAACCTACACTCCCTATCTTGTACGTAACCCGGGGACTGCCTGTAGTGTCCTTAGCTCCCTGCATCAGTTTGTAAGGTTTAGGGCGGCACTTGATCCATATAAACATGGATTCTTTGGCCCTTTTATTGGCTGGAGTCCCTTAAAGCTTTCTGTTCTGGAGTACATGGGGCTGGGATAGAAATGCTTTCCATGGTGGATAGGGAGTATATGATTATGCCTGTATGGCCACTTCACCCTTGGTCCTCTAAAAGGCTCTTGTATATGGATTACTTTTCTTCATAAGGATTCTGGGAGAAATGCTGCCAGTCTCAGCATTTCATCATTTCACTGTAAATGATGAATAGCCTCCATCATTTACAGCAGGGGTTCCCAAACTTTTTGACACGGGGACCAGTAAATCCATTCACGAGCTTTTGGAGGACTGGTAACATTCTTTTGCATATTCATTAAGCAAATTACAAATAAGTTGTTTCTGGTCCTCCCAAAGCCCCAAGTGCCAGCGTTAGCAAAGTTTTTGATCCAGTCACCCACAATAGTCTTGCCAGCAAGTTAAGGGAATATGGATTGGATAAATGGACTGTAAGATGGATAGAAAGCTGGCTAGATCAGGGTTTCCCAAACTTTTTACTTTAGTTGGAACCCGTTCTTCTTTTCAGTACTGTCTTTTGCAGCCCAAAAATATAAGCTCATATAAAAAAATGAATAAATTTTCAGTGATTCACCCAGCTGCATCCTCCACCCAGCCCAGGCCAAGGCTTGGGGGACCAGTCCCGCATGAGCACTTCAGGAGGCAGGAGCAGACTGGGGGCAGGTTATCTGGCTAAGAGGGAAGGTGCAAGGAAGGGTAGGGTTGCCAGGTGTCTGGTTTTGTACTGGACAGTCCAGTATTTGAAGGTTTTGTCCTGGAAAGAATTTGAGAAATTACCAGACATAAAATGCCTGGTATTCTCTAATTAGGTAAGTTTTATTATAATTAGGTGTATCAGTCCTTAGCTGTGAACTGCCTGGCTGGTAGATGTGCTCACACTGTCTGAGTGTGTCTACCTGCCAGGCAGTTCATAACTACTCAAGGGGGGGTATGTTGGGGAGGGGGGGAAATGGAATCTCTGGCCAGACTCACTCATCTGCAGGGTCTGCATGTGCCCAGGTCAGTCCTGCTTCCCCCCCTTTTCTCTTCCCAATCTCCTCAGTCCAGCCCTGCTTCCAGCGGCCGGTTCCCCCTGTCCCCTACCAATCTCCCCCCGGTCAGCCCCGATCCCCTGATGACCCCCGACCAGCCCCGCTGCCCCTGTCCAGCCCTGCTCTCGGCAGCTGATTCTCCCATCCTCCTCCTTCTCCTGTTCTCCCTCTGGCAGCCCGTCCGGCTCCTGTCCGGCTCCTTTCCAGCCCTGGTTCCGCTGCCTGCCCTCCCTGATCTCTTGCACCGGACAGGCCCGCCAACCGCTCACCCGCCCAGATCTCCACGGACAGGCCCACTGCCTCCAGCCATGCTTTTGCTGCCCTCCTGCCTGCATGGATCTCCATGGGGCAGCCCCACTGCCCTTAGCCTTGCTTTTGCCACCCGCCCGTCCACCTGCCTGGATCTCTGCAGGACAGCACCCACTGCCCCCATCCCTGCTTTTGCCGGATGCCTGCCTACCCACCTGCCCGGATCTCCGTGGGACAGCCCCGCTGCCCCCAGCCCTGCTTTTGCCGGCTGCCTGGATCTCCGCGGATCAGCCCTGCTGCCCCAACCCTGCTTCCTGGCAGCCGGTTCCCTCCTCCCAGCCTTCCCTGCTCCCCTCCCCTCCCGGCAGCCATGCTGAGGCCTGGTATTTTTTTCCCGCGGCCCATAGTTTGGGAAACACTGATTTACAGTGAAGAAAAGAAATTACATGTCATGATAGAAAGAAATCATGCCTTCCTTCCCTGTTCCAACTCTGAAAAGCTCTTCATTAATTTTTAACACAGGCTAGCGAACAGCAATAGCATTCACAATGTGCCACCCAGTCATTTTTCTTGGTTCACTTTTTTTGATTGTATCCCTTTGGTATATGGTCATGCCAATTTTCTTCCACAATTGGATCTGAGGAAGTGGGTCTGGCCCACAAAAACTCATCACTTAATAAACTATCTTGTTAGTCTTTAAAGTGCTACATAGTCCTGTATTTTGTTACAGCTAGAATAGATTAACATGGTTACATCTCTATTACCATCCTTTATAGGACTTTTCTTCCTATGTGTTTTGCCTTGTCAGGCCATAATTAGTCATTCAGCATCACAGTCAGTCTTCCTGCTACATATGCTTATTGGGAAGAAGTTGTTCTCAGTCATTTGATATTAGTGTGCTGACAGCCCCTCGGGTGTTGTCTTTCTGGTGAAAGTTGTGATTGGTTCCCTATCAAGGGGTGGTTATCAGTCTGCCCGGGTAGTCTGTGTCTTCAGTGTACTTTGATTATTATTTGGTGCTTTTGAGTCTCTGGCACCTCCTTTGACCATTTGAGCATGCATTGGCCTTCACGCTTCTCTCCTAAAACATTCTCTCTCTCATTCACACAGACAACACATTTACAGAATGGCTGCATGGAACAAAGGGTACTTCTAGTCACTTTCACAAAGTTACGAAGTCTTTCAACATTAAACTTCTTTCTATCTTCTTTCTATCTAACTTATTTCTATCTTCTTTCTAACATCACTGTGTATTACAATATTCCATCCCTTCACTTTAACATGCTAATATCAAACAGAGCTGGAGCTAAGTTAACAAAGCTGCCTGTCTGAGGCCTCCATCTTGTATTTAAGTTTAATCCAAACTTTTGCTATAACATATAAGTCAGTTATAAGAAATGTAAGTTACAAAATTCCCATTCTAGTGCTACACTTGGAGCAGTGCTACTGGTCACGTGCTCACTTGATCCCTGCCCTTTATGGCTTATTAAATCGAGCCAAGCAGGGATGACTAGTTGGATCCAGGGGATTATTAATGCGTCTTTTAGATCTGGGACGGTTCCCACCACCTTGAAAGAGGTGATGATAAAGCCATTTCTTAAGAAGCCTTCCCTGGATCCACTTGATGTGAATAACTATCACCCAATTGCTAATATTCCTTTCTTGGGCAAGGTACTCAAGTGGTGGCGTTGCAACTCTAAACTTTCTTGGAAAAAACAGATTATCTAGATCCATGGTTACCGACCCATTGATTACGATCAACTGGTCGATTTTGAGGGCATGACTATTCAACTGCAAGGTGTTCCAGAACCCCTCCATTGTTCCCCTCACCCACTCCCAAAAAGCAGCCTGCGCTGGCCCTACCTCCTGAGAAAATGGAGGTACCGCCGGCTTCCTGTGGCATGGAGGGGAGAGTCCCCGGCTGCACGCCAGATCCGGTGTCTCAAAGTGCATGCGCTGCTCCTCCCCTCCCCAAAACAGTCGACGTACTTCCTGAAAAGCCAGATCTGGCACAAAGCCAGATTTGGCGCACAGCCAGGGACTTCCTTCCCTGTGCTGCCTGCTTGTGTGCAGGAGCGTGCGTGTGTGTGTGTGTGTGTGTGTGTGTGTTAGTGTGTTAGAAGTCCTGGGCTTTGACTTTTCAGGAAGTGCACTGGCTGTTTGAGGAGGAGGGGGAAGCAGCGTGCACACCATGGGATCCCTAGATATTGACCCTGGCTAGACCCACCCTGCCCTTGGCCTGACACCCACCAGCACTTTGCTCCTGCCCCGGCCCCCACCAGCACCCTTTCCTCTGCCCAAACTCCCACCAGCACCCTGCTTCTGGCCAGACACCTACCCCCAGCTTGTTTCTGTACCATATTTTCCGTCCAGATTCTGCAGCCCAATTTCTATCCCACTCACTAGCAGCCCTATCCTGCACACTGGATCCCTCATTTTTTAGCCCTATCTCAGAGTATAGAGGGGCCCACAAAATCCATTAACCCTGGAACTCCAGAAGAGTTAATCTGGCTGAGGACTTGAACCTCAGTCCTACCACCTCCTCTTCCCCTCCAATGGGGCTGGAGTGCCAGGCGTGTGAGTTGTCATAGTTGAGGCCACATAAGTGAGGCTTGAGGGGGTTTGCAGAGGTTTTTGGTGTTTTTTTTTGCATCTCACTTAGGTGGTCCCTGACTGATTTATCTGTGGGTCAGTAGCCTCTGACCCAAAACAGCTTCCCCGCCCCTCTCATAAATAAAGATAATTTATTGCTGAAACATTGTTTGACAAAATATTTTATTTAAAAATGAAGTCTGGCCAGCAAGTGCCCAATTGGGGCCAAGCCCCCATCTGGCCGCAGCATCATAACATTTCTGCACTCACATTTCTGCATTCACACTCCGAGGCCAACCCTAAGCCTATCATACAACAGCACCCCTTTCCTGAGCCTCTCACATACTCAAACTCCTGCACCACCCACATTCCCAGTCTTCTGCCACAACACTCTTGCACCATCCACACATTGCAAATCTGTGTCCTGAGCCCATCATACTTCCAATCTCCCTGTCCTGAGCTCAACCCAAACTCCTGCACTCCCACAGCCACTAGCCTGCGGCTTGCACAGCACCCCAATCTTCCACATAACGCTAACACTCTCCAGCCTGGACCCCCTTCCCTGAGCCAGCATCCCCTTCTCCACTTCCTCCTGCACCCAGATTCCCTCCTGGAGTTTGCACCTTTCACCCCTTCCCTCACCCAGATCCCTCATTCCCACCTCAGAGCCTGCACCCAGTGAGAGTGAGTAAGGGCTGGGGACAGCAAATGATGGACAGGAGGGAACAGAAAGGGCAGGGCCTCAAGGAAGCGGTGGGATCTTGGGGAAGGGATGGGGTGGATCTTGGCTTGCCCTGATACTTAAAAAGTGATCTTGGGTGTAAAAAGGTTGGAGATCACTGCTTTAGATCCATTTCAGTCTGGCTTCAGGCCTGGTTTTGGAACCACTTTGATTGCCCTGGTAGACAACCTACACCGGTAGAGTGCATTCCTATTGATTCTCTTGGATCCTTTGATACCATCGATCATGATACCCAGCTCCACCAGGTGCCCCAGAAGGATATCTGAGACAATGTCTTGCAATGGTTCTGGTCCTACCTGTCTGGACACTTTCAAAAGGTGAAGCTTGGGGACTGCTACTTGACCCCATGGCAGTTGTGCTATGGGGTCCCGCAAGGTTCCATCTTATCCCCTATGCTGTTTAATATCTACATGAAACTGCTGGGAGAGATCATAAGGAGATTTAGAGGACAGTGCCATAGATATGCAGATGACACCCAACTCTGTTTCTCTGTGTTATGAGATCAGGTATGGCTGAGATGAATCTGAACCAGTGATGAACTGGATGAGGTCAAATAGGCTGAAGCTGAATCCGGATAAGACTGAGGTCCTGGGGATCAGAAAACTCTCTGTCCAGGAGTGTGGTCTGTTCTGGATGGGGTTACACTCCCCTGGAAAAAGCAGGTCCTGGACCCTTTTTTAACATTTGAAAATCAGATTTCCTCGGTGGCCAGGAGTGCTTTTGGGCAGCTTCAGCTGACCTGCCAGCTGCGACTCTTCCTGAATAAGAACAACTTGGCTACAGTGATTCATGCTCGACACATCCCAATTGGATTACTGTAATGTGCTCTACGTGTGGCTGCCTTTGAAGAGTCTTCAGAAGTGTCATCTGGTTCAGAATGCGATGGCTTGGGTTTTAACTAATACTCGTTACGTGGAGCACATTATGCGGGTGCTCTGGCAGATGTACGGGCTTTCGGTGTGTTTCTGGGCAGAATTCATGGTCTTGGTCATGACTTATAAAGCCCTAAATGGGTTGGGACTGGGGTATTTGAAGGACCATCTCCTACATTATCCTGCCCGGGGACTGAGGTTGGCTGGGGAGGCTCTGTTCCATTTTCCTGCAGTTATGGAGATAAGATTGACATCTACACAAACCAAGGCCTTCTCAGCATCTGCCCCTAGGCCATGGAATTCTCTGCCCCGGGACATTCGTCTGGCACTAACGCTGGCACTGTTTTGACGCCAGGCCAAGGCCACCCTTTTTACCCCTGCTTGTATTGGTGTTTCGGTCGGTTGGTCCCTCCCTCCTCTGAGGTTTTACGTGTTTAGCAGGTTTTACGTGTCTTTCCCCTCCCCCCCCCCTTGGGATCCTATATTTTACTTTATATATATATATATATAAATTTATTTATTGTGGGTTTTTTAAATGTTGTAAGCCGCTTCATATTTTAAATAGAGATGTAGGGTAAAAATATTTTAAATAAATAAGAATGACTTTGCCTGTCTTGCTCACAACACTCCTGTTGATGTACCCCAGAATCATGGGTTTGTTTGTTTTTTTTCAGTAGTGTCATACTGTTGACTCTATTAATTTGTGGTCCACTATGACCCCTAGATCCCTTTCCACAGTACTCCTTCCTAGACAGTCGCTTCCCATTCTGTTCCTTCCTAAGTGGAGTCCTCTCCATTTGTCCTTATTTAACTTCATCCTATTTACCTCAGAGTGTTTCTCTAGTTTGTCCATATAATTTTGAATTCTGACCCTGTCCTCCCAGCATGGTGTTATCAGCAAACTTAATGATCATACTAAATATTGAAGAGTACCGGTTCTAAAACATACCCCTGCAGAACCTCATTTGTTATTAACGGTTCACAGTCATGCTGGTAAGACATAACTACTCCCTGAGAATGGTTATCCAGCCAGTTATGCACCCACCTTATAGTAGCCCCATCTAGGTTGTATTTCCCTAGTTTATTGATATGAAAGTAATGTGAAACCGTGTCAAATGCCTTACTAAAGTCTAGGTATACCACATCCTCAACTTCTCCCTTATTCACAAAGCCGGATACCCTATCAAAGGACAGCTGATTCCCAGGTCGCACCCAGTGCCCTGCTATGCTTTTGCCTTTTAAATGCATTAAGAGCGTGGCTCTTAATACGTTTAAAAGGCAGAGCTGCAGCTGAGTTACCTCCCAGGCCGGAAGCTAACTCCGCTGTGGCTCTGCAGTTTTCCCACCTTATCAACTAATCGACTAGTCAGTGGAAATAGCCACAAACAGGGGCTGCTGGACGTAGTAGTCCCCGCTCACACTGGTCCTGGACCACGGCGCCTCTGAATTTTAAATGTAGTAAGAGCCGGATTCAGAGCTGGCACAAGCCAGGACTGCTGTGTCCCGACTTGAGTTGGCTCGGGGAGCTAACCCTGCTGCAGATCTGCAGAGCAGCCTCGTTATTGACTACATGATAGTCTATATAAATTGTATCAACTACACAATTAGCCAAATAACCACTTTTTAACAGCCTTAGCCAATACATGTGTGGAGCCAGCTTTGTATGCATCAGTGCCCCACTCCCAGGGACCTAGCGTGTAACAGCTATCATTTTTAGTGGCTGCACTGTTACAATAAGAACCATTTTTAAAATATCCCCAGTCCTCAACCATGAAGACTGATGCAAACACTTCATTTAGTTTCTCTGCAATGACCTTATCATCTATGAGTGCTCCTTTAGTGTCTCAATTGTCCAGTGGCTCCACTGGCTGTTTAGCAGCTTCCTGCTTCTAATGTACTTTGAATATTTTCGCTATTACTTTGAGGCAGCACTCCCCTCCCTGTTCCACAGAGTGCCCTGGGAAACATAGGTGCAGATTTCTAAGCGGTCCAGCTATGTTCACCTCTTGGATCAGATCCTGCGCTCCATGTAGGACTCAATAAAAATTGCCTTTTCTCTTGTGGGTTCCAGAACCAGCTGCTCCAAGAAGCAGTCATTTGAAGTATCAAGAAACTTTATCTCTGCATCCTGTCCTGTACACAGTCAATATAGGATAATTGAAATCCCCCCATTATGATTGAGTTTATTTTGTAGTCTCTCTAATCTTCATTTAGCATTGCACAGTCATTGTCACCATCCTAGTCAGGTGCCTGGTAATAGGTAGAACATGGAATTACTAGCCATGGAGAGTCTATGGAACAGTTTTTACTTCATATGGTTTTGCACTTTTTTCCCCACATATAGTGCCACTAGACCAACAGCAGGACCTATGCTGTCCTTCTGATATATTTTGTACCCTGGTATTACTGTGTCCCATTGATCACCCTCATTCCACCAAGTTTCTGCGATGCCTGTTATATTAAATAAAGCCAATCTTTTTCCAGGGTTTAACACAACATGCTTTGAATTTAAAACAAGCTGATTAAACAAAGGAAGTAGTAAGTATAGTTCATAAATTTCCTGTTTCTGACCTCATGTCCTTCAAGATTTTAGAACTAGATCATAGGCTGTTCAATACTTCTAATTTACTGTAAAAGATTTTAATGAATTATTGTATCGTTAGCCTTTAACACATGTTGCCATAACTTCAAATTTAATTTTAAAATGCTTTGATTTTAAAAATAACAAGTAATTTTTAATTTTAAAACTTTGACTTAAAAACATGGATTTTTAGCAAACTATAACAAAATGTTCCATAGCTCCTGTAAAGATGGAGTGCTGTTATGTTGCTGTGTGTGCTGTTGACATGCTGAAGAATTGCTCAGAAAGGGCAGGATTAAGGTTGTATTGTGAGGTGGTATTTAACTGTGTATTTTTTGGCTTCCAGGGGTTAAACTTTAGCCAGAAAATGGGAAATAACTCTGTAGGAAAGAGTACAGTGGATAGGAATCTAGGATCATAGTGGAGCACAGACTAAGTCTCAGTCACAGTGTAACATTGCAAACAAAATTTACATAATTCTGGGATGTATTGCAGGAATGTTGCAAACAAGATATGAGAAGTAATTCTTCTGCTCTACTCTATGCCGATTAGGCCTCAGCTGGAGTATCGTGTCCTGTTCTGAGCTTCATCTTTCAGGAAAGATATGGACAAATCGGAGAAAGATAAGAGCAACAAAAATTATTAAAGGTCCAGAAAACATGACTGAGTGAAGATGGATTCAATCTGGAAAAGAGAAGACTAGGGATGATAATAGTTTTCAAATACATAAAAGGTTGTTCCAAGCAAGAGGGTGGAAAATTTGTTCTGCTTAATATCTGTGGATAGGACAGGAGGTGGTAGTTTTAAATTGCAGCAAAGGAGGTGTAGGCCAGCCGTTAGGAAATCTTCCTAACTCTTAAGGTGGTTAAGCACTGGGACAAGTTTCCTAGAGAGGTTGTGGAATGTCTGTTTGGAGTTTTTAGGAACAGGTTAAAGTAGGGATGTAAGGGAGTAGTCGATTACTTGCTCCCCCTCCCCTTTTCTCCCTCTGGTTAGAAGCAGCAAGGGTGGGGAAGCAGGGGCCAGTGCTGGGGGAAGCCAGCTTAAAAGCTGTGGTGTGATGAGGGGAGGGCAGGGCAGAGCCGCCCCCGGGAGCTAACCCCACAACAGCTTTGCAGGTTAAATGTAGTAAGAACCTGCTGTGGGCTCTTATTACATTTAAACATTAGAGCAGCAGCATCCTGGAGCTAGTGCGAACTGGGACTGCTTAGTCCCAGCTCGCGCTTGCCCTCCCCTCCCCCGCCGTAGCCGCTTACTACATTTTAAATGTAAAGCTGCAGCAGGGTTAGCTCTCGGGGCCAACATGGGCTGAGACTGCTTAATCCTGGCTCACGCTGCCCTCAGGAGCTAACCCTGCTGCAGCTCTGCAGTTCAAATGTAGCAGGAGCTGGGCTGCTGCATGCCCAGCTTCTATTACATTTGAACTGCAGTGCCACAGCGGGGGTAGTAAGCATTCCCCCTACCTCCTAAGTAATCGAGTAGTCGCTGGAAATTCCATTGACTACTAGATTAGCTGATTAACTGCAATTTAACATCCCTAGGTTAGCACAGAAACACTTGTCAGGAATGGTCTAGTTATTAGTCTTGCCTTAAGTGAGGGAGTTAGATGACCTGTTGAAATCCCTTCCAGCTGTACACTTGTATGATTCTATGGCCATCTTGCTTAATTTGAAAAGATTTCAAATTTTTGGGGGTCATTTTGTTTTCTAGAAATAGTTGCTTGCTTCTAATTTTGTTATCACAAAATCCTAGTCAGTTCAATGCAGTGGTCAGAAAGAAGATGCTAATAATACTGACTTTTTTCTTTAGGAAGATTTGGCCTTCAAGCAGAAACAGAAGGAAGAGCAGAAGAAACTTGAGGAGATGAAGACTAAAGCTTCTGGGAAAGGCCCCCTTAGTAAGTGGCCCCCTCAGTAACTGGCTTGCCTTAAGGGTAGGACAAGTGAAGGGATTATATTAGTTGTTTTTTGTTACACTAACATAACAAGAACTATACCTTAGGTGGTTTTATGGCTGTTAAGCAATTACAAAAATTAATTGTGATTGATCAGTCTTAATTGCACTGTCAATGTATTTGAGTCCCCTGTATTTTCAAATATAGAGGTAGGATATGGGTGCAGGATTTACCCCCCACTGATAGGGTCTACCACTGAGGAAGCTAGGGACAGGTACTGCATCAGTCCCCTGCCACTGATGCCTTCTGCCCTGCCCACAAGGATGTGGTTAACATGTCCTATAATTAATGTGTTAACTTTGCTTTCAATTTATTTATTGTAGGTAACACCTGCACTTGAGGGCCTTAGTTATTTTACATTCCAGTGTGAGCTGGTTTTAATTGTGAATTACTCCATGTTCCCAAGATATTAAATACAAGGAAGTGTAAACTACACATTATCAAGAAAACTTAATTGAAGTAGTCAATCACTTCACTTTTTTTAATTGAGCACCAAACCTGGATGATTTACAATATTTAGTATAACTAAGCTTTTTACAGTTAATTAGCTCAATAGATTCAGTGGTCTGCATGGACAGACACACACCTGTCAATTCTAGTAACTGCTCTTTGACTTCCCCACTACTTCCTCATCTTGCCAACACAGTTTTAAGATAGAATTATATTATTTGTATAATAAATGAGCAGGATAAAGGAAAAAGTTTAGCAAACATGTTTTGCATTTAAAACTCTTCGATATAATAGTTTCAATATAGTTAGTGCATTTAACTAATTGTTTCTGGACACCGTGGCCTTCAAGATTTTGGAACTTAGGGTTTCATCCTTTCACACCATGTTATTACTTATAGATTGGCAATAATAAACAAGTGTTCCTTTTTTTAAAATTCACAGTTAGTATAACTTTGAATTAGGGAATGTAAAATGTGTTTGAGTAACCATGTAACCACTGAAAATGCCTGGGAGCCTGCATGTAACTGTAAAGATTAACCAATGAGTCTGGGTCTGTACATGGTTACACTTTCACATCCCTACTTTGTATTATCTAGTTGTTGAACTAATCTAAATGAATAAACTGAGATTAAAAAATAACGTCCTTGTAGCTGCAGAAAGTGGCTACTGCTGTCACAAGCAAATTTAGCAAGTCAGCTAACTGGTTCTATATACTTAACCATTCAGTTGGGGTAGCATGTTGGTTTGACTTTCTCTAATACTTAGATAGCAAACGTACGTGTGTGTGTGTGTGTGTGTGTGTGTGTATATATATATATATAAAATTATGTACATGATTCTAATGGCCTGTGTTGAAGATTAAACATATTACAATCGATCAACATTTCAAATTAAAGTTTAAAACTTTATTTTAAAAAATGTTTACCATAAATACAAAAACTGATTTTTACCTTTAAAAATTTTTTTTTTAAATATTCACCATCTCTTCTCTCCCTTTTATTGTCTGTCTGCCTAACTTAGTCCCTGCCCTGAAAATCTCAATACCTCATGTTTCTATATCGCATACTCTTAGCATGTGTTCAGGGTGCCTCAGGTGTTATGTGACCAGGATTCATCCCAGAATTTGGTCTGCTGATTGGATTATAGCTTCATTGGCTACAGCTGGGGACTAACAGGAAGTACAGTATGAGCACTGATCATGCCCCAGTACAAGGCCTTGATTCTCTTGGGGTCTCTATTTGGGGCCTCTGCTCTGGGATAGTTGCTGCTATCTCTATTCCTACAGCCTTGAGTGTGCCTTAATTAGGTGGGGGTGGAGTAGCACTCATGCTGTACCCATAAGAGTATTTGCCCTGCTGCCAAAAGGTTTCTCAAGACTGATTAGGGTCCCTTACTAAGGAATAGAGCCCTTAAGTGGACTCATTTACTCTGAAAATTGATGAGAAAGCTTTTTGAATGTTTTTAATCTGTATCGCTTTTCTCCCCATACATGGTGTGGGAGGAGGTGGAGAGAAAAACTTGAGATGGAAAAAGCTGTTGACAGTCTCCCAAGTTTTTCTGGCTTCCTCCAGATTTAGTTGACCAAATTTTGCTGTTTAACACCTGTGAGACCCACAGGTAAGACCAGAGAGGCCAGAGAGGTGAATGAACATATTGTTAGTGTTGTTACCGTTGTTTTATGCGCTATATAAGGAAAAAGTAGAGGGTTTTCTTGAGTGGATGCAAGCAGTCTCTAGATATATTGTCCCACTGACACAAATAAGTGTGTAATTGATATTACAGGAATTGGGTCCTGAGTGCAAAACTTGCAATGCAAAATAAAGCATGTGTTGATGGGAAAATTGAGGAAGTAAACAAATTATGCAAAAACCATTAAATCAAAAGGTGAGATGGAGTGTAATACAAAGAGTGTGGCTAAGGTGAGGATTCTTAGATGGGGCATTGAGTGGAGGTGGTAAAGGAATAAAAGAAGAAATCGGCATGTGGGAACACACCTGTGTATAGGCCTCAGATGTCTATTATGGGGTTTCCTTTCCTTTGACAGGTGGTGGTGGCATCAAGAAGTCTGGTAAAAAGTAGCCGTATGCTATAGAGGAAGCAGTCTGTTCCCACTGGTTGCTTGACTGTGTGATGGATCTGCAGATTCATGTCAAAATTCACTGAGCACCTTGTACATTTTGTTTTGTCAAAATAAATTGTTTTGTTAAAATGTTGTCTTGCTCTGTTGCCCTGTAGACTGAATTCCACAATGTATTATTGTATTGAACTGCAGAGGAGATTACTGCTGAAAACCCCTTGAAACTATATATAGTTTGGGGGTGGCCAACCTGTGGCTCTTGAGCCACCTGTAGCTCTTTGCTCAAAGAAATGTGGCTTTCAGGGTTATGGCTTGATCAGAGCTGGATGACTGCTTTGTGCACGCACCCCAGTTCCTACAGGGAGAAGTGTGTGGCAGCTCCGGTGAGACCCAGGCATTGAGTTAGAATGGGAGGTGTCTGGGAGTGCCTGGCTCTGGGGGAGGGATGTGTGGCTGTGTGCACTACTATCCACAGCTAGGGTTGCCAGGTAGGTGTCCGGTATTCACCTGGACAGTTCAGTATTTTTGCCTCCTGTCCGGTTTAAAAAAAAATTCAGAAAATACCGGACACATAATATGTCTGGTATTTTCTGATTCCCCCCCTCAAGCCAGGAGATGAAAATGCTGGGCACCTGGCCACTCTACAAACACTCAGCCCCTGTGGCAGCCCCCATGCTCACCTGGTTCTGCAAGGCTGCCAGCACACAATGGCTGCTGGCAAAAAGACCAAGGGGAAGGAATGACTCCCTTGGGTCTTAGTGCTCAACTTCTCCCCTGTTCCTATCCCTGCACTCACTCTTAAAGGAGACATGCTGTTTTAATGCTGTGTGGTTTTTTTGTTTGTTTGTTTTGCTTAAGTCTTGGAGTCTTTTTGCTCAATAACTTTGGCTTCCCCCCCTCCCCCCACTTTTTTTTTCAACATAATTTTTTCCTGGTGTCTTTTTTTGGGGGGGGAGGGGGGGGTGATTGGGTATTTTTGTTTCAACCATCTGGCAACCCTATCCACAGCTCTTTTTGATCTTCATGTCTAACTGATTGGCCGCCCCTGCTTTAGCTGGTCCAGTGTAACTGATGTTTAGTTCCAAGAACAAAATATTAAACTTCTGCACTGCTATCTGTATGCAGTTCCAGGTGTCTGCCTGCTATAACTCTACATCCTGGATAATGGAGAGTGTGTGTGTGTCTCTTCTCAGATACTTTGTCAATGAAGGGTCCCTGTTCCTCCCCATGCCCCCTCTGCTTCCCAGAAAGACTCATACTGTTCTCTCTTTTCTTGAGGAAGACTGGTTGGGTAAAATGCCTTTCTCCTGGTCAATTTTAATTTACATTTGTCTATCCTTGTACAAATCTCTTGTGTGATTGGATGCATTCTTTAAATTAACACAATTTTCCAGCAAGTAATACCTGAAGTATTAGGTAGACCAAAAAAATCCACTACTAAGCAAAAATGTAGGAAGTATTTAAAGGTGAACACATAGGGAGGAACTGGCTATGGGTGAGTTGGAGAGTTTGCTTGCTGTGAGCACTGGGAACTATAGGACACAATTCAGGGAGCCAGGGAAGTCTAACTTGTTTCCTGTATGGAAAGAGTGGTCTAAGATGGATGCCCAGTCTGCTACTTTGTAAGTAAGCATTGGGAGGAGCAGGTAAGAGTGGAGTGCAATAGGAAATAGTGCTTCAGGTGAATCTCTTGGGGCATGCATCAAGGCAAGTGTTTATGAAGGTGTGGTTAAGTGAGCCCCAGGAGAGACAGTTTTAGGGTGGAGACAGGAGGCTTTTAGCGTGAGCAGCTGGAGAATAAGGGGTCCAAAGTGCATATTTAGGGACAGGAACAGTTGACAAAATAAGCGCCACAGGAAGAGGGGGGCAGTGAGTCTGGAAGCTGTTTGAGTGAATGCATGGTGGAGAGTAGTGTAACTCAAGTACAAGTGAGTGCTTTCTGGGTCAGCAAATATGAGGGATAGTCAAGTAAAGCCAGCTGTGGTTTAGCCGAAGGACTCTCCTCACTCAGAGGAGCACTGCCAGACCAAGTACCAGGGAAGAAGACAGGGAGGGTGAGCACAGTGTGAGAATCCGATAAGCAGCTAGGTGGGGGCTGAGGCAGATAGAATGCTCTAGTGTGCAACAGGGCACTAAGCAGCATCTCGTTGGATGACTCCTATAAGCCCTGCTCCTAAGAGTTCAAACTTCTGTTTACAATTCCCTGGTCCCTTGTCTAATTTTTGTAAATGTTGATTAATATAAACCCACTTGAATAGCTAACAAAAATGACAAGGAACCTATAAGAGAACTGGATGAAAACTTATGAATGAAGATTTTCCTATGTACGACTAAGTGATCCTAGGGATTTCAGTGTGGTGCGATACATTAGGGCTACGTCTACACTGGCATGATTTTCCAAAAATGCTTTTAACCGAAAAGTTTTCCATTAAAAGCATTTTCGGAAAAGCACGTCTAGATTGGCAGGATGCTTTTCCGCAAAAGCACTTTTTGCGGAAAAGCGTCCGTGGCCAATCTAGATGCGGTTTCCTGCAAAAAAGCCCCGATCGGGGCTTTTTTGCGGAAAACACTACTGTGTTGTTTACACTGGCCCTTTTGCGCAAAAGTATTTCGGAAAAAGACTTTTGCCCAAATGAGAGCAGCATAGTACTTCCAGAAAAGCACTGACGATCTTACATGAGATCGTCAGTGCTTTTCCGGAAATTCAAGCGGCCAGTGTAGACAGCTGGCAAGTTTTTCCGCAAAATCTAATGATTTTGCAGAAAAACTTGCCAGTCTAGACACAGCCTAGGGGAGATGGATTGTCTACCTTGGCCTGTGTCTTCCTCTAGCACACTACCAGCCCACCTGTGATCCTGTATAATTACCACCATGACATTTCAGATTCAAATAACTGAACATTACATTTATGATTTTAAAAATGCTAACTGTGAAATCGACGAAAATGGACTGTGAATTTGGTAGGACCCTACCCATTAGTGTTGAATCCATCTCTGTCCAGTGGGGAATGATGCAGAGCAGATGGAAAAGGGAGACTCTTTAGGCAGTGGTGGTTCTTTAAGTTATCTGCTATGCTTGCAGAAGGCTCCTCCCAGGCAATGGTGCAACCCAAGAGCTCCAGCCAGACACAGAGGATCTAGAATAAGTGGACCTGAGCAGTCTAGACATTGCTCTTGGCAGTAGAGCTGATGGGCCCTTATGGGATCTGTGTGATGGTGACAGTGATGGAGGAGGAGCAGGTATCAGTATGTTTGAAGTGTATCTGTCCAGTGTCTGAGTAGCGAGGTGCATCCCTGAGAGCAATGAATTGGATTCTAGGGAAGGTATGTAGAGTTCTGTCTTTGGCTGGTAATTGTCTGGGATTGTCTGCCTCTTCCATCTCTCCCTTACATTTAGTTAAAGGAAGGAGACCAGCATACGACGAGAGATGCTTGGTTATTTCTGGTCTGCTGTTACATGTCACTGGACACCAGAGCTTTGTTCATGTCCATACCCTTTTTCAGAGCATCTGTGTAGCCATGAGGGTCTTTCATGGGCTTAGGGTGTGGAGGGCCTGGAGGGAGAGGCTGTACTTCATTACCAATGCTTAGCATTGCAGACACTGGGTGGGCTGCAAATGAACAGAGAAAGGGGTCTGCAGGGAGCAGCAGGCAGGTGATGTTTCTCTGCCACATACCAGTGATTGCCTTCTACAATGTTCTTTTTTGGTCTCCGTTCATAATGACAATGGGAGAATGGCCAACTGGTGGCAGGGACCAAAATAACAAGCAGACACAAAACTAGGAGATCAGGCAACAAAATGGCAAGTGAATATGAAGTCCTTGTGGATAGTTCTCTGAAAACATCCACTTAGTGTGCAGCGGCAGTCAAAAAAGCAAACAACGTTAAGATTCATTAAGCAAAGGACAGACAATATCGTTTTGCCTATAAATCCTTGGCATGCCCACATCTTGAATACAGGCAGTCCCCGGGTTACGTACAAGATAGGGGCTGTAGGTTTGTTCTTAAGTTGAATCTGTATGTAAGTCGGAACTGGCGTCCAGATTCAGCCGCTGCTGAAACTGATCAGTTTCAACAGCGGCTGAATCTGGACGCCAGTTCTGACTTACATACAGATTCAACTTAAGAACCCCAGGCATCCCCAAGTCAGCTGCTGCTGAAACTGATCAGCGGCTGATTCCAGGAAGCCCGGGGCAGGGGCTTCCTGTAGTCAGCCACTGGTCAGTTTCAGCAGAGGCTGATTTGGGGACGCCTGGGGCAGAGCAGCTGGGGTGCTGCTGGGTTGGTCCCGTAGCACCACTCTCGGCGCTACTGGGCCAACCCGGCAGCACCCAAGCTGCTCTGCCCCAGGAGTCCTGATTCAGCCACTGCTGAAACTGACCAGGAGTGGCTGAATCAGGATGCCTGGGGCAGAGTAGCTGGGGTGCTGCCAGGTTGGCCCAGTAGCACCCAGAGTGGTGCTACGGGACCAACCGGCAGTGCCCCAGCTGCTGTACCACAGGCGTCTGGAGCAAAGCTGCGGAGCATGGGGGCAGCGGGACAGCCCAGACGTGCCGTGGCTGTCCTGCTGCCCTCGGGCTCCGCGGCTTTGCTCTGCTTTGCTCCCCGTCCCCCTGGTCTGTAGACCAGGGGGACGGGGAGCAAAGCGGCGGAACACGCAGGCAGCCCAGACGCGTCTGGGCTGTCTGCTGCCCGTGTGCTCCGCGGCTTTGCTCCCCGTCCCCCTGGTCTGCAGAGCAAAGCCGCGGAGCACGCGGGCAGCGAACAGCCCATTCGTGTCTGGGCTGTCCGCTGCCCGCGTGTTCTGCCGCTTTGCTTCCTCTCCCTGGTCTGCTGGAGACCAGGGAGAGGGCCCCGTTCGTAACTGCAGATCCGATGTAAGTCGGATCCGCGTAACTCGGGGACTGCCTGTACTGCATACAGATGTGGTTGCCTCATCACAAAAAAGATACCTGGGCATTAGAGAAGTTTCAGAAAAGAGCAACAAAAATGAATAGGGGTTTGGAATGGGTTCCATATGAAGAGAGATTAAAAACTCAGACTTTTAACCTTAGAAAAGACCAGAATTGGGGGGGTGAGAATGATAGAGACATTGTTCCCTTAAAGATATGTGTCTGCACATGCATCAAGAATTTACCTCCTACCCACCTCCTTAGCAGAGCCACACAGTGGCTGCTCAGCTGTCCTTATGGTTGTCAGATACTTTTACAAAAAAATCCCAAACAGGGCAGGGGGAAAAACTGGTTGAGCCAAAAAAAAAAAAAAGAATTGCTGTGCCTTTCTGTCCCTGCTGGCTGCCTGTACGAGAGACACGCACAATACCAGATACTTTGTCTGCTGTTTTCTGGGTTTTTTTACCAGACGGTCCGGGTGAAAACTGGACATCTGGTAACCCTAGCTGCCTAGGGGTAGGGCCACAGGGAAGATGGTGGGGCTATCAAGAAGGCTGGGGTTTTATAAAGCCTGTGAGTAAGCAACCAGGGCTGGTAGCAGGTGGGGCTGGGCAGGGGGCTAGTAGCAGTTGTAGTAAGATGAAGGTCTAAAACAAAAGCCCACATGGCACAGGCCTGGCCTGAGGCCTAGCTAACAATGGACCAAGCGTGACTAACACAAAGCAAAGCTAGGCTGGGTGAGAGAGGCAGGCCACTGCTCTCAGAACTTGGCACGAGCAGGGCTGAGTGTGCAAAACACTCATTGGTAATAGGCCCAGGTGCAGAACTGTAATTGGTACTGGCAGGGGTGGCCTGAGACAGGCAGCTGGCACCCCAAGTGGAAGGTGGGACTGGTGCCCCTGCCTGCATGGTCCTCAATGGCGTGACATCATCATTGGGTGCCCTAGTGAAGGTGACTGCTGAGTTGGCCTATACGCAAGGGCTGCCCCTGAGTACTGGGCATAAGCTGAAAGCATGTGGTACCACCAGCTCATTACAAGACACCTTGAGGGACACAGGCCCCATGGATACCAACCCAGGTTTAGGGAAGGGTCTAAACTGATAGCATGATGGACAGAGCTGATCTAATCAAACCACGAGGTGCAGGGTGAGGTATGGTATCTAAGTAGCATCTCGGTGGCTGGCCACGTGACACTTCAGCAGTGATGTGTAACTTGTACCTGTGGTGGCTTAGGAGTTTCCCACTGGTTGTGCTGAGGCCATTGTTGGTACATGTGGGTAGTGGGGCAGTAGAGTCTATTGACAACTATTAAAATAATAATAAATATGGAGCTATTCCTATCCTAGAGCTGGAAGGGGCTTTGAGAAGTCATTGAGTCCAGTCCCCTGCCCCCATGACAGGACCAAGTATCATCCCTGACACATTTGCCCCAGATCCCTAAATGGCCCCTCAAGGCTTGAGCTCTCAACCCTGGGTTTAGCAGGCCAATGCTCAAACCACTGAGCTCTCCTTCCCTCCCCTTATTAATGCAGTTTGTAAACCGTGAACCTGGCTGGATGCCTTCGCTCCTTATCTGCTTTGTGGTCTGCAGTGGTCACTGGCCCCATCTCATCGAACACGTGCATGAGGGGTTACTGGGGCGGGGCAGGGGGCTAGCAGCAGGTGGGGGCGGGGCGGGGGTTACTGGGACGGGGGCGGGGCAGGGGGCTAGCAGCAGGTGGGGGCGGGGCGGGGGTTACTGGGACGGGGGCGGGGCAGGAGGCTAGCAGCAGGTGGGGGCGGGGCGGGGCAGGGAGCTAGCAGCAGGTGGGGGCGGGGCGGGGGTTACTGGGACGGGGGGCGGGGTGGGGGGCTAGCAGCAGGTGGGGGCGGGGCGGGGTTACTGGGACGGGGGCGGGGCAGGAGGCTAGCAGCAGGTGGGGGCGGTGCGGGGGGCTAGCAGCAGGTGGGGGCGGGGTTACTGGGACGGGGGCGGGGCAGGAGGCTAGCAGCAGGTGGGGGCGGGGCGGGGGTTACTGGGACGGGGGGCAGGGCGGGGGGCTAGCAGCAGGTGGGGGCGGGGCGGGGGTTACTGGGACGGGGGCGGGGCAGGGGGCTAGCAGCAGGTGGGGGTGGGGCGGGGGTTACTGGGACGGGGGGCGGGGCAGGGGGCTAGCAGCAGGTGGGGGCGGGGCGGGGGTTACTGGGACGGGGGGCGGGGCAGGGAGCTAGCAGCAGGTGGGGGCGGGGCAGGGGTTACTGGGACGGGGGCGGGGTAGGGGGCTAGTAGCAGGTGGGGGCGGGGCCGGCAGGGGGCGCTGTTCCCAAGCGGGGGGTGCCCAGGACAGGCGTTAGCCCCGCCCCCCCAGCAGGGCGCGAGCCCAGGCGGCCGGAGCGGAGATGACGCAGCGGGGAAGTCACGTGGCGGCGAGGACCAATGGGGCTGGGCGGGCGCAGCCAATAGGCGAGCGGGCCGGGATGGAGGCGGACGCGGCGCTGTTGCGGGCGCTGCGCGAGCTGGGCCTGCCTGAGGCGGAGGCGCGACGGGTGAGGGCCCGCGGCGGGGGGGCGGGGCGACGCGACGCGACGCGGCGGGGGGGGGGTTGCGGCGCGCGCTTCACTCCGCTTTGCCCCCCAGGCCCTGGCGATGACGGGGAACGTGTCGGCCGAGGCGGCTGCGCAGCTCTACTTCAGCGGGCTGGAGGCGCAGGTGGGACGGGGCCCGGGGGGGGCCGGGGGAGGGCGAGCGCGGGGCCGGGGCCCGAGGGCCGGGGGGGCCGGGGCCCGAGGGCCGGGGGGGCCGGGGCCCGAGGGGGGGCGGGCACGGGCCTATTTGAAATCATGGGATGGTGGGCGGGCGGATCCCGCCCACCTTCTAAAAGCCCCTCCCCAGCCTTATGGGAGGGACACTGGACCCGTGTCCAACTGATTGCTTGGGCCAAATAATGACTAAAGGATCAAGAAGTGCGGCTAGAGGTTCAAAATAAGGGAGCCGGATGGGGACCCCGAACAGAGAACCCCGGACAGCGCCCACTGGCCGGCGCCCGAGGGGGGCGGGGCCGGGGGAGGGCGAGCGTGGGGCCGGCGCCCGAGGGGGGCGGGGCCGGGGGAGGGCGAGCGTGGGGCCGGCGCCCGAGGGGGGCGGGGCCGGGGGAGGGCGAGCGTGGGGCCGGCGCCCGAGGGGGGCGGGGCCGGGGGAGGGCGAGCGTGGGGCCGGGGCCCGAGGGGGGCCGGGGCCCAAGGGGGTGAGCTGGTATCCAGGGAGCCTGCCTGGGGACACACGGCCCCTCTCTGTGCCCCAGGGGAGCCGGCAGTGGGGAGCTAGTTTAACCCCCCAAGCGTGTCATCGCTGCCTCAGCTGCCACGTGCCGACCTGGCTAGCGGGTGTCTAACATCCCCGGCCGTGGCCCCGCCCCCGTTTCATTTCCAGGAGCAGGCAGGTGGCAGCGGCTACAAGATGGTGTTTGTGGTAAATGCAGAGCTCGCCATGAGCGCTGGGAAGGTAAGGGTTCAGCTGCAGCCTGGGCGGCGTTTGCTGGGGCGGTTTCCCTTTCTCTCTCCAATATCTGACCAGGGGTTGTGTTGTGGGGGGAGGGGAGGGTAAGCTTGTCTCCTCTCCCTCCCCTGGGACTGCTTCCTGCTGGAGGTTTTACCTGAATGTAGAGCACTTGTACTGCTAATATCCCCCGTGGGCTGGGGCTTAAGGGGCTTCCTTGAGCTACCAATGTTATGAAGTAGTCAATTCACTGATAAGCAAAAGCTTATTGGTTAATGCTATAGACGACATACATTCTCTCCTCCCTTCGCCTTGCTAGTACATTTTTTAGCAGGTTGGCCAGCAGCCCTGCCCAGTCCTGGCTTGCATCAGTTCTGGGACCTATCCCTGCTGTGGCTCTGCATTGCAAGTGTAGCAGGAGCTGGGCAGGCAGCCTGGCTCAGCTCTGGCTCATGCTGAGTCCAGGAGCTCAGATTGCTCCCTGGATAGGCTGCTGCCTCCCTACTCCCCCTGCTGCTGGGACAACAAGCAGCCAGTCCGCGAGGTGAGATGGGTTTAATACTGGCACCCCATGCTGCTGCCTCAGATACAGAGGCAGCAGCACAGAGTGGCCAGGAGCTCCTCAGAAGTGAGGCTGGAGTGCACTGGCTGCTGACCCCACCTGCGAGGTCTGTAGAATAGTTGAGTAACCAATAAGAGTGCATGAGGTGAATTGATCAGTCAGTTAACCTATGTTTAACAACCCTGCCTTGAGACTGTTTAGATGTCCTGTTTCCTCTTGCAGATAGCAGCCCAGGTTGGACATGCAGCTGTTGGCCTGTACCAGTTAATGCAGGAGCAAGCCGCAGGGAGGGAGCTGATCTGCCAGTGGGATGAATGTGGGTAAGATGGCAGTGTGTGCCTGACAGTCTAGTGGACTCAATGTTGTAAAATTCAGAGACCGAGTGGAGCACTCTGGCTCATGTGGGTCAGAGCTGCTTGTTGGGTGAAGGACTGAAATAACAGGTGCTCTTCTTAGAGTACTTACTCACGTCAGTTCCAGTCAGATGTGAGTGCACTGCACCTGGAAGAGTCCCCCCCCCCCCCCAAATAGCACCAGTTGGGTTGGCCTAGGTGCCCCCTGGAATTTCACCTTTGTGATGCTCAGTATACAGCAGGGGTCGGCCATCATTTTTTATGTGGGGCCACTCTAAGAATTTGGAAAGTGGTTGAAGACCGCACTCTTCCATGATATTCATGCAGGGTCTGGGATGGAGGTTGGGTGCAGAAAGCAGTTTGGGTGAAGGAGGCAGTTGTGACCTTGAGCACTGGACTGGAGTGGACGGGGTTGGATTGTGACCTGGGGCAGGGATTTCAGTTGAGCTAGGGCCGGGGACGACTGTGATCTGGGGCAGGAGATTGGTGCGCTGGATCTGGGAGCAGATATGGGTACAGATAGGGGGCAGAGGATTTGAGTGTCTGGAGTGAGGGGCAGAGAGTTGGGTAAGGGAGGAACTGGGATTCCAGAAGTAGTCTCTGCCTGGAGACTTGCCAGCCAACAGCAGTTCCTGAATCGGCCTCCCTGCCTGCCCTACCCCCACACAGGCTGCCGGTGTGTACTCTGGAGCCCTGGTGCTACATGGCTGCCTGTTACTGAAACAGGCAGCTCCTCTGGCAGAAACTAGCCAATTGGATTGGGCTGGGGGTGGGTGCAACTGCTAAAACTTCCCCCTTCCCTCCAGACTCACAATTTTTAAAGAAAAACGGCCCCACACCCATGTTTCTGAGCGGCGTGTGGGCGGGGCGAGGCAAGCAGCATCTGCGGGTTGGATCCTATTGTCCAGGCCTCATATAAAGCCCTACTAACCCACCATCCCTTCAGTTCTTTCTTACCACCTGTGGTGGGTAGCTAAAATTCTCCTACGTTTTGCTTAGCAAGCACAACTCCCTAGCTGTTTCTGTACTATTAATAGTTTTAGTTTATAAATAGTATAGTTAGACTGGATGTGTACCCTTTGGTCTCTTTCTCCTTGAGGGCCTTGTTGAGTCTCTACCGGATTCTGGGATTGGTTGAGTGCAGAGAGTGGTGCAGGACTTGATGGACCTTATGACACCACCTTCCCCTCCCAGAGGAGACTAGCTGCCTGCATCAATCTTGGTGGCACCCATGAGGTCACCAGTGTAGTTAAGAGCAAAACCAATACTGATGCTGTGCTTGTCTCCATTTCCCTGCCAGTAGTTGCCAGCACCAATGATGGAGCAGGCAGGCAGGCAAGGCAGTCGCACCAGTCCCTTAACCCAGATGCTGCTGTGTGGCACAGAGGAGCTCCATTCCTCTGTGGTTGTCTGATACCTAGTCCTTGAGTTGGAGGAGCAGGAGATGTAGGTCTCATCTAGGGATGTAAAAATATAACTCTTTAAATGGCTAATCAATAAGCATGAGCTTATTGGTTACTGTAAGGGTTACACTCAGGTTCCTGGTCCTGCTCCCGGGGAACTGGCTGCCAGCTGTCTCTGCTGGCTGTGTATCAGAGCCTGCAGCATGGGGCAACAGCTGGCTCCCTGGGACTGGGGTTGGAGGTGGGAGCCGGTGCACACTGAGCTGCTGCTTCTGTGCCAGCTGTGGTGCCAGCAGGAGGTATAAGTCGCATTGATGAGACTAGGGAAATTTCCGGCAGTTACAGGCTGCAGGCTCTGCAGTGTGAAGATTATACTTTGAGCATGCGATGTAGCTGGCTCCTCGGGAGTGGGGCTGGGATCCAGCTTCCAGTGTGTACTGGCTGCTGGCTTTGCTTCTGCGGGCTGGCTACTCTGTGTGCTTTGTGATATAAGCTTTTTACCGCAGGGCTTGCGACATGTAACTGCTGAGATGTTCAGCGCTTCCACAGTTAGTTATTAACTGCTTTTTAACATCCCTAGTCTCATCAGTACCCACAGGCCTTTCAGGACCCCTTGAGTCTTCAGTTAGCGTCACAGCCATTGCTCTCACTCCAGATTGTCTTTGGCAGTTTTGTCATCTTATGGTACCTCTGCCCAGTCCACTGCAATTCATCTAGCCCCAACAGGCCTGTTACCAGCACCAGGATCATCGGCATTGGCTCTGGTGGCATTATTGGTCCCCTCGGGGGCTGAGTGTGAGTGACCCACTTCCACCTTGGACATTGTCATCCTCCCTCTTGCCTGACAAGGCTGCAGGGAACCTCTATAGCCCTGGTCCTAGAGTGCAACTGGGTGCTCCAGCAACTGATGTGTACAGTTATGCAAAATCTGGGTCTGCAAACTATACCTGTATGTCTAACAGCTGGTCTTGTCTTGGGATCTCAGGGTCACCCTTGGAACTGCTGGCAACTTGTTCCTAACTCTGCCTCGTACAAGGTGGCGTTTTGGGTAGCGATAACCTCAGCCAGGAGGATGTCAGAGCTGAAGGCTCCAATACAGAGGCTTCTTATACAGTGTTCTAAAAGGACAAGGTGTAGCTCAGACCATACTCAACTTCCGTCTCAGGTTGACTGGCAATTTAACATGGACCTGGATATCTTCCTCCTTGAATTCTGTCCTAAACTGCACGTAAGCAGCAGGGGGCAAGAGGCTTCGTGCTCTGCATGCTGAGAGTGGATGTTTGCAGAGCGCTAGCCCTTTACATTGAAAGAACAAAACTTCTCAAAGTCCATTCAGCTGTTGGGCTGTGACAGATGAGATGACAGGCCTTCCAGTCTGTTAATGAATTTTGTGATGGATCATGTCCTGCGCCTGTGAGAGCTATAGCTTGGTAGGGGTGCTTGCCTTTCTGCTTGCAGCACATTCCACCAGGATACAGGCTTCTTCAGCAGTGTTCCCGGCCCCCCCAAACCTGAGGAAATTTGCAGAGTGGCAGCATGGTCCTCAGCCCTACTTTAATATCGTCTCAGGCTTGCTGAGTGATAGAATAATAACAATGTGGCCCTTGGCAGAGCAGTGCTCCAGTCAGTGTACATCTGAGCTCTGACACTGTCTCTGGATCTGTGGTTTGGGAGTCACCTGATTGAAGTTAACATGAATAAGCATGTGAAGGAAACAGTTATGAGAACATGAGTAACCATTCTGGAGATAAACAACAGTCTGGTAGCACTTTATAGACTAACAAAACATGTAGATGGGATCATGAGCTTTCATGGGAACAGCGATGTGTATGTTCTGAAGATGTGTATGTTCATGTCC
The DNA here is from genome assembly GCF_049634645.1 of Pelodiscus sinensis. Lineage (NCBI taxonomy): Eukaryota > Metazoa > Chordata > Testudines > Trionychidae > Pelodiscus > Pelodiscus sinensis. Next base: position 572,804 of record NW_027465915.1, read on the forward strand.
ATTCCAATACCTGCCCTCCTAGCTAGCAAGAAGGAAGTAAGGGGGTGGTGGATTGGCAGGGCTTTATATTGAGCCCCACAAGGCATGGCTCCCGGGGTGTCCAGGCCAACCTGATGGGTGTTGCTAGAAGATTTCCAGCTGCCATTATGTGTGCGCACATCTGATTGGAATGGACATGAACAACATCTCTTGAAGGCAGTGAGTAACTATATAGAAGATTAAACTTTCAGGGCATGAGTGACTTTTTTGCCGCAAGGTGCTGCATTCTCCTTGCTTGTGTCTCTGAATTGTCCTTTTTGCTAAATTAGCATTTGCTCTAAATGGTTCTTCAAGCAGTTGTTCAAAAGGTTAGAAATGGCTAAACAGATAAAGATGAGTAGACATGGGAAGGTTTTCGTTGTACAGGCAGTCCCCGAGTTACGTGGATCCGACTTACGTCAGATCCGCACTTACGAACGGGGCTTTTCTCACCCCGGAACTCGCGGGTGGCGGTACCACCCAGACGCGCAGTGGTCCTGCCACCGCGTCCTCCGGGGCGAGAAAAGCTGCTCCGGGTGTCCCTGGTCTGGTGTCCCTGGTCTGCTGGGGAGGTCCCCAGCAGACCAGGGACACCCGGAGCAAAGCCGCAGAGGTGCGGGACCCTGCCGCCTCTGCGGCTTTGCTCCGGGTCTCCCTGGTCTGCTGGGGGGGGAGCGCAGCTAGTGCGCGGCCCCCCCAGCAGACCAGGCTTTTGTTGTGGACGCCTGGGGTAGAGCAGCTGGGGTGCTGCCGGGTTGGTCCTGGAGGGACCTACCCGGCAGCGCCCCAGTTCTGTCCCAGGCTCCAGATTCAGCTGCTGTTGAAACTGATCAGTGGCTGATTCCAGGAAGCTGGGGGCAGAGCAACTCTGCCTCTGGCTTCCTGTAGTCAGCCCCTGGTCAGTTTCAGCAGCAGCGGCTGAATCTGGAGCCAGTTCCGAGTTACGTACAAATTCAACTTCAGAACAAACCTATAGTCCCTATCTTGTACGTAACCCGGGGACTGCCTGTACTGAATTGCTGAAAGGAGGGAGGAGTCTTTCTGATGTGGGTTTTTTGTGTCTCTTGCTGATAATTTCACTTAACAGATATTCTAGATTGATTTATCTGAAGCAAATGGTTTTGCTGTTGCTTGGTGAATGGGAGATGGGGCCCTCTAACTCCTTTGTTAGGCAGATTACTTGCTTAGCTTGTACATTGCTCCTCCAGACAAGGGCCTGTGATAAAGGTTGCTGGACAGTATGAGCTTTTCCTGATCATTTGCTTTTTCCTTTGTAGTGCAAAAAAGATTGTAGTTCAAGGATCAAATACTGCTCACCTGATGGATCTGCAAGCTTTGGCTTTGAGCCTGGAACTGCCAATGTACCTAGTGCAGGATGCAGGGAGGACACAGGTAATCAAACTAGCAAATGAGAGCATGTGTGTAATTCAATAAATTTGGCACTTTAAGAGGGCTAATATCCCAAAGCTTGCAAACAATTGTTTGCAAAACTGATTGGGAGGAAGAATTTAAAACTGTATGAAGAATTGGGAATCTTTTTACTAGAGGTCTTAAAACCCCCATAATTCAGCAATTATCTAAGAAGGATTCCTCATTTAAACAATTGACAGGTACTTCTATTGTATATGCGTCTTCGTTTCTGTTATTTCCACTCCAAGTCAAATGATGAAGTGGGTTTTACCCATGAAAGCTCATGATTTGATATATTTCCTCTAAGGTGCTACTGTACTACTTGTTTTTAAAGTTACAAACTAACACTATCTCTCTCAGATAATTTGAACTGTTCTAGTTAAAGGCTTTGAAAGAAGGTATAAAACTAAAACCAAAAAGCTAGAATGGGAAAGTAGACACTGATAGCAATGATAATATATTAGCAGTTATAAAATGAAGATATTGAAAAGGGAAGCCAAACCCTACAGCCTGTAAGGGCTAAGGACAATTTAAGGATACAATACTCCAGTTGGGGCCTAATTAACATGACCTTCAGTGGAAAATTTTCTCCTTGTGTTTTGCTTAAGAATCCTGCTAAGATTTGCTAGAATTATAGTTTTTTGTGGCAGTTACACCCTTCACTCGTGTAGCTTGAGATGGCAACAGTTTTATGCAAAGAAGCATAAATAATCAATAAATACTTATATTTGGAAAGCAGCTGGATGACTTCCCATCCTAAAATGGTGATAGAAAACCTACTACTCTGACAGTAACTAAATAGGCTGTTAAAAAAGCAACTGCAAAATTAAATTCTCACATACAGGTTTGTAGTGGATATCTTGCACCAAAGAGTTGGTGGAAGAACTGAACCATTGATGCTCATTTGTTAACTAGAGACATTAAAATGCATGTAATTAAATAATCATGTAACCACTGAAATACTGGCTGCTGCCCTGCATTGCTGCTTCTGTATCCGAGGCACCAGCAAGAGTTGGCAGGTGGCTTCCTGGGATCTCCCCATGCTTATCTGGAGCTTGTGTGTAACCATGAACATTAACCAATGAGCCCAGGCTTATCGGTTAACCATGTACACAGTTACTTTCGTATCCCTAGTTTTAACAAATATTGGAATGCTCTGGAAGTTCTAGAAGATTGGCACTGTTCTTCTCTCCTCCAGTATGGTAGAGGTGATACAGAAACTGACTGGTTAGCTCAGGGGTGGCCAATCATTTTTGACTGGGGGTCACTTCAGAAATTTTTGAAGTGACCCTGAGCTGCCCTGGAAGGGGCGGGGTCAGGGCATGTCCATGCTTCCCCACCCACAGACCCTGATTGGTCCGGGGGAGGGGGTGAGGAGCGTGCCAAGTCTTTGCCCTCTCCCCAGAGAGAACCACCAGCTGTTTTCAACAGCTGGTGGTTTCCTCTAGGTACCCATGCCCCTGGCAGTGGGAGAAAACTTTGTGCGCTCCCACCAGGTCACCCAGGGCCTGGGGAGGAGGAGCATGTGAAGTGTCTCATTCCCTGCCCCCGCCCTACAAGGGAACACTGCAGTTAGTCGGCTGCCAGCTGAGGAGCAGCTGGTGGTTGATTTCAAGTGCTGAACCCCTTGCAGGGTGGGAGGAGACGTTGCGTGCTCCCCTCCTGCCCCCAAGGCCTGATGTGAAGGGGGGAGTGGCAGGGCCTCCATAGGCTGATCAACTCACTTGGCGGGCCGGATCCAGCCCACGGAGGCCATTTTATCCAGCCCTAGGTTAGCCTGACACTGCTCCCATGTGAAATAATGGAACCGCTGATCTGGGTTGCAGTCAGTAGAGAATTTAAGGGTAGTTTTTGTAGAAAATGGGTCATATCAGACAAATATAAATTGTGAGGTTATCAACCAAGCGTATAAGAGAATTAACACTATGTGCATTTCTGTAAATCTGATACCTTACTTCATGAAAGTCTGATTTTAAAAAAAATGCAAAATCATGAAGGGCATAATAACCAGATTAAAAACTGATTAACTGAAATATCACATGAATTTTAAAGAATTTGGGTGTTTCAGGAATGTGTTCCAGGGCTAGTGCTATGCAATACCTTTACCAGTGATTTAGAAGAAAATATGAAATTATTGTTGGTTAATTTTGCAGATCAGTCAGTTTGGTGACTATAATAAGGACTGCTCCAGAGCAGAGCAAGCTGGAGTGTGGGGTAACCTGGATCCACTGGGGGGTGGGGGAGGAGTGTGTGTGTCTGAATGAATGTGCCAAACACATGGTCATTGGCCTAGGATGCAGGAATGTAGGTCCTATTTGTAGGCTGAGGGACTGTCCTGGAAATCATGAACACTGAGAGTGACCTAGGGATCGGGTGGAAATCAGCTGAATGAGGTCCCGTGCGATGTTGTGGTTCTTGAATGATGTACAAGTACGGAAGTGCTATTAACTTTATATGTCGCATTGATGAGACTAGCGGAAGGTTATGTACATTTCTGGTGCCAACATTCTAAAAAAGAAAGGGTTCCAAGAAGACCTTAGGAATAGTTTGAGTGCTTCAGTTGTATACTCTCCAGACTAAGAAGCTAAATCTGTTCAGTTGATCCAGTAAGTTGAGGTGAGTTGATCAATGTATAAGTACATACAAAGATTTCTGATAGTAGAGGACTTGCCAGAAAAAGGCATGACACGATCTTATGGCTGGAAACTGAAGCTAGACCATTCAGATTAGAATGGTGCAAATTCTTGATGATGATGATTAATCATTGGGATAACTTCCATAAGAATGTGGTGGTCTCTTTTCACTCTGAAGTCCTTAAGTCAAAACTGAATATCTACCATCCTTTAAATTGCTATTGACACAATTGCATGCTTATTTCTCTGTTATAGGTTCCAGCTGGGTCATACACAGTCCTTGCCATTATTGGAGAAGAAGAAATGGTGAATCAGGTGACCGGGAATCTGAGGCTGTTGAACTGAGAGCAGCAACAATGCCTAATCATTTATGCTGTCCTGGATTACATGCTATGGAATTGGCAAGCAATGTGTATGCAATTTGGAGAAAGAAGTACCTGTTAACAGCATCTCAGGCCCTTCAGTGAGTCGTGGAAAACACCAGATAGCTGCTCTCCTTTCTGGCAGCTGGAGCTGCAAGAGGCATGGTGATGGGATGAGGAGGCAGGCACTCTTCCTGCCTCTTGAAGGCGTCTGTCTCGCTAGACCAGGACTGTCAGAGTATTGCTCCTCTACTACAGGTGGATTAGAGAGATTGCTGCACAGTTCAGTCTCTAGCTTCTCCTAGAAATTGTCTGGAAGAACAAGGCTAGCATTTTTTTTAAAAACGTATTTATGAACAAGATGAAGTTTTGACAGATACCTTGCCTTTCCTTGACATCTGTGTGGTGAGCTTGTGGCTTTGTTCATTCCCACTGTCAATACACTCTGAAATTTTAGTCTTATTGAAATCGAGGCCATGTGCACTGCTATGCTGAGAACGTGGGTTTTTTTTATTTTTGTAGACGGATGTGTATGTCATGCCTAACACATGGGGTTTCAAATATTGTATGATTAAATGGATAAGAGCATTCCCAGTTATTTTCGGTAGGCTTATGGGCTTTAGGTAGATCTGAAGGGAGAATAAACCCTCTTGAGAGCTAGGAAGAAATTTCCTCAATGGGTAGTTATTGAATAGTTGCTTGCTACAGGAATTTCTTACACTTGTGGGCAGTCCCAGAGACTGTAGGGCATAGGCTATAGGATTAAATAGATCTTTGGCTTGGGAGTTCCTATCCTCCTAAAGCCTGTTCTGGTAATAAACTGAATAATGGCAGTGGTGCAGGTTTGATTGTATTACAAAACGCACTGTTGAAATAATTACTTGGCATGATTGAAAGTAGTCTTTCAATTAGGATTTATATTTCACATTCAGGAGGGGAGGGGGATAACTCCCTACTTCAAACAACCTCACTTGGGGTCTTGGTTGTGGTTTTGTAGCACATGTGCTTAGATGGAATTTCTAGGGAACTTCATTTAAACCAGTTGGAAGAGACTAGCTCTGGGTGCTTGGGTAACAGTGGCTTTTAGTTGTGTAGGCTTGACAGATTGTCTGATAGATACTGGCCCATGGCAGCAGCTTCCAGGTATACATGTGTGTCTATTCTTTTCACCTAGAACACCTCCATGCCAAGTGCACCTTTCATTCGGTAAGGTGCAGAGGCAGCAGCATGGGAGGGAGGGGGAGCATTTATAGTCATGAAGGTTAACCAGTGAGCCCAGAGTCCTCCGTTAACCATTTACACTTTCATACCCTTCGTGTCCATGTTCCAGACTAGAATAGATCACACAAGCTGTTAAGGGATTAGCCACGTTTGTGGGTGTATCAGACACACAGAAACTGGCTGATATCAGGAATGACTTTTAATGCAAACACTGGTGTTAAGCACGCAGGCTAGGTCTAGAATGCGGCTTTTTTTGCCCTTTTTTTTTTCAGAAGAGGCTTTTCCGCTATTGGCCCCATCTAGATGTGGTATACAGGGCTCCCCAAAAGCGCACGTTTGCTCTTGTGCGGGGGGGAGGGGGGAGATCAAAATGCGTTCTTTGGACACGGTTTTTATAGGCTACCTCGTAGCCCCAATTAACAAGTAATAAGTAATGTTTGTTGTTTATAGTGCGTAGCAGTTACCTAACTGCTATCTGTTTTCTGATTTGTGTCTTAATTTAAGGAGGGAAGATGGAAGGTTTGTGAATGAGAACTGATGGGTGTCCTTTGAAGAAGATATTTCCTCTATAAGAATAGGAGGCACCTTACAGAGCAGTGGAATAGCATTATTCTCTTCTATTCTAGTTCTGCCAGTTTCTCCCTGTTTGCTCACTATCTTTAGAAATAGAGGCTGTCTGTATGCCTTGATTTACTGAGTAATGCTGCAGAATAACTATACAACTTACATTGCACCAGTAGCCAGAGGCTCCCAGGGCAGAGCTGGAGCCTCATTTAAACGGGGTATGGTACAAACCTGACCTGATCCCTGTCCCACAGAGGCATTTCCTTTTTGTTGTACTGTTCTGAATTTGACTGTTAAAATTTGGTTTTGTCTTCAGAAAGAGCATACGCTATCCCACAGCTACTTTGTTTCTTCCAGTTCCCTTCTTCCCCCCCCAAAAAAGGGGAGTACGGTTCCTATAGTTGCCTGGCTTAGTCAGCATTCACTTTTGTGTCTGACCTAGGTAATGCAGGAAATGCTGTTGTGGATTCTCCACCTGGTTTGGCTGAGACTCTGGGAAAAGGAGAGAGAACTTCCTAGTTCAGTGTGGTCCTGAAGTAACTGCATGTTGAATGATTTGAATGAGTGCCTGTTTTGAACATACCTGATTAAAAAATGGTGCTACTGAACACTCTTGAATGCTTGCCTTCTGATAGCAGCAAATGGGTTTAGCTGTTCTTAAAAGGTGAGCACAGCTATCAGGTGTCTGACAGTGGTTACATCATCTGTTTTGGAAGAATCTCCCATGAGATACTGAAAGATCTTCATAGTCTCCTTAGTGCTCTTACAAACTTAGGACTAGGGGGAGGGATAGCTCAGTGGTTTGAGCATTGGCCTGCTAACCCAGGGCTGTGAGTTCAATCCTTGTGGTGGCCATTTAGGGATCTGGGGCAAATCTGTCAGGGATGGTACTTGATTCTGCTGTGAGGGCAGGGGACTGGACTCAATGACTTCTCAAGGTCTGTTCCAGCTCTGAGATGCTATATCTCCATATATTATATTATAGGTAAAACCAGGAGGATGTGGTCCATGGCAGTTTAGATTGGGGACGTGAAAAGTCAATTCAATAGGTAACCATATAGCCACTGAATCTTATTTAGGCTTTATGCTGCAGATCCCACAGTGAAATCTCCCTGGGAGCAGGGCTCCTGAGAAAAAGGCTTCCTTGCTGCAGCGTAACCACCTCCCCAGGAGCTGGCTGAATGTAATTGGAATGCATCAGCTTAATGGTTAAATAGTCAGTTATGCTCTAACATCCCTAGTCTACCAAACTGCATATCCTTCCAGAATAGTAATAGAGATGTAGCCATGTTAGTCTGGTCTTGCTGAAACAAACGACTGGACTATGCAGCACTTTAAAGATTAACAAGATGGTTTATTAGGTGATGAGCTTTCATGGGCCAGACCCACTTCCTCAGATCAAATTGTGGAAGAAAATTGGCATGACCATATATACCAAAGGGATACAATTTAAAAAAAGTGAACACAAAACTCTCAAATCTGATTTTTAGATCAGAGGGGGGTGCACACATATTCCTGTTCATCCAGAAATATAATTTATGCCATCGTGTGCCAACAGTGTCCATCTACTAGGTATATTGGACAAAATTCTCAGGCACTTCGCCAAAGAATTAATGCCCACAAATCAGACATCAGACAGTTTCACAAAGAAAAAACAGTTTCTTGTCATTTCAACCAGACTGGGCATTGTACCTAACAACATGTATTTTACTTCAAAGAGACTTTAACACCAGACAACAAAGGGAAAACTCAGAACTGTCATTCATGCTTAAATTTGACACTTTACGAATGGGCCTTAAACAAAGATGCTAACTACCTTATCCATTACGAAGATAACTTCCCCAATTATCCCCCCTAATATCATTCTCAGACACTAACCTCCTCCCTCCCCCCTTCTAAAATCTGATTTGTCAATTTTATGTGTTTACTTTTTTTAATTGTATCCCTTTGGTCATGCCAATTTTCTTCCACAATTTGTTCTCAAGAAGTGGGTCTGGCCCACAAAAGCTCACCACCTAATAAACCATTTTGTCAGTCTTTAAAGTGCTACATAACAGAGTGTGTGAGTTCCACATGACATCACGTGCTTAGGAAACCTTCCAACTTCCAGGATTTCCCTCTCTTTTGAGAGATCACTGTACTGGGGAGATGGCACTCACCTGGCTCCTGCTGCTTTAGGTGGCGTTCTGCCTTCTCTGCTGCTTAGGCCAGGGAGGTTAGTAATTTGAAGAAAAGCAGTAGTAATCTGGTGGGAACCTCTTCGCTACAGTAGCTTTGCTAAAGAGGTAGGTTGGTGAATACATTGGAGATGTGTCCTGTGGGCCAGGTGTGTGTGTTTGGATAGCACTTGAAAGGGTCAGGGGAGAGCAGGGCAGCAGCATCTTGGCTACATAGGAAAATGAGGTACTTGCTGCAAATGGAGACCAGGATCTCATGGGAGAGTGCTGGCCATGAACAGACTCAGTGGGAATTCTAGGGCAAAGCTGACTGAATCTGAATTAAAGAACACCTTAAACCTGTTGTAATACAGAGGATCGCAATAAGAAGCTACTTTCTGCTCTCCAGTCACATGTGCTGTATATGCTCAAAATGAATTCTTTCTAATCAGTATATACGTTGTCCTCAGTGTGTAGATACTGCATTTCCTCCACAAGATGGCTCTCCATTGTGCTTCTGACCAGACTCAGGAAAACTGCATCAATTTTGTGTTCTCCAGACCCTGCCAGAGTATGGGAGGAGTTAAGCTGCTGTATTGTCTGATTTGAAATGAATCAGGTTTGGGGTTTTAACTTCTGTTGTCCTCACAGGAATAGACAAAAAAAATTAGCGTGATGACTAAAGTAACAGGAAGTGTGCTGGCTGCATTACTGTTAGATGTGTGTTCCATCTGACCCACAAAGCGTGGAGGAGAGGATAATGTGTGACCAACATTTAGTAAAATGAGCATGAAATGGTAGTCAATGTTCTTTTCAGAATCCTTGTAGCAGCCCTATCTCCCTGTTGTGGTGTTTTCTTGTAGTACAATTTTAGCGAAGAGGCCAAGATAGTTCTTATATTACAGAAGGACAGTATCAGTTGGAAAGGCAGGGAGGAGCATGCCTCAGCTGGACTCATGCTTCCGCTCAGCTAGTACTGCTTCCAGGCTGATGTATTAGAATGTGCAAGGAGGTTGTGCGAGTGCACTTGATGTTTTATTAGGCCCTTTCAAGTATCCAGGCATGGAGTGATCATTTTCTGACAAGCCAAGGACTTTATAAGGGGCTTGAGCAACAGGTGCACATCTGGGTTCCCTCTGCACTGACTGCCTCCCATGAAGATCTATGGCTAAAACAGTGCCCGTGCTGGTTTGGGAAAACTGTTCTGGGCCAGGTTATGTCCTGGGGAGAGGAGAGGAATCTACTTTCAACCCTAGCTTGGTTGTTGATTGTTTGAAAAATGCCCTTACGTCCCCTTCCCTTGGCCTATGCTGTTGTCAGCGTGGCCGGCGGCTTGCTGGGGTGAGGCACTGCCAGTTCACGTGCAGTACAGGTGCTGCTCCAGGCGCGGGGGACTGGGCGTGTGTCGGCCCAGGGACTGGGCAGGCAGCCTGCAAAGGGGACGTTAAGAAGCGCGAAAAGGGGTGGGCTACCTAGGGACATTCAGAAGCGGGGGCGGGGGGGGGGCGGTGCTTTGTCTTAGGGACATTAAGAAGCAGGGGAGGGGCAGGCTGTCCCAGGGATGTGAAGAGGGGGCGGGCGGTCCCAGGCACAGTAAGAAGTGGGGCGGGCGCTCCCAGGGCCGTTAAGAAGCGAGGGGGGAGGGGCGGGCGCTCCCACGGGCGTTAAGAAGCGAGGGGGGAGGGGCGGGCGCTCCCAGGGACGTTGGGGGAGGGGCGGGCGCTCCCAGGGACGTTAAGAAGCGAGGGGGGAGGGGCGGGCGCTCCCAGGGACGTTAAGAAGCGAGGGGGGAGGGGCGGGCGCTCCCACGGGCGTTTAGAAGCGAGGGGGGAGGGGCGGGCGCTCCCACGGGCGTTAAGAAGCGAGGGGGGAGGGGCGGGCGCTCCCAGGGACGTGAAGAAGGGAGGGGGGAGGGGCGGGCGCTCCCAGGGCCGTTAAGTAGCGAGGGGGGAGGGGCGGGCGCTCCCAGGGCCGTTGGGGGAGGGGCGGGCGCTCCCCGGGACGTTAAGAAGCGCGGGGCGGAGGGTTACGCGTGTCCTGTGGTGCCCCCCCCCTTGCTGCGGCCTGCAGCTGGGCGCTGCGTGCGCATGCACACGTCTCGCTGCTCCGGCGCGCATGCCCCCTGAGTGCTGGGAGCCCAGTCTCACGCGGCCCCGCCCCTTCTGTCTGCCACGTGTCCCGAGGCAGGAGTCCCACCCCGGCTGCGGGAGGCCACGTGGTGCAAGCGGCGCCAAGCCAATCACACGTCAGCTCCACCCCTCTCTTCTCTCGTCTAAGTCCGTGCCTTACGCAGGAAGTGGTTCCTAACTGACGGGAGTCGCGGCCAACCAGAGTGCAGATTTCCCAGACGTCCTGATACTCTCCTCAGCAGCCGCGGGGCTTCTGTCCTAGGCCCTTCACAGGACAGCTGGGGGCGCCAATGGGAAGTCGCCTCTGTGGCCCGAGTACCGAGGCTGGCCAATGGGAAGTGGGCTGGGGCGTGGCCTGCGGAGCCCTAGCCCAATCGCACGGGGGTGCAGGAGGCGCGAAGGAGGGGCGCTGCCGGCGCTCGGGTGGCATGGGCGGAGCTAGGCGCTGCCGTCGCCAATCGCCAGCGGCAGTGGGTGTGGACGGGCGGCCCCTGGCGCCAGCGCTGGGCAGCCCCGTGCGCTCAGTGCCGTTTCCGCCCGGCCCGTAGAAGCGCCGCAGCTAGTGGTGCGGAGGGGGAGGGGCCGAGGCTGCCGCCGTCGCCGCAGAGGGTCTCGGTCCCGCCTGCTGCCCAGGAAACGCCGCGGCGCGAGTCGGGCCTAGTGCGCGCGCGGCCCGCAGCGGGCCGGACAGGTAGGGGCGGGGCCGGGGGGGCCTGGCCGAGCCTTGCGGGGGGGGAAGGGCTGAGTGGGGGGGGCTGGCCGAGCCCTGCGGGGGGGAAGGCTCAGTGCGGGGGGGCTGGCCGAGCCCTGCGGGGGGGAAGGCTCAGTGCGGGGGGGCTGGCCGAGCCCTGCGGGGGGGAAGGCTCAGTGCGGGGGGGGCCTGGCCGAGCCCTGCGGGGGGGAAGGGCTGAGTGGGGGGGGGGCCTGGCCGAGCCCTGCGGGGGGGAAGGGCCGAGTGGGGGGGGGGGGGGGCCTGGCCGAGCCCTGCGGGGGGGAAGGGCCGGGGGGGGGGGGCCTGGCCGAGCCCTGCGGGGGGGAAGGGCCGGGGGGGGGGGCCTGGCCGAGCCCTGCGGGGGGGAAGGCTCAGTGCGGGGGGGGCCTGGCCGAGCCCTGCGGGGGGGAAGGGCTGAGTGGGGGGGGCCTGGCCGAGCCCTGCGGGGGGAAGGGCTGAGTGTGGGGGGGCCTGGCCGAGCCCTGCTGGGGGGAAGGGCTGAGTGTGGGGGGGCCTGGCCGAGCCCTGCGGGGGGGAAGGCTCAGTGTGGGGGGGGCCTGGCCGAGCCCTGGGGGGGGGGAAGGGCTCATTCGGGAGGGGGAGGGCAGGGCTGAGTGTGGGGGGGCCTGGCCGAGCCCTGCGGGGGGGAAGGGCTCATTCGGGGGGGGAGGGCAGGGCTGAGTGTGGGGGGGTTGGCCGAGCCCTGGGGGGGGGAAGGGCTCATTCGGGGGGGGAGGGCTGAGTGGGGGCGGCTAGCCGAGCCCTGCGGGGGGAAGGGCTCATTCGGGGGGGGGGGAGGGCTGAGTGTGGGGCGGCTGGCCGAGCCCTGCGGGGGGGAAGGGCTCATTCGGGGGGGAGGACTGAGTGGGGGCGGCTGGCCGAGCCCTGCGGGGGGGAGGGCTCATTCCGGGGGGGAAGGCTGAGTGCGGGGGGGGCGCAGACTGGCCAAGCCCTGTGGGAGGGTGTGAGTGCGATGGGGGGACGGCATGAGTGTCCGTGGCCAGGCCCCGTCCTTGGGGGGGTGAAGGTTGATGGGGGGCGGCCTGGCCGAGCTCTGGGTGAGGGGGGTCTGAGGGGGGGAGTAGTGCGGGGGCGGGGTTCTGCACAAGCCCGGAGGAGGTGGGGAACAAGTGGGAGGGGTGTCTCGTGTGTGGGGGGGAAGCAAGGGCGTACGGGTGGGAGCCCCAGCCAGGGTGAGAGAGGCTCTACCCACGCTGGGGTTGGTGAGGATGGGGACCCTAGCTAACTGCCAGAGGGAATCATGGCGTTTCTCCTCAGTCTGTCTACTGTCTTGGGAGGGCAGAGTTGTTGCTTTCGTGGTAAAAGGTGATTTAAATTCAGATTAATTCAGTTTGTTTTAGCTCCTAGGCAGATCTGCGTGTGGGTGGTGGTCCATACAGTGGAAGGTTTTGTCTGTTGCTTTTGAGCTGCTAAAAGAGATAAGGAGAGAGGAAAGCCATTATTGTGGGAAAGCCCCTTTCTGTGCTAAGAGCTTCCCCTCCAAGATTATCCCTTCCCAGGAAAGAGAGGCTCACCCTCTGTCTAGAAACAGCCTGCTCTGGTCTGCTGTTCCTTTCCTGTCCCTGCTGTCCGTTCTGAGCTACCAATTCCTCCAGGGTATGGGGGAGGAGGTGTTTGACCTGCATTTTCTGCTTTCTCATGGTGCCTGTATAGTCTGTTCACTAATAAACCTCTCCTTTTCTTGCCTTGTGCTGGAGGCTGCAGCAGGGATTTTCCTGCATTTGGTTGTATGTCCTGTGTTTCCTGCTGTGTGGATTCCGAGCCTCCCAACCTGGCTGTTTAGGCTCAGGACCGAACTAAAACACAGTTCCTGTTTTTAATACCATACAGCTGTGACAAGGTCACCTGTGTCTCCAGCAGCATCGTCCTTGGATGCCAATGGCCTACTGTTCAAACAGAGGTCCTTTGTTGTATGTCATATGTCTTGTAAAATGTTGGGCTAAGCTGGAAAGTGACTGGGAAAAACTTCACATTCCTTATTCCTGATCCTGACAGAAGGAAGGAACTTAGATGTGGTTTGATTCTCTACTAAAATGGGATTTTCAACAGGCAGCAGATGGTCTGTTTTGCAAAGAGGAACTGGGATTTTATTGTATAGTGATTAAAATATGCCATTGGGATTCTTCCAGCTTTCGGCGGAGGCTAGTTCTGCTTTAAGGAAGTAATAGCTCTTTGCAGGCCTTTCAGTGGCCTCCTGCAATCTCTCTGGCCCATTATGTAATTGGACTGTTTAAGGTTCACTCAGGCAGAGGTTATGGGCAAGGGAGAGGGAATTAATATCTGTGGGGGAGGGGATTATGGCTGCAAGTCATTATTTTGGTAACATTTTTTAAAAAAAAATCCAAATGGACACACTGCAGGTGCTTCTGTTAAAAAGCAAAATATAAGGTTAGATAAAGAGTTCAGTATTTCCTTAAGAGGGAGTAGGAGTTTCCCTTTTTCACCTATGAAGGAGGCACTAGGAATTTTTCTGTAACTGGCCCAGGAAGTCATTTTGTTCCCAGCCTTCTGGTTTGAAGCACAGAGGTGAAGGAAGGCAGGAGGGTGTTGCTTTGGATCCTGTGGGTAAGTGTTCAAGGCAGTGACAGCAGCTGCATTTGGCTCCAGAGCTCTGGTTGCTACGTGAGAAGCTTTAGTAGTGTTGGCTGCTGTCTCCAGGGAAGGACAGTAGAGCAGCCTCCATTAGTGCTGTGTTTAGGAGATGGCTGGTTCCTGCTCAGAGAAAGGTTTTCACTTTTATATTTCCACAGCTTTGAGGCAGACGTGTGTAAATCTTACTCCAGTTCGATAAACCTGTATGCTGTATTTAATTGCACTAGGATGTGGCTGGAAACCCCGAGCTGGCCTTTTGTTTTCATTCTGCCCAAAACTAGTTTACACTGTTGCTGAAGCTGTACTGGTCTTAGGATATGAGAGACACTAGGTGTATGAAGCAATATCTTTTATTTCACCATTAGAAGTTGGTTTGATAAGAGCCAAGCTTTTGTGCTCCACAGAATTGAAAAGTTCTGTGAAGCTTGCAACTTGTCTAGTAAAAGGCATTACCTCACCCCTCTTGTCTTTTTGTGCAGAATTAGGACAGTAAGACTTGTTATGATTTTCCTAGAGCAAGAGAGGCAGTTGCAATCTCAGACCTGGGACTGCAGTCTACCTCTGAATGGAGTCTCCTTTCCAGTTAGTCATACAGCCAGATGCTTTCCTTATTGTTCCTATGTCTCCTTCCTTCCCTTCCATCGGCTGGGCCCCATTTGCCTTACTGACTGGAATTTCTGCTGTGTGCAGTGAGCTGCCTACACCAGCCTGCTAGTGCTAAGAGGGAATTTTTCATTCACAGAGCATAGAACAGTCAAAATAGTGGCCCAGCTCAACTTGCAACTTGCAACAAAACAGAGGCTAAAGAAGTTTCCCTGTTTTGCTGCACCTGCAGAGCAAAATGTACGGCATATAGCCTCTTCTGCAGTTGGATGCCTACCAAAGGATGTAGGAAATACCTTCTTTCTGTTGGTGAGCCATTTAGCCTGTTGTATGTGTACTGAAATGTATGGCAAATACTATCTCTGCAGACAGGTCCCTCTGCTTCCAACATTTAGTGTAGCAACTGTTTGCAAGATCTATGGTGAAAGGCCATTTTTGCCATGACTGTATTGTATGAAGAGCAGCTGGCAGGCATCACACTGCAGTGGACTTTAAATGGCTTTAATAGAGATTTCCTTTTTAGGAGAAATAATTGACTTTTTAAGAACTATCTAAATCTAACTTAAAAACCAATGAATGGTCTGGTAGCACTTTATAGACTAACAAAACATGTAGATGGGATCATGAGCTATCGCGGGCACAGCCCACTTCTTCAGAAACAGTGGGCTGTGCCCGCAATAGCTCATGATACCGTCTCCATGTTTCGTTAGTCTTTAAAGTGCTACCGGACCATTCGTTGTTTAAGTTTATCCTGTACAGCAGGGGTTTCCAACCTTTTTACACCCAAGATCACTTTTTAAATGACAGAACAACCCAAGATCTACTGCATTGCCCCTTCCTTGAAGCCCCGCCCTCTCTATTCTCCTCCTCTCCATCACTTGCTATCCCCAACTCTTATACCGCTGCTTTTTTTATCCAATTCTTCTGTAGAATGAGGTTTTCCCAACATCTGGCCTGCCTAGACTGGACCAAATGACAGGAAAAACCCCTTCTTTCAGAAGCCCCCTTATTCCTCGTGGAAATAGGAATATAGGGTGACTGAAAGAGCATGTTTGCTCTTCCACTTAAAAAAACGGAAGAACAAACGCATCCCTGGGTGCAGAAGAGTTTTTCTGGGATATCTCTGGAATCCTGAAAAACTCCTGCAGTCTAGCCGGACCCTTGCTGGGTTGAGACAGGATGTGTAGGCTCCGGGGTGGGAATGAGGGATTTGGCGGTGGGAAGGGGTGAGAGTTGCAAGCTCTGGGAGGCAGTCTGGATGCAGGAAGAGGTGGAGAAGGGGAGGGGGCTCCAGGCCGGGCAGTGTCGGGGTCAGATGGAGGGTTGGGGTAGTAAGCAATCCACAGGCTTGTGGATGTGAGGGTTCAGGAATTTGGGTTGGGGTATGTGAAGGGCTCAGGGCAGGGGGTTCCAGTGTATGATAGGCTCAGATCTAGGGTCTGGGGGAAGGGAGGGAGTGCAAGAGTGTTCTGATGTTGTCGCCAGATGGGGGCTTGGCCCCAATTGGGGGTTTGTTGGCCAGACTTCATTTTTAAATAAAATACTGTGTCAAACACACAAAGTTTCTGCATTGTCTTTATTTCTGAGAAGGGCAGGGGACCTGTTTGGAGTCAGGGGTCACTGACTCACTGGAAAGTCAGTTGGGGTCGCACAAGAGTTGCAAAAAAACCAAAACTCTTTCAACCCCCCCTCCCCCGCAAGCCTCTCTAATGTGGCCCCAACTGTGCTGGTGGGAGCAGGGGACATGATACTGGGGAAGAGTGCTAGTGGGTGCTGGGGCAGGGGACAGGGTGCGAGTGGGGGCAGGGTTCTGTGGCTGGGGAGATGGAACAGGGTGCTGGGAGGGCAGGGGACAAGTTTCTACAGCAGGGGGCCAGGGGGGCATAGAGTTCCCTGCACCAGTCTCCTTCCAGGATTCCACCCCCCCTCCCAAAGAGGAGGGAAGCCCTGTTGCATGCCTCCTCCAGGCCCGACTCCTCCCTCCCGCAGAGCAGGGAAGCCCGCGCACGTGCCCCCTTGGAGCCGACCTACCCCCCGTTCCTGCGGAGAAAGGAAGCCCTGTTGCACGCCTCCCCCTGGGGACTCCTTCCCCATTCCCCGAAGAGGAGAGAAGCTCCGGCATGTGCCTCCTCTGGGGACTCCTAACTTCCCCCCTGCCCCCTGAGGTGGGAAGTCCCAGCACGTGACTTCCCCCGGGACTCCTACCTCCTCCCCCTGCGCAGCAACTCCCCGGCATGCCACAGACCTGGAGGAGGGGAGCAGGCAGCGCACTTCCGGAAACCCTGGAAGTGGCATGCAGCTGCCTGACTTCTGTCCACCCTGAGGGAAGCCGGCACTACCTCCATTTGTCACTGGAGGTAGGTAGTGGGGCTGCTGGGGGGGGAGGGGGAGGCACAGAATGATTTGTGATCGACTGGTCGATCCCTCCCAATTGACCAGTCGATCGCGATTGATGGGTTGGTGACCATGGCTGTACAGACTAACTCGGCTATCCCTCTGAAGCTATCTAAATCTGCATTTTTGAGATGCGTCTTATGTTGGACATTGGCCGTACCATGTTGACTTGAGATAAAAACATACCTCCAATTAAAAATCTATTTCAAAAAGTAGTATATATGTAAACTTGAAATTTGTATAATTTATGGTTTAAAAAAAAAGATAAAGCAATAATGTAAAGCTTGAGTACCCCAGTGTTTGAAAACTGTCATGGTCTTTGCAAACACCTGTCTGGTTTGTGCTAGGAAAATCTAACTACCAGGCTTTTTTCCTAAAATATCAAAGTGTGTAGTTTTCTGATTAACTATACACTTCATCTGAAATGTTCGTTATAAATTTGCTTGACTATCAAAGACCATTTCTTGTTCTAAAACATTTAATTGCTTAACATTTTATATTTGAGATGTAGCTTCTGCAGTATTTTAGAAAGTAATGTAAGAGTAATCTGTGCACACACATTGAAATGCAGCCACCTTGGGGGTGGAACATGGCCGTTATTCAATAGTACACTGTAACTGGGCAGCAATAATTGCCCAATTGAGAATTTGGCCAAGGTACCAGGGCATTCTCATTTGTATAACAAATATGACAGAATTTTCAGTAGTTGCAAGTCAGTCTTTATTTTGCAGTGCCCCCTCTCCTCCCCCCCCCACCACAGCCCCCCCCCCCCCGTAAGTGGGGCATTAATTCATTGATGACTTGGTGGAACTGGCAACACTTTCTATAGGACCTTGGGATTTGGTTGGAGTTATTCTGTCCAAGTTGTAACCAGAATTAGTTAATATCTGAAATTACAGTCCAGGATGGCATGACCACATTTTATATAAACTTGAATTCCCTTTTCCAGATAGCTCTCAGTTGCAGCTAACTCTCATTTTGAGGCACTGTTTACTTTTCAGCTAAGTTAGAAAAATAGCTCCTTAATGCCATATTAAAGATACTGTAGTATCATGCTTCATCCCAGGCTTATGTTCCTTAAAAATAAGCCTTCAGAAAACTTAAGTTCCAAGTTCAGTAGAAATGTTCCATGAAATATACAAGCATTTCGGAAACCGGCTTTTTAAAATACAGGTTACTGAAATACTGGGTTTTTTTAGCTCATCATAATTTTTGACAGATTGACTTACCTGTCTTTATTGTCCCAGCTGAGGGAGATACAAGTGAGCTTTTAAAAAATATTTTCAGCATGATGAGACATATGGATTTTAAATATCTCTAACAGTGTTCCTTTAAGGCAAGGTTGTAATACAAACATAGCAAATGCTCGAAGTTCAGGAAATTCAAAAATTGAGCATCACATAATTAATCTGCTGCTGGGCATGCATATTGGACTCATTCTTTGAGTTCTTAAATGCATAACAATATATGTACAATATACTAATGAAATACTAAGGTTATAAGTTTTTAGTACACAAATCAAGATATCAGTATGTGAAGTTTTTTATTGTAACATTAACATCGCTGATATTGTGAGTAAATATTGAATGTGAATGTGTATTTAAATGTGATATGGACAAATGATTCATACGAGAAGCTGAACAGTTCTGGTTCTTTACTTCCTTAACCTTAAATAGACACATTACATTAACAACTTTTGTATTTAATTTTTTTGTCTTTTACATATGGCTTTTGACTTAAAGGTTTATACTTAATTTAAATGAATAGGACAGGGGTGTCCAAACTTTTTTCAAAGAGGGCCAGATTTGATGAAGTGAACATGCGTGAGGGCTGACCATTTTGCCTGACATTCTTTGAACCATTAAAATTAAATGCAAATTAACTATTTTATGCAAAGTTTATTGCAAACGGCATACTTTTCATTTCTTCACATGTATGACAAATCTAAACAGGTGTTAAATCACTCTGCCTTTCATATCTGAAGGCCAGATGAAAGAAAAATCCAGGAAGCTGAAATATGTCAGGAACATTGTAAAGTACATTACATATTATTGGTAATAAAGGTTGTCTGTCAACTTTTAAGTTAAAAAAAATATGAACAGGAACATAACACCAAGTATACATGTTGTGTCCAAATATATTTAACTGATTTAGACCAACTGACATTAACTGAGATTTTACAATGTATTCATCTCAATACATATGGATTCGTTGGGGGCCATAAAAGATAGATATTGCCAAATTACCTGTGGGGCCGTATTAAACCGGAACACGGGCCGCAATTGGCCCACAGGCCGGACTTTGGACATGCCTGGACTAGGATGTAGCAGCAGTTATTTTGTAGCACTTTTGCAGACCTTTTTGTGGGTAATATGACAGACACTGATGTTTACATCAGTCTGTCTAGCTAATAGGACAAGAAGACTTTTGAAAATGAAATCTCGCATGTAACTGTAATGCAGCAAAAATGAGATGCCTAGAAATTGTGGAATCTTATCATTTTCATGTCTCAGTTCTTTTTCCTTTCCTTACTGAAAATGCTGGTTTGCAGGAATTTACTCTGTGGCGCTTTTCCAGCGTTCCTGCAGCAAATCACCCTAGCAGCAATTCCTGTTCCTACTGAGTAGGGAGAATGTGATTTGCCTGGCATCCTTACTGAGCTAATAAAGGGTGGGGCTTATTAAGCTGCTGAAGTCTTTGCTAATGCCAGCAGAGCATACCGAAGAAATAATTTTTCAATTACTTCTAATTTTTAATTTTTTCTGTGAATTTCTTGGAGAATGAGTTGTGACAAGTCTAGAGGGTGGATTTTCTTTGCTTTTTGTTTAGCCAATTTTCAGATACTGGTATAGGCAGGGCTCAACAATTAGTGTAATCTACTCACCCATGGCGAGTAGATTATGAGCCAGCACAGCCACGAAGCATGCCGAACTGCCCAGCTGGCAAGCCCTGGGTATAGGTATAATTTTCCTTTGTCCACTTTTTAAAGTAAAGGGACTTTTTTAAACT
Source organism: Pelodiscus sinensis (assembly GCF_049634645.1). Classification (NCBI taxonomy): domain Eukaryota; kingdom Metazoa; phylum Chordata; order Testudines; family Trionychidae; genus Pelodiscus; species Pelodiscus sinensis. Next base: position 592,628 of record NW_027465915.1, read on the forward strand.
TCAACTAAGAGCTGAGACCCAGCAAGACTGAAAAGGAGAAATTTGCAGCAAGTGCAAAGTTACATTGGAAGTCCATAGATAACTTTACTGCAAACATTTGCAACTGTGCACCTTATAGGAGAGTATTCAGGGGAGCTCTCGTCCTGTTGGGAGAGAGGGGAAGATAAGCACAGGGCCCATCTTCTTCCCCCCCCCCCAAAAAAAAGGGGGAGAAAAATTAGTTCCCCAGATTCTCCAGACTGATCATCCCCATCTGTGTCCCTAAAAAAATCATGGAGCAGGTCCTCAAGGAATCCATTTTGAAACACTTAGAAAGAAAGGTGATCAGGAACAGTCAACATGGGTTCGCTAAGGGCGAGTAATGTCTGATCAACCTTCTATGTATGATGAGATAACTGGCTCAATGAATATGGGGAAAGTGGTATAGCTTGATTTCAGCAAAGCTTTTGATACTGTCTCCCACAGTATTCTTGCCAGCATGGGTTGTATGAATGGTCTCTAAAGTGGAGAGAAAGCTGGTTAGAACATCAGGCCCAGTGGGTAGTGCTTGATGTATAGCTGGCAGCCAGTATCAAGAAGAATGCCCCAGGGTTTGGTCCTGCCACTGGTTTTCTTCAACATCTTCATTAATTATAAGGATGGATTGCACACTCAGCAAGTTCGCAGATGACACTACACTGGGGGAGAGGTAGATACACTAATGGTAGGAATAGGATCTGCAGTGACCAGACAAATAGGAGAATTGGGCCAAAGGAAATCTTATGAGGCTCAACAAGAATTGTAGAGTCCTGCACTTGAGATGGAAGAATCCGTAGTACTACTACAGGCTGGGGATTAACCTGTGAAGTGTCACTTCTGCAGAAAAGTACCTGGGGGTTACAGTGGATAAGAAGCTGGAGCTGAGTTTACAGTGTGCCCTTGTTTCCAAGAAGGCTAACAGTATATTTGGGTTGCTTTAGTAGGAGCATTGCCAGTAGATTGAGGGAAATGATTGTTTCCTTCAATTCAACATCTGGAGTATCGCATCCAGTTTTGGGCGCCTCACTACAGAGAGGACGTGGAAAAATTGGGGAGAGTCCAACGAAGGGCAATGAAAATGATTAGGGGGGCAGAGCGTATGATTTATGAGGAAAGGCTGAGGAAACGGGTTATTTAGTCTGCAGAAGAGAAGAATAGGGGAGGATTTGATAGTAGCCTTCAATTACCTGAAGGGAGGATTCCAAAGATGAGCCAGGCTATTTTCAGTGATGGCAGACGACAGAACAAGGAGCAATTGTTTCAAGTTACAGTGGGGGAGGTCTAGATTGGATATTAAAAAGCTATTTCCCTTGGCGGGTGTTGAAGCACTGGAATGGGTTCCCTAGGGAGATTGGTGGAATCTCCATCCCTAGAGACTTTTAAGACCAGGCTTGACAAAGCCCTGGCTGGGATGGTTTAGTTGGGGTAGATCCTGCCTTGGGCAGGGGGTTGGACTAGATGGCTTCTTCAAACCCTGTTCTTCTTTGATTCTATATGTAGTGTTTTAGTTAATGTTCTGGAAATAATAAAGGTACAAATGGCCACAGTGATCCATGCTCTTGTTACATCCAGACTGGATTGCTGTAATGCGCTTTATGTGGGGTTGACTTTAAAGAGCCTTCAGAAATGTCAGCTGTTCCAGAATGTGGCTTCTCGAGTTTTAACTAATACTCGTTATACGGAGCACATTATCCCAGTGCTCCAGCAGCTGCACTGGCTTCCGGTGTGTTCCTGGGCACAATTTAAAGTTTTTGTTATGAGCCTTAAACGTGTTGGGTCTGGGGTATGTGAAGGACTGTCTTCTCCCATATGAACCTGCCTGGGGGTTGAGGTCAGCTGGGGAGGCTCTGCTCAGTGTTCCCCCACTTAGAGATAAGATTAACATCTACGTGGGGCAGGGCCTTCTCACCATTTTTACTCCTGCTTTTATCGCTGTTTGAGTGCATGCATGTGCGTGTGCCTCCTCTCAAGATGTTTTAGCAGGTTTTATGTCCCTCTGGGGTCTCGTATTTTTTTAAAGTTTATATATTTGTATTGTGTTAAAAAAAAAATTAAGCCACCTCGCATATTTTAAATAGGTGGAATAAAATATTTTTAATAATAATCATGAAATTGTAAGATTAACTACTTAGATTTATTGGTTCGTGACATGGAGCAGTAAGGTTGGTCCAGTGGTTAGGGTGACTTGGAGGCTTTCCATGCTTTGTGATGTTCCTTTGTGGCCTTAGACAAGTCACTACTACATAGAGAGGCTAAGTTGGCCGTCTGTAAAATGATGCTTCCCTACCTCATGGTGTTGTGAGAATAAGTATCTTAAGAACTGTGAAGTGCTTTTAGATCTATGGATGAAAACCATAGGCATTATCATTATTACTTGGAAGGGCTATGTTTGAATAAAGCTGGTATTCCGATCTCTTGCTTTCACACACCAGCCCTTTAAAAAGGAACCCATCTAACTCCAAAGTAGCTGAATTGATTTTTTTTTTCTCACTTAAAAGCAAAATCTTTTGGCTTGAGATAATGTGTGAGAAACATCACCCTTAAGGCATGTCTTCAGTATGGGCCTGATTCACCAAGTAGTGATTGATCTAGCCGATGTTGATTTATCACGTCTAGTATAGATGTGATAAATTAATGGCTGATCACTCCCATTGACTCTGCTATTCCATCAGAACAAGAAGAGGAAGAGCAGTCAATGTGAGTTTTTGTTATCAACCCAGCGTGGTGTGGACCCCACAGTAAGTAGATCTAACTTAACACAGATTTTGTAGCTTAGATTGACCTGTTCCCTAATGTAGACCTGCCCTGGGTGTGTTTATAGTCCGAGTGACTGGAAATGCACCACCTTGCCTGTTGGGAGCTGATGCACTTGTCATGGCTGCTAATTTACTGATTCAAACAAGCTTATTCCCATTGGCCCTGTAGAAATCATACAACTCAGAGTGGACTGTGTTCTTTTCTGTCTTGGAATCCTGGTGCTAAGAAAATCTTGTCTTTTAAAATGCAGCAATATGGTATGCAAGTCACTGATAAAAAACAAATATGAAGTCACATATATAAATAAAGCATATCTATTAATATATTAATAGGACAAGATCACATTTAGGGAGGAACTTGGAATTTTTTTCTTGATAATACCAAACAGTGTAGTGTCTCTTTTACCACAGACCTGCTCTATTGCAAAAATAATTAAATAATTTGTCATTTAAATTCCCTATTTATGGAGAACTTAGGGTTCTACTTAATTCTGACCCTGGCAGGTGACTGGCTGTCTGAAGCCATGGAGAAAGAGCGTTCCGAACATAAACCATAAATCATGAGGGACCGTCAGGGTTACTGAGCCCTCCCGACTGTTACAAATTTACTTTTTTTGTTGAATGAGCAAATAATTAGATTAACTTTTGAATACTTCTGGATATAAACATGGCATTGATATATTAAACAATAATCTGGTGCTACCTCCCCATTGTAGTGTTGTTTAAAATACTTTGGAGCGGGGTGGGCAGAATCAGGTCTATGGACTGGCTTGGACTCACCCAGCATTTCTCTGCAGCCCGTCCATGTGGTTCGCAGTGTGTGCTGTCCTGCAGCTGAACTGCTCCTGTTTCTCATGTGAGCTATGCAGAGAGGGGTGGAGTGGAGGGAAGTGCTGGAGTCACGGTAGCTCCTGCCCCGTACCCCATCTCTGCAGAGTTGGGGAAAGGGAGACATAGTGGAGCTGCTCGCATCTGAAGCATGGATGATGCGTGACTCAGAAGAGTTCCTGTCTTAGGAAGCAGTGTACTATTCCTAAGATTTCAGTGTTCGTCCCCCCTCCTCCTCACTCCCTCTCCCTCTTCCCATCGCTGTAGAGGTGGGAGGGGAGTGGTGATAAGGCAGGACAGCTTTCCCTGTCTTAGAGACAGAGCGTGGCTTCTCTCAAACTTACCCAGCAGCAGCCAACGCGTACACTGTCATTGTCACACGTAGACATAGTGTGTCACACACTGCCCCACACACTTTTTCTCTCTTTAGCCCCCACCCCTTCCACCTGAGGCCTAGGCCCTACCCCCTCTGGAGGGCCTGGAGCTGACCTTGACCACATACCAAAATTCATGAAGTGGTCCCCCCTGCAAAAATTATCGTCCACCCGGGTTTGAGTCGTCTAAAATAATGTAAGTGTGTGGCAGTTGAATGGTCAAAGTGTATGCCTTTATACCACCATGGCTTTTGACCAAAGACATTACTTATATGTTTCTACTTTGTTTTCAAGATTTTGAATTAAGGGTGATAAATTGTGGCTAATGAGCTAATTGAGTAGTCAATGGAATTTCCATTGACTACTCGATTAGTCAACAAGGATGAAACTGCAGAGCCACCACAGGGTTAGCTCCCAGAGCCATAGGGGGGTGCAATAGGGGAGGGAAAGTGTGGGAGCCTCGGGGGCTCAGGTGGGGGGAGGTGAGGCTTGTGGGGGTGGGGGGTACACAGAACGTGCGTCATTTCTGGGGAGAAGGGCATATGGGAATTGCTTGGTCTCCCCTGTGCAGCCAGAGAGAGGGCCGGGCCCCATGCCCCCCTTCCTTTGCCCCCCTCCCAGACAGAGGGAGAGAGCTGGGCCAGCCGTGGCCTTGATCTGGACCACCCTCCTCTCCCCCCACCTCACCAGGAGAGCCAGGGCAGGCCAGGTTGCTTGCCTGGACCTGGCCCTCCCCAGTGGCTGGAGAAGAGCCAGGGCTACTTACCCCAGGGAGGGAGGTTGGTGAGCATAGCAAGCAGGGGCACCACCCCCTAGTTAAAATAAAAGAAAAGGTTTGCTGTGGCCATGTCTTTAGGAAAGGGTTACATGATTCAATGAGCAAGTTAAGTGGGATGCAATTGTGATTCACTTGGCTTCCCATGTGCAATTAAAAAGATCTTCATAGCTTTGTGAGGTTAGGGTGCTTCAGTGGGAAGCCAGTGGTGCGGGTACTTGGGTATCCACGCTGGATCTCCCTTGGAACTTGGGGCTGCCATTTTGGGTAAGTTGTGTTGACAGAAATGATGTTGACACCCAGAAGTCAACAAAACAGACATTGCCAGAGGGTGTTCACACGTGATCTCTGCCCACAGATCATGTCCTCATGGAGGGCACCGTCAACAGTGTGAGCAGGGCACTGTGGGTATGTATCCCACAGGGCAGCATTGTGGGAAGGCAGAGCCAATCCCTGCACTTCTTGGCATTCTCCCACAGTTTCCTGAGCTGCTAGGAGCAGCATCTTGAGTAGATAGCTTTGAGCTCCCCATGCTGAGGAATGTCAACCAGCACAGCGGCCTGTCCCTCTGCCCCTGCAGCAGCGGCCTGCGTGCCGCTGTGTTCCTATGGCAGGGCAACACAGCAGCTCATGCTGCTTTCAGACACTTCCAGGAGCTCTGAAAGGGAGGAGCACACTGAGCAGAGCCATGAGGGCAGGTGCTGTGCGATACCGGCAGAAGCCAGTTCTGTCGACGCAACAAACATCAGAGTCTACACTGGCTCTTCGCCTGCAGTACAGGGAGGTGAAGAAAGCCTCTTGTGGGGTGGATGTTGTTTTCGCCAAAAGTAGGAATTTTCATGACAAGTGTGAATGCTTTCCCTTGGGAGCGTAGACAAGGCCTTAAGTCTCCATTTGGGTTCCTCGTGAAAGCTAGAAGTCATGGTTCCTTTCCTCTGCCTCCTCGTCCTATGTTTAGCTTTAAACTCTTCAGGGCAGGAACCTTTACTGTGTGTATTTTCAGTGTCTTGCACCATGGAGGCTCAGGCTCAGTTGGGGCCTCAAGGTGGGATTGTAATAAGTTTTGTTTAACTTATTTTTTAAAATGGAAAAGCCTTTATTTCTTGTAAATAGTTTTAGAAAATGTGATTGATCTGCAGACCCCATAATTTCACACTTAAGGCAGTCTCCCTGTTTCTCTCAAGTTTTAATAGCAGGGAACTGCAATCATGTCTCATTTCTCAGAGTTCATTACACAATAGTCTTTACACTATATTGTTAATAAAACAATCTGTCACCTTAATAAAGTAGAGTTAGTGATGGATGTGCTTTCTTACTCCGATTAGCTAATGCCTTATTTCACAGTGACTTTTGCGAGTCATAATCTCTATTTTGCTTGTGAAATACCAATACACTATAGAAAATAGTGAATTATTGAGGCTCTACTCTTGTATAGTAACATTTACATGAATTAGTAAGTCATGGTTATTAGGAATGTAAGATTTTGTTTAAAAAGGTAAATGTAACTGCAGAAAATCCAAACAGTTACTTGGTTATACACTGCGGGCTCTGGAATATGAAGCTTAAATAGGCTTTATACTAGGGATGTTAAATATCGGTTAATTGAATAGTAGATTAATCTCCTGCATTCTTATTGGTTAGTCGACTATTCTGTAGTCCCCCCCCCCCCCCCCCCAGGAGGGAGGCAGGAGAGGGTCTGAGCTCCCGGACCCAGCACCAGCCAGAACTGAGCTGGGCTGCCTGGCTTCTAATACACTTTAAATGCAGAGCCACAGGGAGGGCAGGTCCAGGACCCAGTGCAAGCCAGGACTGAGCCGGGCTGCTGGACAGCCTGCTAAAAGATTTCCTGGCATGAGGTGGGGTGGGGGAATGCATGTCGTCTACAGCATTATTAACCTATGAGCTCTCGCTTGTCGGTTAATCGACTCCACTATTACATCCCTATTTTATACTGCAGAGCCCACAGCAAAGCCTCCTCCCAGGAAGCAGAGCCGGCGAGGACTGCCAGCCCTACTCCAGGGGAGGCTTCGCTGCGGGCTCTGCAGCCTGCTCCCCGGTAGCCAGGAGGGAGCAGGGAGGGAGCAGCCTGTCAGAGACAGGGACTGCTCCAGCCCCTGTGGTGCATCCTGTGGAGCTGGAACAGCTGCTCCAGCTCCTACCAGTTAACCAGACTCATTAAACCTTATCCATTCAGGGTGATGCTAACTGGTTAACCATTCATATGCCTAATGATTATAACATCTAGATAGCTATGTGGAAAGGACTTTTTTCATGGTGAAATAAGATTATGGCTGAACTCAAGGGTAATGCATTGGAAATTTAGTGGCCTTTTGCATACATTAGAATATTGAAGTGACTCGTGTTTAGTGTGGAGAGAGGGCGTATCCAGACTACAGGTCCTGGCATGCAGTGCTGCACTTGGGCATCTTGTTCTTATTGCATGCTGGGACACGTAGGCTCTCTAGAGCAGTGGTTCTCAATTTTATTTGGCCGTGGAACCCTTTTCAGCTTTTCAGAATTTCAAGGAACCCCTAGGTTTGTCAAGCCAAAAAAAAAGGGGGGGGGGGAGAGGAGAACCCACCAGTGAATGAAAATCACAATCACATTCCTTCCCCAAGACCCCTCCCCTTTGAGGCCCCATACTCTCTGTTCCCCTCCTCTCCATCACTTGCTATCCTCAAAAAGTTTTAGCATTGTCTTTCTTTGAGAGGGGCGGGGAACCTGTTTTGAGCCAAGGGTCACTGACCCACAGAAAAGTCAGTTGGGGCCATACAAGTGAGATGCAAAAAAACCATCCAAAATCCCAAGCCTCACTAATGTGGTACCAACTGTGCTGGTGGGGGCAGGGGACAGGGTGCTAGTGGGTGCTGGGGCCGGGGGAGAGGGTGCTGCTGGGTGGCAGGGTGCTGGCACAGGTGGCAGGGTGCTAGGGCAGGATGCTGGGTAAGGGACATGGTCCTGCTGGGCACTAGGGTGGGTGGCAGGGTGCTGGGACCAGGGACTGGGTGCTGCTGGGTGCTAGGGTGGATGGCAGGGTGCTGGGGCCAGGGCCAGGGTGGTGCTGGGTGCTAGGGTGGATGGCTGGGGCCAGGGCCAGGGTGGTGCTGGGGACAGTGCTGGTAGGGGCAGGAGTCAGGGTACTCGTGGGGGGTCTGGAGAGGGGCAGCTGGGACCGGTACCTGGTAATCCTGCAGCACCTCTGGGTTCCAGGAAGTGTGCGACTGCACTTCTCCTCCACAAACAGCTGCCGTGTGCGCTGCCTGAACAGCAGGGGCTGTTGCACGTCAGCAGCTTACTTCCATGATGCCGTCCTGCGGGGGTGGAGAAAGGAGGGTGCGGTGAGTCCCAGGGTAGAGAGCGCTGCCTGCACAGTCGGAGCTGCACAGACCCGGGTCTCCTGATCGACCACCCCCCCATGGCGCAGAAAGGCAGCGGGACTAAGTTAGTGGGTGCCACATCTCCAGCTGTTCAGGCAGTGCATGCTGGCTCCTTTGGGGAGAGGAAGGGTTTCCCTCCCTGCTGTGGGTCACGTGGGGTCATCCCTGTCTGGCACCCCCCTAGTATGCCGGCTGGGAGCAACTGTTCCCCTCGCTACGCCTCTGCATTGCCAGGGAGGAAGGGGAAACAAGCATGCTGCTTCTTTAAGAAACTGGCTAGCCGGCGCTCTCTCTTTCAGAGGAGGTGGGGGGTGCCCACTCCTCGTGGAACCCCTACTTTCGCTTTGCGGAACCCCAGGGTTCCGCAGAGCACCAATTGGGAAACACTGCTCTAGAGGAATACTGCCCTTTGGGCGTGTGGTGGTACTCAGACATTACTGGAATTAGATTATTTACAGCTTTAATCATGGCTTTCAGGATCGATAAGTGCACTTGCTTTATGACCGTAGTGTGGAGCATAGGTATTGCTTATAATCACAGCCAACAGTCCTAATTCATTTTGGTACCAAATAAATCAAGTTACACTAACCTATCCAGGTCATCATAAAAATTTGTATTGCAATTTTGCTATCTGCTCATAAAAGCTGCAGGTTCCCAGTATGGTGCTGAGCCTGCTATGTGTGTATGTGTCGCGTCTAGTTTGTTAGATGACCTCTGGAGCTGTTGTCTCTGTTTACACCAGGGAGAAAAGAGAGAAAATGTTGCTCACATATTAAAAATGTATATATTTGGTCTGAGCTTCAGCTGGACACAGGAGACAAACTTGTTGAAAATCTTTAGGTGAAGTTAAAAGGGATAAAAAATAAGGTAGATGTCATAGTAGGGATATACTATAGAACACCCAACCAGGAAGAAGAGATGGATGGGGCTTTCTTTAGATGATTTTGTTAACTCTTTAAAGCGCAGAATTTTGTAGTTATGGGGGACTTCAACAATCCAGACACATATTGGAAAAATTACACAGCAGGGCACAGATTATCCCACAAGTTCTTGGAATGTAATGGAGACTATTTGTTTTTATTCTGGAAGGTGGATAATGCCATAAAGGGGAGCGTCTCTTCCAGATTTGACAAATAGGGAGGAGTTTGTTGAGCATCTGAAAGTGGAATATAGCATAGGTGAAAATCATGAGATGACCATGCTCGTGTTTCTAAGGAATGGTAGATGGGAAAACAGCAAAATAAAGATGGTGAATTTCAAGCATGCAGACTTCCTCAAACTGAGGGCGTTGGTAGGTAAGATCTCATGGGGAAGTAAGTCTCAGAGGAAGAGCAACTGAAGACATTTGGAAGTTTTTGGAAGACATTAAGGACACAAGCAATCTATTCCACTGCATAGGAAAGAAAGATGAGAAGCATGGCAAGAGAGCACTTTGGTTTAATGAGGAGATCTGGAATTAGTCCTATACAAAGTGCAAACTAGGTCAAATTATGAAGGATGAATACAAACAAATACCACAAGCAGTAGGAGCAAACTGAGAGGTACACAACAAGCTCAAACTTGCTAGATACACAAAGGGTAATAAGAAAATATTCTATATACTAGCCAACAGCCCATCATAAGACAGGATTTCTGGGTCTCTACTCCACATCCTATTCCCTTTCTGTCTCGCTCTTCTCTCCTGAGCCTCCGGTCTCTCTGTGTCTTTCTCTCTCTCCTGCTACCTCCCCCCTTCTCTCTCTCAGCTCTCCTGCTACCTCCCCCCTTCTCTCTCTGTCTTTTCTCCCTCTCCTGCCTCTCTCTCTCTCTCTCTCCACTCTCCTCTGCCTCCTCTCGGTCTCCTCTCCTCTGTCTCTGGGGGGGGGATGCGCGCTCGTCCAGGCACCACCCCCTGGCCGTGTACGTCACCGCCTCCCCGTCCAGGCGTGGTGCTCAGCTGACTTCTGCACCGCTCAGCCAGGCCACCGTGGGGAGCAAGCGGCGTGCGTGGCCGTTTGGGCCCCATGCAGCATGGGCTTCCCAGAGGGAACAGCCAGCATTTCTGGCAACAGCGGGCCCCCCCCTCCCCCAGAGGGAACAGCCAGCATTTCTGGCAACAGCGGCCCTTCCCCCCCCCCCCCCCCCCAGAGGGAACAGCCAGCATTTCTGGCAACAGCGCCCCCCCCCCCCCCCCAGAGGGAACAGCCAGCATTTCTGGCAACGGCGGCTCCCCCCCCCCCCCCCCGAGGGAACAGCCAGCATTTCTGGCAACAGCGCCCCCCCCCCCCCCCCCAGAGGGAACAGCCAGCATTTCTGGCAACAGCGCCCCCCCCCAGAGGGAACAGCCAGCATTTCTGGCAACAGCGCCCCCCCCTCCCCCCAGAGGGAACAGCCAGCATTTCTGGCAACAGCGCCCCCCCCCCCCCCCAGAGGGAACAGCCAGCATTTCTGGCAACAGGGCCCCCCCCCCCCCCCCCCGAGGGAACAGCCAGCATTTCTGGCAACAGCGCCCCCCCAGAGGGAACAGCCAGCATTTCTGGCAACAGCGCCCCCCCCCCCGAGGGAACAGCCAGCATTTCTGGCAACAGGGCCCCCCCCCCCCCCGAGGGAACAGCCAGCATTTCTGGCAACAGCGCCCCCCCAGAGGGAACAGCCAGCATTTCGGCGTTACAGACTGAGACACTGGGCTACTAAAATATATATATATATGACTAGACAATTAGCCCGTCATAAAACGGGATTTTCAGGTCTCTCCTCCACGTCAGTCTTCTCTCCTGAGCCTTTTGTCTCTCTCTGTCTCTCCTTCTCCTATTGCCTCCCCCTCTCTCTCTCAGCTCTCCTCCACCTCCTGCCTCTCTCTCTGTCTCTCTTTCTCTTCTCCTCCCCCTCCTGCCTCACTGGGGGGAGAGCAGAGCCCAAACGGTCACTTGTACCACTTGGTCCCACGCAGCAGCCTGGCTGAACGGCACAGAAGTCAGCCGAGTGCCATGGCGGGAGGCGAAGGGGGGCAGGGCAGTGACATTCACAGCGAGGGGGCGGGGCCTGGAGCCGCTGTCACGCCGCACGTCATTGCCCCCCCCCCCCCCCCCCCCCTTCGCCTCCTGCTGTGGTGCTTAGCTGACTTCTGCACTGCTCAGCCGGGCCGCCGCAGGGAAGCAAGCGGCCGTTTGGGCTCCCCCATGGTGACCCGGCTGAGCGGCGCAGAAGTCAGCCAAGCGCCATGGCGGGAGGCGAAGGGGGTGGGGTGGTGACATACACGGCCAGGCCCCGCCCCCGGCCATGTATGTCACCGCCCAACATCCCTTTCCCCCCACCATGGCGCTTGGTTGACTTCTGCAGCGCTCAGTCGGGCCGCTGCGGAGGAGCAAGCGGCAGAAGCAGCCAGCACTCCCCATGCAGCACGGGCTGCCCAGAGGGAACAGCCAGCATTTTGGCGTTACAGACTCAGTCACTGGTCTACTATATATATGATTAGAAGCAAGAGGAAGACCAAGGTCAGGGTAATCCTATTACTCAATGAAGAGGGAAAAAGAGAACGTGTAGAAATGGCAGAGGTGCTTAATGACTTTTGTTTCAGTTTTCAGCAAAAAGGGTGGTAGTAGGATTGGACATGTAACTTAGTGAATGACAGTGAAATTGGGGTAGGTTCTGAAGCTCAAATATGGAAAGAACAAGTTGAAAATTACAAGGCAGGTGTGTCAAGTCACCAGAGAACGATGAAATGCATCTTAGAATACTCAGTGAGCTGAGAGAAGATATTTGACCTATAATCTGTCATCTTTGAAAAGTCATAGGCAGGAGAAATTCCAGAAGACTGGACAAGAACCCATCTACAAAAAGGGGAATAAGTGCAACCCAGGGAATTAGATCAGTCATCTTAACTCATCTGTACCAGGAAAGATGATGGCACACATAATTAAGGAACTAATTTGCAAACATCTGGAAGATAATAGGGTAGCAAGTAACAGCAACAACCAACCTGATAGCTGTTTTTGACAGGATAGCAGGCGAAGCAATAGATATGGCATAGCTAGACTTGAGTAAAGCCTCACATGATCTTCTCATTACCAAACTAGGGAAATACGGTCTAGATGGCGTTACTATTGGGTACATTAGTGGTTGGTTAGCCATTCCTAGAGAGTAGTTACCAATGGTTCACAGGCATGCTGGAAGGTTCTGCAGGGATCAGTTCTGGGACTGGTTCAGTTCAGTATCTCCATCAGTGGTTTAGATTTTAAGTGTACTCGCTATGCCTTTAAGTTTGCAGATGATATCAAGCTGGGAGGGGATTGCAAGTACTTTGGCATATAGGCTGAAAATTTAAAATGATCTGGACAAACTGGAGAAACTGTCTGAGGTAAATAGGCTGAAATTCAATAAGGACAAGGGCAAAGTGCTGCACTTGGGAAGAAACTGTTGAATTCACACACGCAGAACAGGAAGGAGGGAGTACTGCAGAAAGGGATCTAGGGGTGATAGTGGACTGCAAGCTAAATATGAGTCAACAGTGTGACACTTGCAAACAAAAGCAAACATCATGTTGGGATGTATGTATTGGAGTGTTGTGAGCAAGACACGAGAATCAATTTCCCCCCTGTACTCCACACTGATTAGGCCTTAGCTGGAGTATGGTGTTCAGTTCTGAGCGCCACATTTCAGGAAAGATGTGGAGAAATTGGGAAAGGTCTGGAAAAGAGCAATAAAAATGATCCAAGGTCTAGAAACCTGACCTATAAGGGAAGATTGAAAGAATTGGGTTTGTTTAATTTAGAAAAGAGAAGACTGAGAGGGGGCATCATAACAACTTTTAAGTACCTAAAAGGTTGTTAGGAGGAGGAGGAGGGTGAAAAATTATTCTCCTTAACCTCTGATAGGATAAGAAGCAATGGGCTTAAATTGCAGCAGGGGAGGTTTAGAATGAACTTTAGGAAAAATTTCTTATCTGTCCAGGTGGTTAAGCACTGGAATAAATTGCCTAGGGAGGTTGTGGAATCTTCATCATTGGAGATATTTAAGAGCAAATTTGACAGACACCTGTCAGGGATGATCTAGATTGGGGGTTGGCAACCTTTTCAAGCTAAAGAGGCAACCTACATCAAAAGTCTGAATAAGTGATCAACAAACAGCCATATAAGAATGCCCATTTGCATGACTGAAAATGTGCAATGTAATATTGATAATTGACATGACATGCTAAACAACCAGTGGGACCCTTGGACCATCAAACTGCTAAAGGAGCACTCGAAGAAAGTCATTGTGGAGAAACTAAACGAATTCTTTGCTTCAGCATTCACGGCTGAGGATGTGGGGGAGATTCCCAAACCTGAGCCATTCTTTTTAGGTGACAGATCTGAGGAATTGTCCCAGACTGAGGTGTCATTAGAGGTTTTGGAACCAACTAAAACACTGAACAGTAACCGGGACCAGATGGCATTCACCCAAGAGTTCTGAAAGAACTCAAATGGGAAATTGCAGAACTATTAACTGTGGTTTGTAACCTATCCTTTAAATCAGCTTCCGTACCTAATGACTGGAAGATAGCTAGTGTGACACCAATATTTAAAAAAGTATCTAGAGGTGATCCTGGCAAATACAGACCGGACAGTGTAACAACAGTACCAGGCAAATTAGTTGAAACTACAGTAAAGAATAAAATTCAGACACATGGATGAACATAACTTGTTGGGGGCAAATCAACATGGTTTCTGTGAAGAGAAATCATGCTTTGCTAATTTTGTAGAGTTCTTTGAGGGGGGTCAGCAAACATGTGGACAAGGGGGATCCAGTGCATAACATGTACTTAGATTTCCAGAAAGCCTTTGACAAGGTCCCTCACCAAAGGCTCTTAAGTTGTCATGGGATAATAGGGAAGGTCCTTTCATGGACTGATAACTGATTAAAAGACAAGAAATAAAGGGTAGGAATAAATGGTCAGTTTTCAGAGTGGAGAGAGGTAACTAGTGGGGTTCCCCATGGGTTGTCCTGGGACCCATCCTATTCAACCTATTAATAAATGATCTGGAGAAAGGGGTAAACAGTGAGGTAGCAACATTTGCAGTTGATACTAAGCGGCTCAAGATAGTTAAGATCAAAGCAGACTGGGAAGGGTTTAAAATGATCTCACCAAACCGAGTGATTGGGTGACAAAATGGCAAATTTCATGTTGATAAATGTCAAGTAATGCATATAGGAAAAAATAATCTTAACTATACATACAATATGATGGGGGCTAACTTAGCTACAAACTACAGTAGACTTCCGATAAAGCCTATGGGACTTAGGTGGTGCCAGATTATCAGATATGACGGACTATCAGGAGGTACTATAAGCAGGTTATATATATACTGTACACATTATATACTGTATATAAAGTGTTCTTAACCCTTTTTATTGTACATACTATATACAGTATACTGTAATGTTTTAGTTTTTTAAGCCTTTTTTACCCTTTTTCCTCAGTTCAGCTGCTGCCGCTGTTACCTTGTGACTCATTTTTTGCTGAAGCTTACTTACTAGGCTCTTGCCATTTTGATGCTGGATTATCAGGAGTGCCGGTCTATTGGATGCCGGACTATTGGAGTTTTACTGTACTAAAGAGAGAGATCTTGGAGTCATTGTGGATAATACTCTGAAAACATCCACTCAGTTTCCAGCGGCAGTCAAAAAAGCAAACAATGTTAGGAATCATTAAAAAAGGGATAGAGAAGAAGACAGAATATCTTTTTACCTTAATATATAAAACATGGTATACTCACATCTTCAATACTATGTACAGATGTGGCCTCTTTTCAAAAAAGATATACGTAGAAAAGAGCAACAGAAATTATTAGGGATTTGGAACGGGTCCCATTTGAAGAGAGATTAAAAAGACCGGGACTTTTCATCTTAGAAAAGAGGAGACTAAAGGGGGATATGATAGAGGTCTATAAAATTGTGACTGGTGTGAAGAAAGTGAATAAGGAAAGGTTATTTACTTGTTTCCATAATATAAGAACTAGGGATCACCAAATGAAATAAGTAGATTGGTTTAGAACAAACAAAAGGAAGTTTTTCTTCACTCAGAGCACAATCGACCTGTGGAACTCCTTGCCAGAGGATGTGGTGAAGACTAGAACTTTAACTGGGTTCAAAAAAGAGCTAGATAAGTTCATGGAGGTTAGGTCCACCAATGGCTATTAGCCAGAATGAGTAGGAATGGTGTCCTTAGCTCTGTTTGTCTGGAAATGGATGACAGGAGAGGGATCACATGAGGATTACCTGTTGTGTTCACTACCTGTGAGGCATCTGGTATTGGCCACTGTTGACTGACAGGATATTGGGCTAGATTGACCTTTGGTCTGACCCAGTATGACTGTTCTTGTGCTCTTATTTTCTTATGAGGTCAAAGTAGATGATCATAGTGGTCCTTTCTGGCCTGAGGATTATGTCCTAATTAGGAATTGCTAGAGGTAGTGTGCATCTGCTTACTCATGCATTAACAAAAATGGCAAATTTAGCATGATGGGAAAATGTTGCATCACATACGTTTTATAGTTGATTTCACATGTATGATCTTTGGTCCATATTTTAAAACTCCAGCAAAAGCTTGTGGCAGTATGGTATCTTCAGCCACACTTCAAATGTGAAGAGGACTTCTGAAAGACCATAGGAGGTGAAGGATGCTGCTGTGACTATTGAAACAAAATTCTGAATTTTCCAAATTCTGAATACCCACAGCAGAGGTTAGCAGACTTCTCAGACCTCAGAAGGAGACATATATTAAAAAATAACATCTCATAAAATTAGTATTACCAGTGGTGCCTGAGGGTTGGAAGTTGGCTATTTGACCATCAGAAGTTTGAATTTCTTTCAGTTTTCCAGTGCTTAACTGCAATAAATACAATTCTCATAGTATCATAGAACACTAGAACTGGAAGGGACCTTGAGAGGTCATTGAGTCCAGTCCCCTGCCCTCATAGCAGGACCAAGCACTGTCTAGACCATCCCTGAGAGACGTCTGTCTAACCTGCTCTTAAATATCTCCAGAGATGGAGATTCCACAACCTCCCTGGGCAACTTTTCCAGTATTTAACCACCCTGACAGTTAGGAAGTTTTTCCTAATGTCCAACCGAAACCTCCCTTGCTGCTTGTGTAAGAGCAGTTATCCTTAAGTTTCTGTAATTCTTATTCTCAAACTATAGTTTAATGTTTTTTCTTGTCTGGGAACTTTTTTACATTTGAAAAAATGTTTCAGAATTTTCCAGAAACAGAATTTCTGATAGTCTGAGGCCTTGCTTTCACATGTCTTCCTTTTCAAATGGCAGCTCCCTTTAGAGCTTTGCAAGTGTATTCTCGTCCCCTTACCTTATTTCCCTCTGTAACATAGTGGCATCATGGCAATTTCTCCAGGCCATGTCTGTTCCTTCCATGCTTACTCACCCATGCAGTGGTGTTTAGATCAGAGCCTGGCAGTTTCTGTGCTCCACAGGCTTCCTTGGCTTAAAATGCTGCTGCAGATTTGTGGAGTACTTATGTTCCCTCCACAAGCTCTTATGAGCAGTTTCTTGCATCCAGCCTTCCTCTCCACACCTGCTTTGTTTTTGGTGCATTGGTCATTTGTAGCTCTACTTTCCTATGTTTCAGAAGTAGCTGTGTTAGTCTGTTCAGCAAAAACAAGGAGTCTTGTGGCATCTTGAAGACTAACAATTGTATTATAGTGTAAGCTTTTGTGAGCTGCAACTCCCTTCATCAGATGTATAAGAATGGGTCTGAATAGGGATTGGTATTGGATCACTCATTACCATAAACTTTAGGTATTCTCACCTTTGTATCCATAAATGCCATAATTCCCTGTGATGTAACGCTCCCATCTCTGTATCCCTACTGTCTGTTTCCTTTCTTTCACTTCTTACGCTTGATGGCTGTAGACTCCTCAACAAGGAAGAAGCAGTTGATTGGTGGACCTGAAAAGTTCATCAAACTGGGAGATGTGCTACAGCTTCAGCCTTCTTTGAAATATTGTTCTTACCAAGGAGCAGCAAGCACTGAAGGATTTGGATATTAGTGCTCTCTTATTAAATCTTTGCCAGCTCATCAGCTATGAAGCAAAGAGGAAGCACTTTAGTAATTGTCCTCTGGCAAGGATAGGATGCATCAAAAGTCATCTGCAATTTGCACCCAGAATCTGCTGATATGTCATGGAAACTCTGAGCTCCTCTGCAGGAAATCTATTGTTTAGCAATTGTGAATTTCCTTTCTTAATGCCAAAAGGATTGCTGAAGGGAAGCACTGTGCTTTTATGGCAGAGGCTTTCAGCTTCAAGGTCTAATGTAGTCTCCATTGCTTAAAAACTCTAAATCAGCTTTGTTCCAATCTGTAGGAACTACTAATAGGAAGTGGAACCCAAAAGGCAGACAGGGCTTGTTTTAGAAAAGAAACCTCCTCCCTTGCAGCAGGCTGGGGCAGAATAGTGGAAAGAAAACCCCACCTCTAAGAGGGTTAGCCAGGAGACACTCAAGAAGACAAAACTTTGCCAGTCCATCAACTATCAAAAAAGGCAAGGGAGAGTAAAATTTGACTCCAGTAGGCCTGGAGTAGTGTTCTGGGTCACCTTCAGAATCTTAGCAGTTGGGGTGACAGGATCTGCGTTTCTCACAGTGACATTGTCCCTGGATCTTGCTAGTGTGTAGATACACTGCATCTTGTGTTATGTTTGGCAGATGCATTTAGCCTTATAGCAAGTATGTGATGAGTGTTTAAATTAACCAGAAGCACTTTGGTGTATCTGTTAGCTGGGACAGTACAGCTGTCAGTGGAGTTCTGTAGCAGGCTAAGTAGCCTGGTCTGCACCTAAGATTTAAGCCATCTGAACTACATCGCTCCGGTTATGAGAAATTTGCACCTGTAAGAAGTCATCACCACTGCTCCAGAATAGACACTGCTAGGTTGATCAAAAAGTTTCTCCTTTGACTTATCTACCACTTCGGTAGGGAGTGGATTTATTATGGCAACATACAAATCCCTTCTATTGTTTTGTAGCTGAACTGTGGTGCTATAGGACTTGTGTAGACATTGAATGTGGTGATTTTAGGCCACTGTAGCAGTCTGCATTCAAGATTGTATGAGCCCATTATTACTTGTGGATTTTGATATCTTTGACATTGCATAACTTTTGAAGATGCTTTTGAATGCCTGTAGTCTTACTGTGCATTTTTTAATATAAAGATCTTTCAGCTCAGCCTCATTTGCAGTATCTGTTCTTAGTGTTAGAGTAACTCAAAGTAAGATTAAGATCTGTTTTCCTTTTTGCCATATCTTTTAAACAGTTTGTTTGAATAACTTCAATTCTGGTTGAAAACATTTTAAAAATGTCTACTGTCCAGAGACCATGCATGCTTGAGTTGAAGCTTGAAATGACATTTAGGAAATAGTGCTTGGGTATTCCGAAATAGAGCTTCCACACTGATAGGACGCTGAATCGCATAGAAGGCCACCTGAACCACTTCAGGTAGGGCATCAGGTCAGCAGTGACTTCCTGGAGCTGCTGCCTGAGGCTCCTGCTTAAAGACACATCCCCACTGCAGCCATGTCTCAGGTTCTTCACCTTTGCCTACCTCTCTGAGGGACAGCAAAGCATATTCCCTGTGAGTTTGGTTGCCCTGTTGGACACCATAGAACTCTCAGCTATGGAGCCATAGCTGCTTCTGGGCACGCAACAGCCCCTGACTGTCTTGCAGCAGTTTGTGCAGGCTGCCCTCCTAGCCCTGCAGGAATGCAACCCCAGCTCATTGAGGAGACCTCACCATCTGTTTGGGAGCACAGCTCTTCCAGCTGCACCCCATTGTGCTCTGCCACTTCCGGCGGCTGGACACCGGTTCCAGGTGGTGGGACCGGCTCATCATGGAACAGCGGGACAACCAGCAGGGGCTCCAGAATTTTCAAATGAGGAAGGAGACCTTTCTGGAGCTCTGTGCCTGGCTTGCCCCCCCTCCCTTACGAAACAGGACACCCACATGCGGACCCGCCAGCCCCCTGGAGAAGCAGGTCACCATTGCTGTGTGGAAGCTTGCCACACTGGTCAGCTACCAATCAGTCGGGAACCAGTTTGGCATGGGGAAGTCTGTTGGGGCCCTCATCATACAGGTATGGTGCTCTCATGCTTAAGTCCTAGGTGTGTGTGAAGTGCTGGAATGGGGAACCCTTGGAAAAGGGGGGGAGAGTTTAGAGTGGGGGAAGACCCCTTCCCCGGGCGGTTCTCCCATCACGCGCGCCCTCACACAGCCCTGTGGGGGGGGCTACATAGAGGGTGGCTCCTGGTGTGGGGGAAGGGGAGGCTCGGTAACCTCCCAAGGGGTGTGGCACCCCTGTGATTCTGTTTGTCTCCTGCAGGTTGGCGAGGGCCAACACACTCCTGCTGCGAAGGGTCATCCACCTCGGCGACGTGGACCCCATCGTCGCTGGCTTGGCTGCCATGGGCTTCCCCAGCCGGACGGGGTTATTGACAGCACCCACATCCTCATCTGGGCCCCCAACCACTGGGCATCTCTCTGCATAAATGAGCAAGATCTACTTCTCCATGTCCTGCAAGCCCTGATCAACCACCATGGGCAGCTCACCCACGATTTGTTGGGTGGTCAAGGAAGGCGCACGATGCCCACGTGTTCCGCAATTGCAGCCCATTTCACAAGATGGGGGTTGGGACTTTCTTCCCTGAGTGTGCCCTCAGGGTCGGGGACGTGGACATGCCACTGTGCGTTGTGGGGTGACGTGGCCTGCGCCGGACGCCTTGACCCCAGCAAGGAACGCTGTAATGCCAGACTCAGCAGGGCCTGCGTGCAAGTGGAGGGGGCCTTCAGGTGTCTCAAGGCCCATTTCTGATGCTTCCTCACCTGGCTGGATGTAGGGGAGCAGAACACCCCCCAAGCGGTGGCTGCGTGTTACGTGCTCCACAGCCTGTGAGCAGAAGGGTGGGGAGCAGAGGCTGGCCGGGAGGGCAGGGCCTCTGAACAGCTGTGCATGGCTGCTGTCTGGCAGGCCCATCAGGGGCCGTGCGTATCTGGGAGGCCCTGAGGGAGAGTTTCTCACAAGGCCCCAGTAACACTCTTTCCATGGCCTCCCCACTAGGGGCCTGTGCCTTGCCCCTCTCTGCCTTTCCTCCCTTCCCTCCTCTACCCTCTCTCCAGCAGAGACAATAAAATAATTTTTTTCAGAAACAAAAAGAAGTTGTTGGTCGCTTATTTGGGGTAGAAGTAACTGGGGAGGGACCGGGGAAAGAACCTGCAAGAGGGGAGGGGGAGGAGGGAACTGGAAGAGGCCCGGGGCTGGGAGTGGCGCCTGGCTTGGATGGTTCTTCTACCTTATGTGTGGGGACCTCAGCAACCACGGGAGGAGAACAGGGGGGCTAGGGGCCGAAGCCGGAGCAGGGGCTGGCACGGGAGATGGGACTGGGGCAGGAGTGGGAGCTGGTTCCATGCCAGCAAGGAGAGACTAGACGGCTGTGCACGTGATGTGTCCCTGCTGCAGCAGCTGCCTCCAGGTCTCTCTCCGCAACTGCATGTCTTCCTGGAGCCTCTGGTCCAGCGCCTCATGCAGGGCCTGGAGCTCAGAGACGTGTTCCCGTGTCCATTCTTCCCGCGTTCTCCAGCACCTGCGGGTTCCTCCATGTCGGGCAGCTGTGCTGGACCGTGTTGCCCGCCCGCCCCCCCCCCCCCGTCTGCAGCTAGTCTTAGCTGGGGAGGATAAAGAGAAATGGGCAGCCCTTGAAGCCTTGCCCTCATCTGAGACACAAGACCGACAGGTCTCGGCTCAAATTAAGGTGAGCAAGGCCATGCGTGTCCTAGGCAGCAGGCCCTTTCTTAGAGGCCCAGATATCCCCAGAGGACCAGGCTTCCCCCACATGCACACATCCTAGGGACAAGCAGGCATGGGAAGTTGCTGCCCTCACTGAGAGAGCGTGGCTGGGAGGGGGGGGGGGCCCAGTGCCCCACACGTGCCGGGTCAGGCAGTGGTGACATCCCAAGGGGAGAGGACTTGTATCCTTGGCTGCTTGGAGAGAGTGGGTGTGAGCAGCAGATGCACCCGCAGGTGGCAGCACTGTCCCTGGCAGTGGGTGCTGCCTCCAGTATGCAGGCATGCCCGTGTGCTGTGTGGCACTCCTGTGTGTGCCGGGGTGGGAAAGGCATGTCCCCAGCCTCTGTCCAGTGGTGGGAGGGTGTCTGAAGTGTGGCCAGATCCCCAGACCCTGTGAGCAGGAGCCCAGGGGTGCTCTGGGGTAGCCTCTTGGGGGTGTGTGGCCCACGCTGGTGCTGCATGTGCATGGACTGCAGCGCGATCCCCAGGCTGAGAAAGCCGAGTGAGGAGTGGGTCCCAGCCCCGCGCCGCTTGTCATAGTGTGGGTAGTATTACATCTACTCTCTGCTGTGTTGTGCGCTGTGTGTGTGCGTGCGTGTACCTGTCTTCCCTGGCCACTGCAGCGCTCTCTGCATGAGAGCACGACTCACTCCAGATGTGTATTGGGCCCAGACACAGGAAATCCCAACTCCTGCCCAAGAGGGGAGACAAAGGATAGGCAGGGCTGACTCCAGGCTGGGGGGTAGGGCCTGTGGGAAGAGCCAGTCTCATCTGGGTTAGGATGAGGGAAGGATCTGGGAGCAGGAGAAGGGCCCAGGTCCCTGGGAGGAACAAGGCTGTCTGCTCTTGGGACCTTTGTTAACATCCGTCCTATGCTACGCTGTGTCCCTGTGAACCAATACACCTTCTGCTCTACCTGCTGGCCTAGCGTCACATCTGACTGAATGGGGGTGCAGGGTCGGAGATGCCCAACACTCCATGACGCCACCCGCTACCTCGTCAGTGTAAGGTAACTCCGATCACTCACTGATGTTCCCTCCCCGGCCTCAAAGGATGACTGGGACACGTCCAGGCTATGGGGTACCGGCTCCAACATCACCAAGGTGACAGTGCTGGCTGCATCAGGGTCGTCGTCCTCCTCTGCATCACTGTGTCTGCCCCATGGGTGGGCAACAACAGGTGTCGCCAGCTCCAAGTCAACCGCCATAGGTGGGAAAGGGGCTGCTGCCCCTCAGGATGCGGAGCAGGTCTTGGTAATAGGGGCAGGAGTGCGGTTCTGCCCCGGAGCGGAAGCTGCACTCCCTCACCCTGGAGTAGGCCTGGCGGAGCTCCTTCACTTTGATCTGGACCTGCTCCTGGTTCTGGATGTGGCCAGACTGTTGGCCATGCAGCTGTGGATATCAGCCTTGCACCGTCTGGAGCGGAGATCCTGGAGATTTTCGTCCTTGCTCAGTGAGGGCCGGGATCTTTGCCCTAGACCAGGACGGCACATGCCTCTTTTGCCACCTGGCAGGTACCTGGGAGCCATGAGACTGCTCCCTGGCAGCAGGGGGGAGCTCTTGGGGGGCTCAATGATGTTCTGTGGCAGCAGCAGAGTGGCTGGAGGCTGAGAGGGCCAGCATCCTGCTACAAGCTCTTTCCCCTGTGGCTGCAGCTTTAAGGGCTGCAGGGGAAGAGGAATTATGGGGTCCTGAGGGGTGTGGTTGGGTTGGCCAGCAGAGCAACTGTGGGATTTCCTGGGGGCCCCTTATTTCGAAATAACTCTCTGCGATTTCCAAATAGGGGTGTTTCCTCATGGAATGAAGTTTATGGATTTCGGATTAAGCTGTCCGTTATTTAAAAATAACGCAATTGCTGTGTAGACACTCGCTTTGTTGTTTCGAAATAACGGTGCGGTGCAGTGCAGACGCACCCCATGTGGCGGTTTTAGTCGTGGAGGTTCACAATGAAACCTTCAGTAGAAAGTGAGATGGAATCTTAACTTTAGAGTGGCTACCACTGCTCCATAATGATCACAGTGTTGTGTTGCTGTGGTTCCTGTGCTGTGCCTGTGTATGGTTTCCTGATTTCTAGAGTGGGGCTGAAGCTACCAGTCGGGGTGGAGCTCCTGTACAAGTGCAAGAAAATAGATTACAGAGAGATCAAGAGTTTGGATTTTTGAGACTTTGAACACAGCTCAGTTTCTTGCACTTTCAAGTGAATTGCAAAGTGAACTCCAGTATTACAGAAGGAATTAATTTTTAATTGGTCTTTTGTCATCCTCTCCCTTCCTGCCACGGGATCCCTTTCTCTTTCTCTGAAATGGATTCTTGCTGCATTGCATCCAGTGGGGAAGGGGTTGGGAGGGGGGAAGCCAGGCTGCGGGTTGCCATGTTTGGATTGGCTCAGGAGTGGTCTGATCAGAGATCCTTGGCTGTCTTGCCATCTGCACGGGCTGTGAATACTTTTTGCTGGCGTAGACCTTGTTCCTCAGGATTACGTCATCTCTGGGAAAATGGCCAGGTCCGGAGCCCTAGTACAGATTTTCTGAAACATATGAGGTTTGTTCTGTCTCTGAAGTATCTGTTCTTCCTGTCTCTCCTTTCCATGGGATTCCTGAAACAAACTGGTTCTGAGAGCCTCTCAGTAAATCAGTTTCCCTTTCTCAGCTGCTTCCTGTATACCTGGCTGATGCAATGTCTGCTCTGAAATCCCTGTTGGACCCATGCTAGAGCTGTTGTGTTAGCCCTTCCTGGGAGTGGCCAGGCAGCCAGCGGATTGTCACACAGCTGTGTAAAGGACATGGAGCCAGACTTTACATGGGGAGTTCTCCCCACAATCAATGGGAGGACTGGTGATTATAGGCCTTTCCTGGCAAGTTATGCTCATGGGGGGCCTTCCCCCGTCACAGCTTGGGGAGAGTGCTGTGTGGCAGTGAATTCTGGGGATTCTAGTTCTGTGTTCAGTGATTCCCCATGACTTCCTGTCAGGGTGGATTCGATTCAAATCAGATGGATAGAAATCCCTAGGCAGGAGCATTTTTTCACAACTCAGAGACCAGAGGGAGGTTTTGTGGTTAGAAGGTACACGGTACAGTGGTTTACTTTTCAGATAAGTTTTGCAGCTAGATCAGAGGATGAATGCTTGCTTGGTATTTCATTTACCAAAGGTAATTAGAGCAGATATTTATGAAATCACTGGGAGGTGAGCTATCTCCAGTTCATCAGGTTAATTAATCCGTAGGGAGGATTTTCTTTCCATGCTGTGTTAGGAGAACATCGCCAGACAGATATTTTAACTAAAACAGCAAAGTTCTGTAGTCTGAATTTTATCTTCAACCGCAAACATATTTTAACAAAATAAGTATATGAATTTTTGAATGTAGTTAAACATCCAAGTTTTTAAACATCAGGTTTGTTTTTATTAAAATTGTTTAACTAAAATAGTTAAATGAAATTTAAAACAAATTAAAATGTCATCTAGGTCAACATTATAAACTTACAGTATTGGCTTCTGCAGCCAACTCTCTCCTCACCTTCATTTTCCTGTTTGGTCATAATTTGGAAAAGAAAAGCAAGTTTTACTGCTTCCTTGGGCCCAGACAGTTTATCAATTTGAAATTAATTCGTTCACAGGAAGAAAATATTATTTCGATACTGACAGAAGAAGCTACTGCTGTTAGGTGAGATTATCACTTCAACAATCTCTGAATCCAAGTGCTTAAGTGGCTTCCACCAGTTCCTTCTGTGACTTTCTTTAAAACATCATCAGCAAAGATATTTTGAGAATGGTTCACCCTTCGCTCTGACGTTTATTTTAGTTGGCATTAGGGAGGGATGATTGCTGGATGCCTGTGTTGTAGCCAACTCCTCTTCTTCAGCAGTTAAGGTTTGACCCTGGCACTGAATATTGAGACTATTTGCAGGAAAATAAGCTAAAGATAGCACTTGTCTCATTCGGTTTTTAGCGTTTGTAATTTAACTCCGTCGTTGCGTATTTCTCTCTCAAGATCTCACTTAGTTCCTTCCAAATTTCAACAGCACCACCAGTAAAACAGTGATTTTCCTGCATTTTGTTCAAGGCTACAGAAATAGGGGGTCAGGACAGTCAGCTTCTCTGGCATTCATTGATTCATGCCCGAATTTTCTAAGATCAGATTGAATCCCAGCCTGGCCACTGCCCTTTTATTGCACCATTTTGCTTCCATCTCGCAGGCTTCACAGGATTTTCATTGAAAGCCCTTCACTTTGGTGGCCCCACAACACTGTCATTTTCAAGAGGCCCTAATTCTTTTGTCTGGATGCTGCTTTCATTTTGGGTTTGTCAGAGCCACAAATCTTCGCCAACCGTGCCAGTGTAAACCTCTGGCGTTGTCTGCACTTCGGCAGTTCAAGTGCCAGTGCGACCACGACAAGAGTGCTGGGAGAGACTCCCTGCACCGGGAGTAACCCACCTCCCCATGGGGCAGCGCTGACAGTACTGGCCGCTTTGGGGCTCTAGAGAGCTGTAACTTGCTGCAGTCAGAGTGCCAGGCAGGGTGTTTTTTCACAGCCCGAGCCAGAAAGTTACAGCACCGTGAAGTGCCAGTGTGGACTTAGCCTCTATGTGAACATTCTTATTTGAGTGCAAGAGGGGCAGTTACAGATATTTGTGTCGCTTAAATCCCTCCCCGCATGTCAAAGCTAACCTGAAACAGGCACTCTCTTCTATGGGAATAAGTGTGTCATGTCTTCACTTTATGCCTATAACTTTCCTGTGGAGACAAACCTCTTCAGATTTAACCTTTAATTTAGTCTGAGTCTTACTAACATCTGATGGGGGGGGGGGGGGGGGGCTGTGCTTAGGGGACATCCACATCAAGAAGGAGGATTCCCTTTGCAAATCATTCACAAAATGGACTCCGGTGGTGAAGGCTCTTGATCTAAAGCAGCACTGCTCAAAAAGGCCATGCAGCCTGCCTGGCCACTGAGCCCATATTGGATCAGGGAGCACCCTCCAGTTCTGAGAGAGCTGCCAGTTCATGTTCTGAAGCTTGGGCTGCTGCAAAGAGGTGGAGACATCGGTCCCTGTCAGGTGTGCCAAGGAAGAGGTCATAAGACTGATCAAGGTCGCTCCGTCTTGTGCGGGGACTCGTCTGCTTCCTCCAGGAGGTGTGCAGGCTGGCACAGTGTGAATGCCTGTGTGCAGGATGGAGCAGTGGTGGTGCATAAGGAAGTTAGAGACCCTATTCCACCGACTCTGGGTTCTGGTCCCAGCGCATTTGTTGAGTCCCGTGCCAGGGAGGGTGGTGATTGAGCTAGTGGTATATAAGGCGACATTGGACCTCCTCTGCCTTTCTGTTCTGCCCTCTCCCTTGGTTCAGGACTTCGCAAAGGCCGTGTTGGTGGGGCAGGCTGCTGAATCTGGTCTGTCGGCTCTGATCCCTGGTATTTCTATTTGCAGACTGTGAAAGTGAGTACAATGCTGAGGTTGGCACAACTCCTCTGGCACCCGTGCTGTTGGCATTGCCGGTGTTCCGGTGGCAGCACTCTTCTCTGCTGTCAGTCACCCTGCCACCATTCCAGCTCTCCTCGTCAGACTGGTGCAGTCTGTGCTGCACATCATGGATGCTTTGGCCAGACCATGGCGGTGACCATGAGAGGGGTGTCCAGACTGCAGAATTTGGAAAGTCTGAGAGAGTAAATAAGGAAGTGTGTGTTATCCCTTTGCATACTAGAAATGAGAGAGACAGGCGGCAGGTGTAAAATAAACAAAGGAAGGACTTCACACTAGGCACCGTCATCAGTCTATGAAACGTGCTGCTAGGGGATACTTTGAAGGCCAAAAGTATAACAGGGTTTGGAAAAGGACAAGATAAGTTCATGGAGGGTAGGTCCAGCAGTGGCTATTAGTTGGGTGGGCGGGGATGCAACTGCATGCTCTGCATGTTGCTAGACTCTGTATGCCAGAAGCTGCAAGTAGATGATGGGATGATCACATGATTAACCACCACACTGGGTCAGACCAGTGTCCTGTCTGCTGACAGTGGCCAATGCCAGGTGCCCAGAGTGAATGAACAGAAAAGAGAATCAAGTGATCCCTCTCCTGTTGCCCAATCCCATCCTAGTCATTGGTAGACTTGTCCTCCATGAATTAATCTAGCTCTTTTGTGAACCCTGTTATAATCTTGGCCTTCACAACGCGCTCTGGCAAGGAGTTCCACAGCTTGAATGTGTGCTGAGTGAAGAAAAATTTCCTTTTTGTTTTAAACCTGTTAGCTACTAATTTTATTTGGTAACATCTACTTCTTATGTTTTGGAAACAAGTAAATAACTTTTCCTTACTCACTTTCTCCACACCAGTCGTGTTTATATAGACCTCTATCACATCCCCCTTAGTGTCTCCTCTTTTTATTAATATTTTTTCGTATGGCAGCCTTTCCAGACCTTAATAATTTTTGTTGCCCCTTTCTGAACTTTTTCCAATGCGAAGACATAGTTTTTGAGAAGAGGCGACCACATGTATACGCAGTATTGCAGATGTGGGTGTACCATGGTTTTATACAAAGGCAGCAAGGTGTTCTCTTTCTTATTCTCTTTCCCATTTTTAATGATTCGTAACATTCTTTTTGCTATTTTGACTGTAGCTACACACTGAGTGGATGTTTTCAGAGAACTATCTCCAGAGACTCCCAAGATCTCTCTCTTGAGTGGCAATAGCAAATTTAAACCCCATTTTGTATGTCTAATAGGGATATTAAGAGGCGGGTAATTCACTAATCATGTAGTCTGTATGCTCCTTGAGTCAGGGAGGTCCTCTTTTTGTTGTGCAAAGTACCTAATACAGTGAGACCCTGGGGTCTTACATTCCCTGTTAGCCATGTGGCCATGCAGCAACCTATTTAGTGCCATTCAGGTGCTTAGGGAATCAGCAGCTGGCGGGTGGGTTGCCTCTCCACCAGCCCCAGCACAACCCTGGTGCGGACCTGCCATGGTCTGGGGCGGAGTGGTTATCCCAGCTCTGCAGCTGTTGCAGCAGAGAGAGGCACCTCTCTCTGCCATAGCCCTGGGGCAGTCTGTGCCCCAGAATCCCTCATCCCCAGCCCCACCATAGAGACCGAACCCCTGGCTAAAGTCCCCACAACTCCAACCCTCTACTGCAGTCCTGAGCCTCTCATCCCCAGCCTCACCCAGAGCTCGAACCCCTCATCCACCCCAACCCCGAGCTCCCTCCTGCATTCCAAACCCTCAGTCCTGCCCTGCCACAAGAATTTTGTTGGGTGCACCAATATGGAGGTGACGTGTCACCTACCTCCTCCATATTGATGCCCATAACGAAATTCATTCTAGATGTGTGTGGGGAAAAATTAGCGGGAACACTGATTGGCGTCCCCAATTACCACAATACAAATACAGGAAGTAAAAGCACAGTGGTAAAACGTTGCCTTGTCGGATTTAGGGCTTCCAGTGGTGGATCTATAGGGTTGGGAAACTGAGGTACAGGGGGAGCCAATGTAGGATGAGCCTAGTAGACAGGTTACTTGTGACTCTCTAAGCAAGCTGTCACGTACCGACATGTCTAGTCACCCGCAAGGGCTCCCCCCAGTGGGGGTCGCCTTCTCCTTCCTGTCGCAATAGCTGAACTGGCCCTTATTGGCGCCGTCTGGGACGGAGGGGGACTTGGGCCCTCCCTCTCTCCAGGTCCCAACCCAGGACCCTAAGGGTAGGCGTTGTGGATGCGCTGACCGACCGGGGGGGCTACGGCCGCAAATCACCGGTCCCCGGGGTCTCCCTGGCCCCGTCCTGGGCTGTTTCCTCCGTCTCGGTTGTCACTGTCTATACTCCATCGTCCGGCGGGGGTGCTCAACTCCTCCTGCCATATCGGTCCTGTGTCGCCGCCTCCAGTGCCCCGTCGGGTCTAGCCCGGTCCCGGCGGACCTCCGCTGGCTCGCCCCGGCTCTCCTGCGTTGTCCTCCTCCCCCTCGCTCCCGGTCGGGAGCCATCTTTTCAAGCCGGCGCCCCTTGACAGGGACACTGGTGCCTGCGCGTTGGGCCGTCAGTCCCTCCCCTGGGCGGCCCGCCGGGCAAACGACAGTGCCTGCGCCGGCGGCCGCTGCCGAACAGGCTCGGCAGAGCCACTGGAGCTAGCTTCCGCGGTCCCTGCCGCCCCGTCACACAAGAAGTGTTCTAAGCCTTGCCTTGACTTGAATTTAAATTGTTAGTGCTACGTAACACATCCTGTGCTTCAACTAGCTGAGCGCATTTTAAAGTCTAAAGTTATAGATGTTAGAAATCCTTATGGCCTCTGTTTGAAGCAGAGCTTTCTCTTAACTTGTGGTTTGTGTGCTCAGTGAAGAGCATTGCAAAGCTACTTGTGAGAGGAGTGAATCTTAAAAAGGACAGTTGTCGGTGTGGGTCTTCACTGAGCAAGGCTTGTCTGGTGGTGGGAAGCTGGGGTCTTCATATCAGTATGGCTGGTTAAAGAGACTAGTCAGTGGGCTCCAACCTTTTTACACCAAAGATCACTTTTTAAATGTCAGGGCAAGCCAAGATCTACCCCACCCCTTCCTTGAGGCCCTGCCTTCTCCATTTCCCTTTTCTCCATCACTGGCTGTCCCCAGCCCTTACTCACTCTCACTGGGTTGAGACAGGAGGTGCAGACTCTGGGGGAGGGGAATGAGGGATTTGGGTGTGGAAAAGGGAGAGAGGCGCAGGAGGGAGGAGGTGGAGAAGGGGATGCTGGCTCGGGACACTATCTTCGTGGACACTTTGAAGCAAACAAGTAACCATATCAGAGAATAAGTGTTCATTTTTGAGTGCTTGTTAACATTGATTCCAATTCAGGTGTACATGCACTGCGTGCACGAATGTTGGAAACTTTTCTGTAGCAGCTCCCATGTAGAGTGGCGCCGCTATATCATCGCATATCTACCATTGCCAACCCTACCCTCCCTCAGTTCCTTCTTACCAGCTGTGGCAATGTTAGCTTAGCTGTAGCTAGCTCTTGCTTATCGAGTGCCTAGTCCTTAGTAAAACCTTAAGACCTTAAAGACTAACAAAACATGTAGATAGTATCATGGACTTTCTGGGCACAATCCACTTCTTCAGATGACTAGAGCATTAAAAGTCCAGATCCAACAATAAATAAGGGAAGGGAAGGGGGACAGAGTTAGGGGTGGGGGGGGGGGATAGTGAATTACATTGTTCACATGAAAATAACCATTTGCACCTCTAAGTACCCATTGTTTGGTTGGTTAAGTCATTAGGATGTGGAAGGTCGTGTGCCAGCCAGCTAATGTCTTTATTCATTCCTCTCTGATAGGAATCAACCTTGTAAATGAAGTTGCATTCCAATCCTTCCCTAATAGTAGCTCTCGTTTTCCTAATCTTCAACTTTGTTACTCATACTCATAGACTTTAAGGTCAGAAGGGACCATTATGATCATCTAGTCTGACCCCCTGCACAGTGCAGGCCACAGAATCTCACCCAGAATCTCTTTTTCTTTTTCTGTTTCTCGTGATAATGATCTTCAAGCAAATAAAAGAACAGCAGGCGACCTCCCAAATGTTTAGCCCACACCAGGGGCGCCGGGCATGCCTTACAACCCAAGCTTTAAAGGGTGTGCAGCTTGCAAACACCGGATGCCCAACAGCCCTACACAACGTGTGCCTTTGCTGTTAGGGTGAAGAACATCATACTGAGAAGTTTCAAGCCCTGCACCAGAAAGGACAGGGAGCATAGGCTCCAACAGCTCCCGATGGAGGTGGGGTTAAAACTCACTCAGACCGAAAAATTGGTCCGCGGAGCCAGCTCGGTGCACAGTGTCCCAGCCTCTGAGAGAGACACGGCACAGAAGCGGCATGTGGCTAAAGACTTGCAGCACTGGGGATCCCCGGCAGTGAAAATGACGGTACTGAGGCATAAATCTACCTTGCCTGCACTGTGGGCTAGGAGAGAGGACAGAGGCTAGTTCCCCCCCCCAGGCCCTGATCCTTCCTTGTCACAGGTGTTACCTCAGGTTTACAGTAGCGGGAGAGCACTACCCGTTTGCTGTTCTGCCGCTTGGCATTTCCTCAGCCCTGCAGGTGTTTACCAAATATATAGCCATGGTAGCAGCCTTCCTTTTAAAGAGGGGAGTACAGGTGGGCTGATAAAGGCCCGCTCCAGGCCTCAACTCAGAGACCCCGCCCTAGAGGTCTTCGAAGCACTGGGTATCCTCCTCAACAGGGAAGAGTTGGTGTTGACCCCAGAGGATAGAGTTTATGGGGCAACCTTGGACTCAATGCAAGGGAAAGCTCTGCTACCAGAATCCAGCGCCTAGAGCATTTTTGTTGTGCCGGTACTGCCCGGTACGCAGTACCGGCACCTCCAGGCGCAGTACCGGCACCTCCAGGCGCAGTACCGGCACCTCCAGGCGCAGTACCGGCACCTCCAGGCGCAGTACCGGCAGTCTGGAACCTCAAGTCAGAGCTTTCCTGGAAAGAACGGAGTGAACCTGAACCTCTGTACACAAATGTCCGACAGTTGGCTGGGTCGTGTGTCTTAAAGGGGCCGTGTCTCTTAAAAGGGCAATGCTGGCCCCACACCTTTTTTTTCCCCTCAACTTTACTGACATCTTTTTTCTTTTTCTTTTTCTTTTTTTTAAACAAAAAAAGCACTAGTTGTATCCATTCCCCAGAAGGTGTTGGAGTCCCTCAGGTGGTGGCTAAATCCACAACCTGACAGAGGGCGTTAACTCAAATTTAAATTTAAGTGTAAGAAAAATTGAGATGCATAGGCCATTCAAAACTCTAAAGTAACATACTTTGGAAGAATAAAATGACAGAGAATGTATGTGCATTTCAGGAAGTGTCAAGTAGTAACAGTATTATCAGTATGTGCTGGGAGGTGAGTGTGAATGGGTCAGATAGTGTCTGAGTTTGTGTGTGTGCTGGCTGCTGCTGGATAAGTTTGAGATTCACCATGCGCTGTTTCTTTAAGACACTCACCGAACGCTCGCCTGCTCTGTTGTCTGCCCTCCCCCTGCTTTGTGGAGGGGGAGCATGTGTCAGGAAAGAGGGAGATTGTGAACTGGCTGCTGGGAAAATCCCAAACAATGCACTGCCTTTTTAAGAGAGGTTCTCGGTCAATTGCCATTCATAGCTCCGATAGACCTACCTCAGACTGCGGCAGCTGTCTGCTCTGTGGAGGAGGGTATTCTTGCCAGTACTGCTTGGATAAATGGACTGTAAGGTGGATAGAAAGCAGGCTCAACAGCTTCTCATGAGCAACTCCTTACACAGAAATGTGCTCACTCCTATTGCTGGGGGCAGCAGAAGAGGTTCCTCAGGAACAAAAGGGCTGAAGTTCTGCATGGTTGCTTTGGCCTCCATTGACCCCTCCTGGGATCTGGGGGCCTGGCATGCTGCCCTTGACTTGAAGGACACGTACTTTCACATAGCGATAACTCCATCCCACAGAAAATACCTCAGGTTTGTGGTGAACAGCGCTCATTGCTAGTTCAGTCCTCCTGTTTGGCACTTGGAGTGTTCACAAAGTGCATGTCAGTCATGGCTGCGTTCCTGCACAGGCAGCAGGTACCGGGGTTCCCATAACGCGACAACTGGCCAATCAAGGGCCAATCCAGGACTCAAGTGAAAATGCAAATCACTTTCATGAAAGTGTCTTTCAATTAACTGAACCTTTTGCAGAAATGAGAAGAAATCAACACTGTCCCTAGTTCAGAGGCTAGAGATTGTAGGTTCAATGCTGGACTTGACACAGGCCAGGGCATTTCTCCCAGAAGTGAGATTTCAAGCCTTGGGAGACCTCATTCAGGGACTTAGGTAGTTCCCCACCACCACAGCAAGGAACTGCTAGGACACATGGCTGCTTGTACCTACATAGTTCAGCCATAGTTCAGACAGACTTCAGCCTATTGGCCAGTGTCCGCCGGTACTCCATTCCCTCCAATGGCAGTTTGACCGACAGGTAGTGTGTGGCAGGGTTCCCTTCACCAGCCCTCAGCCATCTCTCTTGCTAGTGTTGGGTGCTTGAGCCTCGAGCTGGGGGCCACCTGTGGGTGATCTTGGACCATAAGGTCTCTTTGCCACACAATAGGAATTGCTCCTTCCTGAATCTCAGCCTGGGCTCCATAGTGGACTTGTTCCTCCTCCCATGGGGAGGCTATCTCCTGTGTGTATTTCCATCCTTCCTGCTTGTTCACAGGATGCTTCTCAAGATATGGAAGGAAGGAGCTTCAGAGATCTGGCTCCTCCGGCCCTGAAACTCATCACTGTGGGAAATATCTGTGGAAGCTCCAGTCACTCTGTCACTGTTCCCGGCCTTAATGACACAGGATCTTGGCTGTCTCCAGTGCCTGAACCTCTAGTTGCTGCACTTCGCAGTGTGGAAGCTCCATGGCTGAACTAGGGATGTAAGCGACAAGTCCATCTTCCTGATAAGTGTAGGGTTATTGGGTAGTCGAGTCACTGCTTGACGAGTTGCTTCCTCCCTCCCCTCCCACTGCCTCTGGCAGGAGCACGTGCTGGGGGAGCCAGCTTAAAAGCCAGTTCCCCCACAGCACCATCTCAGGGGGTTAGGGGAGGTGGAGTACAGCCGGTGGAAATGGTGCGAGCAGGGACTGAAGCAGTCCCTGCTTATACCAGGTCCCGTCTGCTGAGCCCCTCTGCCTTTAGGTTGAGCAGTTGCGACCTGGCGTGAACAGCAACTGTTTGAGTTCCTGGCCAGCTCTTACTACATTTACTACAGCGATGAATTCCTCAGACTCAGTGAGTGCCTGCAGTTCTGCTCCTTCCTGAATCAAAGCTGGGCTGGATTGCAGACATGTTCCTTTCTCTCTGGCAGGACGACACCTTTCTCTGTTTCCACCACTTATCCACAAAATGCTACTTAAAGTTCAGAGGGATGACTTCTTGGTGGTATTGATAGCTCCAGCCTGGCGCTGTCAGCCCTGGAACATGTCTCTCCAGGAGATGTCAGTGGAATTGCTTTGCCTCACGGCTTGGAAGCTCAACAATACCTCTTGGATTGCACTGTCTGCTGCACCTAAAACAGCAAGGGCTTTCTGTGTCAAAAGTCCACTTGGCTGCCATTTCCTCTTTTCACCCAGATGTGGGAGGCGTAACCCAATCGTTAGATGCTTTCTTACGGGACTTGACAGGTTATTCTCTCAGGTAAGACAGCTGATTTCCCTCCTCCCTCCCCCCCTCCCCCCAACGTTAACCTGGTACTTTCCAAACTATTGGGACCACCATTTGAACAACTTGCAACATGCTGTCTGCTCTACCCAGTGCTTTTTTGTGATGGTGCTGCCCGGTACTCAGTACCAGCACCTCCAGACGCAGTACCGGCACCTCCTGTCGGAGCTCAACAACTTTTCCTCTGGAGTACCAGCACCCCCCCCTTTTTTTTTTTTTAATAAACAAACAAACACAAGCACTGGCTCTACCTATCTTGGAAAGTGGCATTCCTGGTAGCAGCAACCTCAGGTAGGAGGGGATCTCAACTGAGGGCCCGCCCTAAAGTCAACGCCTCCTTACGTATTGCTCTATAAGGATCGGGTTCAGCCACATCCAGCTTTTCTCTCGAAAGATATATCCCACTTTCATGTTGATTTGGATATTTTTCTCACAGTTTTCTACTCCAAGCCATGCACACATAGCCAGTAACAAAAATATCATTCTTTGAATGTTGGCCGGGTGTTAGTTTTCTATGTCGAACAGATGAAGCTGTTTCAAAAGTCTACTCAGCTGTTCATCTCAGTAGCAGACAGGCTGAAGGCGTTCCTAGTCTTGCCTCAAAGAATCCCATTGTGGATTATATGATGTATTCAGGCATGCTGCTATTTGGAGAGAGTACCTGCCCCAGTGCGCACACTCCACAAGGGTGCAGGCATCTTCAGCGGCATTCCTGGCCCAGGAAATTTGCAGGTCTGCAACATGGGTCTCAATCCACGTTACTCAGCAGGCAAGGAATGATGCAGCTTTTGACGAGGGGCACCCCAGTCATCAAACCATTGAGTTCCAGTCCTACCTCCAAGTTCTGTCTTGGGAGTCACCTAATTGGAATCAACAGGAACAAGCACTCAAAGAAAAAAATGGTTACCTAACTTTTGTAACTATTCTTTGTGTCACTCATGTTCCTGCCAAGACCTATCCCTTTTTTGGTGCAAAGCCAACAAGAAGGAATTGACGGGGCAACAGGACTTTGTATATGGTGCCGTGAAGGCGCAACTCCTGGGGGCACATGAGCCGACCTGAGAGGTACTGCAAGTGGAAAACCTTCTGGGTACAGCGCGTGTGGTGCAGGCGCACCTGTTGGAATGGACATGAGCAACACATTTTGAATAACCAAAACCAAAGGCATGCAACCATTTTTTTTTTCAGATAATTGAATGTTTGGCGCTAGTGACCAAAAAGAAAAGGGAAAGTGTCTTCACACATCAACTAAAGTATGCTGAACGCTGCTGGGCACATATCCACTGACCTGACCTCTGCCACTGAGAAGGCACATTGCTTGTATCAGGCCCCACAGCAGGGATTTGCATATTTCTAGCTCTGGTTTTCTGGCTGTCTCTACAGCCTAGGTCTTGAGGGTTAATTGCTAAGGAAAGAAAAGCAACACACTTTCTCCCATCGGGCAGCTGACCCACCAGCAAACGTCTGTGGCTACTGTGGGCACATGTATGGTTCCAGAATTGGTCTTCTCAGGCCCATTGGTAAATCTGTGGCAGAGAACAACCTCAGTTCAAGGGGTCTCCAATGACGACGATGATCACTCTATACAACAGAAACCAAAAAGCTCAACACAGTGAGCAGAAAGAGGCACTCAGGTACACTAGGAATCATGGTGCCAGTGCTCAGATCTTCCTGGCTGATAGGATCAGCTCATCTTTTGGGAGCGCATGCTTCTCTTGCTCGATTCCTTCCTGGAGGCTCAAAGAAAAGTAGCAAGAGCCACCATCCTCAGGGTCACAGTCTGTAGGTACGCACTGTTGCAGGGTACTGCGTGCCCCTCCCTCCTTCCCTCCTCTAAAGCTGCCAGTGGTGCATCAGGTGGAACAGCAAGAACTCTGATGGCCAGTAATAGCCATTGAAGTTGATCAGCCTACTTGTCTCAGACCTGGATGGAAGATCTCCCCTTGGAGAAATGACTTTGCTTATGAGCAAAACTGATGAGAATTTGAAGAGAGACGGTCTTCAGTCATTGGGGTTGAACCCTCCTAGCCAGAGGAGGAGACACCCAGTTTTATTGTCTTTTCAGTTTCACATGTGTTATCCTTCATTTGGTCAACCAAATGATGTCAGCCTGTGGAACTTCTTGCCACAGGATGTTGTGAAGACCAGGACTTCAATAGGGTTCAAAAAAGAACTAGATTCATTCATGGAGGTTAGATCCATCAATGGCTATTAGCCAGGATAGGCAGGAATGGAGTCCCTAGACTCTGTTTGTTAGAGGCTGGGAATGGATGACAGGAAAGGGATCACTTGATGATTCCCTGTTCTGTTCACTCCTTCTGGGGCATCTGGTATTGGCCACTGTCAGAAGACAAGATACTGGGCTAGATGGACCTTTGGTCTGACCCAGCCTGGCCATTCCAGTGGTTCCCTTTTCTCCAGAAGTTTCAACCATGTAAGTAGCAGAAGAGGCTGTGTAAAAGTCAATTTGATGTGTTCGCTTTTTTTGATTGTCTCCCTTTGGTATATATGATCATACCAATTTTCTTCCACCATTTGATCTGAGGAAGTGGGTCTGGCCCACGAAAGCTCATCACATAATAACCATCTTGTTAGTCTTTAAAGTGCTGCATAGTCCTGTCTTTTGTTTCAGCAAGACCAGACTAACATGGCTACATCTCTATTACTGTGTAAAAGGAGACGCTGTAAATAAAGATCCTGGTCTTCTGTTACCTGTTCTTCCTGAACAACCAGCTAGATTTGCATTTGATGGGTTGCCTTTGTGTGCTTGGTTTTTTCCTCCGTTTCCCTTCCATTTGGGTAGTTCTTTGAAGCATGGTAAGAAATGGGGGAGGGAGAGCTCAGTGGTTTGAGCATTGGTCTGCTAAACCACGGTTGTGAGTTCAATCCTTGAGGGGCCATTTAGGGATCTGGGGCAAATCTGTCAGGGATGGTACTTGGTCCTGCTGTGAGGGCAGGGGACTGGACTCCATGACCTCTGAAGGTCCCTTCTAGTTCTATGAGATGGTATAGCTCCATATATTACTATTATTAAATAACCAGAGCTGGCTGTGTGGTGGCAGTAAGTCTGTTCTCTTCCATGTGGTGCTCTTACCTCTAGCACATTTGCAGGCACACCTCTCACAAGATACTGGTCAGGGCAAAGATGGGTTCTTTATGAAGGGTGAGAGCAATAGGAGGACTAGTGCAGAGCAGAGTGTACTGCAAAGCCTGCTTTCGTATCAGACCAGCTCATGGAAAGTACACGGGACAATCACTACTGATGTAGAGCTTGGTGGGTAGCCTAAGAGCCTTCACTGAGCACATACCTGAAACAACTCAGGAGTCAGTGTGCCTCTAAGACAATGTCAGTTTTGAGCTGATATTTGCCAAGCCATAAGGCAGGGGTTCCCAAACTTTTTGACACTGGGACTAGTAACTCCATTCACGAGCTTTTGGAGGACTGGTAGCATTCATTTACATATGTGCATATTCATTAAGCAAATGTTGAATATGCAAATAAGTTGTTTCTGGTCCCTCCCAAAGCCCCCAGTGTCAGCTTTAGCAAGGCTTTTGATACGGTCACCCACAATATTCTTGCCAGCAAGTTAAGGGAATGTGGATTGGATAAATGGACCCAAGACCAGGGTTTCCCAAACTTGTTACTTTAGCTGGATCCCGGTTTTTTTCAGTACTGTCTTTTGCAGCCCCAAAATATAAACGCATAGAAAAAAAATGAAAAATGAATAAATTTTCACTGTTTTATCCGGCTGCATCCTCTGCCCAGCCTGGGCCAGGGCTTGGGGGACTTGGTGCCGCATGGACACTCTGGGAGGCGGGAGCAGGAGCAGATTGGGGGTAGGGTGTCTGGCTAGGAGGGAGGGTGCAAGGAGGGGACTTGGGTAGGAGTTGGACCTTCCTGGTCTGGCACCCTCTGGACCTGACTGGTCCCAGAAGAGGGATTTCTTTGGACCAGGGGAGGTCATTTCAGGGCTCCTGGTTCCCCTCTTCCCACTAGACTTCTTTGCACCTCCCTCCCCTGCAGCCCAACTGAGCTGCCCACCGCCGCTGGTTCCCTGCACCTCCCTCAGAATCATCCCCCGCAATCCAAGGGAGTGCCGCACCAGTTCCCTGCAGCCCCTCCCAGCCCAGCTGAGCTGCCTGTCTGTTCCGTATGCCCTCCCCCATCCACCTCAGCCCAGCTGAGCCCCACACTGGTTCCCTGCATGCCTCCCCCACAGCTCTGCTGAGCCCCGTTTCCCTGCACTTCCCCCAAGTCCCACAGAACTGCTGAGCGCAGCTCTGATTTCCTGCCTCTCCCTTGAGTCTAGCCCTGCGTTCCCAGCACCTCCCTCCTTCTGTAGCTCTGAGCCCCGCGTCTCCTCCTCCTCCTCCCCCCGCAGCCCAGCCCAGTCCCCTGCACCTCTTCACTCTCGCAGCCCAGCTGAGCTCCGTTTCCCTGCACCTTCCCCCAAACCGTGCAGATGTGCTGAGCCAGTGCTGATTCCCTGCCCCTCCCTCCCCTTGAGTCCAGCACTGGGTTCCCAGCACCTTCCTCCTCCTTCAGCCCAGATGAGCCCAGCGCCCCGCATTACCCCCCCCCCCAGCCTAGCATGGTGCCTGGGGGCAACTCCTGCTCCCCCCTCGCTACGCCTCTCCTGCGAGCCCGGAACATCTGGCTGCATCCTCTGCCCAGCCCGGCCCAGGGCTTGGTGGACCTGGCGCTGCACCGGCACTCCGGGAGCCTGCAACGCCCTGGCAGCCATGCGGAGGCCCAGTATTTTTTCCCTGCAGCGGCCCACACTTTGGGAAACGCTGCCATAAGGGAGTCCCTTGGATTCCAGACCCAAGATATTTGGCTAAACTGTGAAAAATGTCTTCAGAGGGCCTGAGTTATTGAACAAGTCAAGGCTTTCCTGCCCTGTCAACGGCGTGTGTTCTCCCATTGGGCGCCTGTTCTGTCTGTGTGCATCTGTGACATGCAGCAGTGGGGCACCAAACTTCCTAGGATTTGCATAAAATAAAAGTTAAATAAGAGGGTTCTTTGTGATACTTTAGAGTTATTTCCTTTAGAGCCTTCTGCCAGCTTCATGGATGGTTATATTCTCTCCTAAGATACCACCAATACCTTTCTCCTGCACTAACTTTTATATTCCCAAGTTGGTTTAAGCAGGGATTTACCGGGGTCTCTACCTAGTTCAGTATTCTCCCCTCAGCAGTCTGTAGCATTTCCATCAATTCCATGTGCTGGCTTTGCAGAGTTTTTGAGCAGCAGTGAATGTAGCGCTTAAGTGTGACTTTGAGTTCTCTTCACTCGCACTGCAGAGTGGTGAGCCACAATTGCTGTCCATTTGAAGTGATCCTGATTCCACCCTCTTGGTCTGAAATGAGCTAGTGAGGCTATAGTGTTCCTCCGTGGATTGACACGTTAGGAAGGAATGTAACCTCTGACCTGGCTTGGCTGTTAGAAGGTGCGGGATGAGATCCGGGAAGCTTAGGGCCTTCTGTGTCAATGAGCTCAACTCTAAGTAATCATTACAAATCAGGGGGTGGTGTCTCGTGAAGAGCAGCCTTGATTGTGGTCTAGAAATCATCTGCCCACATGCTGGACACAAGCAGTGTATGTGATTGGAGTATGAATGCTTATCCAGTTGCCGTGCAGAATGGGCTTTTGGCGTTTTGGGAGAGCATGGGGTCAGGTTCATGAAAGGCAGTGGCACTAGGTAGCCGCTGTTAGTAATCAGATGCAAAGGAATGACATGCTTGTCTGGTAACCTGCACTGAATGTCCTTTGGCTCCTTGCAGGTGGAGACAAGATTGTAAAGCTGGGCTTTGGGGCTCTGGGTGGTGGTTGAGCAACAAGCACAGGTGGCTGGAAGGCTGCTTACTCTCGCCTGCTGCTGAAATCCCTAAGGAAGGAGTAGCTGTGAGGAACCTCTGTGCATGTAACAGAAGTTAACAGCATCTTGTTTTGTTCTGCTAGGTTTCCCCATGTCCGTGACGTGTTGGTCGAGGTTCTGCGGCTCCTCCCCGCCCTTGGAGCAACCAGTCGCTACCTTTTGGACTCCGTGATCCCTGCCGGACGTCATGAGCATTGCAATCCCTCTGGGAGTCACCACACCAGATACATCCTACTCAGATATGGCTGCAGGATCTGAGTAAGTCGTGTTTCCTCTGAACGCATGTGAGCAAGTGCAGGGGTGAGCTCCTTTTCAGACTCCGCATGTTTGGCAAACGCAGACTGGAGGGAACAGATGAACTTGAGACAGCAGTTTAGAGGAAGGGGGCGCTCCAAAGGTACTAGATAGCTCTGTCCTGCGGCGAGTACAGAAGATACGTACTCCCAAAGGGAAAATATCTCTTTGGAAAATCCTCAAGTGCCTTTTCATGGTCCGTGGTTGTGGGTGTTGAAGTTCTCCCCATACTTCTGCTTTGGGGCCCTGTGGCAGAACTGTTTTCAGACCCTGGCAAGCAGCTCTGCAGTGTTTTTCTGCTTCTCTTAAAATCTTTCCTGTATGGATGTGCTAGTGCTGATGGCTGTAATGTTCTACCCCACAAGCCTCCTCATTTAGGGAGGTTAAGCATCTGGTTGTGTCATGACCCAGAGTATCAGCTGAACGGCTAAATATCTGTCCCCTTAATTCTCCAGTCTAGGGTTCCTTTTACACTGCCATGCCATCAGAGTATCCACCTCTGGCCTGCGTACACAACTTTCAGCATGCCAATTCACTCTCTGCAAATACGTGAGCACTTTGACCGGTCACTCACAAATTCCACACAGGGTGACACCTACAACTTCTTAGTCCTAGCCTTGTTCCTCCAGAAATGTCTAGTATGCTACTGACCAAGGCAAGCCCATAGAAAGTATATGCCAGCCTGACTTACCTCATATGGCACCACACACTTGAATCTAAACATGCTAGTCAGGATAAAATACAGGCTGTCCCTGACCTGCGACGCGATTGGTTCCAGGGATAGCGTTGCAAGTCAGGGGCGTCATAACTCGAGTCCGCATTTACGACAGGTGTTGTATGCCAAAATATAGAGTAAAATGCAAACTAATACTAACTGGAACACACTACCTCTAAATAGAACCTTGGACCTCCATATTCACCAATGTTTCTTGTTAAGGTATCATTTCAGAAATCTTGATTTGTTGAACATTACGGTCCTGTTGAACCGTGCGTGTTACCGTTGTACTGATTGAAGTATTATGTATGTTACTGAAATGCGTTGTAAGTTTGGGAGGTGCCCACAGCCTGCCTTTCATTGGCAATCAAGACCTAATGAGATGTTTGTCAGGACTAGCCAGATACATATTGATATCTAGGAAGGTGAATCCATAAGAACGGCCATACTGGGTCAGACCAAAGGTCCATCTAGCCCAGTATCCTGTCTGCCGACAGTGGCCAATACCAGATGCCCCAGAGGGAGGAAACACAACAGGTAATCCTCATGTGATCCCTCTCCTGTCACCCACCTCCAGAGAAACAGAGGCTAGGGACACTATTCCTACCCATCCTGGCTAATAGCCATTGATGGACCTAACCTTCGTGAATCTATCTAGCTCTTTTTTGAACCCTATTAAAGTTCTAGCATTCACCACCTCCTCTGGCAAGGAGTTCCACCCGTTGACTGTGCACTGAGTGAAGTAAAACTTCCTTTTGTTTGTTTTAAATCGTGCTGCCTGTTAATTTCATTTGGTGACCCCTAGTTCTTTTATTGTGGGAACAAGTAAATAACTTTTCCTTATTCACTTTCTCCACACCACTCATGATTTTATAGACCTCTATCATATCCCCCCTTAGTCTCCTCTTTTCTAAGCTGAGAAGTCCCAGTCTTTTTAATCTCTCTTCAGATGGGACCCATTCCAAACCCCCCATCATTTTTATTGCCCGCTCAAAGGCCA
This sequence comes from Pelodiscus sinensis, assembly GCF_049634645.1. NCBI lineage: Eukaryota > Metazoa > Chordata > Testudines > Trionychidae > Pelodiscus > Pelodiscus sinensis. The sequence goes on from NW_027465915.1 coordinate 634,609, forward strand.
GCCCAGAGACTCCTTAGACAGCAGGTACACTATAGAGGCAGCCTGACGCATGTGACACAGCAAGGATCTTTTTAGCATCTGGAGGAAAGTATAAAAGAGGGGCAGTAACATCACCACTCCACCTCTTCTCTTCCCCCATCTCAACACCTGGAAAATAAAAACTAGTCGATTTCTCTCTTCTGTAGTCTTTGCGAAAAAGTGCCTCGTTGTCCCCCCCCCAAAAAAGTGTCTAAATGGCGGTTTCAGTTTCAAAATGGCACTTGTTCGAAACAGTGCCATGACACGATTATGCAAATGAAGCGTGGGATATTTAATTCCCTGCTTCATTTGCACTTTCAAAGTGCTTCATTTACATCCCTCTGCCAACAGAGGGGTGTAGTTTAGCCTCAGATAGAGACAGCAAAGGGGGAATGATGGAGTATTTCAAAGCAGCACCGCACAGCTGACCTCGGGGCTCCATCCAGAGCTGCCCCTTTGCATGGAGTGTGGCGTCAGCTGGGGAGTTCCCAGCTGATCCCGGGTTCTGGGGAAATGCCATGAGGAGCATGGGCTCTGAGTGGCATTTCAAAGCAGCAGCACAGCATGAAGCCTGGGGTCAGTGGAGACTCTGTCCCCCACTGACCCCAGGCTCTATGAGAGCGCTTCCACTTTGAAATGCACAAGAGCCTCCACTGGGGACTCTTGTACATTTCAAAGCTGGCATCCATCCGCGTGCAGCCCAGAGTCAGGGGGACCTCCTGCTGGCCCCCAGCTGCATGTGGAGTTCTGCATTCCCCAGGGGGGGCTCTTGTGTATTTCAAAGGAGGAATGCGGAAGTGCCTTAGTCGATATTTAACGTCCTTACTGTAAACATCCAGAAGACAAAACCTTTGAACTGGGGTGCTCGGTCCTGGGCTCAGAGGGAGTACAGCCTGTGTATTAAGGGCAGTGAGCTGCCTGTAGCATCTGTTACAGAGAAAAGCTGTTAGATTCAAATTTTGCTTAGTCTGTTGAAGTTAGAGTTTAGACTGTTTCTATTTTTATTTATATAACCAACTTTGATCACCATGCCTCCTACTTACAATCACTTCAAATCTGTTCCTGAAGACAGTTTTGGTTTTGGTCGAAGTGCTCAGGTTAAGGACTGTTCTCTGTCCATTGCTGATGAATGAGTCATCTCAGTGCCTGTGGGGGTGGGTTTGTCACTGGCATAGCATTATGAGAGACAGTCCTGGCTGAGGAATTATGGTGGCATAGCTGTCCCACAATTCCAGGTTGTACCCAGAGGATCCTGTCACATCTGAACAATCTCAGGCCGGTCCACACTGAGAGTTTGTTGGACTTGGTTGCATTAGGTTGATTTTTTTCTAACCAATGAGTCCACACCACCAAGCCCGTTCCGCCGACTTGAAGGGCCATGGAAGTCTATTTTGGCATGCCTGCTTTTCACGAGGAGTAATGCTAAATTCAGTTTTGCATGGCCGCCTTTAAGGTAGTGCAGATGCATTGCTGTGAAAGTCAACGTTCTTGGCATCTGGGAGGTGTCCTGCTGTGACTGCTCCTGCCAGGACTTTCGACTCTTCTGCTCTCCAGGTGCACTGGGAAAGCCCCACAAAAATTTGAATTTAATTTCTTGTATGGCCAGTGTGGTGGGCAGACCTCAGAACAGCAGCACAGCTGACCATGAATTCCCAGGGTTGCAAACAAGCACCAGCATGGTCCTCCATGGGTCCTCATTGCTGGGTAGGGAGAGGCATCAATTCAGGCAGAACTGTGCAGCAAGGGCTTGTAAACATGTCTGGAGATGGAGTGGGAACTCCTCCTCGCTCATCTCCATAAAGCTCTCCTAAAGGAACTCTTCTCATAAGGTCTCTGGGTAGCCTGCCTAAATCGTCCTCCACAGCAGGACACCGTTCCACTCCAAAGCAGCAGTGAGTGCTCTGGCATCATGGCGCACAAAGCACTGCAGCGTGGGGTCCCGGCTCAGTCAGCATCCGCGCTCTCTCGCTCTGCGTGAGTTGGAGAAGGGTGGTATGGCGCAGGGAAAGCTATTCTCATAGACTCATAGACTTTAAGGTCAGAAGGGACCATTCTGATCATCTAGTCTGACCCCCTGCACAGTGCAGGCCACAGAATCTCACCCACCCCTCCTAGAATAATCCTCTCACCTACATCTCAGATATTGAAGCCTTCAAATAGTTTGAAGACCCCAGGATGCAGAGAATCCTCCAGCTGTGATCTGTGCCCCATGCTACAGAGGAAGGCGAAAAACCTCCAGGGCCTCTGCCAATCTACCCTGGAGGAAAATTCCTTCCCGATCCCAAATATGGCGATCAGCTAAACCCTGAGCATGTGGGCAAGACTCATCAGCCAGACACCCAGAAAGTTCTCTATAGTAACTCCTATCATCCCTCCATTGACCTATTCCCACTGTTAATGAATGGTCAATTCATTATCACTGAGGTCTGGGAAGTAAACCTCTTTGTTCATCCTCAGTGAAGTATGGCTTGAGCCCCTGCCTTGCCACTATGCTCAGACCTCCATGTTCCCCACCCGCATACTCCTGTGGGAAGGGAACGTTGCCTTCTCCCAGCAAACAGGGGCTGCTGAACACACGGCCACCACATAAGCCCCTGCCCTGCTGCTATACCCAGACCCTCTCCTGCCCCCCCGCAGACTCGAGCCCTGCCCTGTCCCTTACCATGCCTACCACCAAACTGAGTCCAGCTGCTCCCCTGAGATCTCTGTGGTGTACTTGCTGCATAGTGGAGGCTTAAATGCATAACCGTAGCCTAGTATATAACACATCCCTGCTGTCTTTAGACAGACCTTCCTTTTATGCCATCAGATGGGACTTTATGCTCAACAGTGTATCTCCAGTAAAGTCTGCCCTTCACTTTTCATTACAGCAGGTGTAGCAACAAGCATGCTGCATGTTCCTCTGGCTCCACCAGCTGTCTGCACAAATCCAAAGGCAAAAACTTGCTAGGGATAACCTGTTGAAGGAGCAAATGCAGTCCGCCCGCTTGAGCAGGGCGTGACTGAGTGGAAGAATACACTGCTGCAGAAGATGCTGGCGGAGCATGTGGACAGGAGAGTGTGCAGGAACTAGGATAGAGTATTGGTGGGTGTGATGAGCTGTACCTGTGCTGGAAGGCCACCATACATGCATAGGCATCCCTTGCAGACCAAGCGTGCCCCCTTCCATAGCCTCCTCTCCCAGGGGCCTAGAGTGTGAGGGATGGGGGGCAGAAGGTCAAGGGCAGTCACACGCTCAGTCCCCAGGGATGCACCCCAGAGCACAAGGCTGTCCTCACACCCATGATTCCCTTCCACCCCAAACTCCTTTTCTGTCCCTGCTGTGTTCCCTAAATAAAAGTGCATGATTTCTGAACATCAGTCTCTTGATTACTTGTGTTGAAGGGCGGGGGCAGGAGGGAGGTTTCCAGGCAGACACACTTAATGCAGGGGCACTTCATTAAGAGCAACATCCATGACGCTCATATCGCTGTCTGGCCATCTTTTTTCAAAGCCTCTCCGATCTACAGTGCCCCTCGCTGTGCTCCCCTTACTGCCCTGATATCTGGCTGCTCATAATTCCAAGCTAGGTCCAGCACCTGGAGCCCTCCCCACCATGTTCCCTGCAAGCTGGGCACACGTGCGGCCACCTTGGATTGATTTCAATGTCACCAGCTGATGAGCAGAGCGCCTACAGCTAGCTCAGTGTTTCTCTGGGTAGTACACATTCGCTCATGCCTTGGTGCACATAAATATATTTATTCTGCATGTGGATGGAAAAGATCAGGGGACTGTTGTCCCTCACCTGTCATAAAACTTCCCCCTCACTCTCTCAGATATTATGGAGCATGCAGCAGGCTGACACCACAATGGGAATGTTGCTTTCCCTGAGTCAGTTGAGTGTGAAACCTTCCCTTGAAATGTCCAGAAGCACATTCTATCCCCATCTGCACTTGCTCAGCCTGTAGTTGCACTGCTCTTGACTGTGGTCCAGGCTGCCTGTGTATGGCTTCATGAGCTGCAGGAGTAAGGGGTAGGCTGGGTCTCCAAGGATCACTGTTGGCATTTCAACACCTCCAATGGTAATTTTCCAATATGGAAATAAAGTTCCAGGTTGCAGCTTTCTGAAGGGACAGGAGTTCCCATAGACGCACACACCATGAACCTTTCCTGACCATCCCACATTGATGTTGGTGAAACAGCCCTTGTGGTCCAACACGGCCTGAAGCGCCATCAAGAAGTGCCCCTTGTGGTCGATGTATTCTTTGGCAAGGTGATCAGGTGCCACAATAGAGATATCTGTTCCCTCTTTTGCCCCACCACAGATAGGGAACCCTATTGCGGCAAAGTCCTCCGCTATGTCCCATACGTTTCCCAGAAAACCAACGAATAGTCCTGCCGCACTTTATCGACTAACAAACCGTAGCTGGTGGTATGAGCTTTTTCAGGTGACTGGAGTATTCAAAGTCCAGGTCCAAAAATAAATACCGGGGTGGGGGGGGGAGGAGAGGGTAAGGAAGAGAAAAAACTAGCGAATTCGATTGTTAAAGAACAGTTTGCACTTCTGTAAGCACCCATGTCCTTCCCAGCACACAGGTATTGCTTGCCTTAGTTGGGTCACAGCAGCCCCCACTCCAAATTGATTCCCAGCTGACCAGTAGCTGTCTGGCACTGCGAGCTTCCACAGGGCTAGTGCTACTCGCATCTCCACTGTCAGAGCGCGTCTCTTTCTGGGATTGCTGCACTCCAGGACGGGGGAAAACAACTCACCAAGTTCCATGGATGCAAGAGTTCTGCAGCTACTGTGGATCGGCCCATAGCTGCATCACTAACTACGTGGTCCCACCAGTCTGTGCTCTCTCATGGCACCAGAACTGGCATTCCACTGTGCCAGGAAGAGCGAATGCTGGTGGCATTTGCCAATTGCTCAGCCCAAGTGCTTGGTAGAAGAATATCTCCCTCATTCCAGCGGCCCCTGGATGTACTCCAACATAAGGTGCCCCATGGTTAATATGACTGCCATGATACTTTGCTGCTGAGCTCGTTCCATGCTTACCCAGCTGTGGCATCTGCAGGGATAACCAGGGAAGGAAGGGCGTGTGAAAAGACTGTTTGCCTATGCTTTCAAGCTGAGGGAGAGGGAGACAACTGCATTATGGGACGCTGACAGCATGTACCCAGAACCACCCACTGCACAGTTTTGGTCTCAGCATGCACTGGAAGCATAATCCAGAAGGCAAAGGGGTGGCAGGAACTATGGGATCCATCTCAAAGCCAATGGGAGCCACCCTATTGGGGACGCACTGCTTCAAACGACATTGAATTCTTGTTCATGATGGGGACATTCACCTTTGATTTTTCAATATCCGATCTAAAAATCGACCTTATCTTAGAGTGTAGACAGGGCCTAAGTGTCCATAAAAGCCAGTGTTTTGTCTCCTCATATGCTGATTTAAGTTTCCCATTTCCCTTAGTTGTTGATCTCACGAGCAAAGAGATGGGAGGAGAGGTGAACTGGAAGCCATGGCGTCTGTCTCTCTCTCTCATACCACTTGCTCCTAACTGTGGTGCAGACAGTAAGTAGGTGATTGTGGACGTGAGGGTTGAGGCATCTCTGTGATGACATGCACGTTCCTTGATTACACCTTCCAGTAGCTGAAGAATGGCTGTTTAAGCTGGTGACTTGCTCTTTAACATATTTTTGGGTGTATGACGTGTTTGTCTCTGGACCTGCCCTTCTAACTCTGGAACACGTGGCAACAATGTTACACAGTAGAAACCTATAGTACCATGTTGATTCACCTATTTTACTAGGACAATAATATTCAACAGGTTGAGTTTTCAAATGATACCTTGCAAGGCATACGTTGTGCAAATGTTATCAGTCCTGTAAAAGTGGTGACTGTGATAGGTTGACTTCCAGATTCTGTTTGTCTGCATCTCTGTGAAGTCCTCTGTGCATCTTCTCTCTGAGGTGGACCCCTTGTTTTGTGGGGTTTTTTGCATTTGGTATTTTCTCAGGGTATTGTCAGCATTCAGATTTCATACCTGGGTTTTGTGCGTCCCACTTTCCAAAAGAGTGAGCACCCCAAGCTCTGTTCATCCTGACCCAGGAGAATGTTGGCCTGGGGTGCTCACTGTCCTCTTCCTTGCCTGGACAACCAAAAAGCTCCTGCGCGCTCAGGCCTGGTCTGCACTGTGAAGTTAGGGCCAAGTGAGTTCCCTTGTGTGGGCCTGTTTGTGCATCTCTGCCCAAGCTGGTCTCTGAACAGCTTAAGTGTCCCAACGGCGACATTGTAAAGTCACTTCCTTGAGCAGCATAAAACAATGGTCAACCTCATTTTGTCAGTGCAGCAAGAATGTGGGTACCGCATGATCCATGTCAGCACTAACAGTCCTCCATCCCATGTTCCACAGTGCCCCAGACCACTCTACTCAGTCTTAAACTCCATTACCTGGGGGTGAGAAACTGGAAGCACCCCCCATTAGATACTTGGGTGTCAGAAATGCCCATCTTGGCAAGTACACTTAGCAGCTCTTCTTTTGTCGTGTCCACTACACAGCGAGGTACTAGACCCACACCTGCCTGGAACAGCAAGAAGTGTGGGCCTGTGGAGAGAGGAGGTGCTGCAAGCGGAGAGTGGTGTGTCCCCTGCGTATTACACCATTGCTTTGTGGTGGGGGCAGCGGGGTGTCTTTTGCCAAGACCCTTGGAAGGGCACGTGAGGCTGCATGTAGACAGTGGTCAAACCCCTCGTAACCTGAGGGCCAGATCTCCGATCTTTCTCCAGGTCCCCAATAAAGGCTGAGGGGAACAGGCAGCTGGAAGGGGTTCAGACTCGGGGTGGGGAAGACAATCTCTTGCTGTGTAGTGTCGGCGGAGTCGCAGCTGACTGTAAGGTTGGGGGGCAGGGCCCGTTGGGTGGGAGGCTTCCCCGGGTGTTTCTCCTGGGTGGACTTGCTACATAGAAGGCATGTGAGCAGGGCTGCTGAACAACCGCTTTGGGGTTGGCCCCAGGACGGGGCCTGGGTAGCACGCTTGTGGGAGTCACGCTGAGTGAGACAGACTCTGGCATACTCACTCTGGACCCTCGAGTAGGGATGGGGCCCGTGGGGAGAGACTGGAGTGTGGGGGGCTTAGAGAGGTGCAGTACCAGGAGGCTTAACTCCCAAGAGAGCATGGACCCCCGAGGAGCTATGTCATGCTGAAGGGGTTCCTCCCAGAGACGGCGAGACTTAGCCAAAGAGTGTGGGGCCTGTGCGGCCGTGACCACAGAAATGGTGGTTTGCACTGGGCTGTCACGTCAGCAGTGCCCTATGAAAGCCAAGGAGGTTTGCCAGGGATATCACAACACAGAGGAGGGCAACTCCTGCTACAGGGCTCCTTCTCTTTGTGGTCTTCCCTTCCCAGGCCAGTGTTTCTCAGTGTGCTTCTTGCATTAACAACCCCATAGATGAGTGAACAGTGCCACGCTGTTGCAACAAATGATTTTGGATTGTATTAGGAGGAGTATTGTAAGCAAGACACACACAATAATTCTTCCACCTTGGAGTATTGTCTAGTTCTGAGCATCATGTTTCAGGATGTATGTGGAGAAATTGGAGAAAGTCCAGAGGAGAGCAGCAAAACTGATTCAAGTTTAGAAGACATGATTTATATCAGATTGAGAGAAGACTGAGAAGTTGGATTGGTTTAGTCTGAAGAAGAGGAACAGGGAAATCTTGAAGTATTGTTCTTAACCACTGGGGACAGGACAAGAAATAATAGGCTCAAAGTGCAGCAAGGGGGTTTAGGTCGGACATTAGAAAAATGTCCCATCAGGGTGATTTAGAACTGGAGCGAGTTCCCGAGGGAAGCTGTGGAGTCTCCATCACTGGAGATTTTTAACAGGCTAGACAAACATCAGCCAAGGGTCTCAAGCTGGGTGGGTGTGGAATGCATGCTTGAGGGGTGAGAAGGGCACAGCTACTGGCTGAATTGCTAGCTCTGAAAGCAGAACTGCTCCCGCCAGCAGTGCAGAAGGAAGGTGGTGGTGTGTGGCGTTGCCACCCTTCTATATGCGCCCCTCTGCCAGTGGCGATGCCTTCAGACATGAGTGGCGGAAGAGCGATATGCTTCAATGCCTTATTACAGGGGTAAGGGCCCTAAGGCCCGGGGGCTGGACGCAGCCCCCACCTTGCCTGGACCTGACCACAAGGCTTGGGGTTCCCACCAGCATTGGGGTGCCTGTGCTGGTGCTCCAGCCCTTCCATTGTCTCCCCATGGGTCTAGCACAGTCTACTAGGCTGGGCCCACTGGGCTCTGGTGTGCGAGGGGAATGTGGGGAGTGTTCTCCTTCTCAGGGGCCACGGCAGTGAGGGTTGGTTTGTGTGCGGCCTCCGACTGATTGACGGGCTCTGTTCACATCTTGAAATGCGCCTGTTGTGTCCAAATAGATTTTGAAATAACGGGCACGCTGTTGTGCCATCCCTGTAACCCTCACTCCACAAGGCTGGAGGGCTTGTTGGAATAGCGCTTCTGTTCCAAATTAGATTGAAATAAGAGATGCAATTTGCATAGCTCAGATTGCACCTATGGGTGCAGTGTAGCTGCGCCCTCTGAGGGGCAGGCGCCCCGTCCCAGAAAAGGTTCCCTACCCGCCTTGTTGCTGTTAGTGTTTAGTAAGAGCTGCGTATTGGTTTATCAGCATAGTGACCATTGATCACCAGAAGCCGCGGAAGTTCTTTGGGGCTGAGTCCAGGACTGCTCCCTTGTTTCTAGCTTTTCAGTCACCAGCACCTCTTGCCTCCATGGCTACCTTCACTTGGAAGTCTTGTCCCTCAGCAGCTTTAAACTGCAGCCGGGGAATATTGGTACCAGGCTGCACGGCTCCCAGCCTGGAGGGAGGCCATGCTGCCTCACTGCCCTGTAAGTAGATCGCTTGATTGTCCTGCCCAGCCCTGCTTCAGGGCAGGCCTGCAGCAAGTCGGACGTTTGTCCTCTACTCGGGCCGCATAGCAGGCCATCTGCCCTGGCCCTGGCCCTGGCCCTGGCGTGGGGGAGCAGCACCCAGGCCCTTGCCCGTACTCAGTTCAAGGCGCGCGGCCTGGCCTCAGGCTGAGCAGGGGTCAGGTCTCCTTGCTCTGGCAGGAAGGGGTTTTGCCCAAAACTAGGGGAACGTGCCACCCGAGGTGTGCAGCTGGGGGGGCTCAGGCCCAGCTCCACTGTGTCAGAGCCCAGGGCCCTAACAGCAGCGGTGCTGGCTGCCACTTGCTCAGTGAGGATCCTGACCAGGTTCACTTCCCCATCCAGCTACCCTACGCTGCTTCCCAGTCTCCCTGTGGGCCTGCCTGGCTTGGGCCCCGCTCCTCCAGGTCTGCCGAGGGCGTTTCCATTGGCTCGGGGTCTGGGTTGCTCAGCCAGTCTTCCTCCTCGGGGGCGTGTCCGAGCGTGCCCCCTTGGGAGCTTGGGCAAGGTACCTGGCTTCCTCTGCTGGCGGAGCCCCTGCCGACTGGCTTCCCCCACGGAGTCAGATGGACGCAAGGCAGATTGATCTGTGTGTGCAGTCAGGGAGGCACTGTCTGTCCCTACGGCGCCGCAGAGACCAGACTCCCCAAGGGTCCGAAATGTCCCTGCTTCAGGCGTGGAAGTGCCTGCGACTCCAGCTGCACTAGAAATGTACTCAGTGTAGTGACTGGCTTTCAGAAGCCGTCCCACAATGCACCACACTCACACACCATGGATACAAGCGATTGAGTTAGCTGACATAACTTCGGTGGTCCTGAGTTTATGGTGTAGACGTGCTCCCGACATTGGTTGCTCTGCCAGATTCACAATGGCAACACGTGAGCCTGGAGTGATAGTTGTGCTTTCCTTCTGCTTTGCGCCTTCTCCCATGCTATTATCTCTGAAGGATACCAGGGCCGAGTACCACGGCTGCGTGACTGTTCAGGAGCGAGAAAAAGCCACACCCCTGAATAATGCAGTCTCTCTCGCGCACTCACACACCCACCTCCTCCTGGGGAGATGGAGTACTATGGGAGAAGGCTGCTTGTTGCCATAGCACCATACCTGCACCGTGTGGCTGTTCCGCTGCAAAGTCTTCAGTGTAGGCCTGCCCTGGCACTACAGGTGTGATTGCTATTTCCTGTCATGCCAGTGTTGTCCATGATTGGACTTGTGCAGTGCAATGACCTCCTCCACCGCCTGTCATCTGTGGAGAAGCTGTTTCCTCTCTGCGGCTCTGCCCCTTCTCTTGTGCTGAACTGCAGCTGGCTTAAATATCATAGCAGTCCTTTGCTGCTGCCTGCCCCCAGGTGACTTTCACCCTGACTGCAGTCATGATATCAACAAACTATCGTATAGTAGAACCTCAGAGCGCCACATCTGGGAAATGCAGGTTGTGCGTAACGGAAACGTTTGTAACTGTGAACAAAATCTTATGGCGGGTCCTTCCAGCGTTTACACCCGAACACTGACTTCATACAGCTTTGAAACTGTACTCCCCAGCAGAAAACCTTCATTTTAAATGAAACAAGCTCAGAAGCCGTTTCCTTACCGTGACAAATCTTTTATTTTGTAATGTATTTTGTTCCCTTTATTTTGAATACTTTGTTTAACACAGCACTCGACTGAATTGGCTTTTTGCAAGGGATGGGTCCCCGCTGCCGCTTGCTTGCATGCTTCTGCTTGCACACGAGGGGTGAGGTTGACTGGTCCGTTCGTAACCCTAGTGTTCATAACTCCGCAGCTCTGCTGTCTGAGGAATTAAGCTAATGGGACAGCGATGTAGCAGGCAGGTGTGTGTGCCCTGCAGCCCTGTTTTGGCCTGTTATTTTTCGCCATCATGTGGCAGAAATGTGCATTGTCACTTCAAGTTAGCCACAGATTCCTATTCGGCACCTCAGCATGGAGGAAGCACAAAGCCAGCCTGCTTAGCCTTTCTGCTCAAGCCATGGGTCTTATTGACCCTTCTTGGCTGCATGGACGTATCAGGCCAGATGTTTGCAGCACAACTGTACCTTTCATACAAGCTGTACCCAAACCACTGTGAGGGGAAGTGACCCTAAGGCCTAGTCTACAGCTCCATGAACACTGAGAGCACTCGGTGCTCAGCTTATTGCGTCTATACAAGAGGCGCTAAATCACCCCCGCTGGATTGATCGCTGCCGGTCTCCAGTGGATAGTGAAGACCTGCCCTAAGGCTTTGTCTGGGCTAGCACCTTTGTCAGTTGTAGTGTGGAAAAGCCCACACCCCAGCTGACATAAGTGTCTCTGACAAAAGTGCTGGTGTGGACAGTACTGTATCGGTAGGTGACATAGCTGCTACTGCTTGGGGGGGTTAATTCTGCCAGTGGGGAGGGCTCCAGCACAGCTGCCCAGGAGACCTTAGAGCAGTACAGCTGCAGGGGTGCACTGTGCCGCTTTGAGCTGTGTAGTGTAGACACAGCCGTGGGAGCGGAGGAGCAGAGCAAGGCAGGGGAGCTGTGCTCAGTTGCAGTTGGAAGGGATGTGCTTGCGATGTGGCAGGAAGAGAAGGTGGTGGTGTGAGTGCGGCGAGAGTGTGACTATCTCGTCACTGGCCCAGCTGAGGACGTGGAGGGAGGGGACAAGAAAGGTGTGGTGGAAGGATCATAGGTCCAGACAGAGCAGGTCACTAGAGGGTTTTAAAATTAAGACAGGAAATATTGACCTGTGCCCAGAAATGAGGGGGAGGCTAGTGGGGTGATCTGTGTGTGCATACAGTGGGGCTGGCTGTGCCAGCATGCGCTTTGCTCCTCTCCTGTTGAAGCACAAGGAGATGAGTGTTACTTCTTGTCCAGCATGACCCTGCCTAGAGGCCAGTTCTTCCCGTCATTCCCACCAGGGGTGTTAGCACCCACCCCAACCGGTAAACCGAGATGCTGATGCTGCTACACTCAGCTGGCTCCCAGGCAGGCGGCTTTGCTGCAGCAGGGCAATGAAGCAACGACCCTGGGAGCTGGGTCTGCAAGAGCTGGCGGCCCTGCTCCAGGAGAGGCTTTGGGCTCTGCAGTATTAAGCTAAGCTTTGTACTTCAGGGCTCGGACTTCCAGTGCTGACGCTGCTGCCTCGCACACCGGTTTCAGCGCTCCTGTGCCGTGTACTGCAGGGCCCGCAGTGCAGGGAGCTGTACCGGCGGGGACTTGCAGCGCTGCCTCGCACACCGGTTTCAGCGCTCCTGTGCCGTGTACTGCAGGGCCCGCAGTGCAGGGAGCTGTACCGGCGGGGACTTGCAGCGCTGCCTCGCACACCGGTTTCAGCGCTCCTGTGCCGTGTACTGCAGGGTCCGCAGCGCAGGGAGCTGTACCGCCTGGGACTTGCAGCGCTGCCTCGCACACCGGTTTCAGCGCTCCTGTGTCGCGTACTGCAGGGCCCGCAGCGCAGGGAGCTGTACCGCCTGGGACTTGCAGCGCTGCCTCGCACACCGGTTTCAGCGCTCCTGTCGTGTACTGCAGGGCCCGCAGCGCAGGGAGCTGTACCGCCTGGGACTTGCAGCGCTGCCTCGCACACCGGTTTCAGCGCTCCTGTGCCGTGTACTGCAGGGTCCGCAGCGCAGGGAGCTGTACCGCCTGGGACTTGCAGCGCTGCCTCGCACACCGGTTTCAGCGCTCCTGTCGTGTACTGCAGGGTCCGCAGCGCAGGGAGCTGTACCGCCTGGGACTTGCAGCGCTGCCTCGCACACCGGTTTCAGCGCTCCTGTGTCGTGTACTGCAGGGCCCGCAGCACAGGGAGCTGTACCGCCTGGGACTTGCAGCGCTGCCTCGCACACCGGTTTCAGCGCTCCTGTCGTGTACTGCAGGGCCCGCAGCACAGGGAGCTGTACCGCCTGGGACTTGCAGCGCTGCCTCGCACACCGGTTTCAGCGTTCCTGTCGTGTACTGCAGGGCCCGCAGCGCAGGGAGCTGTACCGCCTGGGACTTGCAGCGCTGCCTCGCACACCGGTTTCAGCGCTCCTGTGTCGTGTACTGCAGGGCCCGCAGCGCAGGGAGCTGTACCGGCGGGGACTTGCAGCGCTGCCTCGCACACCGGTTTCAGCGCTCCTGTCGTGTACTGCAGGGCCCGCAGCGCAGGGAGCTGTACCGCCTGGGACTTGCAGTGCTGCCTCGCACACCGGTTTCAGCGCTCCTGTGCCGTGTACTGCAGGGTCCGCAGCGCAGGGAGCTGTACCGGCGGGGACTTGCAGTGCTGCCTCGCACACCGGTTTCAGCGCTCCTGTGCCGTGTACTGCAGGGCCCGCAGCGCAGGGAGCTGTACCGGCGGGGACTTGCAGTGCTGCCTCGCACACCGGTTTCAGCGCTCCTGTGCCGTGTACTGCAGGGTCCGCAGCGCAGGGAGCTGTACCGCCTGGGACTTGCAGCGCTGCCTCGCACACCGGTTTCAGCGCTCCTGTCGTGTACTGCAGGGTCCGCAGCGCAGGGAGCTGTACCGCCTGGGACTTGCAGTGCTGCCTCGCACACCGGTTTCAGCGCTCCTGTGCCGTGTACTGCAGGGTCCGCAGCGCAGGGAGCTGTACCGCCTGGGACTTGCAGTGCTGCCTCGCACACCGGTTTCAGCGCTCCTGTGCCGTGTACTGCAGGGTCCGCAGCGCAGGGAGCTGTACCGGCGGGGACTTGCAGTGCTGCCTCGCACACCGGTTTCAGCGCTCCTGTGCCGTGTACTGCAGGGCCCGCAGCGCAGGGAGCTGTACTGCCTGGGACTTGCAGCGCTGCCTCGCACACCGGTTTCAGCGTTCCTGTCGTGTACTGCAGGGTCCGCAGCGCAGGGAGCTGTACCGGCGGGGACTTGCAGCGCTGCCTCGCACACCGGTTTCAGCGTTCCTGTCGTGTACTGCAGGGCCCGCAGCGCAGGGAGCTGTACCGGCGGGGACTTGCAGTGCTGCCTCGCACACCGGTTTCAGCGCTCCTGTGTCGTGTACTGCAGGGCCCGCAGCGCAGGGAGCTGTACCGGCGGGGACTTGCAGCGCTGCCTCGCACACCGGTTTCAGCGCTCCTGTGCCGTGTACTGCAGGGCCCGCAGCGCAGGGAGCTGTACCGCCTGGGACTTGCAGCGCTGCCTCGCACACCGGTTTCAGCGCTCCTGTGCCGTGTACTGCAGGGCCCGCAGCACAGGGAGCTGTACCGGCGGGGACTTGCAGCGCTGCCTCGCACACCGGTTTCAGCGCTCCTGTGTCGTGTACTGCAGGGCCCGCAGCGCAGGGAGCTGTACCGCCTGGGACTTGCAGTGCTGCCTCGCACACCGGTTTCAGTGTTCCTGTCGTGTACTGCAGGGTCCGCAGCGCAGGGAGCTGTACCGCCTGGGACTTGCAGTGCTGCCTCGCACACCGGTTTCAACGCTCCTGTGCCGTGTACTGCAGGGCCCGCAGCGCAGGGAGCTGTACCGCCTGGGACTTGCAGCGCTGCCTCGCACACCGGTTTCAGCGCTCCTGTCGTGTACTGCAGGGCCCGCAGCACAGGGAGCTGTACCGCCTGGGACTTGCAGTGCTGCCTCGCACACCGGTTTCAGCGCTCCTGTGCCGTGTACTGCAGGGCCCGCAGCGCAGGGAGCTGTACCGGCGGGGACTTGCAGCGCTGCCTCGCACACCGGTTTCAGCGCTCCTGTGTCGTGTACTGCAGGGCCCGCAGCGCAGGGAGCTGTACCGCCTGGGACTTGCAGCACTGCCTCGCACACCGGTTTCAGCGCTCCTGTGCCGTGTACTGCAGGGCCCGCAGCGCAGGGAGCTGTACCGCCTGGGACTTGCAGCACTGCCTCGCACACCGGTTTCAGCGCTCCTGTGCCGTGTACTGCAGGGCCCGCAGCGCAGGGAGCTGTACCGCCTGGGACTTGCAGTGCTGCCTCGCACACCGGTTTCAGCGCTCCTGTGTCGTGTACTGCAGGGCCCGCAGCGCAGGGAGCTGTACCGGCGGGGACTTGCAGCGCTGCCTCGCACACCGGTTTCAGCGCTCCTGTGTCGTGTACTGCAGGGCCCGCAGCGCAGGGAGCTGTACCGCCTGGGACTTGCAGCGCTGCCTCGCACACCGGTTTCAGCGCTCCTGTGCCGTGTACTGCAGGGCCCGCAGCGCAGGGAGCTGTACCGGCGGGGACTTGCAGCGCTGCCTCGCACACCGGTTTCAGCGCTCCTGTCGTGTACTGCAGGGCCCGCAGCGCAGGGAGCTGTACCGCCTGGGACTTGCAGCGCTGCCTCGCACACCGGTTTCAGCGCTCCTGTGCCGTGTACTGCAGGGCCCGCAGCGCAGGGAGCTGTACCGGCGGGGACTTGCAGCGCTGCCTCGCACACCGGTTTCAGCGCTCCTGTGTCGTGTACTGCAGGGCCCGCAGCGCAGGGAGCTGTACCGCCTGGGACTTGCAGCGCTGCCTCGCACACCGGTTTCAGCGCTCCTGTGTCGTGTACTGCAGGGCCCGCAGCGCAGGGAGCTGTACCGCCTGGGACTTGCAGCGCTGCCTCGCACACCGGTTTCAGCGCTCCTGTGCCGTGTACTGCAGGGCCCGCAGCACAGGGAGCTGTACCGGCGGGGACTTGCAGCGCTGCCTCGCACACCGGTTTCAGCGCTCCAGTGTCATCCGTGTGCAGGCCACACTGGCCAGTGGATAATGTTCCTCACTTGCCCTGGGTCTCTTAGTGTGTTTACTGTTGCGCCACTTTGGAAAGAGGAGATACTGGCATGTGCCTGACTAGGGGCAGTTAGGTGCTACGTTGATGGTCTGTCTTCTGGCTATTTTCTGCAGCCCAGAGTCCGTGGAAGCTAGTCCGGCTGTCGATGAGAAGAATGTGTACGCCAGTCATGGCTACGAGGCCACGCAGAGGCCCAGCTATCGAGGGCTGCCGTATGCAGTGAGTACGCACTCCTTAATCTGCGGTAACCAGCCCCTTACTTGACACTCTGCTGCCTCGTGCCTTCTACATTTCCGCCCCCCCCCTCCTGTGACATTGAACTGTTGGTAGTGCAGCTCACACATTGTAGTCTGTGTTCCCGTCTCCGAGACGGTGGCAGCGTGTGGGTTGGGGCATGCAGTGTCCTATCTCCTGCCCCCAGCTTTGTGCCTTCCACTTAGCAACAGCTTCTAGAGATTTTCAAACTGTGGGGCCTGGGTCATCTCTGTGGGCGACCCAGCCTGCTTTGGCTAGGCATGTTGCAAGCAAACTTTGGCTCTCAAAAGAAAGGCTCAGCTCAGAAAGTTTTAATTGGCCTGCTAAGTTGGCCCAGAGTCCCACTGCACAGGGCTGGACTTGCAGCTTGACCCTCGTAATGTCCCTCCACACCCTTCTAACCCCTCAGTCTGAAAACCTCTGTTCTAAATAAAATGTGTTGTCTTCTGTTACAGGGTTTTTCTCGCATGCCTCCTGATGAGCTTTGGCATACCCCTGGGGGGGGGGGGTGTCTACACTCAAGGCCCTGTCTTCTCTTCAGCAAGCTTGGTGTAGATTCAGTGGCAAGACCCCCTGGTTCCGAATGGTCGCGCGTTCCAATTAGGCGCGCGCCCGCTGCATGCACGGTTGCTGGAAAGTTTTTCCCTAGCTGCTACCCATTGGGTTGGCTGTGGAGCCCTAGAGTGGCTCTATGTATGACCCTGCCAACACAACCACCCATCAGTTCCTCCTTCCCTCCAGTGGTGGCTGCAGGAGCTGTGGCTGCCTTGCACTGCAAGCGCCATGTGTCCTCAGTCATTGTAGCAGCCGGAGTGAAGGGGTTTCCCCTTCTCGCCATGTTCTCTCTGGGACCTCAGGCATGCCGACATCCCAGGGATTCAAATGCTGCAGCTCTTGCCAGACATCTGTGGCACCCGTGACCTCCAGGACTCCTGGCTCTGGTACCTGGGGGAAGCCCACCAAGCAGAAAGTGCCAGATCTTCAAGCCTTGGACGAGAAAGCGGCTGCAGAGGCATGACACGGCACCCAGTGCTTCAGCGCATACGGCTCCCGCTTCGCTTCCAGGCACTCCCAGCGCGGCATTCACCAAAGCCCTCCGCCCCGCACTGGTCTCTCTCTGGCACGGCCTAAAGCAGCCACGTGCTCCTTAGTGGCGCCAGCAGTGCCTCCAGCCTCTATGCCCTCAGCATCCACAGGTCCCAGTGGTCTTCTGCACCAAGGAATGGAGGAAGCCAGCCACGCGGGGCCTTCTTGCCCCAGTCCCAGTCAGCGTGCCCGCTTGGAGGCTCAGCACACCCAATCGAGCACCATTCTTACAGCCGGAGCTCTCGGAGCCGCTCCTGCCTGAGCCTCCTGGGCGAGCAGATCCCGGCTGGGTTCGAAGCTGTCACATCACTTCAGCTAGGTGGCTGGAGCACATGACCTGTGAGGAGAGCCGGAGGGACTTGGGTCTGTTTAGTCTGCAGAAGAGAAGAGGGAGGGGGGATCTGAGAGCAGCCTTCAGCTCCCTGAAGAGGTGCCAAAGAGGCTGGAGAGAGGCTGTTCTCAGTGGTGGCAGGTGGCAGAACGAGGAGCAATGGGATCAGGTTGCAGTGGGGGAGGTCTAGGTTGGAGATTAGGAAAAACTCTCCCCCTAGGCGGGTGGGAAGCGCTGGGCTGGGTTCCCTGGGGAGGGGGGGAGTCTCCATCCCTACGGGTGTTTAAGTCTGGCTGGGCTGATGGAGTTGGGTTGGTCCTGCCTTGGGCAGGGGCTGGACTCGATGACCCCTGAGGGCTCGGCCAGCCCTGGGGTTCTAGGGTTCTGTCTGCGCGCTGACTGACACCGTGGGATCCATGCCACCACTGGGCTTCTGGCTCCTCCGTCCAGCAGTGTGACCGAAGTCCCTCTCGGCCCTCGCCGAGGCGCCTCTCCTCAGGCCTTGGACATTCCCGAGGCGTGGAACCTTGCCCTGGCAGCGTTCCGTAGTGCCTGCTGCTTTGCCACCGCGCCAGGGCGCTCTGGGCACTGCTCTCCACAGCAGTCTGAGTCCTGGCGCCAGTTCCGTCTCCGCATTGTTCCAGGCACCACACGTGCTTCTGCAAAAGATCTAGGCCTCGTCTGTCACCTCGTGGAAGAAGACGTCCGGCACTGAGTGACCCGTCGCTGGCGCGGTGCCACCTTGGTTTCCTCACTTGGCTTCCGTCTCGTCCCTCCTCAGGACTGGTCGATGCCAGCAGGCTCTTGCCTCAACAGGGACCAAGAAGTCCCCCACTGGCCACTGCATCCCACCAGGCCCAGGGCATGTTGCCCACTGGTCTGTCAGCCACTTCTAAGCCCCAGGTTCAGAGGCAACTGTCAGCTGCCTACTACTGGGGTCAGCGCCACCCAAAACCTGGCATAGCCCCTCAGCACGAGCCCAGGGCAAGGAGTCCAAGTACCCACTTTGATGTGCACCTCCATTATGGGCCCTCCTCCCATGGAGTTCTGCTCCACCGTGTGGCCCTGTAGCCTTCACCTCGAGGTGGCAGAGACGGTGGACATCCTGGCCCTGCTCCCAGTTATCAAGTCCATCCTGATCGCAGCCGAGTCTGAGACAAATCCCTTCCTCTAGCCCCTTGCAGTGGGTAGAAAAAAGACTTGATCCTTCTCAAGGGGGTTGAATATTTGTTCACTCTCCCCACCCCCATTCCTTGGTGGTGGACGCAGTAAATGAAAACGAGCCTCAGGGCCATCAGGCTCTGGCACCTAAGTCAAAGGGGCCAAGTGATAAGTTAACTCGGGGAACTGCTCCTCTGGATAGCGAACCAGCAGGCTGTGCTGAGTCGCTCGAATGCCTGGACTTGTTCCCTCAGGACTCCAGATGAGTGTGCTGCTTTGGTCCAGGATAGAAGGTGGTTTCCTGAACCTGCCTCTGAACATCTCTGGACGCTGGAGACTCGGCAGCTGGGTTCTCTTCTCCAGCATTGCCATGCACTGGCTTGCCTGGCTCCAATGACATTGGGGCTTATCCCCAAGATGCGGCAAACCTATTCGGACTTTGTTTGATGGAAGTGGGCCTTTTTGTGCAACAAACCAACTCACGGCTGCATAGCCTCAAGAACGCATAACGCCATGAGGTCCTTGGGCATGCAGGTCAGGCTCCGGGCAGTCTGCCTCGCTCGCTTCACTTTCCTACCTCCTCTTTGGGGGAGGTGTGCGGCAGTCCTGACAGACGGTATGACCACCATGTACTGCATCAACAGACAGGGCGGAGGCTGGCCTGCCCCTCTCTGCTTGGAAGTCCTTCATCTGTGGGACTTGCATCCCTCCCAGGGGTCCAAAACCTGCTGGCAGATTGCCTCAGCCGCTGCTTCCTTGCTCACAAGTGCTGGGTCCGATTGGATGGCCTCCACCCCATTTTTCCAGAAGAGGGGGTTTCCCCGGCTCCATCGCTTTGCCACTTGAGCCAATCAGAAGTGCCTTGCACTAGGGATGTTACATTTTGATTAATTGGCTAATCGAATAGTCGATGCAATTTGCTTGGACTACTTGATTAGTTGATAAGGGTGCCTCTGCCTTTAAAGTGTAGCCACAGCTCCCGGGGCTGCTGATGCACTTGACAGGAGAAAGCGCTGCATGGACCCGGGGGCAGCTGGGGAGTTGCCTGCTGGCCCCACAATCCCTGTGGCGCAGCCTTCTTCTCTTCCTCCCATTGCTGCCCCTTTCTGATAGAGGCAGCAAGGGGGGAAGTGACTAGTTAGTTGACTCGTGTGTCGACTGTCCGATAAGCTTTTGCTTATGGGGTCGTCGACTAACCCTTCGCACCTCTAGCCTGTACCGGAGTCTTCCCCTGGGATCCCTAGTGGACACGTTCTTGATCCCATGGCAGACCGGCCTCCAGTATGCCTCCCCCATTTCTGCTGGCTCACAAGGGGCCCTCAAGCTCCACAGGGAGTGTGAACGCTGTCCTGCTAGCACCAGCCAGGGCCTGTCAGCATCGGTACCCCACTCTTGGGAGCTGTTGGTACAACCGCTCATTCCCCTTCCTCTGACCCCGGACCTCATCCCGCAAGAGCACCCGGCCTTTCGGCCCTTGGCCTCACAGCACGGTGGCTTCGCGGCAGCTGGCCTGCTTGGAACTGGTTCAACAAGTTCTCCTTCGCAGCAGGAAGCCCTCTGTCAACACACAGACTGGGCCAAATGGAAGCGTTTCGCATGCTGCTGCCTGCAGCTTAATCTGGACCCTGTGGACTCCCTCCATTCTTCAGGTGTGGGAGTACTGGTGTCCCTAAAGCAGCAGACTTCATTGCATAAGGTGTACCTGGTGGCTCTCTCTGCTGTAACAAGATGGCTTTTCTGTAGCCATATCGGAAGGCCTAAACTAAAGTTGCGTTCTGCAGCCAGACTGAAGAGCAGCTCTTAGCTGTAAAGCCTGGAGTCACATCCTCGCATTCCGTTGAAATGGCATGAAAATAGTCACACTAGGCTGTGAGAAGGGTCCTGTCCTAATGGGCCCACTGTCACCAGATAACGAAACCGATCTCAGGGTGGGTAAAGAAAACTGAATTCACAGCATTTCGTCTGGCGAGAAACTGCTTAGCAGTCATTGTGGCTGTGGAATCCACATGCTATGATCATTGTCCTCACTGTCCTGCTGTTTCAGTGCGATCTCAGTCTGGTTTGTCGCTGTTTCTGTCTGCTGCATAATTAATTTTGCTAGGTGTAAATCAACTAAGGTGGTGGGGTAGGATTGGTTAGGTAATTCTGTTGTGCTTGGTTAGTAAAATTACACTAAAATAATTGGCTATGGTCTAGCTAAGCAGGATTCAGGTTTCACTATATAAACTGGGGTCCAAAAAGTAATAGAAGCAGAAGGAAAGAAGCAAAAACCTAGAAGAGCAAAAAAGAAACAAGAATAGGAAGGAAGACCAAGAAGAAGGGGGAAGACCTGGAAGAAGAACTCTAAGACCAGCCTAACATAAGAGCTTCCAGGACTCCTCTGCATAACGGTGATGTGCAGCAGCTGGATCCAGAGACTGCCCTTGCCTGGCCAGCAGGGGACGTCTGCCTGCCTGTACCCGGATTGGTGAGCACGACACTGTGTGCGTAGCAAGTGTATTCTGCTTGCTTGGGAATTGTCAATAAATAGAGGATAAGACTATTACCGGGTGAGGCTCTTTTAGTGGCTAAAGATCCTGCCGACCCGCAGGAAGTTCCGCCCTGAGCCCTAGGAACTGGGTAAGGGTGGGCGACCCCAAAGTGTGGAAGGGATCGAGAAATTTGTGCGGGTAACACTGCTTTCCACCCCTGGTCTGGCACTCCTTCCAGGATATGGAACAGACTCCATCCCCCACCTCAGTGCTCTGCCCCTACTTGAGATCTCAACCTGGTCCTCTCAGTGCCACATGTTCCCTGCTTTACCTGCTATGGAAGGTGGCTTTTCTGGTTACCATCACCTCTGCTTGGATGGTTTGGAGCTTTGCTCCCTGACGTCAGACCCCTGGTACACTGAATTCCACAGGAGACAAGATCCATCTCCCCGCCCTCAGCTGGCTTTTCTTCCAAAGGTGGTTTCAGCTTCCTAACCAGGCAGGGCATTTTCCTTCCCCTGCTCTGTCCTAAGCCTCATCCATGCTCACGGGAGCCAGGACGTGCTCGCTTTCTTCATCGACCAGACCAAGCCCTTTTTCAAGTCCTCGCAGCTTTTTGTGCCGGTGGCACGTTGTGCAGAGGGACGGCCGATCTCGTCGCAGCGCACCTCTTCCTGCATGGCGTGCTACGCTCGGCCACGGCTCCTCGCCGCCTCTCACGGCGCATTGGACGCATAGGGCACGGCGTGGCCCTCGCGCAAACCTTCCCGTCACACTCTGCCATCGTGCCACGGCCCAGACAGGACACGGTTCTCCAGGCAGCCCTGCGCTCCGACTCCTCCGGGTAAGGCTTGTGAATCCGCTCACTGGAGTAGGTGGGAGCACGCGCTGGAAGAAGAAAACACGGCGACGCCCCTTTGGAACGGTTGTTCATTGAGCTGTGTTGCTCCTGTCTGTCCCTTGCCCACCCTGCTCCCCCGCTGTCGCAGACCGGACCCACTCCACGGGCCTCCCCAGCCGACCTGACGGGTAGCGGCTAGGGAAAAGCTTTGCGGCCGCCGTGCACGCATCCTGGGCACCTCCCTTGGAGTAGCGTGAGCGGCATCTTGAACACTGGTTCCAGAGGCGAGTGAGCGTTTTTCCTTCAATGCTCTATGAGGCAAATAGGGAAAAATCTGTAATCACTTTTTAAAATTCTAAACGGAGGACTCTGTTGAACCAAGTATGTGAATGTGAGCACCCTGCCCATCACCCTTGATGGTGGTGTTTGATACCAACTGCAGCCAGTTTCTTTCGCACTGCCTTCCCGCTCTTGCAGCATGCTGCAGATTTTCACATTGAAAACACACGATTGTCGGAACTTGGGAAACTGGCAGTGGGAAAGCAGGGAAGTGGTTTGAGATGGTTGGGTTCCTGGACGGTGGTGGCTTTAGAGTGGCATTTTAGGGCATGTCTTTGCTACAGGCTGGAGTGAGGGGCAGCAGTCGATCCAGTGGGGGTCAATTTGCCGTGGCTAGTGTAGACGTGATAGATGGCCTGTGGAGTGCTTTTCCACCACGCTGGCACTGGACCAATGCGAGAGATGTGAGTGGAGTTGATGGGAGTGTCAGCTGTCACTACCGCAGTAAGCAGACTTAGGCGCGTCCACGTCAGCTGTGCTATTCGCTTGGCTGAGGTGGTGTGACTCGGGGTGACGGCCATGGTAGTGCAGGCGAGACTTGAGGCTGTGCCTACACAGTAAGTTACCTGGCTGTCATTTTTGTTCCCCGGGGTGGAATAATCCGTACTGCTGAGTGACATGAGTTACAGCGACCTGGGCATCCGTGTGGAGAGCACTGACCTCGTGCGGAGGCGGGACTACGCCAGTGGGCTCACGCTCTGCTCTTGCCATGCCATGCCCTCACCCGAAGCGCCGCAGCGGTACAGCTGAGTGTGGGGACACCCTGAGCGTCTGAGCTGCTTCTGTTCAAAACGGCGCTGACGCAGATGTTTGTTTCAGGATCACAATTATGGAGCACCTCCTCCTCCGACCCCTCCCGCCTCTCCCCCGGTGCAGACCATCATCCCTCGTGCAGAGCTGAACGGCCTGCACTCCCCTGACGAGGAGAACTCTGGGGATAGTGAGAGCTCCTCCGAGGGAGAGCCCGTTCCCAGCTGGTGTCACTGCACGCTTTCTCAAGATGGCTTCCTCCTCAAGTGTGACAAATGCAGGTAAGTGGGTGCGTCCGGGACGGCTCCTCTCGCTTTCCTTCGGCAGGTCTCGGAGGGGTGGGCGTCCTAGCGGAAGCGCTTTGCTAGTATTGGCCCTTGCAGGCACTGGGGGCTCGCGGTGTGGAGATGAGCGGTAAGGTGACACTCTTAGCCACCTGTGCCCACTGCGGGCACACACCTGGTGACCCCGTAGAGACACTTCAGCTGTTGATTCTCCTTTGCAGGGGAGTGAGCAGAGGGAAAGTGATCAGGCTTCGCCGCCGGAAGCAGGACAATGTGTCAGGTAAGGCTGCCTCTTGTGCTGTGAGCAGTGATGGCGCTGTTGTCTCTGCCCGCAGGGCCAGCAGGTTTTTGTTGCTGTAAGTAGCAAATCCTCAGGACGGAGCACCAGCGGGTGTGCAGACAGACAGCAAGTTGCTAGCATGAGTAGGGCTGTAATAGTGGAGTCGATTCGCTGATTAACCAGTAAGCAAAAGCTTATTGGTTAATGCTATCGGCAAAATGCATTTCCTTTCCCTCCCCCACTCGCACATTTTATAGCAGGCTGGCCAGAAGCCTAGCTCAGTCCTGGCTTGCTTTGTGTCCAGGGCCTCCCCTTGCTGTGGCTCTGCATTTTTTTTATGGAGCTATCCCTATCTCACAGACCTGGAAGGGGCCTTGAGAAGTCATCGGGTCCAGTCCCCTGCCCTCACAGCAGGACCAAGCACCATCCCTGACAGATTTGCCCCAGATCCCTGAATGGCCCCTCAAGGCTTGAGCTCCCAACCCTGGGTTAGCAGGCCAATGCTCAAACCACTGAGCTCTCCCTCCCCAATTTAAAGTGTATTAGGAGCCAGGCGGGCAGACAGCCCGGCTCAGTTCTGGCTCGCGTGGGGTCCAGGAGCTGAGACACCCCCCGCCCCCAACGGGCTGCTACCACCCCATGCTGTTGCCTCTTTCACAGACAGCAGTGCAGGGCGGCAGGCAGCCGGTCCACAAGGGAGCTGGTTTTTAAACCGGCTCCACTTGCAGATCAGCTCCTGCCTGGCTGCCCAAGCTGCTGCCTCTGATGCCAAGTGACAGAGGGCTCCTCGGAGCGGGGCCCGAGCGTGTTGGCTGCCGGCCCTGCCTCTGGGGACCGTGGGCTAGTCGACTAACCAATAAGAATTCCCGAGGTTAGTGAATTGCTACGGTATACCCCTAAACGTGCTGCTCCTCCCTGCAGGTGGAGACAGTAGTGCCACGGAGAGCTGGGATGAGGAGCTCTCCCCCTCCACAGTGTTGTACACTGCCACACAGCACACCCCCACAAGCATCACGCTCACTGTTAATCGAGTGCACAGAAACAAGCCGAAGAAGAGGAAGAGGAGCATGGAGAAAGCTCGTGCTGCACCGAAGGCCAAGAAGGTCAAGGTATGTGAGCGTGGGGGAAGAAGCCCGGGCCAAATTCTAGACACAGCATCCGTGTGGTCAGCATCCCTCAGTGGGTCACCCTTGGCTTACTCAGAGTGAGCAGTGCCAGCGTGGGCAGGCAGACTGTGGCCCCCCTTTCGGAAGTGCTCGCAGTCCCCAGCCTGGAGCTTTCAGACTGATCTGCACTTGCCATTGGGGCTCAGGTTTGACGGTGAGTTTTGCAAGGCACCTCGGTTCCCCTGCTGGCTTGTCTGAGTTGGGAAACTTCTTGGCAGAGGGCTGCATCGAGTGTGGCAGCGTCTTCCTTGGCAGGACTGAAATGAGTCTGTCTCTGGCGTGCACTGTGCGTCGGGGCAGCCATGGGCAGGGCTGCTTCGCAGGGGGCGCGAGCGGAGTCTTGGGATGTGACCGTGGGACTCCAGCAAGTGGGGGGTGCTATGTACAAATCTAAAGTCAGGGCATAACTATTGATGGGCTCTGCTCTCTTGTTTTGAGCACAGGCCTTTCGAGAGGGCTCCCGGAAATCCCTGCGGATGAAGGTGAGTAGAACTGAGCTGTCGGCATGAGACTGTCATTCTCTCAGCGTTTTTCCCTGATTTCTGTCTGAGGCTCCCTGATTCTAGCACTCGCTGCTGGAGAAGCCCGGACCTCTCCCCGACCACAAAGGAGCCTTTTCGGAGTGGGTGTAAGAGAAACTTCCTAGAGGCTGGTGATTTCTGCTCGCACCAGAGAGGATTCATCAGTTTATCTCTGCTGGGTAACCCAGCCTACCACCCAGGGGGAGCTGATCAGTGAGGCCATGAAGAGAGTTTTGATGTGAGGACGCAGAATTGTGTGTTGGCCCAGTATCTAGCCATGTAAGCTGTCATTTGAGCCATCTAATCTCATGTACTTGTAAGGTGCCCATCACTTTGGTTTCTAAGACCATAGAAGTGTAAACAGGATTGGGATCTGTAACAGAAATGATGCTATTCCTCTCCTTGCCCCATGAGCTGGGGTGGAGGAATGTAAGCATCCTTGTGGGGTTGATAACGGTTGTCTGACAGGTACCATTTTGGGGGAAAGAGTTACATTCAGACCAAAGTGTGGTCATAAAAACC
Source organism: Pelodiscus sinensis (assembly GCF_049634645.1). NCBI lineage: Eukaryota > Metazoa > Chordata > Testudines > Trionychidae > Pelodiscus > Pelodiscus sinensis. The sequence goes on from NW_027465915.1 coordinate 660,224, forward strand.
CAGGAGCATTTATCCTACCAGATAAGATCAAAGTTCATCTGTGATGTACCAGGGTACAGTCTAGACTAATGAGTCACTGTGTCAACCCCTGCCCTGCAGCTGCGGGTGCCTTCCAGTCCCTTGCTGAAGGAGTTGCACTTGGGCTGTTTGAGCATACGAGCCGCATGAGTATCTGTGTGCAACTGCAGCTTGGCTGTCATGCTGGGGTTACTCTCTGGCTCTCGCCAGCCTTGGTTATATTGAGGTGATCCCAACACACACCCAGCCTTAGATCCCTCCATTCCCTGACCACCAAAACATATGTCCTGTACAGCCCAGCCCGCTCCTCAACAATACCTTCCGTTATCTCTTGGGGTGTGTCTAGACTACAGGGTTTTGTCGACAAAACTAGACCTGCATCCACACTGCCTTTGAGTTATGTCGACGTATGTAAACCTCATTCTCCGAGGATTAACGCCTTTTGTTGACAGAGTTCTGTCGATAGCAGGCATTATTGCATCTACACTGTCCTTTGCGTCCACACTGTTATGTCGACAAAGTGGCTTGCTTTGTCGACAGAACTGGATGTAGTCTAGACGCTCTTTGTCGACAGAAGCTTTGTCAACTGTATCTGTCGACAAAACCCTGTAGTCTAGACGTACCCTTATAGACATATGGGCACTGCTTGCCATCCCAAACAGAGTGTCCCAAACACTTCGGTCCAAACACTGAGCTAGATGAAACAATAACATCCATTTTATTAACTACAAAGAGAGAGGGATCAAGTGATGCACAAAAATCAGACAAGGTTATAAAAGTTAAAATGCTACCAGTGTCTAACTTCATAAACTGTAGCAAAGTCCAGGGCAGTTTCTCAGCATATGCTTTAGCAATGTTACCACATTTCTTGGAAAAACTTAAAAAAACCAATTAATAGTCTTGCAGCACCTCTTAGGGTATGTCTACACTACAAAGTTAATTAGAACTAACAGACATTAGTTCGAATTAACTTTCATAGGCGCTACACTAGCGCTCCGCTAGTTCAAACTTAATTGAGACTAAGCCTAGTTCAAACTTACTAGTTCGAATTAAGGGGTGTGTAGCCCCTTAATTCGAACTAGTGGGAGGCTAGCCCTTCCCAGCTTTCCCTGGTGGCCACTCTGGCCAACACCAGGGAAACTCTATTGCCCCCCTCCCGGCCCCGGACCCCTTAAAGGGGCACGGGCTGGCTACGGTGCCCGTGCCAGGTGCAAGCCTGCCAGCACCCAGCCAGCAGACCCTGCACCTGGCGCAGCTCGAGCCAGCCATCCGATGCCCCCCAGCCCTCCCCCTCTTCCCGGGACCAGGCTGGCGGCTCCCGGGAGCTTGCCCTGGACCGCAAGAGGCGGGCACCCGCCTGGTCTAGTGCGGAGATCGTGGACCTCGTCCACGACCTCCACACTAGGCACAGGAAAGTGGCCGTCTAGGGCAGGAGAGCTGCCAGCCTGGCCACCCAGGAGCAGGTGTGCATGAAAATCAAGGGGGTCCACTGAGACCCCCGACCCTGAGCTTACAATGGCCGTACTGGGTCAGACCAAAAGTCCATCTAGCCCAGTAGCCTGTCTGCCGACAGCGGCCAACCCTAGGGACCCTGGAGGGGATGGACCGAAGACAGTGACCAAGCCACTTGTCTCGTTCCATCCCTCTCCAGCCTTCCACAAACTTTGGGCAGGGACACCACTCCTACCCCCTGGCTAATACCACTCCATGGACCCAACCTCCATGACTTGATCTCACTTCTCTTTAAACTCTGTTCTAGTTCTAGCCTTCACAGCCTCCTGCAGCAAGGAGTTCCACAGGTTGACTCTTTGCTTTGTGAAGAAGAACTTTCTGTTACTAGTTTGAAGCCTGCTACCCATTCCTTTCCTTTGGTGTCCTCTAGTCCTTCTATTATGGGAACTAATGAAGAACTTTTCTTGATGCACCCTCTCCACCCCACTCATGCTTTTATAGACCTCTATCCTATCCCCCCTCAGTCTCCTCTTTTCTAAACTGAAAAGTCCCAGTCTCTTTAGCCTCTCTTCATATGGGACCTGTTCCAAACCCCTGATCATTGTAGTTGCCCTCCCCCTCCCACCCTCTCTCTTCCCCTCTCCCACCTCCTTTTCCCAGTCTCCCCGAGTTTTGTTCAATAAAGAGAGATTCTATTTTTGACCACACGTTTTCTTTATTTTGTACATCAGGAAGGGGGGCTAGGGAAGGGTAAGTGGAAGGAGGTGAGGGAGGAATGGGGTACGAGCCCCCTATAGGGAGGACTGGGCTGGCTCTGCGGGCTTCTGGGGATGGAAGCTCTCCTGCAGCCCCCCAATTGCCTCCTCTCCCCAGATGGCAGCCTGCGGCAAGTGCAGCCAGTCTGATGGCCGAGTGGTGTGATGTGCCCAGTGTGGGTACTCCAGGCACTCCAAGCCAGGACTGTTTTGCAAGCGGGGCACCCCTGAGAACTGTCTGTCAGGGGTGGGGGTCGGGTCCCTTTAAGCACAGCCCTCGGCTAGCCTGAGACAGCATCTCCATGCTCTAAGTCCTCCTCTGATGCCCTGCCGGCACTGCTTCCGGCCATCCTTAACCCCAGTTCAGGGTCCACTCAATGTGGACATGCTAGTTCGAATTAGCAAAACGCTAATTCGAACTAGTTTTTAGTTCTAGCTGCGTTAGTTCGAATTAGCTTAGTTCGAATTAACTAATTTGAACTAAGTTAGTTCGAATTAGCGCTGTAGTGTAGACGTACCCTTAGAGACTAACAAAGATGGGGTCATGAGTTTTCATGAGCCCAACCTACTTCTTCAGATAAGTGGAGTTACTAAAGGTCCAGTTTAAAAATAAATAGGAGATGGGGGGGGAATAGTGTCCATGCTACCTGAAGCTGATTGAGAATGTAATAATTGTCCTTAAATACCCATTGTTTGTTTTTTTTATCTTCAGAGCGTAACGGAGTTACTCTGTAACTGGAAAAACTTAAAAACCAACTCATAGCCTTGCAGCGCCTTAGAGACTAACAGAACATGTAGATGAGGTCATGAGCTTTCGTGGGCACAGCCCACTTCCTCAGATGAATGGAGTTACATGTTTTGTTAGTCTTCAGGGTGCTGTAAGACTATTTGTTGTTGGGTTTTTTTGTCATTAGGATATGGCATGTAGCCGGCCATCCAGCCAATGTCTTCATTCATACCTCTGTGATAGGAATCAGACTTGAAGTTAAGTTCTAAGGCTTTCCTGTGGAGCTGGCTTGTGGAATTGGCCTGAAACAATATGGTGACTTTGAGATCCATTAATGAGTGCCCAGGCAAGTTAAAATGTTCCCCAGCAGATTTCTGTGTTGCCTTTTCGGAGATCTCATTTGTGTCCATTAATTCTTTCCTGTAGAGACTGTCCAGTTTGGCCAGTACTCATGGAGGAGGGGCATTGCTGGCACTTGATGGCATAGATCACATCAGTGGATGTGCAGTTAAATGAGCCTCTGATGTGGTGGTTTATGTGGGTAGGCCCTGTCATATCATCAGCTAATAGAGAAGGTACTAAGTGTTCTTCACTACACTCTAAGGGTATGTCTACACTACCCTCCTAGTTCGTTCCACGAGGTGTACCGGTAGTTCGGAATAGGAAGCCTAGTCCGAACTACCTAGTTCATGCCCCGTGTAGCCGCGCTGCACGGGGTTCGAACCAGCGGGGTTTTAAAAATGGCGGCTCCCCGCTTATGCAAATGAAGCCCGGGAAATTCAAATCCCGGGCTTCATTTGCAAGTGCGGTATGCCTACATTACCCCCCTAGTTCGAACTAGCGGGGTAGTGTAGACAGACCCTAATTGACTATTTCTTTCCCCTTTTATCTTTTTTTCTTTATTTTTCCTTCTTTCCTCCCTCCATCCCATATTTATTTAGAAACTAGACCATTAGTAACTCCATTCATCTGAGAAGTGGGTTTTGCCCACGAAAGCACATGACACCATCATCTACATGTTTTGTCAGTCTCTAAGGAGCTGCAAAGACTATTCATTGTTTTCCAGTTTCTTAGGTCAGGCCCCCTTCTCCCGTTGTCATTTCAGGTACCATTAATGTAATGGTCACTGAGGGGGAAAAGGGGAGTGCGTTGTGTGGAAGAGATCTCTGATGGCTCATGGCTGGGTAGATTGCTACCTGTATCAGTTGAGTTTGTTTGAAGGGTAGCCATTTTAGTCTGTGTCTACAAAAAAACCTGAGAAGTCCTGTGGCACCTTAAAGACTAACAGATTTCTTTGGGCATCAGCTTTTGTGGGCAAAAGTCCCCTTTGTCAGAGGCGTGGAGTGGAAATGCCTGCCTCTGACCAAGTGAGTTTGTGCCCATGAAAACTTCTGCCCAAATGAATCTGTTAGTCTGTAAGGTGCAGCAGTCTGAGAATCCCAGAAGCTGTAAAAGTGTCTATAATACATCTCTCTAATTAAGCCCTCAGCTGTTCTTCGAGTGCTTGTGCACGTCCATTCCAACAGGTGTGTGTGCACGCCCCACAGGCGTGGTTGCGGGGAGGTTTTCCCTGAACAGTACCCCTCGAGTGGTGCCTTCGTGGTGTTGTGTACAAGGTCCTGCCCATTTAGTTTCTTCTTACCACTTGTGATGGTGGCTTGATCTTTTGCTTTGCAAGGCGTCCATGGCTGTTGCTGTGTGTAGTTCCAACTGCACTGTAGTTCCAGTGAGCTAGTGTGCACATTTAGTAGTTGATAGTAAGTTTCCTTTGGGGACAAGTACCAGAGGGGGGGCCGTGTTAGCCTGAATCTGCATAAACAACGAGGAGTCCTGTGGCACCTTCTGGACTAACAGATTAACTGCATAAGCTTGCGTGGGCAAAGACCCACTTTGTCAGATCTTCCTTTGGGGGTTCCTTGGGGTAGCACCATTGAGTCTGTTCTTCAGACTCTTGGTGCATGTGGTGCTGGAGAAGGACTTGGACCTTCCCTCGGCACCTCACGCTTTCGAGGTTGCCATGGCAGCACAGTCTCCAGTCTCCCAAGCTTCGAGCCAGACTGTTAGGTCCTTCCCAGCACTGGCCTTGGTGCCGCCCATGGCACCATGTACGGGACCTTTCTATCATCAATAGCCGAAAGGGTTGAAAGGTGCTATTTTGTCTCTCAGAAGGGGGGTATGAACTCTTGTTTACACACACACACACACACACACACCCTCCCCCCCGACTTGGGTCCCTTGTAGTTGATGGTGGCCAACCATAAGGCGGGGCAAAAAAGCTGGGCCTCTTTAGCCGGAAGGTTTATTTGACTCTAGGGCTCCAGCGCCGAATATCCAGCCAAGAGGCAGTGCAGAGCCTCTGTGTGTACACCTCAAGTTCCAGGAGTTCCTCCCTGCTGAGTCCTGACAGGAGTTTGGCCTCGCCTTGAAAGAGGGCCAAACCACGGCTTGGACCTGTCTCCGGGTGGCCCTGGATTTGGCTGACTCGACAGCAAGAACCATGGCCACGACCTCACAAAGTGTTACAGCTCATGGCTGCAAGTGTCTGGCTCCAGAGTGCGACTCAGGACCGTCCATGTACTGCGCAGGACTGTTTGCCAAAAAAACAAAAGTCCAAACTCTGTCATCTAAAGACTCCTAGGCTACCTGGAGGCCTCTGGGCATTAATATGCTGGTGCCCCAGAAGAAGCCCTTTAAGTTCCAGCCTCCTCTGCATTTTTATGCTGGCCCCCCTGGGCTGGATTACAGTCACAGGCGGGGAAGAAATAATCCCCCACAGTCCTTGTCCAGCCGAATTCAGGGACCCTCTTGCCCCAAGCTGAGCTGTTGAATGTACACACAGGGATGGAGAACCAGCCCAAATCCCAGATCTCTTCCCTCCTCCCCCTTTTGGGAGCCATCTGTTTCACTCTCCTGTGCCTGGACCCCAACCTCCTTCCCTGTCCTCCTTCACGGGCGTTTCTCATAAGCCACTCAGTCTGCAGGAGATACAGTCACTTCTCACGTTAGGAGCAATCCAACTCGACGCAGCCAAGTGCTCACCTGCCTGCATCATGGTTTCGCACCATCACAGCCCTCCTCGGCAGCCTCCTGTGGTTCCCAGCACCACAGCCGGGAACTGCACGAGGCTTCTGGGGCAGATGGCCTGTACGTTTGCTGCCCCCTCCAGGCCTGGTTAGCAAGGGGCGTACAAGACCAATAAGGTCTTTGGACAGTCTCATCACCCTTCCCACTTCAGTCCTTGGATCCCTCAGCTGGTGACTTCCACCTCTCCGGGGGCGGTCAGGAGTGCCTTTTGCCAAACCAGACCCTCTCTCTGGTCACAGCTCCATCAGACAGGCTGGCACCACACCAGGGCAGCCCCAGAGCTCAGGGCTTGTGGCTGCGCGAGTGGCAGAGAGCTCAGCGAGATTCTCCGTCGAGTGCTTGCTTGTGTCCATTCCAGTTAGCTGGAGCGCTGCCTACGCTGTTAGTCCTTACCCTTGGCACCCTGGGAGTGAGTCAGTAATTAGTTCAGGCAGTGGGACTCGTTGAGATAAGACAAGGGAGGAGTCGTCCCTTTCAGCCTCTCCCCGGCTGGGGCGCAGGGCTTGAAGCCTATGCCCTGTAGCAATCCACGTGGCTCTTGCTTTAAACATCTGGGAGAGGACCGTCGCAGACAGCTGCCGCATTTGCAAGACTGTCAAGCTGAGGCCAATGCGTGAGAGGGACTCTAGGCTCAAGCTTATCCTCATGGAGTTGGCTTTGCAACCACCGGCACCGACCAGACAGGCGGCCACCTCCTCGAAGTGCCCGGCACGAGGAGAGACAGACCTCGGGCAGGTCTCCAGAGAGGCCTGGCCACAAAGTGTGCCCTAAGGAGGGGCGCTTGGCCTCCAAGGTGCATGCTGAGGCCACAGTACCGACAAGGCGCTGGCCAAATCCTTGGCAGAGGGAGAGTCTGGTACCAGAGGTGATAACTGGAGAACTCCAGCCACCGTCAACCCCAGAAATGTTTGACGCGGCACAGGAGCTCATCAAGCTAACCGAGACCTCAGCACCGCGAGTGTGGCTGGCACCAGCACTGGGGCATTCAAGGGGGCCGACACCTACACCCACTGTAGCGTCACCGGGAACTCCGGCACCGGCAGCATATGGGACTTCCCAACCTAGGGCCCTGGTTCTGCCTTGCAGTGCCCCAGCAGCACCTTATCAGTTGGTGCCTCCAGACCCGCTGCCTCCTGCCTCGATGTAGATGCCATGGGCGGGGAAGGGGGTCTGCAACGCTGCAGGTCCATCTACAGCACGTGGGCGGCCAGGGATAAATGGAAGCGTCGGAGTACGCGACCTAGCACAGCTCAGCGCTGTTAGGTTGGCGTGCCAGGCTTTGCTTCCCCAGCTGGAGAACAGAGTGGCTTCTGCGTTGACAGACAACACGACAGCCATGTATTGGATCCAAAAACAGGGTGGCGCTTGCTCCTGTTGCCTTCGCAAGGAAGCCCTATGGCCGTGGGAGTTGCGTATCGTCCAGAATATCCATCTCGAGGCGACCTACCTTCCGGGGACCAGCCGTGTTCTGGTGGACAAGCTCCGCAGGCCCACGAGTGGCCCATCAGATCAGGTATCCTGGCAGAGCTCTTCCGGAAGTGGGCTATCCCCGTCTGGACCTGTTTGCCACACGGGGCGCGCCCAGTGCCCGTCATTCCCCCCCATTCCCGCGGTCAGCAGGCGAGGGGAGACCCAGTCTTTGGGGGGGCCATGCTGCAGTCTGTGGTGAAGCAGGTGCTGATAGGCTCTGACCCCGCCTCCTAAGATACTGCTCAGGAGTCACCTGACTGGAGTGGACATGAACAAGCCCTCGAAGAAAAAGAGACGGTTATTTACCTCGTAACTGTTCTTCGAGATGTGTTGCTCGTGTCCCTTCCACGTCCCACTTGCCTCCCCTCGTCGGAGCAATGCCGCCTCCTCATTCTGGTCGCCCTCCGCTGGCCCCTCCGATGCATGCACGTCCTTTCTGTAGTGGGGGGCCCAGAACTGGACGCAGTACTCCAGACATGGCCTCCCCAGAGCCGAATACAGGGGAATAATCGCTGCTCTGGCTCTGCTGGCAGTGCTCCTCCTAATGCTCCCCCATATGCCATTAGCCTTCTTGGCTACAAGGGCGCCCTGGTGACTCATCTCCAGCTCATGTCCTGCCTCAGGGCCTGCTGTGACCAGTCTTCCCTACAAGCTGTGTGGTCTCAGAAGGAATTCACATGCTGCCCAGCTAATTAACCGAGCTCACCTCCAGCTCCGTTTTGAGTTGCCATCAGAGCAAAGGTCCATCTAGCCCAGGTCCTGTCTGCCCACAGCGGCCAGGGCCAGATGCCCCAAGCATGATCCCTCCCGTCGCCCATTCCCAGCTTCTGACAGAGGCCGGGGACCCCATCCCTGCCCAGCCTGGCTAAGTAGTATTCATGGATCCCACCTCCATGAGCTTCTATTGGTGGAACAGACTCACACATGAATGGAAAATTCCACACACGGTTGCCATGAAGCCATCACTCAGGGGTCTCCACAGCCGGCCCAATGGGTATCCCTAAGGAAAAGCCTGGTAATTGCGTGTGCTGTGTGTCCACACGCCCCTTTGGGTGTCGTCGTGCGTGCTGTGCGTGCACACGCCCCTTTGGGTGTCGTTGTGTGTGCTGTGCGTGCACACGCTCCTTTGGGTGTCGTGGTGCGTGCTGTGCGTGCACACGCTCCTTTGGGTGTCGTCGTGCGTGCTGTGCGTGCACACGCCCCTTTGGGTGTCGTCATGCGTGCTGTGCGTGCACACGCCCCTTTGGGTGTCGTCGTGCGTGCTGTGCGTGCACACGCCCCTTTGGGTGTCGTCGTGCGTGCTGTGCGTGCACACGCCCCTTTGGGTGTCGTGGTGCGTGCTGTGCGTGCACACGCTCCTTTGGGTGTCGTGGTGCGTGCTGTGCGTGCACACGCTCCTTTGGGTGTCGTCGTGTGTGCTGTGCGTGCACACGCTCCTTTGGGTGTCGTGGTGTGTGCTGTGTGTCCACACGCCCCTTTGGGTGTCGTCGTGCGTGCTGTGCGTGCACACGCTCCTTTGGGTGTCGTGGTGTGTGCTGTGTGTCCACACGCCCCTTTGGGTGTCGTCGTGCGTGCTGTGCGTGCACACGCCCCTTTGGGTGTCGTCGTGCGTGCTGTGCGTGCACACGCTCCTTTGGGTGTCGTGGTGCGTGCTGTGCGTGCACACGCTCCTTTGGGTGTCGTGTGTGCTGTGCGTGCACACGCCCCTTTTGGAATGCACATGGCAACACATCTGGAAGAAGCACAGTTACAAAAGGGCGGTAATTCCCCAAGAACAAACCCTCTGTGACTATGTTGCCCTTACACAGCATCCTTATTGGCAAACCAAGCAGATCTAGCTACCAGTCCTCGATGGGGTTGTCTTTCCTTCTCTTCCCTTCTCAGGTCCTTGGTCTGTTAAATGTCCCCAAAGCAGGGTCTTGGCTATCCCAAGGCCCTTTGTCTGACACTATCACAGACTTCTTCAGAGATTGAGGAACTAAATAATTTACTCTGCTTAGCATTTGTACCTCTTGTTCTCAAAGGAATCACATGTTGAAGAAATATGCCCAGTGGGTATTCCATTACTGGCTTGCTAATGAATATTTTAGAAGGGTGCTGCAAAGATCAGTTAACGTTTACCCTCCCATCAGTCATCCACTTATGTTCTGACTGCAGCGTTAGCCCGAAGGGTCGTTTTGACCCAGGTCAGTTTGCTATGATTGTAAGTTTCTTGCCTTGGTGAGCTGGTCATAGTGTTAAGTTGAAACACATATCGATAGTCTTGATTCACCTTGCAAGTGAAGTGTTAGCACTTTCATTAAATTTCCATATCAACTGCCTGCTCCTAGACAGTCCTGCTCCTGGTAAACTCAGATGTACTGAGTCGTATCACACTTGTGTTCACCATATTCATTTGTATCCGACAGAACAATTCTTCATAATGCGGCACCATCTTAAAACCTCAGGTGTTTGTCCTTTCTTTTTATAGCTTCAGTCCTTTTCTTGAGAGAGATTTCCAGGTGGCTACCAGGAGCCAAAAAGTTGATGGGAAAGGGTTCATTAACGTAACCTGTAACATTGAGTCCTTTATCAGTGATGAAGGCAGATTTTTTTTCTGTGCGGCCTTATTGCCAGGAATCTTCTGTTGGATTGAAGGAGCTGAGAAGCTTTGCTCAGCATGCCCAGTGTTTCCGGGGACACGCACCTGGCACTGGGACAGCACCGTAGCGTGCAGTCCTTGAGAGAGAGTCCGAGAGCCGCCAGAATCTTGAGGGGCTGCTAGAGCCAACACGCTCTGTAGCTTTGTACCGGCACTGGGCCGGGCCTTGCAGGCCCTGCTGAAAGGTGGTTTGAGTTAGCATCATCCCTGGCTTGTTAGAAAACACTGGCTGGAAACAGGCCAAGCACACACACCTTATTTAAAACCGGCTGTCCCGGAGCTGCGGGTGTAAAGTTTGTTTAAAATAACAAGCTGTGCGTAGCCCCTGCTCGCTGCGCCCCATCGACATACCCAGGCTGGAGGCGGCAGCGGCGAGGCTGCGTGGAAGCCTGGTGTATCCCAACACCCTCGCTTGTATCTTTGCCCTGATAGTGGCCAGTGCCTGATGATTCAGAGACAGTTGCACAAATTGTGGTAAACAGTGACTCCTGCTGGGGAATATTGTTGTCCTTTATTATTTGATCTGCTCTAACAGACTTGTGAATGTTGTGGTGCTCTCAGCTTCTTCTGTGGGGCCTGTCACCGCAGAATGACACAAACATCTTAGTCCTGTAGGAGCACGGTTACGTTCTTGGCTTTCGAATCCTGGGGCTGAGTTCCACGGGTTAGCTCTGTCCTAGGAAAAGCATTTCCCTTTTAAATGTGTTGCCTTCCGATTTGACTCCCTTGCTGCAGTCTAATAGCGAGGGTAAACAGGAGTGCCTCATGAAAGCCTCTCTCCTTCACTTTTAATGTCTCTTCCACGGCCTCCTTGATTTCTTGTCAACATTGAAATCTCAGTCCGCTCACCACCATCTCTTGCAGAGGTCTTTCCCGGTTCCTACGCACTTTGCCCAGTTCTCAGGGGCGCCCACTGTGTTGGGTGCTGCACAGACATGGAAAGCCATCTAGCTCAAAAGAAAATGCAGCATCTGAGTGTGAAAACGGTGGAAGCGTAGGCAGGACAAGATAACGGTGCTAATATTGTGCACTGACATGTGTATTTTACAATGAACTACTCATTCCATCATCGACAGTCGCTGTCCCACGAGTGTACAGTCGAAGTCTGAAACGAGAGAGATGTGTAGGGAAGCCTGGAGAGTGATAGGCGGTGGCCTCAGCACACCAGCTGTCTGACTGGTATAGGCATCACAGCAAAGGAGCACTTGAAAGAGGACCATGGGGTAGCTTGTCAGGAGTTTATGGTGAGGGCCTCCCAAATGCAGGGGAGGGGTAGCCTGAGAGAGAGCAGGAAGCTCGTTTATGAAGATGGAGGCTGGAGTTGATTGTCCTGAGGGGCCTTGCAGTGAGCAGACGCAAGGTAGATGTGGTTCAGTAGGGAACAGGGAGCGGGTGGCGTGCTAAAGAGAGACGAGGTCAGCCTGCCAGGCTACCCAAAGCATTCTCCGGGGATGTGTTCGGAGCAAGCTGGCATTTCTGGGCGAGGGGGCCGGATGTGCCGTTATCAAGACAGGGATGTGGAGTGCTTGGACTGGGAGGACAGTCGTTACATCCCAAACCAGAGCAGAGTGGGAGTTTACGTTTTCACAGCTGTAGTGTGTCTATTTCCACTGTTGAATCCTCCACCTCTTCTGTTGGCCTTTGTAGCTCTCTAGTTATTTCTGAGGTTCCATTTGTGCAGGCTCTACCTAGTGTGCATTTTTACTAGCCTATTTCTACTTCTTTTTGTCTTTCGCTCTTTTTGTTGGGATTGGAAACTATGGAATGAATGCTGGGGGGCAGAGCAAAATGGGAAGGGGAAGATAGAGGGTTGGAAGGAGAAGAGCAAAAGAGCAGGCAAGAGAAGCAGCGAAGGGGAGGAGGTCAGGAGGCAAGTCAGAAAAATGGGTCTTGTTTCTCTGTTCTCCATGCCTCTGAGTGTCTTCTCGCCCTGTAGCAGTGCTCAAGCAGCATGGCCCTTATGGATTTCAGCTCATGCAGAATTGTCCATGGTTCACTAGGAAGCAGCAGCTTTCTGCTCTGTGTGAGGGAGGGGGCATGGAATGGGGCCAGGCTTTGGGAGAGCATCACTTCTTTACCTCTGGCAATAGAAGGCGAAGGCTGATGAGCTCTGCCATTTCCACCAGAGTTTCTTGGGCTGAGTTTTCTCCCTTCACTTGCTGTTCATTAACCCTGTGTTCTCTGTGCAGAATTCTCCTTCGGAAGCACATGCCCTGGATGAGAACACAGCTGAGGGGTGGGAGAACCGGATCCGGCTCTGGACAGATCAGTATGAAGAAGCCTTTACTAACCAGTACAGTGCTGATGTACAGAACCTCCTGGAGCGGCATTTAAGCTCCAGTAAGGAATTTGTGGGCAAAACTGCTATGCTGGATACAATCAACAAGACAGAACTGGCCTGCAATAATACTGTGATTGGGTCCCAGATGCAGGTAAGAGCCAGTGTGGATAGAGGAGCATGTGTTCCTACGTGGGAGGGCAGGGCTGGGGGAGGAAGACGACAGTTTTGGCCCCAGATGCAGACAAAGGCATGGCTGTGTAAGAATTTGCAGTAGAGCTTGTCAGGGCATTGGAAAACCTCATCTGGAAGCCTGGGTCCAGTTCTGGTCAGCTACCTTCAAGCAAGATGAATTTGACTCGGGGCGCTCAGGCTGAGCTCTTTCAAGAGGAGATGAGCGCTTGGCTTGCGTAGCCTGCAAGGGGATGTGTCTGGCGTCTGAGCGTGTGTCTGAGCGAAAAGAGCATTCTTGGCACAGGAACAAGCAGGTATCAGCTGGCTGGGGAGAAATTCAGGCTGACAATTAGAAGATTTCTAACCATGAGCGAATGTCTCTGGAGTAGCCTCCCAATAGGACTAGAGCAGGCAAATAATCGAACCAGACAGGATTATGTGCCAGGGAACTGTGGGGTGTACCTGCCATGCTGCTCCTGCACACCTGCTGCTCCTCCCAGGCCTCATGGCACAAGCTGCCTCCGAGAGAGCCAGCACCCAAGTCCGAGCATGGTGCCAAATCCAATACCGGGGCAACACAGTGGGCCCCAATGTCCAAGGAGCTGTCCCTGGATGAGCAAAGGGGAAGCCACCCTTCCCTTGCCGTGCACTTGTGTTGGTTTCTGGGCGAAGTGAGCAGCACCCCGAGGAGCCGCCTGTGAGTTACCTGTACGGCTGCTCTCAGTGGGATCCCTGGTCGTGTCTGCATCAATGCAAGGGCCCGGCGTGTGGCAAACAAGCATGACAGGAAAGTTGTAACAATCAGCCTGTAGTGTCAGATGTCCGACCATCAGGCCCTGCCAGGCAGGTACAACTTCAGCCTGAGCTCAGGAGTTTGCTGCCTTGCAAGAGATGCCCTCCAGATGGCCTGGAACATGACAGACTGGCCATAAGGCACAGTGCTCTGGGCTGTCCCCATAGATGCAGGATACTCCTCAGGCCCCTTTCTGGATCGGACTGAAGCACAGCTCCATGTTCTTAACGCTCCGTTCCCTGGCCAGCATGCCCATCAGCCATCCCAGCCTATGCCACTCCCTCGAGCTCCTGGGATGTCCTCTGGCCAGCTCTCAGGAAGGAGGGCTCAGACGGGATTGCAAAGGCATCATCCCTTGTCTCCCATTTCTCTACCCAACCTGCTTTCAGAGGGCAAGGAAGCCAGAAGCTGGTGAGGCTGGTGCCCTACCGACTTCCTAGGATCATAGACTCCAAGAATCCCAGGGCCGGCAGAGACCTCAGGAGCCACCGAGTCCAGCCCCCTGCCCAAAGCAGGAGCAACCCCAACTCCATCAGCCCAGCCAGGGCTTTGTCAAATCGGGACTTAAACACCCGTAGGGATGGAGATTCCGCCCCTCCCCAGGGAACCCAGCCCAGCGCTTCCCACCCGCCTAGTGAAATAGTTTTTCCTACTATCCAACCTAGACCTCCCCCACTGCAACCTGATCCCATTGCTCCTCGTTCTGCCACCTGCCCCCACTGAGAACAGCCTCTCTCCAGCCTCTTTGGAGCCTCCCTTCAGGCAGCTACAGGCTGCTCTCAGATCCCCCCTCCCTCTTCTCTTCTGCAGACTGAATAAACCCAAGTCCCTCAGCCTCTCCTCGTAGGCCATGTGCTCCAGCCCCCTCGGCATTTTGGTCGCCCTGTGCTGGGCCCTCTCCAATGTGTCCACGTCCTTTCTGTAGTGGGGGGCCCAGAACTGGACACGATTCTCCAGATGTGGCCTCACCAGTCCTGAGTAAAGGGGAACAATCACTTCTCCATCTCCTGGTCTTTCCTCAGCGGCCTTTGCTTCTTCCATTCGAGCCTGTTGTGGTACACCCTGCAGTATGCGACCGACCGTCCTCCAGCCCCCATTCTCCTTCCCTCTTCAGGGACCGTTCCCACGGGAAACCAGCACCTCCTACTCCTGGGGCTGATAGAGAAGACCCTACCAGACGTGAAGGGGAAAGGGTTCTACTCTGCAAGAGGGAGCCCTAGACCCATTCTAGACCAGGGCTACCTCATCAGGTCTCGCAAGGGGGGCATTTGGCATGGTCTCTCTGGCCTCCATTATTTCTCAGGGCACAGGCATTTCCTCCATTTTGTGTTGGGCCAATGCCGTTTCCAGTTCCCGGCCCTGCGCTTGGGTCTCGTGTGTGTACTCGGTGCTGTTCCATTACACCGCAAGGAGTTTCTCGGAGCGGTCCTCGGCTCTATTCCGGCCGGAGCCCGGATCTCATGAGTGCAGGGCTGCCGTCTCACCACCACCCTCGCGTGCCTGGGATTTGGGCCACATGGTGTCCTGCACTTGCGTGGTTCCGCCGGCCCCTGAGGCTGTGGCTGTCTGGTCTTCATCCCCAACACACACAGTGAGGACCAGGTGGTCAGTGCTACAGGCCGCATCCTGGCCTCGCTGGCCCAGCGGCAGAGTGCTGCATTGGTGCTGGGGAGGTTCCTTTGTGGCGCCGTCCCTGTCGGTGCCCTCGTTTCTGATGCCTCAGACAGGGATCTTAGATCGTGGGTAATTGAATTGTCACGTAACTGCCCAAGTTCTTATTGGTTACTCAACTATTCTGCCAGCTAGTGCAATCCAGCCTGGCTCCCAGGGAGCCCCCCTGCCTCACGGTGCTGCCTCTCTATCCGGAGCAGCCGCTCAAGTGCCTTGCAAAGCGGCTGCCTATCGCCCCACACTGCTGCCTCTGATACTGAGGGGGCAGCATGGAGTGGCAGCAGCTCGTCTTTGGGGGGGTCCAAGCTCTGTCCAAGCTGCCTCCCCTGCCCCATCCCCATGCTGTTGCCCCTGATAGAGGAGGCAGCACCAAGGAGCCAGTGCCCACCTGGGTGACCTCAGCGTGCAGAGTTGTTGGGTGAGTGACGATCGCTCCCTGTGCATCGACATCAGAGAGCTCAGAGCAGTTTGCCTGGCTTGCCAGACCGTCCTGATTCCCAGAAAGAGCAGAGAGCTCCAGGGCCTGCTGGAGAACAGTGCAGCAAGGCGGAGCCAGTTATCTGTGCTTTGCCAGAAGAGCCTCGGGTTCTGGGATTTGTGTACGACGCTCCTGGGTGCACATCTCTCCAGGGCCCAGCATGCACTGGCAAAAACACGAGCGGCCCCTGCGTGTGGAATGGTCAGCTTCATCTCCTGGGGCTGGGGGGCACCCAGGCAGAATAGGGGCCATTTGGGGGTGGAGAGACACTCCTGCTCAGGGCTCTGTTCTATGCCTTCCTCCAGTGCCACTGGGAGAGTCCTCATGGAAGTCAGGCAGGCGGGGAAGAAAAGGATCTTCTCAGCGCAGGCTTGGCCATGCCAGCACTGCCTCCTACGCTGCCAGACTGGATGGCTGCTCTGTTTCAGCTGTAGCTCAGGCTGGACCTGCTGTCACAAAGCCACCTCTGTCTCTTGTACTCACACCTGGTGGTGCTAAAGCCAAGGTGGAGGAGTGCTCAGTTGCTGCTCAGATGGGGGGGTTCGCTTGTTGGACCTCCTGTAGAGGTATTCAGCCTGAGCGAACCTTGCGCTGCCTTTGGCATCTCAGGCTCCAAGGCCTGTTCTTTCATCCATCGTGGTCCGCTTGGCTCTTTCTGCCATCCGTCCGCTGCTCACAGTAAGGTCTGTTTCACCCAGGACATGGCTGCCTGCTTACTGCTCATGAGGGGCTCCACTCCGCTGTGAACTTGAATCTTATGCTGCAGCTGCTCATCGGCTCCCTCTCCTCCCCCCCAAGCCTCTGGTTCCTGCTGTCTGCTCCTCCTGCCCTGGAAGACCACTTCTGCGCTGAGCGCCTGAGGGCTCACCTTGGAGCCACCCTCTATGGTTTCTACAAAGCAACCAGCGTGGCTTTGCTGCCCAAGGTAGCTCTCAGTGTCCCGGGCCCGGGAGAGTCTCCCTTGTCTCTTCTCTAGGTGGCATGCGTGGAAGGAGCAGTGCAGGTCGCCCTCCTGAGGCCTGGGGTGCACTGAAAGGGCCGAGCCATTCCACAGGTTCACATGATTGTCCCTCATGGGTAGTCAGTGTCCATTGGAAGGACGTTTTTCTGGATCGCCACTTCCCTTCTCTGCTGCTGCCTCAGAGTTGCCGGCCGCAAGGTGCGGGGAAGTTGGAGGCGTGCCCGCTCGGCGCAGAGAGGTCCCCGGGGAGTTCCGGGGCAGTGGGCTCTACTGACGTCTCCTGGCCCTCAAGCCCGTTCTGGACCTAGGGAAACTGAACCTCTTCATCACGAGGCTCACGCGTCGCGTGGTCTCCCTAGCTGCCGTCACTCCCCCTGGATCCAGCTGCCATAGAGAGCTGGGAGCACGTCTCCTTCAGCCGATCACCCCGGCTCCCACGTGACTTTTCAGATTTATGGTCTGAGATGCCACCCGCAGCTCACAGGACTGGTTTGGCCTTTCCGCCCTCTCCAGGCATGCACGGTGGTCGCTGCCCTGCCGCAGGACGTCTGTCCATCCCTCGACGAGTGGCTGATCAGGGAACAGGCTCTGGCACATGTGGCCCTGGCCATGACCACAGTCTGGACTCGACTCTCCTGCCCCTGTCGGAGAGCTGCCAGCGTTGGGCCGGGCCTGCAGCGCATCTCGGGACTAGCCGACAGCACCAGCCCGGGTTTTAGCACATGGGACCCTCGTTCCTCTCCCGTGCCGCAGGGCGCTCTGCACTGTCCATAGCAATCACCTGTGCACTTCCTGCCTGCCTGGGGTGCCGAACGCCCTTGTGCGCTGCCTCCGCTTTGCCCTGCGCACCCACTCACGGCTGATTCGGGCGGGCATTGCCGGGTCCTGTTCATGAGGAGCAACCACAAGTGCCCTGTTTTGCTCCTTTCAGGTTGACTGCTGTACACCTTCCACCACCCCTCATTGCAGGGCCCTGCTCTCCGGCTGGCAGCACTGGTCACCACGCTCCCGATCCTGTCGGTGCACAGTCCCACTTCCCGGACCTGATCACCCAGGACTGTGGCCACCTCCGGCATCCCAACCTGGAGTCCCTCCACCTCGTGGTGTGCAGACTCCGTGGTTGGCCAAGTGTGAGCAGCAGGGCTTGAAACCTACACGTGAGGCGCGTCTGGAAGGTTGTATCCTCAGGTCAAGGCCCTGATTGCACCCTGGGACCTGGCCCCGGTCCTTTCTAAGCTCACACGACCCTGGCAGCTTGCCCCGCATCCCTCTCCTGGAAGGTGCCTTGGCCAGACGGGTCCATGAGCTCTCACTTCAGAACCACCTTACACCATCTTTCAACCGCACCCACCCGGCACTTCTGCCTGAGGCGGTTTCGCAGTCTCCTAGAAACCAGCCTGTGTTCTTTCCTGACCCCTGTGCTGTTGATGGGAAAGGGGCCCTCCGGTTGCGAGGCCTCAGCCCTGTGCTGGCTGTACAAACAACGCCGCTCTTCACTGCAGTAGCGGAGAGGATGAAAGGCGCTCCCCCCCTACCCCCCAATGCCTCCAGCCTCTGTCACATCCTGCTTCCGGGTGTGCTGTGTCCCAGCACCGGCACTGATGCACGTTCCATAGGGGCAGGCCTCCTGTAGCATTTCTCACCCAAGTCCTGCCCAGGACATCCGTCGCCCGTCGCGCCTCTCAGCCGGCCTTGGCAGGGTGGCCCTGCCGTCACGGAGCAGACTCATAGCACACTAGGACGGGAAGGCCCTTGAGCACCGTCGAGTCCAGCCCTTGCCCCACATCGTCTAGGCCTGCCAGTGGGTCTCATCCGGCCCGTGCGGCAGTTCCAGGCCCCACCCCTACTGGGCGTGCCCAGCCTGTGGCACGTGTGTTGTGGGGGAAGGAGCTCGGCCCCGCGCAGCCGCTGGAGGGGAGGCTCCCCGATGGCGGCGCGGTCCAGGGCCGGCCTGGCGGCAGCACCTCTAGGGCTGACCCACGACCGCGTGGCTGCGGCAGTGGTGCCTCCAGCCCAAGGGGGCGGCTGGGCCAGCGGGCTGCAGCTGTTGCTGCAAGGAGGCACGAAGCCAGGGAAGGTTTCCCCTCACTTCCCTGGGAGCGTGGGGGGGTTGGAGGAGTTTTTTGGCTTCTCACCTGTGTGGGCCTGATGCACGACCCAGAAAGGGTTCCCCACCCCCGCCGTAAATAAAGAAAACATTGAAGCCTTTTGTGCCGGGCAGGTTCTTTCCTTAGCTTATCAAACTCCCTTTGAAATAAGCATGAGACAGTGAAAACGCTTGATCTGTTGGATCATTTCAATTGACCCATTCTCCCGAGTTGCTGCTGGTTCCGAAAACAAGGTCACCACACCCAGCAGAGTAGTTCTCAACCCTGCTCCTTCCACCCAAGGCTCCGCCTCTTCCAGGTCCACCCGTGGCCACTTCCAAAATTTGTGACATGGCCCCCCCCTTCCAAACTTATTGCCCATGCCTGCTCTAGCCCATCCCTGACAGGTGTCTGTCCAGCCTGCTCTTGCATATCTCCCGGGACGGAGAATCCACAGCCCCCTAGGTAATGTATTCCAGTGCTTACCCACCTGGACAGGAACTTTTTCCTGATGTCCAACCTAAACCTCCCTTGCTGCGGTTTAAGCCCATTGCTTCTTGTCCTGTTCTCAGAGGCCAAGGAGAACAATTTTTCTCCCTCCTTCTTGTGACACCCTGTTAGATATCTGAAAACGGCTATCATGTCCCCCCTCAGTCTTCTCTTTTCTAACTAAACCAGCCCAATTCTTTCAGCCTTCCCTCACAGGTCATGTTCTCTAGACCTTTAATCATTCTTGTTGCTCTTCTCTGGACCCTCTCCCATTTCTCCACATTTTTCTTGAAATGTGGTGCCCAGAGCTGGACCCCGTATTCCAACTGAGACCTAATCAGCACAGAGTAGAGAGGAAGAATTCTGGTTCTTCACACAGCGCGTAGTCAACCTGTGGAACTCCTTGCCAGAGGAGGCTGTAAAGGCTAGGACTATAGCAGAGTTTAGATAATTATCTAGAAGCTAGATAATTTCATGGAGGTTAGGTCCATAAAAGGCTATTAGCCAGGGGATAGAAATGGTGTCCCTGGCCTCTGTTTATCAGAGGCTGGAGAGGGATGGCAGGAGACAAATCACTTGATCATTGTCTTCGGTCCACCCTCTCTGGGGCACCTGGTGCTGGCCACTCTGGGCAGACAGGCTACTGGGCTAGATGGACGTTTGGTCTGACCCTCTGTGGCCATTCGTATGTTCTCATGTTATGTTCTTAAGAATGACTTTGTGTCTTGCTCACAATACTCCTGTTAATGCAACCCAGGTGATCTCCAGCCCCTCCCCGGGGAACCTGCTGGTGAGTCACCTGTTAGAATGCACATGCACAATCGCTGGAAGAAGGAAAACGGTTACCTGCCTCTCGTAACTGTTGCTCCTCGAGCTGTGTTGCTCATGTCCATTCCACATCCCACCCTCTCCCCTCTGTCGGGATAATAGTTCAAGAAGGGAAAGGCCAGTGGTGTCTTCTCTACTGCACCTCGGAAGCGCCATGCGAGGAGGCTCCGCAGCCGACCCGATGGGGCCACGGAGGGACACAGACACCTGTTAGACTGGACATGCGCAACACCTCTCCGAGCCCACAGGTACGAAAGCTACGGAACCGTTTTTCTGCCCCCAAGCGGCAGCAGGGCTGAAGTACCAGGTGGCCTCATTACTCAAAGAAAGGACACTTGGGGTAAGCAGAGACACATTTTCCTACCCCCACGAATAGACCTTTTTCCAAGCCATTGTCTGGGGGTGAGCAGTGTAACGAGCTGGTCAGAATTCCCGGGGCCTCTGTTCTAGGGCTGCTGCCTGAGGGCTCGTTGTGAGCTCTCTTGTTTCCATTGCAGTTGCAGCTGGGAAGAGTGACTCGGGTTCAGAAACACCGGAAGATCCTGAGGGCAGCCCGAGACTTGGCCTTAGACACCCTTATCATTGAGTACCGAGGCAAGGTGATGCTGCGGCAGCAGTTTGAGGTCAACGGGCATTTCTTCAAAAAGTAAGAGTGCTGCTCCGCGACCCGTGAGAGAACACGAGGGGCGTGGGGGGCCCTGCTGCCAGGGGCTGGCAGTTGTGTGCTGGGCATAGAAAGTTAAAGGAAGCTACAAAGTGGCCCGGATCCCTTTGGATGAGATTCCCGCAACTGAGCCATTCTTCGCAGCTGGCTTCCCTGAAAAGCTGTCCCAGGCTGAGGTGTCACTAGAGGCGGTTTCGAAACAAGCGGCTCAAGAGTAACAAATCCCCGGCGCTGGTGGCACTCGCCCAAGAGTTCTGAAGGAACTCCACCGTGAAGTGACACAGTGCTGACCTATCGCTGCCAGCACCCTCTGCTCCAGATCCCTGGGCATGGCTCATTGACGCTGCAGAAAAGGCTCTGGAGCCCATCTTGACAGTCGCTGCCCAGTAGGCCTCGCGTCAGTGCCAGGCAGACTGCTTGGAAATATAGTCAAGAACATTATCAAGGCCCCGGTGTGCGGGGGAAGGGCCAAGGGAAACGATGCCCCCCCCCGGCATTCTGTGAGGGTGTGAAAGAGAGCGTGGAGCTAGTGCACTTGAGTGTCAGAGCCTTTGGCAGAGCCCCCCCCCCCCCCAGCATTCTGTGAGGTGTGAACGAGAGCGTGGAGCTAGTGCACTTGAGTGTCAGAGCCTTTGGCAGAGCCCCCCCCCCAGCATTCTGTGAGGGTGTGAACGAGAGCGTGGAGCTAGTGCACTTGAGTGTCAGAGCCTTTGGCAGAGCCCCCCCAGCATTCTGTGAGGTGTGAACGAGAGCGTGGAGCTAGTGCACTTGAGTGTCAGAGCCTTTGGCAGAGCCCCCCCCCCAGCATTCTGTGAGGTGTGAACGAGAGCGTGGAGCTAGTGCACTTGAGTGTCAGAGCCTTTGGCAGAGCCCCCCCCCCCCAGCATTCTGTGAGGTGTGAGCGAGAGCGTGGAGCTAGTGCACTTGAGTGTCAGAGCCTTTGGCAGAGCCCCCCCCCCCCAGCATTCTGTGAGGTGTGAACGAGAGCGTGGAGCTAGTGCACTTGAGTGTCAGAGCCTTTGGCAGAGCCCCCCCCCCAGCATTCTGTGAGGTGTGAACGAGAGCGTGGAGCTAGTGCACTTGAGTGTCAGAGCCTTTGGCAGAGCCCCCCCCCCCCCAGCATTCTGTGAGGTGTGAACGAGAGCGTGGAGCTAGTGCACTTGAGTGTCAGAGCCTTTGGCAGAGCCCCCCCCCCAGCATTCTGTGAGGTGTGAACGAGAGCGTGGAGCTAGTGCACTTGAGTGTCAGAGCCTTTGGCAGAGCCCCCCCCCCCCCAGCATTCTGTGAGGTGTGAACGAGAGCGTGGAGCTAGTGCACTTGAGTGTCAGAGCCTTTGGCAGAGCCCCCCCCCCAGCATTCTGTGAGGTGTGAACGAGAGCGTGGAGCTAGTGCACTTGAGTGTCAGAGCCTTTGGCAGAGCCCCCCCCCCCAGCATTCTGTGAGGTGTGAACGAGAGCGTGGAGCTAGTGCACTTGAGTGTCAGAGCCTTTGGCAGAGCCGCCCCCCCCAGCATTCTGTGAGGTGTGAACGAGAGCGTGGAGCTAGTGCACTTGAGTGTCAGAGCCTTTGGCAGAGCCCCCCCCCCCAGCATTCTGTGAGGTGTGAACGAGAGCGTGGAGCTAGTGCACTTGAGTGTCAGAGCCTTTGGCAGAGCCCCCCCCCAGCATTCTGTGAGGTGTGAACGAGAGCGTGGAGCTAGTGCACTTGAGTGTCAGAGCCTTTGGCAGAGCCCCCCCCCCCCCAGCATTCTGTGAGGTGTGAACGAGAGCGTGGAGCTAGTGCACTTGAGTGTCAGAGCCTTTGGCAGAGCCCCCCCCCCCAGCATTCTGTGAGGTGTGAACGAGAGCGTGGAGCTAGTGCACTTGAGTGTCAGAGCCTTTGGCAGAGCCCCCCCCCCAGCATTCTGTGAGGTGTGAACGAGAGCGTGGAGCTAGTGCACTTGAGTGTCAGAGCCTTTGGCAGAGCCCCCCCCCCAGCATTCTGTGAGGTGTGAACGAGAGCGTGGAGCTAGTGCACTTGAGTGTCAGAGCCTTTGGCAGAGCCCCCCCCCCCAGCATTCTGTGAGGTGTGAACGAGAGCGTGGAGCTAGTGCACTTGAGTGTCAGAGCCTTTGGCAGAGCCCCCCCCCCCCAGCATTCTGTGAGGTGTGAACGAGAGCGTGGAGCTAGTGCACTTGAGTGTCAGAGCCTTTGGCAGAGCCCCCCCCCCCCAGCATTCTGTGAGGTGTGAACGAGAGCGTGGAGCTAGTGCACTTGAGTGTCAGAGCCTTTGGCAGAGCCCCCCCCCCCCCAGCATTCTGTGAGGTGTGAACGAGAGCGTGGAGCTAGTGCACTTGAGTGTCAGAGCCTTTGGCAGAGCCCCCCCCCCCAGCATTCTGTGAGGTGTGAACGAGAGCGTGGAGCTAGTGCACTTGAGTGTCAGAGCCTTTGGCAGAGCCCCCCCCCCCCAGCATTCTGTGAGGTGTGAACGAGAGCGTGGAGCTAGTGCACTTGAGTGTCAGAGCCTTTGGCAGAGCCCCCCCCCAGCATTCTGTGAGGTGTGAACGAGAGCGTGGAGCTAGTGCACTTGAGTGTCAGAGCCTTTGGCAGAGCCCCCCCCCCCCAGCATTCTGTGAGGTGTGAACGAGAGCGTGGAGCTAGTGCACTTGAGTGTCAGAGCCTTTGGCAGAGCCCCCCCCCCCCAGCATTCTGTGAGGTGTGAACGAGAGCGTGGAGCTAGTGCACTTGAGTGTCAGAGCCTTTGGCAGAGCCCCCCCCCCAGCATTCTGTGAGGTGTGAACGAGAGCGTGGAGCTAGTGCACTTGAGTGTCAGAGCCTTTGGCAGAGCCCCCCCCCCCCAGCATTCTGTGAGGTGTGAACGAGAGCGTGGAGCTAGTGCACTTGAGTGTCAGAGCCTTTGGCAGAGCCCCCCCCCCCCCCCAGCATTCTGTGAGGTGTGAACGAGAGCGTGGAGCTAGTGCACTTGAGTGTCAGAGCCTTTGGCAGAGCCCCCCCCCCAGCATTCTGTGAGGTGTGAACGAGAGCGTGGAGCTAGTGCACTTGAGTGTCAGAGCCTTTGGCAGAGCCCCCCCCCAGCATTCTGTGAGGTGTGAACGAGAGCGTGGAGCTAGTGCACTTGAGTGTCAGAGCCTTTGGCAGAGCCCCCCCCCCCCAGCATTCTGTGAGGTGTGAACGAGAGCGTGGAGCTAGTGCACTTGAGTGTCAGAGCCTTTGGCAGAGCCCCCCCCCCAGCATTCTGTGAGGTGTGAACGAGAGCGTGGAGCTAGTGCACTTGAGTGTCAGAGCCTTTGGCAGAGCCCCCCCCCCAGCATTCTGTGAGGTGTGAACGAGAGCGTGGAGCTAGTGCACTTGAGTGTCAGAGCCTTTGGCAGAGCCCCCCCCCCCAGCATTCTGTGAGGTGTGAACGAGAGCGTGGAGCTAGTGCACTTGAGTGTCAGAGCCTTTGGCAGAGCCCCCCCCCCAGCATTCTGTGAGGTGTGAACGAGAGCGTGGAGCTAGTGCACTTGAGTGTCAGAGCCTTTGGCAGAGCCCCCCCCCCCAGCATTCTGTGAGGTGTGAACGAGAGCGTGGAGCTAGTGCACTTGAGTGTCAGAGCCTTTGGCAGAGCCCCCCCCCCCCAGCATTCTGTGAGGTGTGAACGAGAGCGTGGAGCTAGTGCACTTGAGTGTCAGAGCCTTTGGCAGAGCCCCCCCCCCAGCATTCTGTGAGGTGTGAACGAGAGCGTGGAGCTAGTGCACTTGAGTGTCAGAGCCTTTGGCAGAGCCGCCCCCCCCAGCATTCTGTGAGGTGTGAACGAGAGCGTGGAGCTAGTGCACTTGAGTGTCAGAGCCTTTGGCAGAGCCCCCCCCCCCCAGCATTCTGTGAGGTGTGAACGAGAGCGTGGAGCTAGTGCACTTGAGTGTCAGAGCCTTTGGCAGAGCCCCCCCCCCAGCATTCTGTGAGGTGTGAACGAGAGCGTGGAGCTAGTGCACTTGAGTGTCAGAGCCTTTGGCAGAGCCCCCCCCCCAGCATTCTGTGAGGTGTGAACGAGAGCGTGGAGCTAGTGCACTTGAGTGTCAGAGCCTTTGGCAGAGCCCCCCCCCCAGCATTCTGTGAGGTGTGAACGAGAGCGTGGAGCTAGTGCACTTGAGTGTCAGAGCCTTTGGCAGAGCCCCCCCCCCAGCATTCTGTGAGGTGTGAACGAGAGCGTGGAGCTAGTGCACTTGAGTGTCAGAGCCTTTGGCAGAGCCCCCCCCCCCCAGCATTCTGTGAGGTGTGAACGAGAGCGTGGAGCTAGTGCACTTGAGTGTCAGAGCCTTTGGCAGAGCCCCCCCCCCCCAGCATTCTGTGAGGTGTGAACGAGAGCGTGGAGCTAGTGCACTTGAGTGTCAGAGCCTTTGGCAGAGCCCCCCCCCCCAGCATTCTGTGAGGTGTGAACGAGAGCGTGGAGCTAGTGCACTTGAGTGTCAGAGCCTTTGGCAGAGCCCCCCCCCCCCAGCATTCTGTGAGGTGTGAACGAGAGCGTGGAGCTAGTGCACTTGAGTGTCAGAGCCTTTGGCAGAGCCCCCCCCCCCAGCATTCTGTGAGGTGTGAACGAGAGCGTGGAGCTAGTGCACTTGAGTGTCAGAGCCTTTGGCAGAGCCCCCCCCCCCCAGCATTCTGTGAGGTGTGAACGAGAGCGTGGAGCTAGTGCACTTGAGTGTCAGAGCCTTTGGCAGAGCCCCCCCCCCCCAGCATTCTGTGAGGTGTGAACGAGAGCGTGGAGCTAGTGCACTTGAGTGTCAGAGCCTTTGGCAGAGCCCCCCCCCAGCATTCTGTGAGGTGTGAACGAGAGCGTGGAGCTAGTGCACTTGAGTGTCAGAGCCTTTGGCAGAGCCCCCCCCCCCCCCAGCATTCTGTGAGGTGTGAACGAGAGCGTGGAGCTAGTGCACTTGAGTGTCAGAGCCTTTGGCAGAGCCCCCCCCCAGCATTCTGTGAGGTGTGAACGAGAGCGTGGAGCTAGTGCACTTGAGTGTCAGAGCCTTTGGCAGAGCCCCCCCCCCCAGCATTCTGTGAGGTGTGAACGAGAGCGTGGAGCTAGTGCACTTGAGTGTCAGAGCCTTTGGCAGAGCCCCCCCCCCCAGCATTCTGTGAGGTGTGAACGAGAGCGTGGAGCTAGTGCACTTGAGTGTCAGAGCCTTTGGCAGAGCCCCCCCCCCAGCATTCTGTGAGGTGTGAACGAGAGCGTGGAGCTAGTGCACTTGAGTGTCAGAGCCTTTGGCAGAGCCCCCCCCCCCCAGCATTCTGTGAGGTGTGAACGAGAGCGTGGAGCTAGTGCACTTGAGTGTCAGAGCCTTTGGCAGAGCCCCCCCCCCCCCAGCATTCTGTGAGGTGTGAACGAGAGCGTGGAGCTAGTGCACTTGAGTGTCAGAGCCTTTGGCAGAGCCCCCCCCCCCCAGCATTCTGTGAGGTGTGAACGAGAGCGTGGAGCTAGTGCACTTGAGTGTCAGAGCCTTTGGCAGAGCCCCCCCCCCCCAGCATTCTGTGAGGTGTGAACGAGAGCGTGGAGCTAGTGCACTTGAGTGTCAGAGCCTTTGGCAGAGCCCCCCCCCCCCCAGCATTCTGTGAGGTGTGAACGAGAGCGTGGAGCTAGTGCACTTGAGTGTCAGAGCCTTTGGCAGAGCCCCCCCCCCCCAGCATTCTGTGAGGTGTGAACGAGAGCGTGGAGCTAGTGCACTTGAGTGTCAGAGCCTTTGGCAGAGCCCCCCCCCCCCAGCATTCTGTGAGGTGTGAACGAGAGCGTGGAGCTAGTGCACTTGAGTGTCAGAGCCTTTGGCAGAGCCCCCCCCCCAGCATTCTGTGAGGTGTGAACGAGAGCGTGGAGCTAGTGCACTTGAGTGTCAGAGCCTTTGGCAGAGCCCCCCCCCCCCAGCATTCTGTGAGGTGTGAACGAGAGCGTGGAGCTAGTGCACTTGAGTGTCAGAGCCTTTGGCAGAGCCCCCCCCCCCAGCATTCTGTGAGGTGTGAACGAGAGCGTGGAGCTAGTGCACTTGAGTGTCAGAGCCTTTGGCAGAGCCCCCCCCCCCAGCATTCTGTGAGGTGTGAACGAGAGCGTGGAGCTAGTGCACTTGAGTGTCAGAGCCTTTGGCAGAGCCCCCCCCCCCAGCATTCTGTGAGGTGTGAACGAGAGCGTGGAGCTAGTGCACTTGAGTGTCAGAGCCTTTGGCAGAGCCCCCCCCCCAGCATTCTGTGAGGTGTGAACGAGAGCGTGGAGCTAGTGCACTTGAGTGTCAGAGCCTTTGGCAGAGCCCCCCCCCCCCCAGCATTCTGTGAGGTGTGAACGAGAGCGTGGAGCTAGTGCACTTGAGTGTCAGAGCCTTTGGTAGAGCCCCCCCCCCCCCAGCATTCTGTGAGGTGTGAACGAGAGCGTGGAGCTAGTGCACTTGAGTGTCAGAGCCTTTGGCAGAGCCCCCCCCCCAGCATTCTGTGAGGTGTGAACGAGAGCGTGGAGCTAGTGCACTTGAGTGTCAGAGCCTTTGGCAGAGCCCCCCCCCCCCAGCATTCTGTGAGGTGTGAACGAGAGCGTGGAGCTAGTGCACTTGAGTGTCAGAGCCTTTGGCAGAGCCCCCCCCCCCAGCATTCTGTGAGGTGTGAACGAGAGCGTGGAGCTAGTGCACTTGAGTGTCAGAGCCTTTGGCAGAGCCCCCCCCCCCAGCATTCTGTGAGGTGTGAACGAGAGCGTGGAGCTAGTGCACTTGAGTGTCAGAGCCTTTGGCAGAGCCCCCCCCCCCCAGCATTCTGTGAGGTGTGAACGAGAGCGTGGAGCTAGTGCACTTGAGTGTCAGAGCCTTTGGCAGAGCCCCCCCCCCCAGCATTCTGTGAGGTGTGAACGAGAGCGTGGAGCTAGTGCACTTGAGTGTCAGAGCCTTTGGCAGAGCCCCCCCCCCAGCATTCTGTGAGGTGTGAACGAGAGCGTGGAGCTAGTGCACTTGAGTGTCAGAGCCTTTGGCAGAGCCCCCCCCCCCCAGCATTCTGTGAGGTGTGAACGAGAGCGTGGAGCTAGTGCACTTGAGTGTCAGAGCCTTTGGCAGAGCCCCCCCCCCCAGCATTCTGTGAGGTGTGAACGAGAGCGTGGAGCTAGTGCACTTGAGTGTCAGAGCCTTTGGCAGAGCCCCCCCCCCCAGCATTCTGTGAGGTGTGAACGAGAGCGTGGAGCTAGTGCACTTGAGTGTCAGAGCCTTTGGCAGAGCCCCCCCCCCCCAGCATTCTGTGAGGTGTGAACGAGAGCGTGGAGCTAGTGCACTTGAGTGTCAGAGCCTTTGGCAGAGCCCCCCCCCCCAGCATTCTGTGAGGTGTGAACGAGAGCGTGGAGCTAGTGCACTTGAGTGTCAGAGCCTTTGGCAGAGCCCCCCCCCCCCAGCATTCTGTGAGGTGTGAACGAGAGCGTGGAGCTAGTGCACTTGAGTGTCAGAGCCTTTGGCAGAGCCCCCCCCCCCCAGCATTCTGTGAGGTGTGAACGAGAGCGTGGAGCTAGTGCACTTGAGTGTCAGAGCCTTTGGCAGAGCCCCCCCCCCCAGCATTCTGTGAGGTGTGAACGAGAGCGTGGAGCTAGTGCACTTGAGTGTCAGAGCCTTTGGCAGAGCCCCCCCCCCCCAGCATTCTGTGAGGTGTGAACGAGAGCGTGGAGCTAGTGCACTTGAGTGTCAGAGCCTTTGGCAGAGCCCCCCCCCCAGCATTCTGTGAGGTGTGAACGAGAGCGTGGAGCTAGTGCACTTGAGTGTCAGAGCCTTTGGCAGAGCCCCCCCCCCCAGCATTCTGTGAGGTGTGAACGAGAGCGTGGAGCTAGTGCACTTGAGTGTCAGAGCCTTTGGCAGAGCCCCCCCCCCCCAGCATTCTGTGAGGTGTGAACGAGAGCGTGGAGCTAGTGCACTTGAGTGTCAGAGCCTTTGGCAGAGCCCCCCCCCCCAGCATTCTGTGAGGTGTGAACGAGAGCGTGGAGCTAGTGCACTTGAGTGTCAGAGCCTTTGGCAGAGCCCCCCCCCCCAGCATTCTGTGAGGTGTGAACGAGAGCGTGGAGCTAGTGCACTTGAGTGTCAGAGCCTTTGGCAGAGCCCCCCCCCCCCAGCATTCTGTGAGGTGTGAACGAGAGCGTGGAGCTAGTGCACTTGAGTGTCAGAGCCTTTGGCAGAGCCCCCCCCCCCCAGCATTCTGTGAGGTGTGAACGAGAGCGTGGAGCTAGTGCACTTGAGTGTCAGAGCCTTTGGCAGAGCCCCCCCCCCCAGCATTCTGTGAGGTGTGAACGAGAGCGTGGAGCTAGTGCACTTGAGTGTCAGAGCCTTTGGCAGAGCCCCCCCCCCCCAGCATTCTGTGAGGTGTGAACGAGAGCGTGGAGCTAGTGCACTTGAGTGTCAGAGCCTTTGGCAGAGCCCCCCCCCCCCAGCATTCTGTGAGGTGTGAACGAGAGCGTGGAGCTAGTGCACTTGAGTGTCAGAGCCTTTGGCAGAGCCCCCCCCCCCAGCATTCTGTGAGGTGTGAACGAGAGCGTGGAGCTAGTGCACTTGAGTGTCAGAGCCTTTGGCAGAGCCCCCCCCCCCCCAGCATTCTGTGAGGTGTGAACGAGAGCGTGGAGCTAGTGCACTTGAGTGTCAGAGCCTTTGGCAGAGCCCCCCCCCCCCAGCATTCTGTGAGGTGTGAACGAGAGCGTGGAGCTAGTGCACTTGAGTGTCAGAGCCTTTGGCAGAGCCCCCCCCCCCCAGCATTCTGTGAGGTGTGAACGAGAGCGTGGAGCTAGTGCACTTGAGTGTCAGAGCCTTTGGCAGAGCCCCCCCCCCCAGCATTCTGTGAGGTGTGAACGAGAGCGTGGAGCTAGTGCACTTGAGTGTCAGAGCCTTTGGCAGAGCCCCCCCCCCCAGCATTCTGTGAGGTGTGAACGAGAGCGTGGAGCTAGTGCACTTGAGTGTCAGAGCCTTTGGCAGAGCCCCCCCCCCCCAGCATTCTGTGAGGTGTGAACGAGAGCGTGGAGCTAGTGCACTTGAGTGTCAGAGCCTTTGGCAGAGCCCCCCCCCCCAGCATTCTGTGAGGTGTGAACGAGAGCGTGGAGCTAGTGCACTTGAGTGTCAGAGCCTTTGGCAGAGCCCCCCCCCCAGCATTCTGTGAGGTGTGAACGAGAGCGTGGAGCTAGTGCACTTGAGTGTCAGAGCCTTTGGCAGAGCCCCCCCCCCCAGCATTCTGTGAGGTGTGAACGAGAGCGTGGAGCTAGTGCACTTGAGTGTCAGAGCCTTTGGCAGAGCCCCCCCCCCAGCATTCTGTGAGGTGTGAACGAGAGCGTGGAGCTAGTGCACTTGAGTGTCAGAGCCTTTGGCAGAGCCCCCCCCCCCCAGCATTCTGTGAGGTGTGAACGAGAGCGTGGAGCTAGTGCACTTGAGTGTCAGAGCCTTTGGCAGAGCCCCCCCCCCAGCATTCTGTGAGGTGTGAACGAGAGCGTGGAGCTAGTGCACTTGAGTGTCAGAGCCTTTGGCAGAGCCCCCCCCCCCCAGCATTCTGTGAGGTGTGAACGAGAGCGTGGAGCTAGTGCACTTGAGTGTCAGAGCCTTTGGCAGAGCCCCCCCCCCCCAGCATTCTGTGAGGTGTGAACGAGAGCGTGGAGCTAGTGCACTTGAGTGTCAGAGCCTTTGGCAGAGCCCCCCCCCCCCAGCATTCTGTGAGGTGTGAACGAGAGCGTGGAGCTAGTGCACTTGAGTGTCAGAGCCTTTGGCAGAGCCCCCCCCCCCCAGCATTCTGTGAGGTGTGAACGAGAGCGTGGAGCTAGTGCACTTGAGTGTCAGAGCCTTTGGCAGAGCCCCCCCCCCAGCATTCTGTGAGGTGTGAACGAGAGCGTGGAGCTAGTGCACTTGAGTGTCAGAGCCTTTGGCAGAGCCCCCCCCCCCCAGCATTCTGTGAGGTGTGAACGAGAGCGTGGAGCTAGTGCACTTGAGTGTCAGAGCCTTTGGCAGAGCCCCCCCCCCCAGCATTCTGTGAGGTGTGAACGAGAGCGTGGAGCTAGTGCACTTGAGTGTCAGAGCCTTTGGCAGAGCCCCCCCCCCAGCATTCTGTGAGGTGTGAACGAGAGCGTGGAGCTAGTGCACTTGAGTGTCAGAGCCTTTGGCAGAGCCCCCCCCCCCAGCATTCTGTGAGGTGTGAACGAGAGCGTGGAGCTAGTGCACTTGAGTGTCAGAGCCTTTGGCAGAGCCCCCCCCCCCCAGCATTCTGTGAGGTGTGAACGAGAGCGTGGAGCTAGTGCACTTGAGTGTCAGAGCCTTTGGCAGAGCCCCCCCCCAGCATTCTGTGAGGTGTGAACGAGAGCGTGGAGCTAGTGCACTTGAGTGTCAGAGCCTTTGGCAGAGCCCCCCCCCCCCAGCATTCTGTGAGGTGTGAACGAGAGCGTGGAGCTAGTGCACTTGAGTGTCAGAGCCTTTGGCAGAGCCCCCCCCCCCAGCATTCTGTGAGGTGTGAACGAGAGCGTGGAGCTAGTGCACTTGAGTGTCAGAGCCTTTGGCAGAGCCCCCCCCCCCCAGCATTCTGTGAGGTGTGAACGAGAGCGTGGAGCTAGTGCACTTGAGTGTCAGAGCCTTTGGCAGAGCCCCCCCCCCCAGCATTCTGTGAGGTGTGAACGAGAGCGTGGAGCTAGTGCACTTGAGTGTCAGAGCCTTTGGCAGAGCCCCCCCCCCCAGCATTCTGTGAGGTGTGAACGAGAGCGTGGAGCTAGTGCACTTGAGTGTCAGAGCCTTTGGCAGAGCCCCCCCCCCCCCAGCATTCTGTGAGGTGTGAACGAGAGCGTGGAGCTAGTGCACTTGAGTGTCAGAGCCTTTGGCAGAGCCCCCCCCCCAGCATTCTGTGAGGTGTGAACGAGAGCGTGGAGCTAGTGCACTTGAGTGTCAGAGCCTTTGGCAGAGCCCCCCCCCCCAGCATTCTGTGAGGTGTGAACGAGAGCGTGGAGCTAGTGCACTTGAGTGTCAGAGCCTTTGGCAGAGCCCCCCCCCCCCCAGCATTCTGTGAGGTGTGAACGAGAGCGTGGAGCTAGTGCACTTGAGTGTCAGAGCCTTTGGCAGAGCCCCCCCCCCCAGCATTCTGTGAGGTGTGAACGAGAGCGTGGAGCTAGTGCACTTGAGTGTCAGAGCCTTTGGCAGAGCCCCCCCCCCAGCATTCTGTGAGGTGTGAACGAGAGCGTGGAGCTAGTGCACTTGAGTGTCAGAGCCTTTGGCAGAGCCCCCCCCCCCCAGCATTCTGTGAGGTGTGAACGAGAGCGTGGAGCTAGTGCACTTGAGTGTCAGAGCCTTTGGCAGAGCCCCCCCCCCCAGCATTCTGTGAGGTGTGAACGAGAGCGTGGAGCTAGTGCACTTGAGTGTCAGAGCCTTTGGCAGAGCCCCCCCCCCAGCATTCTGTGAGGTGTGAACGAGAGCGTGGAGCTAGTGCACTTGAGTGTCAGAGCCTTTGGCAGAGCCCCCCCCCCCAGCATTCTGTGAGGTGTGAACGAGAGCGTGGAGCTAGTGCACTTGAGTGTCAGAGCCTTTGGCAGAGCCCCCCCCCCAGCATTCTGTGAGGTGTGAACGAGAGCGTGGAGCTAGTGCACTTGAGTGTCAGAGCCTTTGGCAGAGCCCCCCCCCCCAGCATTCTGTGAGGTGTGAACGAGAGCGTGGAGCTAGTGCACTTGAGTGTCAGAGCCTTTGGCAGAGCCCCCCCCCCCAGCATTCTGTGAGGTGTGAACGAGAGCGTGGAGCTAGTGCACTTGAGTGTCAGAGCCTTTGGCAGAGCCCCCCCCCCCCAGCATTCTGTGAGGTGTGAACGAGAGCGTGGAGCTAGTGCACTTGAGTGTCAGAGCCTTTGGCAGAGCCCCCCCCCCAGCATTCTGTGAGGTGTGAACGAGAGCGTGGAGCTAGTGCACTTGAGTGTCAGAGCCTTTGGCAGAGCCCCCCCCCCAGCATTCTGTGAGGTGTGAACGAGAGCGTGGAGCTAGTGCACTTGAGTGTCAGAGCCTTTGGCAGAGCCCCCCCCCCCCAGCATCTGTGAGGTGTGAACGAGAGCGTGGAGCTAGTGCACTTGAGTGTCAGAGCCTTTGGCAGAGCCCCCCCCCCCCAGCATTCTGTGAGGTGTGAACGAGAGCGTGGAGCTAGTGCACTTGAGTGTCAGAGCCTTTGGCAGAGCCCCCCCCCCCAGCATTCTGTGAGGTGTGAACGAGAGCGTGGAGCTAGTGCACTTGAGTGTCAGAGCCTTTGGCAGAGCCCCCCCCCCAGCATTCTGTGAGGTGTGAACGAGAGCGTGGAGCTAGTGCACTTGAGTGTCAGAGCCTTTGGCAGAGCCCCCCCCCCCCAGCATTCTGTGAGGTGTGAACGAGAGCGTGAGCTAGTGCACTTGAGTGTCAGAGCCTTTGGCAGAGCCCCCCCCCCCCAGCATTCTGTGAGGTGTGAACGAGAGCGTGGAGCTAGTGCACTTGAGTGTCAGAGCCTTTGGCAGAGCCCCCCCCCCCCAGCATTCTGTGAGGTGTGAACGAGAGCGTGGAGCTAGTGCACTTGAGTGTCAGAGCCTTTGGCAGAGCCCCCCCCCAGCATTCTGTGAGGTGTGAACGAGAGCGTGGAGCTAGTGCACTTGAGTGTCAGAGCCTTTGGCAGAGCCCCCCCCCCAGCATTCTGTGAGGTGTGAACGAGAGCGTGGAGCTAGTGCACTTGAGTGTCAGAGCCTTTGGCAGAGCCCCCCCCCCAGCATTCTGTGAGGTGTGAACGAGAGCGTGGAGCTAGTGCACTTGAGTGTCAGAGCCTTTGGCAGAGCCCCCCCCCCCAGCATTCTGTGAGGTGTGAACGAGAGCGTGGAGCTAGTGCACTTGAGTGTCAGAGCCTTTGGCAGAGCCCCCCCCCCCCAGCATTCTGTGAGGTGTGAACGAGAGCGTGGAGCTAGTGCACTTGAGTGTCAGAGCCTTTGGCAGAGCCCCCCCCCCCCAGCATTCTGTGAGGTGTGAACGAGAGCGTGGAGCTAGTGCACTTGAGTGTCAGAGCCTTTGGCAGAGCCCCCCCCCCCAGCATTCTGTGAGGTGTGAACGAGAGCGTGGAGCTAGTGCACTTGAGTGTCAGAGCCTTTGGCAGAGCCCCCCCCCCCAGCATTCTGTGAGGTGTGAACGAGAGCGTGGAGCTAGTGCACTTGAGTGTCAGAGCCTTTGGCAGAGCCCCCCCCCCCAGCATTCTGTGAGGTGTGAACGAGAGCGTGGAGCTAGTGCACTTGAGTGTCAGAGCCTTTGGCAGAGCCCCCCCCCCCCAGCATTCTGTGAGGTGTGAACGAGAGCGTGGAGCTAGTGCACTTGAGTGTCAGAGCCTTTGGCAGAGCCCCCCCCCCCAGCATTCTGTGAGGTGTGAACGAGAGCGTGGAGCTAGTGCACTTGAGTGTCAGAGCCTTTGGCAGAGCCCCCCCCCCCAGCATTCTGTGAGGTGTGAACGAGAGCGTGGAGCTAGTGCACTTGAGTGTCAGAGCCTTTGGCAGAGCCCCCCCCCCCAGCATTCTGTGAGGTGTGAACGAGAGCGTGGAGCTAGTGCACTTGAGTGTCAGAGCCTTTGGCAGAGCCCCCCCCCCAGCATTCTGTGAGGTGTGAACGAGAGCGTGGAGCTAGTGCACTTGAGTGTCAGAGCCTTTGGCAGAGCCCCCCCCCAGCATTCTGTGAGGTGTGAACGAGAGCGTGGAGCTAGTGCACTTGAGTGTCAGAGCCTTTGGCAGAGCCCCCCCCCCCCAGCATTCTGTGAGGTGTGAACGAGAGCGTGGAGCTAGTGCACTTGAGTGTCAGAGCCTTTGGCAGAGCCCCCCCCCCCCAGCATTCTGTGAGGTGTGAACGAGAGCGTGGAGCTAGTGCACTTGAGTGTCAGAGCCTTTGGCAGAGCCCCCCCCCCCAGCATTCTGTGAGGTGTGAACGAGAGCGTGGAGCTAGTGCACTTGAGTGTCAGAGCCTTTGGCAGAGCCCCCCCCCCCAGCATTCTGTGAGGTGTGAACGAGAGCGTGGAGCTAGTGCACTTGAGTGTCAGAGCCTTTGGCAGAGCCCCCCCCCCCCCAGCATTCTGTGAGGTGTGAACGAGAGCGTGGAGCTAGTGCACTTGAGTGTCAGAGCCTTTGGCAGAGCCCCCCCCCCCCAGCATTCTGTGAGGTGTGAACGAGAGCGTGGAGCTAGTGCACTTGAGTGTCAGAGCCTTTGGCAGAGCCCCCCCCCCCCCAGCATTCTGTGAGGTGTGAACGAGAGCGTGGAGCTAGTGCACTTGAGTGTCAGAGCCTTTGGCAGAGCCCCCCCCCCCCAGCATTCTGTGAGGTGTGAACGAGAGCGTGGAGCTAGTGCACTTGAGTGTCAGAGCCTTTGGCAGAGCCCCCCCCCCCCAGCATTCTGTGAGGTGTGAACGAGAGCGTGGAGCTAGTGCACTTGAGTGTCAGAGCCTTTGGCAGAGCCCCCCCCCCCAGCATTCTGTGAGGTGTGAACGAGAGCGTGGAGCTAGTGCACTTGAGTGTCAGAGCCTTTGGCAGAGCCCCCCCCCCCAGCATTCTGTGAGGTGTGAACGAGAGCGTGGAGCTAGTGCACTTGAGTGTCAGAGCCTTTGCAGAGCCCCCCCCCCCAGCATTCTGTGAGGTGTGAACGAGAGCGTGGAGCTAGTGCACTTGAGTGTCAGAGCCTTTGGCAGAGCCCCCCCCCCCAGCATCTGTGAGGTGTGAACGAGAGCGTGGAGCTAGTGCACTTGAGTGTCAGAGCCTTTGGCAGAGCCCCCCCCCCCAGCATTCTGTGAGGTGTGAACGAGAGCGTGGAGCTAGTGCACTTGAGTGTCAGAGCCTTTGGCAGAGCCCCCCCCCCAGCATTCTGTGAGGTGTGAACGAGAGCGTGGAGCTAGTGCACTTGAGTGTCAGAGCCTTTGGCAGAGCCCCCCCCCCAGCATTCTGTGAGGTGTGAACGAGAGCGTGGAGCTAGTGCACTTGAGTGTCAGAGCCTTTGGCAGAGCCCCCCCCCCCAGCATTCTGTGAGGTGTGAACGAGAGCGTGGAGCTAGTGCACTTGAGTGTCAGAGCCTTTGGCAGAGCCCCCCCCCCCCCAGCATTCTGTGAGGTGTGAACGAGAGCGTGGAGCTAGTGCACTTGAGTGTCAGAGCCTTTGGCAGAGCCCCCCCCCCCCCAGCATTCTGTGAGGTGTGAACGAGAGCGTGGAGCTAGTGCACTTGAGTGTCAGAGCCTTTGGCAGAGCCCCCCCCCCCCCCAGCATTCTGTGAGGTGTGAACGAGAGCGTGGAGCTAGTGCACTTGAGTGTCAGAGCCTTTGGCAGAGCCCCCCCACCCCAGCATTCTGTGAGGTGTGAACGAGAGCGTGGAGCTAGTGCACTTGAGTGTCAGAGCCTTTGGCAGAGCCCCCCCCCCCCCAGCATTCTGTGAGGTGTGAACGAGAGCGTGGAGCTAGTGCACTTGAGTGTCAGAGCCTTTGCAGAGCCCCCCCCCCCCCCCAGCATTCTGTGAGGTGTGAACGAGAGCGTGGAGCTAGTGCACTTGAGTGTCAGAGCCTTTGGCAGAGCCCCCCCCCCCCCCAGCATTCTGTGAGGTGTGAACGAGAGCGTGGAGCTAGTGCACTGAGTGTCAGAGCCTTTGGCAGAGCCCCCCCCCCCCAGCATTCTGTGAGGTGTGAACGAGAGCGTGGAGCTAGTGCACTTGAGTGTCAGAGCCTTTGGCAGAGCCCCCCCCCCCCAGCATTCTGGTGAGGTGTGAACGAGAGCGTGGAGCTAGTGCACTTG